>NC_133768.1:92978171-94178171 GCF_036562045.2 Rhinolophus sinicus
CAACAGACCACAAGTTCTCACTTCTGAGAAGGCATCAGTAGTGTGAAGAGAAATTGCTACTGTGACAATTTAAGCAATTGGTGAAAGGCCAGTGCATTTCCTAGTTTACATATTTCTCTTAAGCTTCCCGTTAATGAGAGTCAATGGGCTTTCCAGCAGACACTGTTTGTACTATTTTTCCCATCCAGAAAAGACACTCCAGGAACAATTACAGAATAACGAACTTGAGCCACATCCGAAGCCTCACATAGCATTATTTCCCTGGTGGACTAATGTGTAACTGCTTTACTGCCAACACAAGAGTCCTCATAAACTCACAGCCTCATCTTTCTTTGTATTAAGACCTTGCTTTTTGCCTTCTCTTATGTTTTAGTTAAAATGCCCTCTTTGTTTTAGGCACTGAAGATAGTGATGTAACAGCTGCAAAACAGTTTTTGGTGTCTACCAGAGGCCAGATTTCTTCCTGCTTTAATTAGTGCTGTTTTTAACTATCCTTACCACCATCTCCAGCTTGATATGGACCTGGGATTCCCATTGCCTTCCAACAAGGATTTCCCGTTACAAAAACTGCCTACCATAACGGAAAGAACAAACAATTAAGCTAGTCTCTAAGCACAAATCAATCCCGTTTCCAACTAGCTGATGAGGAATGTGAAAGTGAGACTAAGATCAGTTCAAGGGAGAATAGGGAAGATGATAACATTTTGATCCCTCATCTCCAGCCCCAAACCAAGCTGGGTGGCTATGTCCATGAGGGGCAGGCACTGGCACAGCCAAAACCAGGGCTCCAATGAGGGTTTTCACTCTTCATCACAATAGAATAGCTGTGTGCAAGCCAGAGATGAGTAAACATCTGGAGACCAGGAGGCCAGTTAACAGGCTATTATACTATAACATAGGCTGGTGACAGTGAAAATGTAAGAGAATTGCTATCCATGCTTACCTCCCACTCTTAAATATTAACTAGGATATGAAGAAAGAGACTGGCATCAAAGTTGTTTGATGGTGGCAATAGCACCATCAAATCCAATCTTTAAATATGTGTGGAAGGGTGATTTGAGGCATTTTCCTTGGCCAGGGAGACAGGGGAGTCAAGTTATGAAAAATATCTGTGAATCACAACTTAATTACTCTAAATGAAGCGCTTATAAATTATGTGTGGTCTTAGATTGTACTCTCCTAGCAGACAGAAAACAAGTCTACCAAGTTTCTATTTTTATTTCTAATATACCTAAGACAGTAATTAGCACTTGGCAGGAAGTTTGAATTCCCCTAAACCTGTTTAGATACGTAATGGCCTTTCAACTGAAAAAGGATGAGCTGTAAAACAAATTGGAATCAATTCCTAGCTTAAGACCCTTTCAATTCCAAGAGTTTCAACTTATTTTCAGAACTTAATTCTCCTGTTCAATTTTGTAATAGCCCATGTAGATAAAAGGAGCCCAAGTGCCCCCTGGTCTCAGACAAATATCGATCACTATCTCTCTGAATTTACTTTGGAGTTTCACCCTTCAGGTGACTCTGGATCCTGTGTGTAGATGACCTGTTTTAAGACTCAAAGCAGCTCTGAGCTGTGGGCCTAGTGCCCCTGAAGCAGGGCTTTTCAAAGAGCTTCTCTGCTGAGCAAGCTCTTTGCACACTGCAATTAGGCTCAACCAGCAGACAAATGCTTCCCCATCCTATGTGTCTTCCAATAATAGAGATTTGCAGCAATGCGTACCAGACTTGGAGTATCACTCAGATCTACCAAGTTCCCAATTTTGGCAAGTGGCTCTGATTAAGTCTGGAGTCTTCAGTTTCTTTGGACAGATGTATTTATTCAACATTTGGAGACCTACGGGCAATTTGGATTCTAGCTCAGACTGTAGCCACCATTTAAGAAGGCCCACAGACAATAATCAAAGATTAGAAGCAAATGTGGAGCGATATAGTGATGTAGTTAGAGGGAAATGTTCATTAAGCTCTTGTTTCCCCCAAAGTTGTGAAAATTCAGAATAACAACAACAAAGGGCACAGAAAGTTGGTGCTGCAAAAGTAGAGTGCATATTAAGCACATTACTACACATTCAGTGGGTACTCTGTACATCCAAGTTTTCAAAGGGACTGGATCAGGAATCAAGAGACCGTAATTCTGTCAAGCCACTTCTTTCTAAGCTAATAAGAGCTAACATATTAAGCACCTATTATGTGTCAGATATTGTTCGAAGCACATTACTCCTTGTTTACGTGATCTCAATTATTTCTTCATAACTGCCCTATGAGTTCTATTATCATCCCAATTTTACAGAAAGCACAGAGAAGTCAAACATTTGCTGAACATAATACAGGTTACACAGAGCCCAAGTGTCATGAGGGTGTCATGCGGGGTCTCCTGTCCCGCTCCCCACATAAGAATGCAGGACATGGTGAGGCCAAAAAGGAACACCCACAGAGCCATAGATTGGGGAGTCATACCACTATAGTCTCGCTGGCATCTGGGTTGGAGACACAGGAAGCAAACATCTGGGTTGGAGACACAGGACGCAAAGCAACCCAACAAGGGGTCTTCCTGTACCACTCTCAATTGCTAGCTGCAATCCACCATGCTAACTGCAATACGCTCTTGCTAGCTCAGCCACCATCTTCTTGCTAGCCCCCATTTTTCTGCTAGCGTAGCCACGGCAGTTATATTAGTGGCCAATGGCTCACTGGTTACAGCTGACGGCCAACTAGCCACAGCTGATGGCCATCCAATCACAGTTGATGGCCATTTACTACCTGAGCCAGCACCTTTCCACGTGAGGCCGAGAGCCTGGAAACTGCACTCCTGGCTCTGTCCCCACACCAAGTTAGTCTGATGTCTAACTTCTTTGAATCACTGCTTATCTTCCACACTAAACTCACAAGTTATGAGGCTACACTGTTTACTGTATCGCCACTCTTCCTTCATTTCCTCACTTATACATGGGTCTTATGGACTGGATGATCTTAGAACCTTCCCAATTCTAAAAATTCAGTAATTTCACAAAGAGTGAGAAAAAAAGCTATCCTTTCTTCTAGGTAAGTGTGGATACAGTTCCAGTAGACGGCATTCCAACTTCAATCTTAAATCATATTCTGTGTGACCTTTTCTCCTTTGAACAGTAGGTGCTTGATGCCCGGGAAAACTGACTTTCCTGTTCATCTCTCTCTATAGGGTGAGTGGCCTCCACAAAGCTGGCTAGGGAACTTTCCAGTAGACCAGGTGTGGGGACAGAGCCCCAGAAAGCAGTTTCCAGGCTCTCACCCTCATGTGGAAAGGTGCTGGCTCAGGTAGTAAATGGCCATCAACTGTGATTGGATGGCCATCAGCTGTGGCTAGCTGGCCGTCAGCTGTAACCACTGAGCCATTGGCCACTAATATAATTGCTGTGGCTATGCTAGGAGAGAGAGAAGGAGAGAAAAGAATGGGGGCTAGCAAGAAGATGGCGGCTGAGCCAGCAAGAGAGGATTGCAGTTAGGACGGGGGACAGTGTGGCTCCTGCTTCCTGTTTCTCCAACCCAGCCGCCAGCGAGAATATAGTGGTATGACTCCCCTACCTATGGCTCCGTGGGTGTTCCTTTTTGGCCTCACCATATCCTGCGTTCTTATGTGGGGAGCGGGAGCAGAGATTCCACCTGCCGCCCCGCGTGACACCAGGCTACTCCTGCTCCCTGCACCCCACCTTAGCAAAGCACAAACCATGCAGACTTCCTCTCACTCTTCAGTTCCCTCAGGCCAAATGGCAAATGTCCAGTGGTTCTAAGAGGGAGCCTGAGCTGCTCCTCAGCATCTATGTCACTTTCCACAGCTTTCTCCTTCTGGGCAGGAGCTGGGCTGACTAAAATCACCTGAGAGTCTGAAGCAACAAAATGGCTACCTATGGAGTTCATCTTATTTATTTGCACATTGTTCATACAGTTGGGGGCAGGAAATAGCTGATGCCAGTCATAATTAAGAAAAAGCCACAAGTCCCTTGTGAACTTTAAGGTAAAATGCCTACAGGAAGAAGAGAAATTTCCCTTAGATTTTTCATTTAAAAAATGAAAATAATTTTAAACTCCTTGGACCTGCAGCTGAATATTAAATAATAGAAACATCTTAGAGAAACTTGCCTGAGAGCTATGTGAATTCTAAACTATGGAAACAAGACACCTAATAGAAAACTGTAAAAGTGATGTTTGCTTTATCAAAGAAACAAAGCATTTTCCTCCAGGGAGGAAGGAAGCATGATGGGAAATCTGCAAACAATGTACTTCTGAGAGATTTCATGTGTTTGCTTAAAAACAAAAATAACAACAACCCTAACCTCATGTTATTGGCAAGGGACAGTATTGACATGGGACAAATGTTTCATACCTAATAACACATGGGCCCTGGCATATTTCCAGAAGGCAAAGTTCAGTCTTCAGACTCCATCCCCTTCCAGGCATGTTTTGAATCTTCCCCCAAATCTCTACCATGTTCCAGGCACTATACTAAAATTCCTCCCTGTTGTCCCTCATCTAAGGGTAAACAATGAAGGGCATTTATGGTGGTGATGGTGGGGAGAGTGAGGGTGAGTCATGAGAAGGTGCCTCTCTTTTTCAATTTGGTTCTCTGCCTGCATTGTTGCCAGTCTTTCTCTATGTCAGCGTGCCTATTTTTCTGTCTGTTTATTTGTAGTTGTTCTGTCTGTTTGCCTGACTGTTTTTCAGTCTCCCAGCCTGTCCACCTCTTTTTTCTTGTCTTTCCTTGTCTGTTATGACACTGTCTGCCAACCTTCTTGCTTCCTGATTCTGTATGTCTCACCCTCAGGTTGTCTGTCTTTCTGTTAAGCAATCTGTCTGCCTGCTGCTCTGACCGGTGGCTGTGCATTTTTTCTCTTTCAGTCTGTCTCCCTTCTCTCTTTTTTCCATCCCTCCATCCCTCTGCCTGTCTGAAACTTACTTGGTCTCTCTGTGTTTCTGTCTTTGCCTGCCTGCCTTCTGGTCTGTCTCTCACGGTCTGTCTCTGACCAATGACCTTTGACCATCTCTACCTATTTTTCTCTCTGTTTGAATATCAGTCTCTGCCCATGTCTAGTTCTCAGTCTTTCTCATTTGGTCTGCATTTTGGTACTATATGTCTGCCTTCCTGTTTCTTCCTTAGTCTCTCTACCACTGTGTGCCTCTTTCTGTTCATTTGCTTCTTTGTTTCTGTTTCTCTGTCACTGTCTTTCTACAACGGTCTGTGCTCTGGCTGTCTAAATCAGCCTGTCTCTCCACCAGCCTGTCTCTGTCTGTTTCTTTGATTGTCTGCATGTATTTATATGCAGTCTGAACTTTGGTCTATCTCTTCGTCTAGGTGACTATCTTTCTCTCTATTTTTTTCTCTTGCTCTTTCTCCCTCTGTATCTATCTGTCTCTCTGCTTCTTTTTGTTGCTGTTTCTCTCTATATAGGCCTCTCTGTCATATTGTTTTGCTCTCAGCTCCTCTGTTTCTCATCTTTTGGTCTATCACACAACTGTCTCTGTTAGTCATTTTCTGTTTGTCTGCCTGTCCCTGTCAGTCTCCTCTCTATGTTTGTTGTTATTTCTCTTTCCAACAGTCTGTCTCTCTGTCTCATAGACTATTTAGTTCTTTCTCTCTGTCAGGCTGTTAGTTTTCTATTCTCTCTCTCTCTCTCTCTCTCTTTCTCTCTCTCCCTCTCTCTCTCTGTCTGTCTCTCTCTCTGTCTCTCTCTCTCTGTTTCTCTCTCTCTCTCTCTCTCTCTCTCTCTCTCTCTCTCTCTCTCTGCCTGTGTCCTACTCTGTGTATCTCACCACAATAGTTCCTCTCTCTGCATTCTCCTCATCTACATGTTCTGTCTCTCTATCTCCCTGTCTTTTGATTCTATTGTTTGTCCCTGTCTGTTTTTTGTCATAATCTCAGTCCATCTGTCTGTCTCCCTCTCTTTGCTGCCTGTGTATCTGTCTGTCTGTGTATCTGTCTGTCTGTTTCCCTTTCCCTTTAATAGTTTGTCTGTCTGCCTGGCTCTCTCTCAGGCTGTCTTCCTGTCTCTCTTTCTGTCACTCTGTTTATCATTATCTCTGTCTGTCTGTCTTTCTCTGTGTCTCCCTCTCTGTCGCTCTCATTCTCTTGGTCCCACTTTTTCTTCTCTGTCTCTCCTTTTATTGAGGTGAGCCTCACATAACATAAAATTAATCATTTTAAAGTGAACTATTCAGTAGCATTTAATACATTCATAATGTTGTACAACTACCACCTCTATCTAGTTCCAAAATGTCTGCATCACCCAAAAAGGAAAGTCAGTTCTCATTAAGCTGTTGCTCCCCATTCCCTCCTCCCCAGCCCCTGGCAACCACAATCTACTTTCTGTCTCTACAGATTTGCTTATTCTTTATATTTCATATAAGTGGAATCACATAACCTATGAATTGTGATTGTGGCTTCTTCCATGTAGCATAATGTTTTCGAGGTTCATCCACATTGTAGCATGTATCAGAATTTCATTTATTTTTGCCCTTCTTTATTTCCCTTTTCTTTTATTAGGAATTTATTTTTTTTTAGGGAAGTTTAAGGTTCATAGCAAAATTGAGAGGAAGATACAAAGATTTCCCATATACCCACTGCTTCCATACATGCACAGCCTACCCCATTATCAACATCCCCCACCTGTTGTACAACCAGAGTGGCAAAATTTGTTATGATTGATTAACCTACACTGACACATCATAATCATCCAGTCTATTGTTTGCATTAGGGTTTGCTCTTGGTGTTGTACCTTCTATGGGTTCTGACAAATGTATAATGACATGTCTCCACCATTATGGTATCACACAGAGCATTTTCACTGCACTAAAAGTCCTCTATACTCTGCCTATCAATCCTTGGCCACCCCCAACCTTTGGCAACCATGGATCTTTTTACTGTCTCCATAGTTTTGCCTTTTCCCAAATGTCATACAGTTGGAGTCATACAATATGCAGCCTTTTCAGATAAGCTTCTTTCACTTAGTAATATGTATTTAAGATACCCTCCATGTGTTTTCAGGGCTGGATAGCTCATTTGTTTTAAGCACTGAACAATATTCCATTGTCTGGATGTACCACAGTATATTTATCCATTCACCTATTGAAGGACATTGAGGTTGCTTCCGAGGTTTTGTACTTAGGAATATAACTGCTATAAACATCTCACTTGCTGTTAGGACAGAACTTCCTACATGTAGAACTAAACACCGGAAATCCTACTTAATTTCTTTTTATGGATGAATAGTATTCCATTGTAGAGATATATCACAATTTGTTTATCCATTCATACATTTGTGGACTGTTTGCACCTGTTGGTTATTGTGAATATTGCTTTTATGAACATATATGTAAATGTATTTGAGTACCTATTTTCAGTTCTCCTTTGTATATACCTGGGAGTGAAATTGCTAGGTCATACAGTAATTCTATATTTAACTTTTTGAGAAACCACCAAACTTTCCCACAGTAGCCGAACTATTTTATATGCTCACCAGCAATTTAGGAGGATACCAATTTCCCACATCCTCAAAAACAGTTGATATTTTCCATTTTTAAGATTCTGGCAGGGAGATCGAATATATGGTGATGGAAGGAGAACTGACTCTGGGTGATGAACACACAATGGGATTTATAGATGATGTAATACAGAATTGTACACCTGAAATCTATGTAATTTTACTAACAATTGTCACCCCAATAAATTTAATAAAATAAAATTAAAAAAAAAAAAAGATTCTGGCCACCCTACTGAATGCAAAGTGGTTATCTTTTGGATTTGATGTGCATTTTCCTAATTACTAATGTTTTGAGCATCTTTTCATGTGCTTAGTGGCCATTTACATATCTTCTTTCTAGAAATGACTATTCAAGTCCTTAACCCATTATTTGATTGAGTTGTCTTTTTGTTGTTGAGTTAGAAGTGTTTTTTAAATATATTTTCTGCATACTAGACCCTTACCAGATATATAGTTTGCAAATATTTCCCCACAAACTGTTTGCCTCTTTCTTTTTGCTTTTCATACTTCTTTGACATATAGTTGACATATAACATTACATTAGTTTCAGGTGTACAACATAATGATTCAATATTTGTATATATTGTGAAATGATCCCCACAATAAGTCTAGTTAACATCCATTTCTTTTTTCTCTCTCATTTTCTTTCTCTCTCTTTTGGACAGATTGATTTTCTCTGTGTGATTTTTCTGACTACTTTTCTGTTGGTCTCTTTGAATCAATCTGTCTCTGTCATGTCTCCTTTTGTTTGTTCTTTCTCCCTCCCCTTCCCCCTAGCTCTCAGTTTCCTCCCCCTTTCTCCCCCTTTCTCTTTTTCACTTTCTCTTTGTCTTCCTATCAGTCTCCACGTCTGTCACTGACTCCCCTTTTCCTCATTATTTTCTCTCCTCCAACCCATTTCTCAGTCTAACACTCTCTCTATCCATTTAGTTAGCTCTGTTTATATCTCTCTCCACTTTTTGTCTGCTTTGTGTCTTTTTGATGATCTCTTTGTTGGTTTGTCTGTCAGTTGGTTGATCACTCTATCTTCAGCCTCCATCTCTTTTGGTCTGTCTCTCTCCATCTCTCTGTGTTTGCCTTTCCCTCTGTCTCTGTCTCCCTAAGTATCTGTCTCAGTGTGTCTCAATCTCTGTCTCTGTCATATTATTTTTGACTTTCCTTACTGTTTTCTCTTTCTGTATCTATCTTTTTGTGTAACCGTTTCTTTGGTCTCTTTCTGTTTCTCTTTCCATGCCTGTTTCTCTCCATCTTTTTAATTTTTTTTGCCTGTTAGCCTCTTAGTTTGTCTCTCAGTCTGTCTCTCCACCTATCTCCTGATCTCTCTCGCTCTCTCTTTCCCCTGCTTCTCCAGTATATCTGTCTGGTTAATTATCTCCGTCTGATCGACTGTTTCACTGGCTCTCTATCTGTTTCTCTCTCACTCCCTGTCTATCTGCTTTTTTGTCTTTCTGTCTCTTGTAGTGTCTCTGGCTCTATGTGCACCTTCCTCTCTTCTCGCTCTCTCCCTTGCTCCTCTCTCACTCAGTCTGTACTTTCCCTCTACTTCTCTCTCTGTCTTTTTGTCTCCCACTCTATTTCCCTTTGTAACTCCTTCTCCTCACTTTTCTATCTGACTGTTTCTCAGGGTGTCTTTCTTTATGACTGCGACTATATTCCTTTCTCTCTCTACGTCAGTTTCATTCTGTCTCTTTTATTCTTGATTGTTCTCCTCCTTCAATTTCTGTCTCTCCCTGCCTCCCTCTGGTTCTTTAGGATTTTCTTTTTCTGGGTCTCCTTTTCTCTCTGTATCCCTTTCTCTCTCTATCTTTCTGACTGTCTACCTCATTCAATCTTTTCTGATTGTTTTGTTGTTTATCTCTCTTTCCCTGTTCCTAAATGTTGTTCCTGTCCCTCTTTCATTTTTTCCCTTTCTTTTTCTGTCTCCTGATCTGTCTCCAGTTTGTCTGCTTCTCCACCTGTCTCTCTGTGTCTGTCTGTCCATCTCGTTTGACATGCTTCTCTCTATACTTGTCTGCTGATCTCTATCCCTTTACCTAGCCGTAGTTCCTGCTGCCTCTCTGTTTTTCCATTTGTATGTCCCTGTCTCTGTTTCTTGGTCTATCCTTCCCTGTCTGCTCAACCCTGCTTCTGTCTACCTCTGTCCATTCCTATTTCTATGCCTGTCTGTCTATTCCTCTCTGGCCATTTGTTTGTCCATCTCCACCTCCTCTTTGGAACTGCTATGGAGACTGATGTTAATGGCACCAGTCTTTTATAAAAGTTGAACTATACATCTCTTCCCAACCTCCGACAGTTGAACACATGCATCTCAGAGAAAGGAGCTATTGTCCCTGGCTTGACAAAATAGATTGTCTTGACTTTCTGAAATATAAATCTTATCTGTCAATTGGGTACCTTTAAAACACAGGTATACCCTAACTGTGATATCTTTCAAGTATGGTTACTTATCTGTCCATTATTGAAAAATGTAACAAAATCTATGTGTTCAAACAATGTCTTATAAACTTTTTATGGGCTTATATCTTAAGTAAGCTTCCAGAAGTCAAGAAAGCAGAGAAACTATTTCAATGGAAATAGGAGTTAAGGAAACAACACGTAAAATATAGACTCAAAACAAATTGTTCTTGAAAATCATATCTTCACTAAAACATAGAACAATCCAGAATACTGGAGACTTGATTACATCAGACCAATAATTTGAGTTTAGCCTGACAGTCTACTTTGGTAATCATATGATTCAACCTCCGATAATAAGAAAATCTTTAGAGGCATTGTGGAACAAAGTCATAAAACCTCTCTGTGTCTCAGTTTCTTTGTCTACAAAATGGGGCTTATGATAAATGACCTCAGAGAGTTATTATGAGGAATCAATGAAACAATCCATGTAAAGCTTTCAGAACAGTGTGTGGCACAGTGGGAGCTCAAAAAATGTTACTTAGGCTTGGGTGCCCAGGGTGTTTGGCTGAGCTGCCCCAGGACGGGTATTGGTTGCAGCTGGCCTCAGTTCCCAGCATAGCCTCTCTCATGCACCTCTAGATACAGCACAGACAATGACCAACCACAAATTGTTTTGTAGAACCTACCAGGTATCCCTAGGCAGGTCACAGGAAGGGGATCATCTTGGTCTGCATGGGAGCCCCTCTGGAGAGACCCCAAAACCAAAACACCCAGAGGCCAGCTTCAGGCCACAACATAGCACCACCAATTATCCCGCAAAGCAGCACACCCAAAGGGTGGTCTCAGCAGGCATAGGAACACACAAAGGCGAGTCCCAGTCCACAGGGTCAGCCTCCACACAACAGCTCATATGTTATGGCTGTGGCCAATCATCACAGAAAATCAGCCTCAGGGTAAACCCCACCTACTAACATGCTAACAGCAATCAAGGGTCAACTACAACAAGAGGGCACACACAATCCACACAAAGGACATGCCTCAAACATTCGGCTTAGGTGATCATGGAGAAGGTGCCACTGGGCACCACAAGAGAGACCTACACAAAAGGCCAGCCTGCGAAGACTGGGAGGCATAGCACATCTATATAATTCATAGACACAAACACAGAGCAGCAGCCAAAATGAGGAAACAAAGAAACATGCCCCAAATGAAAGAACAGGAGAAAACTCCAGAAAAAGAAATAAACAAAATGGAGACAAACAATCTACCAAATACAGAGTTCAAGACACTGGTTTTGAGGATGCTCCAGGAACTTAGTGAGAACTTCAACAAAGAGATAGCAAGCATAAAAAAGGACATAGAAAGCATAATATAAAAACAATCAGAAATGAAGACTGCAATAACTTAAATGAAGAATACAATAGAATGAATCAACATCAGAGTAGATGAAGCAGAGGATTGAATCAGCAATTTGGAAGACAAGGTAGCAGAAAGCACCAAACAGAACAGCAAAAAGAAAAAAGAAAACAAAAAGACAATTGTTTAAGGGACTTCTGGGACAACATCAAGCATAACAGAATTTGCATCACAGGTGTACCAGAAAGAGAATAAAGAAAGCAAGGGATTGAGAGACTATTTGAAGAAAAAAATGACTGAAAATTCCCATAACCTGGTAAAGTAAATAGACATACAAGTCCACGATGTACAGAAAGTCCCAAACAAGATGAACCTAAACAGGCCCACACCAAGACACATCGCAATTAAAATGTCAAAGGTTAAACACAAAGAGAGAATCCTTAAAGCAGAAAGAGAAAGGAAGTTAGTTACCTACAAGGGAGCTCCCATAAGCCTGTCAATGGATTTCTGATCAGAAACACTGCAGGCCACAAAGAATTGGCAAGAAGTATTCAAAGTGATGAAAAGCCAAGACCTGTGACCAACACTCAACCCAGCGAGACTATCACTTAAAGTCAAACAAGACAAAAAGAACTTTCCTGAGGAAAAAACCTAAAGGAGTTCATCACCACCAAATCAGTATTATAAGAAATGACAAAGGTTCTTATATAAGAACAAGAAAGGGGAAAAAAGGACATGAATATAAATAAAAAATGGCAAAAACTATGCACCTATCAATAATCACTTTAAATGTAAATGTACTTAATGATCCTATCAAAAGACATAGGGTAGCTGAATGGGTAACAAAATGAGTCCCATACATACTATGTCTATAAGAGACACTTCAGATTGAAAGACAAACACAGACTGAAAGTAAACGGATGGAAAAACATATTTCATGCAATGAAAATGAAATAAAAAAGGCTGGGGTAGCAATACTTAGAAAAAATGGACTTCAAAACAAAGGCTGTAAGAGACAAAGAAGGGCATTTCAAAAGATTGAAAGGATCAATCAAAAAAGAGCAATTACTCTTTTTTTAAAAGTTTATTGGGTGACAATTGTTAGTAAAATTACATAGATTTCAGGTGGACCATTCTGTATTACATCATCTATAAATCCCATTGTGTGTTCACCACTCAGAGACAGTTCTCCTTCCATCACCACATATTTGATCCCCATAACCCTCATCTCCCACCCCTCACCCCCCTTACCCTCTGGTAACCACCAAACTATTGTCTATGAGTTTTTCCATCTCATTTGTTTGTCTTGTTCTTTTGCGGATTTTGGTTTATATACCACATATCAGTGAAATCACATGGTTCTCTGCTTTTTCTATCTGACGTATTTCGCTCAGCATTATACTCTCAAGATCCACCCATGTTGTCACAAATGGTCCTATTTCATCTTTTCCTACCACCGAATAGTTTTCCATTCTGTATATATACCACAATTTCTTTATCCATTCATCTATCGAAGGATATTTTGGTTGTTTCCAAGTCTTGGCCACCGTAAACAAAGCTGTGGTGAACATTGTAGCACATGGGTCTTTATGTATAAATGTTTTAAGATTTTTTGGGTAGATGCACAGGAGAGGGATTGCTGGGTCATATGGTAATTCTATTCGTAATTTTATGAGGAACCTCCACACTGCCTTCCATAACGGCTGCACCAGTCTGCATTCCCACCAACAGTGTATGAGGGTTCCTTTTTCTCCACAGCCTCTCCAACACTTGTTACTATTTGTCTTGTTGATGATGGCCATTCTAACTAGGGTGAGGTGATATCATTGTGGTTTTCACTTGCATTTCTCTGATGATGAGTGATGTTGAACATTTTTTCATATGTCTATTGGCCATTTGTATGTCCTCTTTGGAGAAATGTCTCTTCAGGTCCTCTGCTCCTTTTTCAATTGGGTTGTTTGCTTTTTTGTTGTTGAGTTGTATAAGTTCCTTGTATACTTTGGATATTAGCCCCTTATCGGAGGCACTGTTTGCAAAAATCTTCTCCCATTCAGTTGGTTGCCTCTTTATTTTGTCAATGGTTTCTTTTGCTGTGCAGAAGTTTTTCAATTTGATATAGTCCCATTCATTTATTTTAGCTTTCACTTCCCTTGCCTTTGGAGTCAAATTCATAAAGTGCTCTTTGAACCCAAGGTCCATACGTTTAGTACCTACGTGTTTTCTATACAGTTTATTTTTTCAGGTCTTATGCTTAACTTTTCAATCCATTCTGAATTAATTTTGGTACATGGGGACAGATAGCAGTCCAGTTCATTCTTTTGCACGTGGCTATCCAATTCTGCCAGCACCATTTAGTGAAGAGGCTGCCTTTTCTCCATTACACTTTTTTTTTGCTTCTTTGTCAAAAATTATCTGTCCATATTTAAGTGGTTATATTTCTGGGTTCTCAATTCTATTCCTTTGGTCTATGTGTCTGTTTTTCTGCCAATACCATGCTGTTTTGATTATTGTAGTTCTGTAATACAAGCTAAAGTCAGGGAGTGTGATACCTCTATTATTGTTCTTTTTTCTTAAGATTGCTTTGGCTATTCGGGGTCTTTTGTGGTTCCCAACAAATCTGATGATTTTTTGTTCTATTCTTCAAAAAATGCCATTGGGATTTTGATGGGGATTGCATTAATTCTGTACATTATTTTGGGTAATGTGCCCATTTTAACTATGTTGATTCTTTCAATCCATGAGCGTGGAATGTCTTTCCATTTCTTGGTGTCTTTTTCAATTTCTTTTAAAAATGTCTTGTAGTTTTCAGCATATACGTTTTTCACATCCCTGGTTAAGTATATTCCTAGGTATTTTATTCTTTTTGCTGCAATTACAAAAGAAATTGTTTTTTGCATTTATTTTTCTAAGATTTCATTGTTAGTATATAGGAAAGCAATGGACTTTTCTGTGTTGATTTTGTAGCCTGCAACTTTACTGTATTCGTTGATTGTTTCTAATAGCTTTTTGGTGGAGTCTTTAGGGATTTCTATATACAGCATCATGTCATCTGCAAAGAGTGATAATTTAACTTCTTCATTCCCAATTTGGATGCCTTTTATTTCTTTCTCTTGCCTGATTGCTCTGGCGAGGACTTCCAACACTATGTTGAGAAAGCAGAAGTGATAGGGGACAGCCCTGTCGTGTTCCTGAACGTAGAGCAAAGGGCTTCAGTTTTTCATCATTAATTATGAGACTTGCTGAGGATTTATCATATTGGCCTTTATTATGTCAAAGCATTTTCCTTCTGTTCTTTTCATTAAGTGTTTTAATCATAAATGGATGTTGTATCTTGTCAAATGCTTTTTCTGCATCAATTGATATAATCATATGATTTTTGTCCTTTATTTTGTTTATGTGATGTGTCACATTGATGGATTTGCAGATGTTGAACCAACCTTGTGCTGAGAGATGAACCCCACTTGCTCGTGATGAATAATCTTTTTAATGTATTGTTGAATTCGATTTGCTAGACTTTTGTTTAGGACTTTTGCATCGGTATTCATCAGAGATATTGGTCTGTAGTTTTCTTTTTTGTGTTGTCCTTACCAGGTTTTGGTACCAGGGTAATGTTGGTCTCATAAATAGAGTTGGGGAGAACTGTCTCTTCAATTTTTTGGAAGAGTTTGAGCAGGATTGGTAATAGATCCTGTTTGAAGGGTTGGTAGAACTCACTAGTGAAACCATCTGTTCTCGGACTTTTGCTTTTGGGAAGGTTTTGGATGACTGATTCAATTTTATTACTGGTGAGCAGTCTGTTTAGGTTTTCCGGTCCTGTCCAGGGAGTCCTTTGTGGAATTATAGTTGTTCGATTTGTTGTAAATTCCAGCAGAGAGTTACAGAGGCTCACCTCCTGCCGCCATTTTGATGACATCTCTGGGCCAAGAGTAATTAACTCTTATAAACATTTATTCACCCAACATAAGATAACCTAAAATTATACAGCAAATATTGCCCAACATAAAGCAAAAGATGGATAGTAGTGCTGTCACAGTAGGAGACTTCAACACCCTGTTGAAACCGAAGGACAGATCTCCCAGACACAAAATCTACAAGGAAGCAGTGGACTTAAATCACATACCAGACCACAATGACTTAATTGGCATTTTTTAAAAATTTTTATTTTATTTTTTTTTAAAATTTTATTTTATTAAATTTATTGGGGTGACAATTGTTAGTAAAATTACATAGATTTCAGGTGCACAATTCTGTATTACATCATCTATAAATCCCATTGTGTGTTCATCACCCAGAGTCAGTTCTCCTTCCATCACCATATGTTCGATCTCCCTTACCCTCATCTCCCACCCCCACCCCCCGCCCCCCTTACCCTCTGGCAACCACTAAACTATTGTCTGTGTCTATGAGTTTCTGTTTCTCATTTGTTTGTCTTGTTCTTTTGTTGTTTTTGGTTTATATACCACATATCAGTGAAATCACATGGTTCTCTGCTTTTTCTGTCTGACTTGTTTCGCTCAGCATTACTCTCTCAAGATCCATCCATGTTGTCACAAATGTTCCTATATCATCTTTTCTTACTGCCGAATAGTATTCCATTGTGTATATATACCACAACTTCTTTATCCATTCATCTATCGAAGGACATTTTGGTTGTTTCCATGTCTTGGCCACCGTAAACAAAGCTGCAATGAACATTGGAGCACACGTGTCTTTATCTCTAAATGTTTTCAGATTTTTTGGGTAGATACCCAGGAGAGGGATTGCTGGGTCATATGGCAATTCTATTCGTAATTTTTTGAGGAACCTCCACACTGCCTTCCATAACGGCTGCACCAGTCTGCATTCCCACCAACAGTGTATGAGGGTTCCTTTTTCTCCACAGCCTCTCCAACATTTGTTATTATTTGTCTTGTTGATGATAGCCATTCTGACTGGGGTGAGGTGATATCTCATTGTGGTTTTGATTTGCATTTCTCTGATGATTAGTGATGTTGAGCATTTTTTCATATGTCTATTTGCCATTTGTATGTCCTCTTTGGAGAAATGTCTCTTCAAGTCCTCTGCCCATTTTTCAATTGGGTTGTTTGTTTTTTTGTTGTTGAGTAGCATGAGTTCCTTGTATATTCTGGATACTAGCCCCTTATCGGAGGCACTGTTTGCAAAAAAACTTCTCCCATTCAGTTGGTGGCCTCTTTATTTTGTCGATGGTTTCTTTTGCTGTGCAGAAGCTTTTAAGTTTCATATAGTCCCATTCGTTTATTTTAGCTTTTACTTCCATTGCCTTTGGAGTCAAGTTCATAAAATGCTCTTTGAACCGAAGGTCCATAAGTTTAGTACCTATGTTTTCTTCTATGCAGTTTATTGTGTCAGGTCTTATGCTTAAGTCTTTGATCCATTTTGAATTAACTTTGGTACATGGTGACAAATAGCAGTCCAGTTTCATTCTTTTGCACGTGGCTATCCAATTCTCCCAGCACCATTTATTGAAGAGGCTGTCTTTGCTCCATTGTATGTTTTAGCTTCTTTGTCAAAAATTATCTGTCCATATTTATGTGGTTTTATTTCTGGGTTCTCAATTCTATTCCATTGGTCTATGTGTCTGTTTTTCTGCCAATACCATGCTGTTTTGATTATTGTAGCCCTGTAGTACAAGCCAAAGTCAGGAAGTGTGATACCTCCATTATTGTTCTTTTTCCTTAAGATTGCTTTGGCTATTCGGGGTCTTTTGTGGTTCCAAACAAATCTGATGATTTTTTTTCTATTTCTTTAAAATATGCCATTGGGATTTTGATGGGGATTGCATTGAATCTGTATATTGCTTTGGGTAATATGGCCATTTTAACTATGTTGATTCTTCCAATCCATGAGCACGGAATGTCTTTCCATTTCTTTGTGTCTTCTTCAATTTCTTTCAAAAATGTCTTATAGTTTTCAGCATATAGGTCTTTCACATCCTTGGTTAAGTTTATTCCTAGGTATTTTATTCTTTTTGCTGGAATTGCAAAAGGAATTGTTTTTTCTATTTCTTTTTCTGAGATTTCGTTGTTAGTATATAGGAAGGCAATGGACTTTTGCACGTTGATTTTGTAGCCGGCAACTTTACTGTATTCGTTGATTGTTTCTAATAGCTTTTTGGTGGAGTCTTTAGGGTTTTCTATATATAGCATCATGTCATCTGCAAAGAGTGATAATTTAACTTCTTCATTCCCAATTTGGATGCCTTTTATTTCTTTCTCTTGCCTGATTGCTCTGGCAAGGACTTCCAACACTATGTTGAAAAGCAGAGGTGATAGGGGACATCCCTGTCGTGTTCCTGAACGTAGAGCAAAGGGCTTCAGTTTTTCTCCATTAATTATGAGATTAGCAGAGGGCTTGTCATATATGGCCTTTATTATGTTAAGGTATTTTCCTTCTATACCCATTTTATTAAGTGTTTTAATCATAAATGGATGTTGTATCTTGTCAAATGCTTTTTCTGCATCAATTGATATAATCATATGATTTTTGTCCTTTATTTTGTTTATGTGATGTATCACATTGATGGATTTGCTATGTTGAACCATCCTTGTGCCCCGGGGATGAACCCCACTTGGTCGTGATGAGTAATCTTTTTAATGCATTGTTGTATTCGATTTGCTAGAATTTTATTTAGGATTTTTGCATCAGTATTCATCAGAGATATTGGTCTGTAGTTTTTCCTTTTTGTGCTGTCCTTACCAGGTTTTGGTATCAGGGTAATGTTGGCCTCATAAAATGAGTTAGGGAGTACTGTCTCTTCTTCAATTTTTGGAAGAGTTTGTGCAGAATTGGTATTAGATCCTCTTTGAAGGTTTGGTAGAATTCACTAGTGAAGCCATCTGGTCCCGGACTTTTGCTTTTGGGAAGGTTTTGGATGACTGATTCAATTTCACATTGGTGATCGGTCTGTTTAGATTTTCCAGTTCTTCATGGTTCAGCCTTGAAGGCTATATGTTTCTAAGAACTTGTCCATTTCTTCTAGGTTGTTGAATTTGGTGGCATATAGTCCTTCATAGTATTCTTGGATGATCCTTTGTATTTCTGTGGTGTCCGTGATAACTTCCCTTTTACGCTTTCTGATTTTGTTAATCAGTGTCTTCTCTTTTATCTTAGTAAGTCTAGCCAAGGGTTTGTCAATTTTGTTAATCTTCTCAAAGAACCAGCTCTTTGTCACATTAATTTTTTCTATTGTCTTTTTGTTCTCTATTTCATTTAGTTCTGCTCTAATTTTTGTTATTTCCTTTCTTCTGCTGACCTTGGGTTTTACTTGTTCTTCTTTTTCTAGTTCTTTAAGGTGTAACATGAGGTTACTTATTTGGGAGTTTTCTTGTTTCTTGAGATAGGCCTGTAATGAGATAAATTTCCCTCTTAAAACTGCTTTCGCTGCATCCCAAAAATTTTGGTAGGATGTATTTTCATTGTCATTTGTTTCTATGTATCTTTTGATCTCTCCTCTAATTTCTTCTTTGACCTAGTCCTTCTTTAAAAGTATGTTGTTTAATCTCCATGTATTTGTGTTTTTTGCCGCTTTCTTTTTACAGTTGATATCCAATTTCAAAGCCTTGTGATCAGAGAATATGCATGGTATGATTTCAATCTTCTTAAATTTGTTGAGACTGATTTTATGTCCCAATATATGGTCTATCCTTGAGAATGTTCCATGTACACTAGAAAAGAATGTATAGTCTGATGTTTTAGGATGAAGTGCTCTATAAATGTCAATTATGTCCATTTCATCTAATGTGTCATTTAGGGCTACTATTTCGTTATTTATTTTCTGTTTGGATGATCTATCCATAGCTGTCAATGATGTATTTAAGTCCCCTAGTATAATTGTGTTTTGGTCAATTTCTCCCTTTAGTTCTGTTAGTAGTTGCTTGGTGTATTTGGTGCTCCCTGATTGGGGGCATAAATATTGATGACTGTTATGTCTTCTTGTTGTACAGTCCCTTCACCATTATGAAATGTCCATCTTTGTCTCTTGTTATCTTTTTCACCTTGAAGTCTGTTTCATCTGATATCATTATGGCTACACCTGATTTTCTCTGGGTACCATTTGCTTGGAGTGTCAATTTCCACCCTTTCACTTTGAGTCTATGCTTGTCCTTGTAGCTGAGATGTGTCTCTTGGAGACAGCATATGGTTGGGTTTAGTTTTTGATCCAATCTGCTACTCTGTGCCTTTTTATTGGTGAGTTCAGTCCATTTACATTTAGGGTGATTATTGATATGTGAGGATTTCCTGTCATTCTATCTTTAGTTTTCTGGTAAGGCTGTGTCTCCATTGTTTCTTTGCCTTTTGTTGTTGTCTATTATTTCTGTGTGGTGGTATTCTATGATGTTTCCTCTGTTTCTTCTTTTATTTCAGTATATATTTCAATTCTGGATTTATTTTGAGTGGTTACCCTTAAGTTTATGTAAAAGAAAGTTTGATATTTAGAGTATTCCATTTTCTTCAGCACGCTTACTTTCTCCATTCCCATATTCCGTTCAGGCCTTTACTCTCCCCTTTTTGAGTTTTGGTTGCCACAAATTGTCCCTGTTGATGGTGGTCGAATAGCCTCCTTTAGTATTTCTTGTAGTGCAGGTCGTATTAGAAAATTCCTCAGCTTCTGTATGTCTGGAAAGGTCTTTATTCCTCCTTCATATCTAAAGGATATCTTTGCTGGATATATTATTCTTGGCTCATGATTTCTCTCTTTCAATAGTTTGAATATTTGGTTCCACTCCTCCTGGCTTGTAGAGTTTCTGCTGAAAAATCTGATGATAATCTAATGGGCTTTCCTTTGTAAGTTACCGCCTTCTTTTCCCTGGCTGCCTTGAGGATTCTTTCTTTGTCGTTGATTTTAGACAGCTTCAATACAATGTGCCTTGGAGAAGGCCTGTTGGGATTGAGGTAACTAGGTGTTCTATTTGCTTCTTGGATTCGAGGGTCCAGTTCTGTCCACAAATTTGGGAAGTTCTCATCGACAATTTGTTTGAATATATTCTCTGTTCCCTTCTCTCTTTCTTCTCCTTCTGGTATGCCCATTATTCTTATATTGCTCTTTCTGATGGAGTCAGAAAGTTCTTGTAGAGTTCTTTCATTTCTTTTAAGTCTCAAGTCTCTTTCTTCTTCTATCTGTGTCATTTCCAGGTTTCTATCTTCGATGTCACTGATTCTTTCCTCCATCTGGTCAACTCTACTACCTAAGCTGGTTATTTCATTCTTAATTTCTTCTATTGAGTTCTTAATCTCCAGAAATTCTATTTGGTTCTTTTTTAAGATTTCAATCTCTTTCGTAAAATGCTCATGCTGTTCTTTGATTGAGTTTCTGAGTTCATTTAACTGCCTATCTGTGTTTTCTTGTATCTCGTTGAGTTTTTTCAGAACTGCAATCTTGAATTCTCTGTCATTTAAGTCACATATTTCTGTATCTTTAAGTGCCTTCTCTGGAGATTTTTCACTTTCTTTCTGAGCTATCTTGTTGCCTTGGTTATTCATGGCGATTACTGGTTTACTATTTCTCTTCCTAGACATCTACAGGAGTGACTTCTGCAACAGGTTGATAGGAAGAGGTCTTTCTTTTGTTTTCCAGTACTTGTTGGTAGAATGTTTTATTATTTCTCCAACTGCAACTTATTTTTCTTCTCCCACACAGTAGTGCTGTTTTCTCTGCACTATTCCAACTTCTCACACAATGGGGGATTCCCTGGGAGACGGGCTTCTCCTCTGTTAATAGTCTGCCTAGGTCACAGGGCGCAGTGTCCCGTGGGTATGCGGAGAGCTTTTGATGTTCCAAAGCTCTTCCAGCTCCTGATTCAGAGCCCATATGTTTCAGCAGTTCTGTTTACTCCTGCAGGGATCCGCCCAGATAGGTGGGGTCAGGGGCGGGTGAGTTGTGAGAGGTGGCCCAGAGCAATGGCGGCGACCACCACCACAGCCGGTCCTGCTTCCACAGCTCTCCCTTTGCTGGAACTAGTTGGGCTGTGAATTTGTGTCTGCGGTCCACAGTTCTCAAAACAGCAAATTTTCTGTTGTTTTGATCTGACACTGCTACTGTTTCGCTTCTAGCACCGGGCAGGTGGGGCGGGCGAGCTCTGGGAGGGAGGGAGGGGCGGCTAGTCTCAGTGCCTAAGGCTTCGTTCTCTGCTCGGCAGTGCAGGCTTAAACCACCGTTTTCAGCCTTTTTCCTTCAGTCTTTTCTCCGAGGTCTCTGCCGTGAGCGTTGGGTTCAGCCGTGTTATAGGCTGTCCCCTCAGCCCTGTGGAGCCCTAGCGGAGCCCTAGCAGGCCGAGTTCTTCCCTCTCCCGCAGCTGTGGTAGTTCCGGGAATCCCCGAGCTCGGTGCACGGAGCTAGGTCTGTGTCCTGCATGCCCGCGCGGCTCCGTCTCCGTGCACTTCTCCCTTTCCTCCTCCCTCCACTCGCGCTAATCTCCCACCTGTAGGTGATTTCAGTCGGTAGTGGGCCTCTTCGTCTTGCCTGTCTGCTGTGCAGGGAGTCCTTTGTGGAGTTTTTGTTGTTCGATTCTTTGTAAATTCCAGGGGAGCTTTACAGAGGCTCACCTCACGCCGCCATTTTTCCGGAAACCCAATGACTTCTTTCTTTACCCGAAGATAAAGGAAATATTGATAGGAAGACATTTTGATGATATTCAGTACATCAAGGTTAATATGATGACAGCTCTGATGGCCATTCCAGAAAAAGAGTTCCAAAATTAGTTTGAAGGGTGTACTAGGTGCTGGTATCAGTGCATAACTTCCGAAGTATAGTACTTTGAAGGTGACTATAGTGATATTCAACAATGAAGTATCTAGCACGTTTTCTAGGATGAGTTTGCAAAATTAATTGTCAGACCTTTGTATTAACTGGGTAACTACTACGTATGCAGAACTGTAATGGTTAACTGAGGGAAGAGATATAAAGCTGAATAAGACACACTACTTGCCTTCATGAAGTTACAAGCTAGTGGAATCTAGAGGTGTATATACATTTCTAAAATACAGGACAAGAAATAATTGCTACAAGATGAACAAAATGCGAATTTGAACACTGGAGAAATAATTTAATTGAGACTGGGAGATCAGAGTAAACTTAATGGTACAGGTGGCCATGTTCGACCCGGGCTCTGATAATGTTTTCCTTCAAATAAAATGAAAATTGTGGAAATTTAGTGCATATTTATTTAGCCAAACGCTACTACTTGCAGATATCTTGGCATAAAGTACCCAGTGCTGTGATAAATAATTTTCATTATGGGCAGCAAATTGGACTTTCCTTGACAAAGATAAAGAGCATATCCTAGGTAGAGGTAATGGATTGAAAGCACAGGGCATGATCTATCAAGGAGTCCAATGTTGCCGTATCAAAGCTCAGGAGAGGGTGGCTGGTAGGAGAGGAGGTTGGAAAGGTAGTCTGCTGGGATTCGAAATCAAGAGCCTAGGCTATTTGAAACTTTTTGGTACTAAGTATAGTGGAGGCAGGCACACCGTTATAGGCAGTTATTTTCTCTTCCGTCCTTTCTCACCTGCTGTCTCATTCTCTTTGTTTTCTTTTCCGTAGCAGACAACAGTGAAAAAGAAGAGATGATAGTGAGTCCTGGGATCAAATCACAGCTCTGTCATTGAGCTGTTGCATGTTTGGAAACTTAGTTTAGTTAAAGTTGAGGGAGAGGACAGTTTTTGAAAACTACACATATGCCCTTCACACGGAAGTATTACTTAGAAGCCACTACAAGAGCAATACCTGCTTCCAGCCACTACCATACCCTCACAAGGATCACTGCTGTAGTGCCAAACAAATACAAATGCATCTCTAGGGAATGTTAGTTGAGAACCACTGGACCAGATGAAAACAGTGCCCCATCTTTCACATCACACTACCCCTTCTGCCCAATACCCACTGCATGCTCTGATTCTATTCTTATTCCTAACTAAGCCTTCAGTAAACAGTGGGCGCCCTTCCCCCATGGCAGTTGTTTGGCCCTTCTGAAAGTGCTCAGGCCTACAAATTCTTGTCTTGGAAAAAAAAGAAACTAGCCCAGAGTGGCCAAAGGAATCTGAAAGACTTGAATACCTACTCCACATGGAAGGGGATAGAATTACCTGGCTGATGCTAACTTGCATAAATAACTCAGGAGATCTCTAGGAAGCAAAGGCAAGCTGACCCTTTCAAAGAACAATTGTGAAAATTGCTATGAGTGTGTGTGTGTGTGTGTTGAGGGGAGGGCAGGATGCAGAGAGATGGAATTCTAAATTGCAGAGCTTTGCTGGAAGTTCTTATGCTTTAGAACTTCCCCACTGGGTCTAAGCCTCAAATAAAGCTTGAATGGAGGTGAGAGGATAGGGTAGAGAGGGTAAAAAGATGATCAGTCCAATATTCATAGTCATCTCTTAAACTGACCTATTCTTAAGAAAGTTTTAAATTGCACACAAAAAATGAAAATGTGCACTAAGCATGAAGCTCTATGAGGTCTAATTATCGAGTAAATGTTCACTAAATTTATTTTAAAAATACAATGCCAACACTGCCTATTTCATAATCTAGGGGAAGCATTTTCTTCTTAAACCATGTTCAGTATACAACAGGAAGCCAATTATCATCCCAGAACATTTATCAGTGAAAAATGCATCATTCCTTACAACACTTAAACAGGTTTAAAGCCCCCATGTCACCATTTTCTCTTATTTCTACCATCTAAATAACCAACAATACAAAACAAGATCATTTTCACCATTTCATATCCTTAAAGTGTCACTGACACTTGGACAAAGGAAATTTTGGCAAAGAACAAGGCAACTTTTTGCTTTCTTGAATGCTCATACAAGCTTTTTCTGAAAACAGAGTATAATAATGGAATCCTAAGAGAAAAATATAGGAAACAAACACTGATACTAATTAAATGAATCTGAATTTGGTTTTATTGCTTTCAGGGAAACTCAGTAGTAATTCTAACTAAAAGCAACTAATATGGTCCCTTTAGAATTCCTAGTGATGTGTTTTTCATCAACAGAAGGGAATAATTTCCATTTATCAGATGTAAGCACCTTACAGACAAGAGCAAGGTTTATTCATTTCTCAGTTTCTGTTAGAAATTAGAATGTTAATCTACCCTTCCATTCAATATCACCTGACACAGAGTAGGCATCTAATACATTTAGTAGCATATTATTTGTTTGCAGCTGTCTACTGCTGAGAATGCTTTAAACTGGTTGCATAAACAGGCTAAATACCAACCTGACAGTTTTAAATTTTTGATTAACAAACTTTTAAATTTGTTAGATACAACCAATTTTTACAGTCCTGAAGAATATGGATGGGAATTTAAGATATTTTGTCAGGTACCAAAAGAAGAAGTAACATTTCCCTTTATAGACACCAAGCAGAAATTTTCCAGACTGTGTAACCGAATACTTTCAAGTGACAACCAAAATTCCAAAATGCCTAAGCTGTCGGAGTATCATAGCAGAAGACAGCTGGGGACACAATGTGGAGAATCACCAGTGCTTACACCATATCCACATACTCTTTAGCACATACCAGATTCCACAGATATAAGACAGGTGTGTCCTGCTACCCCATTTTCCTCTCAAAGAGCTCCTGGATCCTGTCTGGAAAACAGATAAAGAACTGCACTGCCAATCACTATAGGTGAGATGATTAAATTTTCTAACTCTACAATTGGGAAAACATAATTTGACATATATACTTGTATTTTGGGAGACAACAGAATAGAACATAAAACATTTCTATACTTACAGGAATGACAAGGGAATCTACAAAAGGGAAATAATAAAATAAATTGATGTGAAAGAACAGAACACAAACAATGTTTAAATGCATGAGAAAATATTCACAATACATTTAACAGAAAAAAGATTAATTTCCATGACATAAAAAAGAATACTTACACGTTCAAATTTTAAAGACAACCATAGAAAAATGGGCAAAAGTTACCATAAATGATATATAAAAGATACACAAAAGGATGAGAAAACATTTGAAAAAGATGCTCGAGGAACCTCCACACTGCCTTCCATAGCGGCTGCACCAGTCTGCACTCCCACCAACAGTGTATGAGGGTTCCTTTTTCTCCACAGCCTCTCCAACACTTATTATTTGTCTTGTTTATGATAGCCATTCTGACTGGAGTGAGGTGATATTTCATTGTGGTTTTTATTTGCATTTCTCTGATAATTAGTGATGTTGAGCATTTTTTCATATGTCTATTGGCCATTTGTATGTCCTCTTTGGAGAAATGTCTATTCAGGTCCTCTGCCAATTTTTCAATTGGATTCTTTTTGTTGTTGTTGTTGCTGAGTTGTATGAGTTCCTTATATATTTTGGATTTAGCTTCTTATCACAGGCGTTGTTTATAAAATCTTCTCCCATTCAGTTAGTTGCCTCTTTATTTTGTCGATGGTTTCTTTTGCTGTGCAGAAGATTTTTAGTTTCACATAGTCCCATTCATTTATTTTAGATTTACTTATCTTGCCTTTGAGGTCAAATTCATAAAATCCTCTTTGAACCCAAGATCCATAAATTTAGTACCTATGCTTTCTTCTATACAGTTTATTGTTTCAGGTCTTATGTTTAGGTCTTTGATCCATTTTGAGGTAATTTTGGTACACGGTGATAGGTAACAGTCTAGTTTCATTCTTTGCACGTGACTTTCCAATTCTGCCAGCACCATTTATTGAAAAAGCTGTCTTTTCTCCATTGTATATTTTTGGCTCTTTTGTCAAAAAATATCTGTCCATATTTATGTGGGTTTATTTCTGTGTTCTCAATTCTATCCCATTGGTCTCTGTGTCTGTTTTTCTGCTAATACCATGCTGTTTTCATTACTGTTGCTCTGTAGTACAAGCTGAAATAAGGGAGTGTGATACCTCCAGCATGGTTTTTTTTCTTAGGTTTGCTTTGGCTATTTGGGACTTTTGTGGTTCCATGCAAATCTGATGATGTTTTGTTCTATTTCTTTAAAAAATGCCATTGGTATTTTGATGGGGATTGCATTAAATCTGTATAGTGCTTTGGGTAATATGGCCATTTTAACTATTTACCATATGACCTAGCAATCCCTCTCCTGGTTATCTACTCCAAAAATCTTAAAACATTTATCTGTAAATATATATGTACCCCGATGGTTACTGCAGCATTGTTTGCTGTGGCCAAAACAGAAACAGCCACCATTTCCTTCGAAAAGTTGGATAAAGATGTGGTATATATACACAATGGAATACTATTCTGCCATAAGAAAAGATGAAATACTGCCATTTGCAACAACATGGATCAATCTTGAGATTATTATGCTAAGTGACATAAGTCAGACAGAAAAAGCCAAGAACCATATGATTTCACTGATATGTGGGATATAAAACTGAAAGCAACAAAGGAACAAGACAAACAAACAAAGAAACAAAAACTGATAGACATAGACAATAGTTTAGGGGTTACCAGAGGGTAAGTGGGGAGGTAGTAGATGAGGGTAAATGGGATCAAATATATGGTGATGGAAGGAGAACTGACTCTGTGTGGTGAACACACAATGTGATATATAGATGATGTATTACAGAATTGTACACTTGAACCCTATGTAACTTGACTAACCATTGTCATCCCAATAAACTTTAATTAAAACAAAAAAACAACAACAAAAAGATGCTCAAACTCATTCTCACTAGAGAAATGCAAATTAAAGCTATAAGGAGCTACAATTTCTCACTTATCTAATGGGCAAAAATTTATAGGATTGATGATTATTCGGGCTGGAAAGAAGATAGGGAATGGCTCTCTCAAAACTAAGGTTGGGAGTGTAACTTTGTGAAGCCTTTGTAGAAGTCATCATGGTATTAGCCAGCAAAATATACAAAACCCTCAACCTTTCATCTTTGCAAACTTATTTCTTGGATTCTCTTCTGGAGTAATACTTGCTCCCTTGCATAGAGGAGCATGTTCATCGATCTTCTTTGCAGCATTGTTTACAGCAGCCAAAAAACAGAAATAATCTACAGGAAGATGCCAATAGTAAATTTCCCAATGTCTGACATGGACCCCCAGGCAGTTATTAAAAAGAGGAAGAAAATGTCAGGGCAGAAATGATCCTTCTTGGTGAACTAAGTGACTGGAAAAGGGTACAAAGTTCTTCTGGGGTGCCAGAAATGGTCTGTGCTGACACTTCTCCCTAGAAGAAATATAAACGGCCAACAGATATATGAAAAAGTGCTTAACTTCACTAGCTATTAGGGAAATGCAAATCAAAAACACAATGTGATATCACCTCACATCTGTTGGAATGGCTATCATCAACAAGATAAATAACAATTGTTGGAAAGGCTGTGGAGAAAAAGGAATCCTCATACATTGTTGGTGGCAATGTAAATTGGTACAACCACTAAGGAAAACAGTAAGGAGGTTCCTAAAAAAATTAAGAATAGAATTACCATATGACCCACAATCCCTCTCCTGGGTATCTACCCAAAAAATCTGAAAACATTTATCTGTAAAGATATATGTACCCTGATGGTTATTGCAGCATTATTCACTGTGGCCAAGGCATGGAAACAGCCAACGTGTCCTTCAATAGATGATTGGAGAAAGAAGATGTGGCATATATACACAATGGAATACTATTCTGCCATAAGAAAGATGAAATACTGCCATTTGCAACAACATGGATCAATCTTGAGATTATTATGCTAAGCGAAATAAGTCAGACAGAAAAAGTCAAGAACCATATGATTTCATTCATATGTGGGATATAAAACTGAAAGCAACAAAAAAGAAGACAAGCAAAGAAACAAAATCTCATACACACAGAGAACAGTTTAGTGGTTACCAGAAGGTAAGGGAGAAGGAGGTGGTAAAAGAGGGAAAGGGGGATCAAATATATGGTGATGGAAGGAGAACTGGCTCTGGGTGGTGAACACACAATGCAATATATAGATGATGTATTATAGAAATGTACACTTGAAACCTATATAACTTTACTAACAATTGTCACCCCAGTAGATTTAGTAAAAACAAAGAAATGGTCTGTGCTTTGTCTCAGATACTATTTGTGAAAGTTCATTGGTGTACATGTATGATTTTGCACTTTTGTGCACTTTAGCAAAATAATTTTTAAAAACAAAAATAAACCAAAAAGCAGATTTGGAAGATGCCATGCTTTAGAGGAAAGAGGACTGTACTGGGAAGAATGAGTTCTGAGTTCCAGCTCCTTTCTGCCCAAACTAGTTAGTGACCTTAGGCAAATAACTTGGGTTGAATTAGTCGACTCACCTGTAAAAGTGGAGATAATTATATTGTGCTGAAAGATAGATAACTGGGCCTAATAATTTTCATCTCTAGGCTTTATGACTATTTAAGAGATAACAGTTAAGGATGATTTACCTCCATTAAATTTCTTTTATCTATGACTTTTTTTCCATCCCCACTCCCATAATACCAATTCAGGCCCATATTTCACTTCCCTGGGCTATTTCATAAGTCTTCAAGTTTGTCTCTCCAGCTCTACTTCTGCCCCTTTACAGTTCATAATGAAAACACTGATTGAACTATCTCTTGAAAGTATAGCTCAGATTACAACATTGCCTTTTTCAGAAACCTTAGGAAGCAGTGGGGCATGGTACACAGAACCCATCATTAAAAACCTAAGTTTGAGTAGTTTACCGGCTGCCTAATCTTGGGCAAGCCATTTACCCCCTAAAAGTCTATTACTTCATATATAAAATGAGAGTAATAATGAGATTTTCTTCACAGAGTTATATAGAACAGACTTTTAGTTACTGATGGCCTCAAGTCCCAAGTCATATTGAACTTCATCAGCTAGGGGCACAGAGTAAAAGCGGAAAACCAAGTTCCCTAACTACCTTTACTTGACTCAACCCAATCAAGACAGAGAACACTTCTGGGCAGCCTGGGCTTCAACAAAAAGGTCTTCAACTGACAGGAGGACAAAAAGTAAAAGGTATCTCCCTCTTTGATGGCTATACCACAGAGAAAGTGGCACCTCACAGCAAAGGAAAACAATCTCCCCCCCCTCCAATTACAGTTGACATTCAATATTATATTAGTTTCAGGCGTATAGCATAGTGGTTAGACATTTATATAACTTATGATCCCCCCCCCCCGATAAATCTAGTACCCATTTGACACCATACATAGTTATTATAATATTATTGATTATATTCTGTGTGCTGCAAAGGACAACAGTCTTAATTGACAGCAAACCCCAGCCTGGAATACCTGTCGTCCTCTGTGCACACACCTAATATTGGTAAGAACTGTTTAACAGAGACCTGGCACAAAATCAAGAAAAGCTAGAATCTTGTGGTTATACTACTGAGATAATTTAGGATGCATTAGTCAATGTTCCTCAGGCTGTTCCTCCTAGATCAGGGTTATTATGAACAGGAATATAAAAGGCCAGATAAGAAAATAGCTTGCTAGTAGAATCACTATATCTGTATGGGATGATATTTAAATCAGCATCTGAAAAGAGTATGCAGTTATGACTTGTTGCCTGCGTAGACTTTATGCCAGGTTCTGAAGCAAATTCAGCACTTAGCATTCATCTCAGAGGGAGAGCCTAGTTCCTGTGCCATTCCACTCAGCCTCTTAAAATCTCTATCTTGCCAAATACAAAGATCAGTCATCCTTGGCGTGTCTTTCACATTAAACAACTTGCATGATGCCCAGAAACTAATTTTGGGGGAAGAAGGCACGTTCTGAACTTGATCTCTCCTCTTCCAAGTGGACTCTACGAAGTATCTCCTGAAATTTTATCTCCTCCCCCACAAAGCTTCCTTGATTGACCACAAGAACAATAATGGCTTCATTAACCCCACCAAGTTTTGAAGTAAAATTCCATGATAATGCCTCCACTCTTCATCCAATTGTGCACTTGCACTCAAATTTCTACCTCTCATAGTGCCTAGCACATAATAGCCACTCAGTAAATATTTGCTCTTCTTTACTGAGCATTCACTATAAGCAGTCACTCTTTCATAGCACTTGGCATAATTTGAAACAACTACGCAATTATTTGCTTAATGACTATCTTCCTCACTAGACTATAATCATCACAAAGCCAGGGTTTTATTCATAGCTGTACTTTTAATGCCTACCACAATGCCTCACATTTATAAAACTAAATAAATATTTATTGAACAAAAGAACACCGTGTACTAAGCAATATTTATTCACTTTCTCACTTAATCCCCAAAAAACCTGTACATATGGTATTATTATCCCTATTTCACAGGTGAGAAAACTGAGGCTCAAAGAGCTGCAATAACTTGCCTAAGGTCAGAGCCAGTATTCTTGGCACATGGTATTAACAACTATGTTATCCTGCCTCCCTCTTTTTAAGTCCTGTTCTACTACTTACTAGCTGTAGCCTGGCAAAGTTTATAAAGTTTCCAAGCCTCAGTTTTCATATCTATAAACAAAGGAGAAAATGGTATCTATTTTACTGATTAGTTGTGAAGTCTGCTTGAGTTTATATATGTAAAGGACTTGGTTATAGTAGCTGGTATACAATCAATATTTAATAAAAGCTGCTACTCTTGTATTGTTATTGAATCAAACATGCAGAAGAAAGTGACTGTAGCTTGGGAATGCCACCTGCTGAAAGCTCTCCCCACCCCCAAGATAGTACATTCCATTTCAGCAATTGGACATATCTCTCATGACTTTCGGTGCCACTCTCATCAACACTCACTCGGCACATTCCAAATAAAACAGTGTGTACATGAAAGTTGCTTTTGCTTAAAATTCAAATGTAGAATAAGCAGAATACTTTAAAACTAATTATGTTACACAAGGAATTGGATCAATTTGAAATACTACAACCTGCATGGCTTAAATTGAATAGCTCATATTATCAAGGGAATTAAAAATTGAGGGGGAAAAATCAAGACTGTCTCCTAGCCCATTACAAGAAGGAATTTAATCATCATGGAGTTTTATTTCAATAGATAATAAACGGATATCAGGAAATAGAATAGCGAAAGAGAAAACTACAAATTAGGCAGTGTCTTCTTTCTGTGTTGAAACACCTAGAATGGTCAACATTTATACTACCACTTTATTTGCCACCTTTTGGACTATTGCTTCCCTGCAACTTCAGTTCTTGACAGAAGACTATAGACATACTCAATCATAGACTACTACAAACATCCAACATTCTGGACCACAGTGGCCTAGGTACACTTACTTACTCTGATGCAGTATGGGTACTTCCACTGGTTTTAAGTCTGGCTACATATTGGAATCATGTGGTGTGCTTTTAAAAAACACTGATGCCTGACCCCCTCGAATTCCATTCTGATTCAATTGATTATGGACACTGTTTTTGGAGCTACTCTGCCTGGGTTTGGCTCTTATCTTCTCTATTTAATATTTGGACAAATTACTTAACTTCTCTGTATTTAAGTTTTCTTATCAGTAAAATGAGGATAATCATAGAACTGCTATGAAAATCAAATAAGTTAACGTATTGTCTGGCATACAGTAGGTGTTCCATAATAGTAGATATTATTATTAGTCATAAAAAAGTATTTTAATTACTATACTTTGATGTCATGGGAGAGAAAGGAAGGCTTATATAATTTGCAACCCCATGTGAATGACAATGCTGATATGGAAGCAGACAAGTTCCATGTTTGAAATTCATGAAAATAAAATCTCTTCACTATAAGGTACTACTTTGAGGTAAAACACATGATATGAGGTAGACTATCTGGAATCTGTCTTGATTTTATATGTGGAGAAGTGAAAATCTAAATGTAACACATATGTACTAAAACAACCCTATTTATTTGTACCACAGAATGAACTTAGTTTAAAAAAATTCTAATAATAGGACTTTGAAAAATCAAAAGTCATGTTAATCTTCAAATAAACAGCAATGTTAGGACTATGGGGGTTCTTGTCACACTTGTCACCATTCCATGGGGAGGAGGGAGCACCCATTGTATTTGTGAGAGAGGAGTGACAGAACTATAGAAACTTCTCTGAGCTTTCACCCCACCCTTGCTTGTTCCTTGGCATAGGTGGAGGACTGACTTATCTGATTAGTAAGATTAGAATAAAAATAAGTGCTCATTCATGGCTTAACTTCTGCATTCTGGATAAGACTTTTTCTCTTACAGTGTGAGCAGAACTTAGGGCACAGACTCTGTCTTCCAGAGGCAGGCCAAAAGGCCCATCTCACTATTAATTTCTAGCTGCCAACTGAATTGTGACACAGGCCATCACTCTCAATGACACTGGCAGGATAAGTAGTGTGCTCTGCAGATTCAATCTCCCCTATAGGTGTGTATCAAGGTACAGATTTGGAGCTAGAGATGATAGGAAGCTGCATTAGGCCTTAGCCTCAAGCCATGTGCCTCAATACAGTTTTATTCACAATAAAGCTGATACCCCATTTTGTTCCTCACATGACTTTTTGTGTTTTCTCAGTTGATTTGGAACTGGAAGAAGAAAATCATTCACACTCTCAAACTCTAATAAGCAGCAGCAGTAAGTGTAGTATCTTACAGTTTTCAAAACACTTCCCCATTGGGAGGATTCTAAGATGGAGGAATAGATAAACAGTGTGTCTGCAATCTGTCATGACCACATTGAAATTACACTAAATTATAGAACAACCAACCTTGAAAACCATCTGAAGACAAGCTGAACAGAATCCTATAACTTAGAATATAAAGAAGAGGCCACGTCAAGACTGGTAGGAGGGGTGGAGATGTGAAACCCACTATTCCCACACCCACGGGTAGTGATTGAGCACTGGAAGTGATATCTTGGTGGAGGAGGACTCCCCTGAAGAGTGAGGGGTCCCAGACACAAACCAGGCTCCCTAACCCAGGAGTACAGTGCCAGGAAGAGGAATCCCCATAACATCTGGCTGTGAAAATCAGTGAGGATTCTGTCCGTCTGGACAGAAACCAAAGCCGGCCTTGGTTCTCAGCGTGGCCACTGCCACAACCCAGATATCCTCTTAAAGGGCCTACGAACAGACTCACTCATTCACAGGCACTCACCCTGGGCTCTGGTGGAGGGGCAATAACTTGAGAGGTGCCAGAAACATACAGGAAAATATTGAGTTGTGTGACCTCAGGGTAAGGGATAGAGGGTCAGCTGCCATTATCCCCGTGTGGACTCTGCCTTACGTGTAGCCTACATACGAGCACCACCTTTTCTGTGTTAAGCCCTCCCCAACATGGCCAAATCTGAGATTCCATTGGCCTGGTGAACTCCATGCAACCCATGCAAGTGAATCCCTAGAACCCTACCCAGTTCGTGTGGCATCACTGGGGGCACTCTCAGTGCCTGGGCAGCCAGCCCCATCCTGCACACTGTGGGAAGCTAGGCTCTTTCAGCAGCAGATGACCTATGGCACCTTGTGTGGCCACCTGGGGCAATTTCAGTAGCAGGCAAACAGCCCCAAATCACACTGCAGCTTTTCTAAGACAACTCTCGGGGATCTGCATGTTGGAGGGGAGCAGCAGCTGGTCTCGGTGTTCTCTGGGCATTTTATAGAGTGGCCACAGGCTCAGCACTGGCACAAGAGTTGAGTGTGCATTAACCTTGTGAACACTAGCCGCCCCACTCCAGTGATTCCCTGGAACCCTGCCCTGTTCAACTCTCTCAGAATCACCTGAGGCACTTTCAGCACCAGCGCAACTAGCCTGGCCCCGTACACCTAAGGAAGCTCTTTTAGCAGCTGGGCCTTATGGGCCGCCAACAAGTGGCAACAGGCCCGGGAGTGCCCTGTGCCTTTTGCTAAGCTTCCCCAGGCCTGATACTGGTGGAAGCCAGCCTTGGTTCTCAGCATAGCCACTGCCACATGCCTCCAAGTCCAGCACAGGCAGTAACCAACCACATACAGCTTCGTAGCTCCTACCAGGTAGCCCCAGGTTGATCACAGACAACATTTAACTTGGCCTGCAAAGGAACCCCTCCTAAGAAGCACCAGAAGCAATATACCCAAAGACCGGCTTCAGACCACTCCAACAGCACTGGATTAGCTCCACAAGTGGCACACCCAAAGTGGTCTCAACAGGCTCAGGAGTCCACTGGGCTGAATCCCCCTCTGAGGGGTCAACCCCCACAAAGCAGCTCATATGCAGTAGGCGTAGCCAATCCTCACAGAAATGCAGACTGAGAGTCAATCCCACCCACTGATGTGCCAGAAACAATCAAGACTGAACTACAACAGGAAGGCATACAACCCACACAAGGGACATTCCTGGAGCACACAGCACAGGTGATCAGTAAGACTGCTACTGGGCCACACAGGACACCTCCTACATACGGCCATCTGGGAAAGACTGAGAGACATAGGAGATCTACCGAATACATAGACACAAACACAGAGCATCTGCAAGAACAGAAAACAAAGAAACATGTCCCAAATAAAAGAACAGGAGAAAACTCCAGAAAAAGAACTAAATGAAATGGAGGCAACCAACCTACCAGAGACACAGTTTAAAACACTGGTTATAAGATTACTCAAGGAACTTAGTGATGACTTCAACAAAGAGATAGTAAGCATAAAAAGGACATTGAAACCATAAAAAAGAACCAGTCAGAAGTGAAGAATACAATAGCTGAGATGAAGAATACACTAGAAGGAATCAACAGCAGATTAGATGAAGCAGATGATCAAATCAACAGTTTGGAAGATAAGGTAGCAGAAAACACCCAATCAGAACAGCAAAAATAAAAAAAATAAAAAGAAGATTCGTTTTTTTAAAAAGGGATAGTTCAAGGAACCTCTGAAACAATATCAAGTGTAACAGCATTCACATCATAGGGTTATCGGAAGGAGAAGAGAGGGAGCAAGGGATTGAGAACATATTTGAAGAAATGATGACTGATAACTTCCCAACCTGATGAAGGTAATAGATATACAAGGCCAGGAAGAGCAGAAAGTCCCAAACAAGATGAACCCAAAGAGACCCATACCAACATTTCATAATAAACATGGCAAAGCTTAAAGACAGAAAGAAAATCCTAAAAGTAGCAAGAGAAAGGCAGTTAGTTACCCACAAGGGAGCTCGCATAACACTATGAGTATCAGCAGATTTCTCAAGAAACTTTGCAGTGTAGAAGGGAGCAAAATATTCAAAAGAATGAAAAGAAAGGACCTATAACCAAGACTACTCTACCCAGAAAAACTATGATTTAAAATTGAAGGACAATCGCTTCTCGGCCTTTTGGCTAAGATCAAGTGTAGTATCTGTTCTTATCAGTTTAATATCTGATACGTCCTCTATCCGAGGACAATATATTAAATGGATTTTTGGAGCTGGGAGATGGAATAGGAGCTTGCTCCGTCCACTCCGCGCATCGACCCGGTATTGCAGTAAAAAAAAAAAAAAAAAATTGAAGGACAAAGAACTACCCAGACAAAGAAAAGCTAACGGAATTCATTACTACCAAACCAGTATTACAGGAAATATTAAAGGGACTCTTTAAGAAGAAGAAGGGGGAAAACAAAAACGGGACATAACTATGAATTAAAAAATGACAATAACTAGTACGTATCAATAATCACTTTAAATGTAAATGGATTAAATCAATGATTGAAGCAAAAGAAATAGGGTGGCTGAATGCATAAGAAAACATTACCCATACACTGCTGTCTACAAGAGACATACCTCAGATCAAAAGACACACAAAGACTGAAAGTAGAGAGGTAGACAAAATTATTTCAAGTAATTGGAAAGGAAAAACGCTGCAGTAGAAATACTTATATCAGACAAAATAGACGTTAAAACAAAGGCTATAATAAGAGACAAAGAGGGACATACATAATGATAGAGGGATCAATCTAACAAAAGAAAATAATCCTTGTAAACATCTGTGCACATAGGAGCACATAAATATGTAAAGCAAATACTGTCTGACATGACAGGAGAGAACAAGAGTAATACAGTCACAGTAGGGGACTTTAACACCCCATTGACAGCAATGAACAGATCTTCCACACTGAAAATCAACAAGGAAACAGTGGCCTAGATCAGTGGGGTTTATTCCTGGGATACAAGGTTGGCTCAATATCTGCACATCAACTGAGGTGAAATACCATATAAACAAAATGAAAAATAAAAATCATACGATCATATCAATAGATGCAGAAAAAAGCATTTGAATAAAATCCAGCATCCATTTATGATAAAAATTCACAGCAGAGTGGGAATAGAGGGGACATATCTCAACACAATAAAGGGCATACACGACAAACACATAGCTAACACCATATTCAATGGGGAAAAGGTAAAAGCATTGTTCTTAAGCTCAGGAACAAGACAAAAATGTCCACTTTTACCACTTTTATTCAACATAGTATTAGAAGTCCTAGCCACAACAACCAGACACCAAAAAGAAATAAAGTCATCCAAATTTAAAAGGAAGAAATAAAATTGTCATTATTTGCAGGTGATATACTATATAGAGAAAACTCTAAAGATTCCACCAAAAAAACTATTAGAACTAATAAATGAATTTAGTAAAGTAACAGGATACAAAATTAATATTCAGAAATCGGTTGCATTTTATACACTAATAATGAACTATCAGAAGGAGAATATAAGAAAACAACCCCATTTACAATTGTATAAAAAAAAAATACATAGAAAAAATTTAACCAAGGAGGTAAAAGAACTGTACTCAGAAAATTATAAGACATTGAAGAAAGAAACTGAGGAAGATACAAATAAATGGAAGCATACACCATGAGCATGATTTGCATGAGCATGATGAGCATGAGCATGAATTGCGTGCTCATGGATACGAAGAATTAATATAGTTAAAATGTCCTTACTACCCAAAGCAATCTACAGATTCAATGCAATCCTTATCAAAACACAAATAGCATTTTTTACAGAACTAGAACAAACAATCCTAAAATTTATAAGGAACCATAAAAGACCCCGAATAGCCATGGCAATCTTGAGAAAGAAGAACACAGTTGGAGGTATCATGTTACCTGATATCAAACTATACTACAAGGTCATAGTACCAAAACAGTATAGCAGTGGCATAAAAACAGACAGATAGATCAGTGGAACAGAATAGAGAGCCTAGAAATAAACCCATGCCTATATGGTCATTTAATCCATGACAAAGGAGGCAAACGTATACAATGAGGTAAAGACAGTCTATTCAATAAATGGTGCTTGGTGCTGTGAGTTTCTATTAGATCTGAGAAAGAACGAAGTCAGCATAACTTTTTGATCCTCTAGTTATCAAGATATGATTTTATTTCTTGAAATTGTAATCAGATAAAAATGTTCAAAGTACTAAAGAAACTGAGTAGGGCTATTAGTGTACTCTTTTTCTTATTTTTCTAATTATTCAGGTGACATGCTAGAAATACCACACACGAAAATATAAAATGGTGGCATTTTCTCTCTTTAAAAACAATCAATGCTTTTATTTGTGGACTTCAAAGTATGTGAGAAATAAAGTTCTCAGCCCTGTGAGTTTGAGGTAAATCAAAGGGCTGTAAGTGTCATAGAAAAGTTTCCTGGTTCATTGTCCCTCTTCCAGGTAAGAAAGGAAACAAAAGTACCCAAAGCACCCAGGCAGATGCGCGTTCATTTCATTTTTATATTTCTCTTCCAAGTGGTCTTCCCCTGATAACTCATTTCCATATAGTTCTTCCTATGTCTGACTAAACCTCTCCTTGCTTTTCTGCAGGCCCACTTCCTCTTATTAATCTAGCCTTAGCAGTGCAGGAACTATTCACTGTCTTTCATATTGTCAAGTCTCATTTTGGTTCCAGAAACTCTAAAGGAAACTTCGAGAACTGAGTTAGAGATCTATAATCAAGTTTATATATGATCTCGTGGTCTTTATCATATCATAACCTTCCTGATAATGCTAGTCTACCTTAGTCAAAGTCATTTCTCCTCTCTGGTTACTAGCACCTCATCTGTATAATGAAATGAACATGAAAATATATTAAGAGAAAGAAAGAATCACCATACCAGTGCAAATTATTATTAAATCAAAGAGTCTTCCTGGAGATATTGAACTCTCGGGATTCAATCATAATTGCAAATGGAAAATGGCTAAAAATCTCTTTTTATATTGAGCTATTCATCATTCACATGAACTTTGGCGATACTGCTTAGTACTGAGCATCACATAGTTAAGTGCAAACCTATCTTTCAATACAGACCTATGAGAGAAGACAATGGAAAGAGGACTGTATCCACATCTATATGATCACTCTGGTATCATAGTAATTATCGCCATGTTAGTTGCCTACTCTTTCAGAGAGTTGACAGCTCCTTTGAATACTAGAGGACCATGATGTTGCTTAAAACAATGCATTCCATTTTAGTCATCATCTGGTTGGCTTCATGGATTCTTACACTTCAGTGGAAGTATTTGAGAAGAGGATTGATATCTCTGCTTCTTAAAAATCCATGTAGATCTCAAACCAGGAGGCAGCTGGAATTTTCTAGACAGGAACTTGGCATTATGATATGATAAGGTTTTAACAATCTTCTACTCTTTGGCCATAGAGTATCATCTGTATGAGCGAAATCACTGCAATCTTAGATAATTTGTATAGCTGCAGCATCACTGAGGAAATGTTTCGTTGGGGGAATGATGAAATTTGATAGCAAATAAACTGAAGAATTCTGAGCTCACCTTAATACAAAAGCTGCACAGCAGCCAGATCCACAAAAAAAGAGTTTGTAGTCAAATATTGCAGTAATATCTAATTCAGATTACTGGTCTACCTCACAGAGGAGTTGGGACAGGAAACCCAAATTTCACTTATCAGTTATCCTTGGGCACTCATGAAGTTTCACCTAGTAAAGAGACAAGGATTCCATTAGGGACAGGCATTCTCTTCACAAGCACCCAGATTTAATGTTTGGCTGCTCTGAGGATGTAATTTCATGAATAGGGGCAAATGAAACATTCAGTTGATCGACATTACATACCAAGTGCCCAGCTATGCACACAGCTCCACCCTGGGAGTGACAAGAGACTAATAGAGAATATCTCGGCAAAGGGAAAGCAATTCATCAGCCAGACATGTGATCAATCAACAAATATTTCTTGAGCATCTATTGTATGTAAAACAGTGCATCTCTGCTAAAAAACACATCAGTCAGGGCCTTTGGAAAAAGGGGCTGATGACTGAGTTGAATGGATAAGACATATTTGTGTGAACAGATAACCAATAGTTCAATTGGCCTATAATCGGTGTCAAGTGATTCAGATGAATATAATGACCAAGGGTTTTCAGAGGTACAAGTGAACAATTCTAACTAGGATGACCCAGAAAGCCTTCTGGAGAAAACAGGACTTGTACTAGGTGCTGTCAGTTGGACAGGATTTTAACAGGTAAAAGAAGAGGGGGGGGCATGATAGGTAAAGGAAATGATATGGACAATGTACTGAAGTAGGTGGGCACAGTGCCTGTTTGGAGAAAGGTAGCAGATAACCTTGGATGAAACAGAAGACTTGTTTGGGGGATTAGCTGATAAGGAAGAACCATGGCATGTCAGAGTCTGAAGGGATTCTAAAGATGATAAAATCCAAGCTCTGGTCACCATATTCTCACCCAAACATAGCTTTGCCTAGTGTGACACCAGTGTTTACTATACATTTTAGTAATGGGTCCAGATTCCTAACATCTACAGGTATTGTAATTCTGGTATAGTAATTAGAGATAGATTTTGGAATTGAAGACCTGCCTAAACTACTCGCTGGATGTTCACCCTTGGGTATTATTTAACCTTTATTTCTTCACGTATAAATGTGAATAATAGTACACTAACTTAAAGTGGAGGCAGGAAGAAAACTAGAAAGAATGCTTGAAGGAGACAGAAAAGGAAGAAGTAGAGAGAATTCAAGGAAGAGGAGGTTGTTAATAGCATCAAATAAAGAAAACAGGTCAAGGAAGTTGAGACCTCTCAAAAGGCCACTTTGACAATCTGGAGGTCACTAGTAACCTTTAAGAAATTATTTTTAGTATAAGAGATGCAGTTTGTAGAAAAAGGTAAGGTAGGAGGGATGGGAAAGGAAGAAAAAGGAATGTGTTGTGAGAGACCGGAGCTGCAGGCAAAAACTCCTCCCTCAACACTGGGGGTGGGGCTTTGATTAAAGGGGGTCACAGGACTGAGTGATGTAATGACAACATGGGTATCTCAGCTTAGAAGTGAAATGGCTGGTAGCTCATGTAAGGACTTCCAACCTTAGCTTTCCTGCTTGCCAAGATGCAGGAAACGGTGACAAAGGACAAAAGAATTTTCTATTTACAAAATATCTTCCCTTTTCCTTTTGTCTAACACTACATAGAAAGAAAATACTATTATAAAGAAATTGCTCATTTATTATACCATAAGATTGCCAGCTGAACAATTATAAGAGACTCCCTATATAGTAAAACCTCATTAATTTCGACTATAGTAATTTGAAATTTGTAGTAATTTAACCTGGGCTAGTTACCTTTGTACTACTTACAAAGAAAAGGTTCACTAAGCAAATAATGTGAAAAAGATTTCAAGGAGGTTAATTTTGCCTGCCAGGGGCTCATTTCACCTATTTTAAAGAACATACTGTTTTTTTAAGAGCTTCAGTCTATTCATTATTTGAATGCAAATTGATTCTGCTAATTATAGATTAGCGTAATCTACTGCTAAAATCCTATATCTGAAACAGTTACTTTGGTCTCACTGAATATGCTTGTTAGAAATAAAACTACAATTCTTTAAAGTTAGTTCAGTAATTCTATCAATACATACCCTCTTTCCCCATTCTCATGAGTTAACTACAGCTCAGGAGGTATTACGCTAAATTAGCCTATCACTTATTATGAACACAGTGGAAAAACTAGTAAGTGATCAAAAAAGGCCTTAGAACAGCCAAAATTAATGTCTTAAAGTTGATGCCCTAAATCCTGTAACTCAGTCCACAGCTAATTTTAACTCTTGCTTAACATACTAATCTGACACACCAACTTGGAGAGCTGGGATTTTTTTTGTGTGTGTGTGTTTTTGTTTGTTTGTTTGTTTGTTTGTTTTTTAAGTTTGTAACAGATTAGAAGGAGAAAAAGGGCTGCTACATGAAGTGACACTGAGAAAAACTAGAAGTGACTGCAGACTGCAGAAAGCAGACCATGTGTAAAATGTGACAGTAAATAAATAAATTAAAAAACCACCAGTCTAAGACAATTTAGTGTAGAGTTAAAAGTCCTATACTCCTTAGTAAACCCTGAAAACTATCATAGAGTATTATAGTGCAGTACAATAACTGATGACTAGAATTATGCTTCTAAATGATCAAGCAAAGCTTAGATTATATTGAATATATGCCTTAAAAAGGCAGAGAACTTTATATTGGGGTGATCACTTCTTAAGGCATATAAATATCTAATAACTATGTTGTACACCTGAAACTAATATAATATTGTATGCCAACTGTCATTGAAAAATAATTTTATACACAGATAAGTTTATACACACACATATATGATTTGTATCCATAATGGTTAACCTAAAAATGTGAAACACGTTGATGCTTAAAAAGATGTTCATAATATTACCATATAATACTAATTATAACAAAATAAAAGCAAAATTTACTAAATAATTACTATGTGCTGATGTCATGCTAAACATTTTACCTGTATAATTTCATTAAATTCTGCTAACAATCCTAAGAAGTAGGTTTTAGTACCATTTCTACATTACGGATGAATAAAGTGAAAGTCACAGAGGTTAGGGACCTAACCCCAGGCCACAAACAGAGATAGAGCTGAGAGCAAAACTCAGGCCAGTTCCTTGGGTAAATACTATGCCTTCCCAATGCTCCAGAAAACACAGCTCTCTAAGAAGCACTTTTTCTCTTGAGGACTGCATATAGCTAGTCTTTTAATATATGTTTATTTCTCAAGCTTGTATTTAGCAAATATCTTGATTTATAAGCAGGAAGACTTATGATCTAAGAGTCAGATATGATGTTATATGTTTGTTACCATGCTCCATGTTATAAGTTGAATGTAAAAGTAATAGTAAAAAATGGAACAAAACAAAATAAAACATGAACATGTCTAGTAGACCCATTCCAAAATCTGAGATCAGATCAGTCTCTATATACTGAGAATACTATCTTCAAATGAATAGCCATGTAAAAGATGACATTTTAAAATATCAAATTATTAGATGAGATCTGGTTGTCATATAGTGTTCCCACTCATTTTGGAGAAATTTAACATGAGAATAGGCCAATGGAGCATGAAGGAAAGGGGAGGGCTACAGGGGAGGCTTTTATAGAGTATTTATCAAAATTTGTTCATCACCTGTTCTAAGAGAGGTATGATGGCAAAAAACACATGTGAGCATAGTGAGTACTGGAGGAAACAGGGGTAGAGTGGGGAGATGCAAATATCTTCATTAGCATTAAAAGTGAGGGTAGCCTGCCACATGGACATATAAAGAAAAATACACAGTGAAACCATTCACTCATGCAATTCCTTCTACCTAAATTAATGTTCTTTACTCATCTCTTTAAGGGCCAGCTACAATTGTCACTTCTGCTGTGAAGTGTTCCACAATGCCCAAGGCTGAATTAAATTCCCCTGCCATTTGTGCTCCCATAGCTTTTTTTTTTCCTTTATACATTTACACAGCACTGATGAGACTCTTATTATTAGAGTTATTTATGTATGTGCTCCCCCACCCTGTATCCCTCCATGAGTTCCTTGAAGGCAGAGGGGTCTCTCATTTCTAGAGTGCCTACAAATCCTAGCACAGCGCCAGCCACATACTAGGCTCCAGGAAAATGTCGACTCAATAGCACTGGCATAAGAGAATGCATTATCACCTAGCTTACCTGAAGGAACATTTGTTCTCTTTCTTTTCTTGTTGGACTCCCCTCCATTCTCAATGAGGCCTTCTGTGACCAGACGGCCACTGGCACTACCAAACTGCAGGGGCTCGTTGTTGTTGGCAGGGTCAAAGGGCAGCTGGTTCAATCCTAAAGAAGAAAAACAAAAGCCAAAATCCAGACTCCATTAAGGACTGGGATATTTCCATATTTTATTAGATGAGCCACTAGAGGAAAACTCTAAACCTTAAAAGCTTGAGAGTAACAAGTGAATTCCTTAAAGCCAGTTGCCCTCTGTAATTTTTACAGATCTTGTTGACAAGTAGAATTAAAATAAAAGTTCTTATACTGTGATTCTGTCATTTGTAAGATCCCTCCCATTTCTGAGAAATTAACATGTTTGGCCACAAGCTATCAGTTATCTTCTACCTCCTTCCTTAAAAAGATAGAACCCTCTTTATTTTTATTCTTTTTTTATTAGTTTCAGGTGTACAAAACAGCATAGTGATTAGACATTTATATATCTCACACAAAGTGATAAATCCAATAAGTCCATTACCCATCTGAAAGTCTACATAGTCATTACAATGTTACTGAATATATTCCCCATGTTGTACTTTACATCCCCGTGATTTTTTAAAATTATAGTTGGAATTCAATATTATTTTATGTTAGTTTCAGGTATACAGTGTAGTGGTTAGATATTTACATATTTTATGAAATGATCCTCCTGATAGGTCTAGTACCTATCTGACATCATACATAGTTTTTTATAATATTATTGACTGTCAATAGGACCCTCTTTAAATGTGGCTATAGTTGGACCCATTCTTCCTTTGAAAAAGCTTGGCCATGTATTCCTTAGATTATCTCGTGGCATTTTTCCATTCTTTCATCACAAGGGTTGTTGAATTGATGAAGATATAATGATTAGACTATCCTGATGTCAAAGTCACTTCCAACGATAACATAGAGGTTTCTAAAAAAGAAAACTTTAACTACATAGCAAATGAGAAAAGGAAACAAAGATATAAGACTCACAATGGGGGTCGGGAGTTATTTTGTAATTGGAGTGATGGGGAGTTTGGACCCAGGTTTGGGTAGTGTTAGTCCCATTCTATTCAAATGACGTCAGAAGCACGCTTTCTTATTAGCTGCTACACAATATAAAATGGCAAAAAGCATTTTCTACTCCCTAAGACTTACATGATTCAGCCAAGGATGAACAGAGAGTTTCTTACTCCTCTAGCAGCAGAACCTGGAATTTTCAAGTGTTTCTATAAACTCTATGAAATGTGGAATCAAATGCTTTGTTAAAGCCCTGACGTTAGGTGATCTCTCCTGAGCCTTTTATACACTGGTTCCCTAATACTATCAGAGGAATCAGGTTGGCCTGCCATGGCTCATTATTTAACCCTCAATTTTTCTATGACCCACAGCTATACAATTCTTGAGGTAATGTGAAATGTCAATAAAAGCTTGGAACCCAGTCCTATATCTTTGTGAGTCCTATATCTTTGTCAATCAAGTTTCAGTAAAATGAATGCTAAGGTTCTAAAAAAATGCCTTTACATTATTATCTTTAACAAAAAGTGTCCGTATACTAATAATCAAACTCCACTTGGAACACCTGCATTGAATGTCTTCTGGGACATGTCAAACATTCTTCCTTTACATCATCTCAATAACTAAGGAATGAAAACTTGCTTCTTTATCTTAAGTCAGCTGTTCACTGCATCACATCCATGTCCTATGAAATCCCTACCATGACTAGAACTAAAGAAACAAACACCAATTGCTGTGTATTAGAAAACGTTCAGATCACGACCAAGACAATTTTCAAAGAACACTAGAGGTTTATATAATTTATAAAGATGTTTTTTGTAACTAAGTATTTCCAAAGTCAAATATGATTAGTGTACTATTCCTAAAGTTTTCTTGGTATTTCTTTCTGTGATATCATACTAGCAAAAATAAGTTCCATGGAAGATTAAATGGTATAGTGGAAACAGTATGTGCTTTTCGGAGCCTTATAGATCAGAGTTCAAATGTTGGCTCTGTCCTTTATTAGTTGGGTAGCTTTTGGCAAATCTTATAATCTCTCTTAGTCTTAATTTTCATAATGTGTAAAAGGGGAGTGATAACATTGCACCAGATTGTTGCAAAGATATATATATATATATATATATATATATATATATATATATATATATATAACATATATATATCATAACATATATATATTTAAAGTTATGATTATCTTATTATTATAAATAAATTTAAACAAACTTTTTCCCTATAAGTTTGCAAGTTCTAAAAAAGATTTCTCTCTCTCTCTCTCTCTCTCTCTCTCTCTCTCTCTCTCTCTCTCTCTCCTATCTTACAACTGTATCCCTGGTACTTAGCACCATGCTTCCCACATGTGAGTGTTGAATGAATGAATTAATGCTCAATAGGTAGGGATATGTGTCTTGCGGAGCGGCCTGCGGGGCCTCTGGTCCCGCTCCCCACATAAGAACGCAGGATATGGGGGCCGGCCCGGTGGCTCAGGTGGTTAGAGCTCCATGCGCCTAACTCCGAAGGCTGCCGGTTCGATTCCCACATGGGCCAGTGGGCTCTCAAACACAAGGTTGCCAGTTGAATTCCTCGAGTCCCACAAGGGATGGTGGGCTCTGCCCCCTGCAACTAAGATTGAACATGGCACCTTGAGCTGAGCTGCCTCCCAGATGGCTCAGTTGTTGGTTGGAACGCAGGCTCTCAACCACAAGGTTGCCAGTTCAATTCCTCGACTCTCGCAAGGGATGGTGGGCAGCGCCCCCTGCAACTAAAATTGAACACGGCACCTTGAGCTGAGCTGCCGCTAAGCTCCCGGATGGCTCAGTTGGTTGGAGCACGTCCTCTCAACCACAAGGTTGCCGGTTCGACTCCCGCAAGGGATGGTGGGCTGTGCCCACTGCAACTAGCAATGGCAACTGGACCTGGAGCTGAGCTGTGCCCTCCACAACTAAGACTGAAAGTTCAACAACTTGAAGCTGAACAGAACCCTCCACAACTAAGATTGAAAGGACAACAACTTGACTTGGAAAAAAAAAAAAGAACGCAGGATATGGCTAGGCCAAAAAGGAACACCCACGGAGCCATAGAGAGGGGAGTGATACCACTATATTCTCTCTGGCAGCCAGGGGAGACACACGCAGTAGTAGCCACATGATCTGCAGACCACTATTCACTTCTCTGCCTGCCAACCAACCAACCAATCAACGCAGCCCCGCAGTTATATCAGTAGCCAATTGGCTAACCGGTTACAGCTGATGGCCAACCAATCACAGTTGATAGTCACTTACTACCTGAGCCAGCACCTCCCCATGCGAGGCCAAGAGCCTGGAAACTGCTCTCTGGGACTCTGTACCCACAATAGGTGACTCATTCTATTATCTCTTATAGTTAAAGACTTGACAGTTGATAATGAAGAATTAATGGGTGTGATCTGGTCAAGATGGTGGAGTAAGTAAACACTGTCCTTTCCTCTTCTCATGATCATATCAAAATTACAACTACAGTATAGAATAACCATCATTGAGAATCACCTGAAGTCTAGCTGAACCAACGCCCTACAACTAAGGATATAGAGAAGAAGCCAGCTGAAGATTGGTAGGAGGGGCAGAGACTTGGAACAGGCTGGTCCCGCACCCACGTGTGAAGGTTAAAAATAGGGAGAAATATCTCAGCTGTGGAGGTTCCTCCAGAGGAGCGAGAGGTCCAGTCCTACATCAGGCTCCTCAGCCCAGGTTCCCAGCGCTGAGAGAAGTCCCCACAACTTCTGGCTGTGAAAACCAGCAGAGATTGTGGCTGAGTGAGAAGAAAGGTGGCTGGAGTCCCAGGCGATCCTCTTAAAGGGCCGGCACAAAGATTTACTTGCTGACCAACTGACTGGCTCTGATCTCCAGTAACACTGGGGCAGCAGCTTGAAAGATGCCAGAGACATAAGGGGAGGGGCTCATTTGCTGGCTGCAGGGTGAGGGCTGGAGGGGCAACTTTATCTTTGACAGAGGAGCTGATGGAAGCCATTATTCGAATCTCCATGAACCTGGCTAACACCATTCATTTGCCTTCCTTCCCTGAAACCCCACTCCACCCAATTTTCAGGCCCACCCAAGCCACTTCCAATGGCTTTTCCATATGCATGGCTTGTCTTGGCTCATGCCGCAGACTTTCCTAAAAGTCTTTTAAAGGTCCACAAAATGCAAACAAGCAGCACCTGACTTCAGCATGTCCAGTACCTCTGGCTGAGCAGCCCTAATCCCAGCACTAGCGACAGCAGGCCTATTCATCGCTTGGCCACTTGAGGCACCTACAAGCCCAGAGTAGGTAACAGCCATCTGTGGATTGCTTTGAGGCTCATGCCAGGTGGCCCTAGGGAGGGCCAGGCTGTGACTGAACTTGGCCTGCAGTGGGGCCACACCCAGGATGCCCCAAGGGTGGCACACCTGGTGGCTAGCTTTGGACCCAGCTGGAGAATCACCCGGCCTCCTGCAGAGATGACACACCCAAAGGGCACACTGGGCAAGCACAAGAACCCTGCTAAAGTGAATCCTGCTCTGTAGGGTCAGTTGCTGTATCACAGATCCCCCACTGTACTTACAGCCTGTTCTCACAATCAATCAGCTTGAGGATCAATCCCTGTCATTGATGTGCAAACAGTGACCAAGGCTCAAGTACAACAGGAGGGCACACACAACCCACACTAGGGACACACCTGGAGCACCCAGCTCAGGTGACCAGGAAGACTGTGCCACTGAGCCCCACGGCAAACCTACTACATAAGGCCACTCTAGTAATACTGGGAGACATAGCAGCCCTACTTAATACTAGAAAAAAACACAGGGAGGCACCCAAAATGGGGAGACAAAAAAACAAAAACAAAAACAAAAAAACATGTCTCAAATGAAAGAATGGAACAAAGCTCCAGAAAAAGAACTAAACAAAATAGAGACAAGCAATTTATCAGATGCAGAGTTCAAACCCCTGGTTATAGGGATGTTCAATGATCTCAGACAGAACTTCAACAAAGAGATAGGAAACATAAAAATGGAGATGGAAAATATAAAAAAGAAACAGTCACAAATAAGTAATACATTAATGGAAATGAAGAATACATTACAAGGAATCAACAGTAGATTAGATGATGCAGAGGATCGAATCAGTGATTTGGAAGATAAGGTAGCTGAAACATGCAATCAGAACAGGCAAAAGAAAAAAGAATCCCAGAAAACTGAGGAGAGTTTAAGGGGCCTCTGGGGCAAGCATACAAACATTTGTATTATACGGTTACCAGAAGGAGAAGAGAGAGAGCAAGGAATTGAAAACCTATTTGAAGAAACAATGACAGAAAATTTTCTTCACCATGAGAAAGAAATAGATATACAAGCCCAGAAAGCTCAGAGTCCCAAACCAGATAAACCCAAAGAGGCCAATACCAAGACACATCATAATCAAAATTCCACAGGTTAAAGACAAAGAGAGAATCTCTCTCTTGCAAGTGCGCTTTTTTTTTTTTTTTAATTAGAAAACATTTTCATTTGTTTCCCACGGATATTCTTCAACTTTCCTGGTTGAACTTAGGCATTCCCTTGACTTTTCATTTTTAGGCATTAAAAAGTACCTTAGTCAGTTACAACTGAATAGTTAAAAGTTATAAACTCTTCCCCAATCCCCTCTGCCAGCCCACCACACAAACACAGCCAGCATCTGTGGATGGGAGTCCAGGGAGCAGGATGGCCTTCTATCCCCCCAGCCTCATGCTTCCACCCTTCCTCCTCCAGCATTCTTTTTTTTTTTAATTAAAGTTTATTGGGGTGACAGTTTTTAGTAAAGTTACATAAATTTCAGGTGTACAATTTTGTAATTCATCATCTATATATCACATTGTGTGTTCACCACCCAGTCAGTTCTCCTTCCATCACCATATATTTGGACCCCTCTAACATCACCTGCCATCTCCCTCCCCCCTTACTCTCTGGTAATCACTAAACTATTATCTGTGTCTATGAGTTATTGTTTCTTCATTTATTTGTCTTGTTCTTTTGTTGTCTTCAGTTTTATATACCACATATCAGTGAAATCATATGATTCTCCAAAGATGGAAACTTAAAAGCAGCAAGAGAAAAGCAGTTTTTTCACCTACAAGGAAGCTCCCATAAGACTGTCAGCTGATTTCTCAACAGAAACTTTGCAGGCCAGAGAGGACTGGCAAGAAATATTCTAAGTGATAAAAAGCAAGGACCTATAACCAAGATTACACTATCCAGCAAAGCTATCATTTAAAATCAAAAGACAGATAAAGAGCTTCCCAGACAAGAAAAAACTAAAGGAGCTCATCAACACCAAACCAGAATTACAAAGATTCTAGGCGGACTCCTTTAAGACGGAAAAAGAAAAAAATATAACAAGTATCAATAATAAAATGGCTATAGGTACATATCTATCAACAATTACTATAAATGTAAATGGATTAAATGTTCCACTCAAAAGATAGGGTGGTTGAATGGATAAGAAGACCATTACATATGCTGTCTTCAAGAGACTCACTTCAAATGAAAAGACACACACAAACTGAAAGCAAAGTGATGGAAAAAAAAGATATTTTATGAAAATGGAAACAAATAAACCGACAAACAAACAAACAAAAAAGCTGCGGTAACAATATTACACCAGACAAAATACACTAAACAAAGTCTATAATAAAAAACAAAGGACCCGAGAAGACATCATCAAAATGGCGGCATGAGGTGAGCCTCTGTAAATCTCCCCTAGAATTTACAACAAATGGAACAACTATACTCCACAAAGGACACCCTGCACAGCAGACAGGCAAGACGAAGAGGGGCACTACTGAATTCAGCTAAAACTGGCCGAATCACGCAAGCAGGTGAGGAGGGAAGGGAGAATGGCGGAGACAAAACTGCGTGGGTGCAGGATGCAGACCTAGCTCAGTGCTGCGAGCTCGCTGCATCCCGGAACTACCACAGATGGGGGAGAGGGAAGAACTCGGACTGCTAGGGCTCCGTTTATGCCCCACAGGGCTGAGGGCACAGCACATAACACAGCTGAACCCAACGATCACGGCAGAGACCTCGGAGCAAGACTGAGGGAAGAAGGGTGAAAACGGTGGTTTAAGCCCTCACTGCCAAGCAGAGAACGGAGCCTTAGGCACTGAGACTAGCTGCCCCCTCCCTCCCCTCCCAGAGCTCGCCCCGCCCCCACCTGCCCGGTGCTAGAAGCGAAACAGTAGCAGTGTCAGATCAAAAGCACAGAATATTTGCTGTTCTGAGAACTGTGGACGGCAGACACAGATTCGCAGCCCAACTAGTTCCGGCAAAGGAGAGGGAGCTGTGGAAGCAGGACCAGGTGTGGTGGTGGTCACCGCCATTGCTCTGAGCCACTTCTCACAACTCACCCCGCCCCTGGCCCCACCTATCTGGGAGGATCCATGCAGGAGTAAACAAAACTGCTGAAATACACCGGCTCTAAAGCAGGTGGAGGAAGAGCTTTGGAACTTCAAAATCTCTCCTCATACCCACAAAGACTGCGCACTGTGACCCAGGAAAATTATTAACAGAGGAGAAGCCCGTCTCCCAGGGAATCCCCCCATTGTGTGAGAACCTGGAATAGTGCAGAGAAAACATAGCACTATAGTGTGGCAGAGAAAAAAAGGCTGCAGTGAGAGAGAAAATAAAATATTCCACCAACAAGTACTGGAAAATGAAAGAAAGATCTTTAAGATCCTATAAACCTCTTGCAAAAGCCACTCCTGTAGATATCTAGGAAGATAAATAATAAATCATTAATTGCCATGAATAACCAAGGCAAAAAACAGCTCCAAAAGACAGTGAAAAGTCTCCAGAACGGGAACTTAAAATATGGAAATATGTGACTTACATGACAGAGAATTCAAGTTTGCAGTTCTGAAAAAATTCAACAAGATGCAACAAAACACAGAAAGGCAGTTTAATGAACTAAGAAATACAATCAAAGAACAACATGAGCATTTTACGGAAGAGATTTAAATTCTAAAAGGGAACCAAAGACAATTTCTGGAGATTAAGAACTCACTGGAAGAAATTAAGAATGAAATAGCCAGCTTAGGTTGACCAGATGGAGGAAAGAATCAGTGACATCGAAGACAGAAACCTGGAAATGACATGGTTGGAAGAAGAAAGAGACTTGAGACTTAAAAGAAATGAAAGAACTCTACAGGAACTTTCTGATGCAGTCAGAAAGAGCAATATAAGAATAATGGGCATACCAGAAGGAGAAGAAAGAGAGAAGGGAACAGAGAATATATTCAAACAAATTGTCGATGAGAACTTCCCAAACTTGTGGACAGAACTGGATCCTTGAATCCAAGAAGCAAATAGAACACCTAATACCTCAATCCCAACAGGCCTTTTCCAAGGCACATTGTATTGAAGCTGTTTAAAATCAATGACAAAGAAGAATCCTCAAGGCAGCCAGGGAAAAGAAGACGGTAACCTAAAAAGAAAAACCCATTAGATTATCACCAGATTTTTCAGCAGAAACTCTACAAGCCAGGAGGGAGTGGAATCAAACATTCAAACTATTGAAAGAGAGAAATTATGAGGAAAGAATAATATATCCAACAACGATATCCTTTAGATATGAAGGAAGAATAAAGACCGGTCCATACACACAAAGCTGAGGGAATTTTCTACTACACGACCTGCACTACAAGAAATACTAAAGGAGGCTATTCGACCACCATCAACAGGGACAATTTGAGGCAACAAACGTAAAAAGAGGGAGAGTAAAGGCTTGAACTGGAATATGGGAATGGAGAAAGTAAGCGTGCTGAAGAAAATGGAATACTCTAAACATCAAACTTTCTTTTACATAAACTTAAGGGTAAACACTCAAAAAAAAATCCAGAACTGAAATATATACTGTAATAAAAGAAGAAACAGAGTGAAACATCATAGACTACCACAACACAGAAATAATAGACAACAACAAAAAGGCAAAGAAACAATGGAGACACAGCCTTACCAGAAAACTAAAGACAGAATACAAGGAAATTCTCACATATCAATAATCACCCTAAAAGTAAATGAACTGAACTCACCAATAAAAAGACATAGAGTAGCAGATTGGATAAAAAAACTAAACCCAACCATATGCTGTCTCCAAGAGACACACGTCAGCTACAAGGACAAGCATAGACTCAAAGTGAAAGGGTGGAAATTGACACTCCAAGTAAATGGTATACAGAGAAAATCAGATGAGCGATAATGATATCAGATGAAACAGATTTCAAGGTTAAAAAGGCAACAAGAGACAAAGATGCACATTTCATAATGGTAAAGGGGATTATACAAGAAGAAGACATAACAGTCATCAATATTTATGCCCCCAATCAGGGAGCACCGAAATACACCAAGCAACTACTAACAGAACTAAAGGGAGAAATTGACCAAAACACAATCATACTAGGGGACTTAAATACATCATTGACAGCTATGGATAGATCATCCAAACAGAAAATAAATAATGAAATAACAACCCTAAATAGCACATTAGATGAAATGGACATAATTGACATATACAAAGCACTTCATCCTAAAACATCAGACTATACTTTTTTTTCTAGTACACATAGAACATTCTCAAGGATAGACCATATATAGGGACATAAAATCAGGCTCAGCAAATTTAAGAAGATTGAAATTATACCAAGCATATGCTCTGATTATAAGACTTTGAAATTGGATATCAACTGTAAAAAGAAAGCAAGAAAAAACACAAATACATGGAGATTAAACACCACACTTTCAACGAACAACCGGGTCAAAGAAGAAATTAGAAGAGAGATCAAAAAAACATAGAAACAAATGTCAATGAAAATACATCCGACCAAAATTTTTGTGATGCAATGAAAGCAGTTTTAAGAGGGAGATTTATATCTTTACAGGCCTATCTCAAGAAAGAAGAAAAATCTCAAATAAACCACCTCACGTTACACCTTAAAGAACTAGAAAGAAGAACAAATGAAACCCAAGGTCAGGGTTCTGGAAAAATGGCGGAGTGAGGTGAGCCTCTGTAAAGCTCCCCTGGAATTTACAAAGAATCGAACAACAAAAACTCCACAAAGGACTCCCTGCACAGCAGACAGGCAACACGAAGAGGCCCACTACCGACTGAAATCACCTACAGGTGGGAGATTCGCGCAAGTGGAGGGAGGAGGAAAGGGACAAGTGCGGGGAGACGGAGCCGCGCAGGTGCGCAGGAAGCAGACCTAGCTCAGTGCACCGAGCTCGCTGCTTCCCGGAACTACCACAGCTGTGGGAGAGGGAAGAACTCGGCCTGCTAGGGCTCCGCCAGGGCTCCACAGGGCTGAGGGGACAGCATATAACACGGCTGAACCCAACGCTCACGGCAGAGACCTCGGAGAAAAGACTGAGGGAAAAAGGCTGAAAACGGTGGTTTAAGCCCGCACTGCCGATCAGAGAACGGAGCCTTAGGCACTGAGACTAGCTGCCCCCTCCCTCCCCTCCCAGAGCTCGCCCCGCCCCACCTGCCTGGTGCTAGAAGTGAAACAGTAGCAGTGTCAGATCAAAACAACAGAAAATTTGCTGTTTTGAGAACTGTGGACCGCAAACACAAATTCACAGCCCAACTAGTTCCACCAAAGGGGAGGGAGCTGTGGAAGCAGGACCGGCTGTGGTGGTGGTCGCCGCCATTGCTCTGGGCCACCTCTCACAACTCACCCCGCCCCTGACCCCACCTATCTGGGCGGATCCCTGCAGGAGTAAACAGAACTGCTGAAACATACGGGCTCTGAATCAGGAGCTGGAAGAGCTTTGGAACATCAAAGCTCTCCGATACCCACCGGGACACTGCGCCTGTGACCTAGACGAACTATTAACAGAGGAGAAGCCCGTCTCCCAGGGAATCCCCCATTGTGTGAGAAGCTGGAATAGTGCAGAGAAAACATAGCACTACCTTGTGAGAGAGAAAAATAAATTGCAGTTGGAGAAATAATAAAACATTCTACCAACAAGTACTGGAAAACAAAAGAAAGACCTCTTCCTATCAACTGTTGCAGAAGTCACTCCTGTAGATGTCTAGGAAGAGAAATAGTAAACCAGAATCGCCATGAATAACCAAGGCAACAAGATAGCTCAGAAAGAAAGTGAAAAATCTCCAGAGAAGACACTTAAAGATACAGAAATATGTGACTTAAATGACAGAGAATTCAAGATTGCAATTCTGAAAAAACTCAACGAGATACAAGAAAACGCAGATAGGCAGTTAAATGAACTCAGAAACTCAATCAAAGAACAGCATGAGCATTTTACGAAAGAGATTGAAATTTTAAAAAAGAACCAAATAGAATTTCTGGAGATTAAGAACTCAATAGAAGAAATTAAGAATGAAATAACCAGCTTAGGTAGTAGAGTTGACCAGATGGAGGAAAGAATCAGTGACATCGAAGATAGAAACCTGGAAATGACACAGATAGAAGAAGAAAGAGACTTGAGACTTAAAAGAAATGAAAGAACTTACAAGAACTTTCTGACTCCATCAGAAAGAGCAATATAAGAATAATGGGCATACCAGAAGGAGAAGAAAGAGAGAAGGCAACAGAGAATATATTCAAACAAATTGTCGATGAGAACTTCCCAAATTTGTGGACAGAACTGGACCCTCGAATCCAAGAAGCAAATAGAACACCTAGTTACCTCAATCCCAACAGGCCTTCTCCAAGGCACATTGTATTGAAGCTGTCTAAAATCAACGACAAAGAAAGAATCCTCAAGGCAGCCAGGGAAAAGAAGACGGTAACTTACAAAGGAAAGCCCATTAGATTACCATCAGATTTTTCAGCAAAAACTCTACAAGCCAGGAGGGAGTGGAACCAAATATTCAAACTATTGAAAGAGAGAAACCATGAGCCAAGAATAATATATCCAGCCAAAATATCGTATAGATATGAAGGAGGAATAAAGACCTTTCCAGACATACAGAAGCTGAGGGAATTTTCTAATACACGACCTGCACTACAAGAAATATTAAAGGAGGCTATTTGACCACCATCAACAGGGACAATTTGTGGCAACCAAAACTCAAAAAGGGGGAGAGTAAAGGCCTGAACCGGAATATGGGAATGGAGAAAGTAAGCGTGCTGAAGAAAATGGAATACTCTAAATATCAAACTTTCTTTTACATAAACTTAAGGGTAACCACTCAAAATAAATCCAGAATTGAAATATATACTGAAATAAAAGAAGAAACAGAGGGAAACATCATAGAATACCACCACACAGAAATAATAGACAACAACAAAAAGGCAAAGAAACAATGGAGACACAGCCTTACCAGAAAACTAAAGATAGAATGACAGGAAATCCTCACATATCAATAATCACCCTAAATGTAAATGGACTGAACTCACCAATAAAAAGGCACAGAGTAGCAGATTGGACAAAAAAACTAAACCCAACCATATGCTGTCTCCAAGAGACACATCTCAGCTACAAGGACAAGCATAGACTCAAAGTGAAAGGGTGGAAATTGACACTCCAAGCAAATGGTACCCAGAGAAAATCAGGTGTAGCCATAATGATATCAGATGAAACAGACTTCAAGGTGAAAAAGATAACAAGAGACAAAGATGGACATTTCATAATGGTGAAGGGGACTGTACAACAAGAAGACATAACAGTCATCAATATTTATGCCCCCAATCAGGGAGCACAAATACACCAAGCAACTACTAACAGAACTAAAGGAAGAAATTGACCAAAACACAATTATACTAGGGGACTTAAATACATCATTGACAGCTATGGATAGATCATCCAAACAGAAAATAAATAACGAAATAGTAGCCCTAAATGACACATTAGATGAAATGGACATAATTGACATTTATAGAGCACTTCATCCTAAAACATCAGACTATACATTCTTTTCTAGTGTACATGGAACATTCTCAAGGATAGACCATATATTGGGACATAAAATCAGTCTCAACAAATTTAAAAAGATTGAAATCATACCATGCATATTCTCTGATCACAAGGCTTTGAAATTGATATCAACTGTAAAAAGAAAGCGGAAAAACACAAATACATGGAGATTAAACAACATACTTTTAAAGAAGGACTGGGTCAAAGAAGAAATTAGAGGAGAGATCAAAAGATACATAGAAACAAATGACAATGAAAATACATCCTACCAAAATTTTTGGGATGCAGCGAAAGCAGTTTTAAGAGGGAAATTTATCTCATTACAGGCCTATCTCAAGAAACAAGAAAACTCCCAAATAAATAACCTCATGTTACACCTTAAAGAACTAGAAAAAGAAGAACAAGTAAAACCCAAGGTCAGCAGAAGAAAGGAAATAACAAAAATTAGAGCAGAACTAAATGAAATAGAGAACAAAAAGACAATAGAAAAAATTAATGTGACAAAGAGCTGGTTCTTTGAAAAGATTAACAAAATTGACAAACCCTTGGCTAGACTTACTAAGATAAAAGAGAGAAGACACTGATTAACAAAATCAGAAACGTAAAAGGGAAGTTATCACGGACACCACAGAAATACAAAGGATCATCCAAGAATACTATGAAGGACTATATGCCACCAAATTCAACAACCTAGAAGAAATGGACAAGTTCTTAGAAACATATAGCCTTCCAAGGCTGAACCATGAAGAACTGGAAAATCTAAACAGACCGATCACCAGTAACTAAATTGAATCAGTCATCCAAAACCTTCCCAAAAGCAAAAGTCCGGGACCAGATGGCTTCACTAGTGAATTCTACCAAACCTTCAAAGAGGATCTAATACCAATTCTGCACAAACTCTTCCAAAAATTGAAGAAGAGACAGTACTCCCTAACTCATTTTATGAGGCCAACATTACCCTGATACCAAAACCTGGTAAGGACAGCACAAAAAAGAAAACTACAGACCAATATCTCTGATGAATACCGATGCAAAAATCCTAAATAAAATTCTAGCAAATCGAATACAACAATGCATTAAAAAGATTATTCATCACGACCAAGTGGGGTTCATCCCCGCGGCACAAGGATGGTTCAACATACGCAAATCCATCAATGTGATACATCACATAAACAAAATAAAGGACAAAAATCATATGATTATATCAATTGATGCAGAAAAAGCATTTGACAAGATACAACATCCATTTATGATTAAAACACTTAATAAAATGGGTATAGAAGGAAAATACTTTAACATAATAAAGGCCATATATGACAAGCCCTCTGCTAATCTCATAATTAATGGAGAAAAACTGAAGCCCTTTGCTCTACGTTCAGGAACACGACAGGGATGTCCCCTATCACCTCTGCTTTTCAACATAGTGTTGGAAGTCCTTGCCAGAGCAATCAGGCAAGAGAAAGAAATAAAAGGCATCCAAATTGGGAATGAAGAAGTTAAATTATCACTCTTTGCAGATGACATGATGCTATATATAGAAAACCCTAAAGACTCCACCAAAAAGCTATTAGAAACAATCAACGAATACAGTAAAGTTGCTGGCTACAAAATCAACGCACAAAAGTCCATTGCCTTCCTATATACTAACAATGAAATCTCAAAAAAGAAATACAAAAAACAATTCCTTTTGCAATTGCAGCAAAAAGAATAAAATACCTAGGAATAAACTTAACCAAGGATGTGAAAGACCTATATGCTGAAAACTATAAGACATTTTTGAAAGAAATTGAAGAAGACACAAAGAAATGGAAAGACATTCCGTGCTCATGGATTGGAAGAATCAACATAGTTAAAATGGCCATATTACCCAAAGCAATATACAGATTCAATGCAATCCCCATCAAAATCCCAATGGCATATTTTAAAGAAATAGAACAAAAATCATCAGATTTGTTTGGAACCACAAAAGACCCCGAATAGCCAAAGCAATCTTAAGAAAAAGAACAATAATGGAGGTATCACACTTCCTGACTTTGGCTTGTACTACAGGGCTACAATAATCAAAACAGCATGGTATTGGCAGAAAACAGACACATAGACCAATGGAATAGAATTGAGAACCCAGAAATAAAACCACATAAATATGGACAGATAATTTTTGACAAAGAAGCTAAAACATACAATGGAGCAAAGACAGCCTCTTCAATAAATGGTGCTGGGAGAATTGGATAGCCACGCAAAAGAATGAAACTGGACTGCTATTTGTCACCATGTACCAAAGTTAATTCAAAATGGATCAAAGACTTAAGCATAAGACCTGACACAATAAACTGCATAGAAGAAAACATAGGTACTAAACTTATGGACCTTGGGTTCAAAGAGCATTTTATGAACTTGACTCCAAAGGCAATGGAAGTAAAAGCTAAAATAAACGAATGGGACTATATGAAACTTAAAAGCTTCTGCACAGCAAAAGAAACCATTGACAAAATAAAGAGGCCACCAACTGAATGGGAGAAGATTTTTGCAAACAGTGCCTCCGATAAGGGGCTAGTATCCAGAATATACAAGGAACTCATGCAACTCAACAACAAAAAAACAAACAACCCAATTGAAAAATGGGCAGAGGACTTGAAGAGACATTTCTCCAAAGAGGACATACAAATGGCAAATAGACATATGAAAAAATGCTCAACATCACTAATCATCAGAGAAATGCAAATCAAAACCACAATGAGATATCACCTCACCCCAGTCAGAATGGCTATCATCAACAAGACAAATAGTAACAAATGTTGGAGAGGCTGTGGAGAAAAAGGAGCCCTCATACACTGTTGGTGGAATGCAGACTGGTGCAGCCGTTATGGAAGGCAGTGTGGAGGTTCCTCAAAGAATTACGAATAGAATTGCCATATGACCCAGCAATCCTCTCCTGGGTATCTACCCAAAAATCTGAAAACATTTAGAGATAAAGACACGTGTGCTCCAATGTTCATTGCAGCTTTGTTTACGGTGGCCAAGACATGGAAACAACCAAAATGTCCTTCGATAGATGAATGGATAAAGAAGTTGTGGTATATATACACAATGGAATACTATTCGGCCGTAAGAAAAGATGATATAGGAACATTTGTGACAACATGGATGGATCTTGAGAGAGTAATGCTGAGCGAAACAAGTCAGACAGAAAAAGCAGAGAACCATGTGATTTCACTGATATGTGGTATATAAACCAAAAACAAGAAAAGAACAAGACAAACAAATGAGAAACAGAAACTCACAGACACAGACAATAGTTTAGTGGTTGCCAGAGGGTAAGGGGGGCGGGGGTGGGGGCTGGGAGATGAGGGTAAGGGGGATGGAATATATGGTGATGGAAGGAGAACTGACTCTGGGTGGTAAACACACAATGGGATTTATAGATGATGTAATACAGAATTGTACACCTGAAATCTATGTAATCTTACTAACAATTGTCACCCCAATAAATTTAATAAAATAAAATTGAAAGAAAAAAAAAGACTATTTAAATCCTGAAAAGAAAACCAGCACTTTAATTCAAGAATTCTTGTGGCTGAAATTTCAATTATGACTTAAACATAAAATATTAGCAATTACTATATTGTATTTCTCACTCAAACTATACAATTTATCTTTAAGTCTCTTAGGGAAGCTAATTCTACCATTTTTCTACAAGACATGATGATACTGAAAAGATACTAGATTAGGAAGAAATTTTAAGGTTATCTAGTTCATTCTACTATGCAAAGCAGGAATCTTATTTATGAATTCCTGATAGGCCTAAATCCAGAAGGCACTTTGTAGCCTGGGGACCATTCCTTGCTATGCTCCTAATGCTCCTAAGGGTTCAGCTTGCTTTCCTTACCTTTAAAAAAAGTACCACATACCCTATTTTGAGGGATCTCTTCACCTTCTCCAAATTGCCTAAGATGCATTTTGTTCAACTGTTAACTTACTTACAGTCCCTAAAATGAGCACATGAAATATCTAACTTTGTAATCGTTCTACTGATAATCACTGCAAGAAAAACAAATGAGGGAGTCATGAATAAAGAGAAAAGTTAGAAATTTTCCAAAGTCTTACATATTTCTTGTTGTCCTTGCCATTTTATTCCTGAGGATAAATTGAATAACACTTTGAACCTTGATCATTTCTCCTTACATCTTGTGCCCTCATTGCCAAAGCCAATAAAATGTACAATTTGTCTAAAGGGAAGTACAAATTGATAAAATAAAGGAAAGTAGATAATACACATTAGTATTATAGATTTCTGCTGTTTCTACATCTTATGTGCACAATTAAACAAGTCCATGTGGTAATATAATCTCATCTAAAACCAGGTTGACAGGTTTAGATGGGTGACTAATTGTTATCTCATGTCACATCAAAATACAGATTATCTGACTTCATAGCACACCTGAGGCTACTTTAGAAAGTATGCACATTGGAGAAGGGTGGGTCTGAGGTCCTTGGAATATGACATTTCTCATCTAATGAAACTAGAGGATTTATTATCTCAGAATGAATTTTGGTTCTCAGTGAATCATCTAATTTGCAGGTCAAGGAGGTCACATGTAATGATGTCTGCCATACAGATGCAAATGATTCCTGGGCTTTGAGGAAAGCACTGAAGAATTTTCATGATACTTGTGAAAGAAGATCAATCACCTCTTTGTTCCCAGCTGCTATAATAATTACTGTCACAATTCACCATACAGAGCTTTCTACTATCAGGTCAAATTAGGACTAACCTTCATGATGCTATTTAATGCTTTTAATGATTTTCCCAGGTTGTAGTATCAAAATGTGATCCTGTGGGTGCCTGCCATTTATTTGCATCTGTGGCTCACAGACTTAATGTGGAACAACCTTAGCAAAACAGACACATAAATCTACTCTGCATTAGTTCCCTTTAAAAGAAAATAGGTCCTGAGAAATCTGGTAAATTCAATTCAAGGCAGCAATCTCCAGACAGAGTGGTGGGTGGTAGGAGAGGGTAAAGGGGGTCAAATATATGGTGATGGAAGGAGAACTGACTCTGGATGGTGAGTACACAATGCAATATATAGATGATGTATTATAGAAATGCACACTTGAAACCTATGCAATTTTACTAACCATTGTCACCCCAATACATTTAATTTAAAAAAGGAAAAAATAGAATACCAATTCTTGGCAAAATGTATATTACCGCTAATTTGTGTATAAAACAAATTGCTGTAACCCAAGTCCTATTTTCAAATTGACTTCAGTTTAAAATCAGATATGGGACTCCATGTTAAAGGGAAAAAGAGGGTCTCCAAATTAGTTTTTAATTCACAACTTTTAGAGAAATAAAGGGTTAGGAAAATGGCCAAGCCCTTAATAGGCCAGCAGGTGCTTTTATAGGATTCATCCATCTCTGTGAGCCCCTGCACCTTCCTTAGTCTGAAAACCTCTGACTCCACATTTTCATCTCTCACTACACAGCTGCTCTAACTACTACCTCTGAAGGAATTATTTATAATGTCCAAAAGAGCTGGACTTCAATATCACTCTCCAGCCACATGGGTTAGTGGCCAAAACAAATGAACATTTCTCAGTTCCAGGTCGTAGCTGTTGTCAAACAGATGAAACCTATTTTGTGAATTTCATGAGTTCAATATTCTGTATAACTGGTTTAGCTGCAGCATGGGTAATTGTTAAAGATTATTGGGTGAGTGAAGGTAAGAGGGAAGTGACAAGAAAAAAAAGGGCCAAAGTCCTCCTCTACTAAGGGGTTTGCTTGAATGGGGGTGAACACAATACTGTCAGAGCAAAATGTATGCTTGAGTCGCCTTTTTCAAGGTGTGATAAAGGTCACAGGTGGATTTTCACTGACAGTGATCTTTTGGCAACTTTTAGTGACTCCCCAAACTACATGCTCAGGCATTCAAATCCTTTATAATAAAGCCCCACCCATTCTGAGTGTTGTCTCCTACTATGCCCCAGTTTGTGCTCTACCCCAACACTCCTTGAACTTTAATGTGTACACATGCAGCCTGGGCATCTTGTTAAAATGCAGATTTTGATCCAGTAAGTCCAGGGTGTTGTCTGCTTTTCTAACAAGTTCCTAGATGATACTGATTCAGTTGGGAATCACATTTTGAGTAGAAAAGGCTGACACTCCAGCAAAATGGGACTACCTAGCATTCATCAAATCATTCCAGTACTTTTCCTACCTTTACACTTTGACTCACTCTGCTCCTCCACCTATGAGTACTTCTTGATTTCCAACCTTCAAAATGCTGTCCTTTCTTTAGGGTTTATCTCAGATGCTATTTCCTTTACGATGCCTTTCTTTATTCACCTCCACCCAACCCAATACATACACAGCAATGGGGCAGGGCCATCAGAGGGACTACCACTCCCTAGGTGTTAAGAATATGCCCTGCTTTACATACATTATCCCATTATGTTGTTTTCTAGCTGTTATTCCCGTTTTACAAGAAAGAAAGGGAAACGTACAGAGTTTAAGTAAATTTCCCAAGTTACAGCTGATAAGCAGGAGAACAAGGAACTCGGGCTTTTTTAAGTTCTGAAACACTATTCTGGCCCTCCTCCAATCTTAATCTGACTTTTCCTATGCATTTTAGAGCATGCCTGATGTTATAGTTCTTCGAGTGTTTGTCTTATCCTTCCTTCCCACCACCATTAAGTTGTAAACTCCTTGAGGAGAGACATCCCAATCATTTTTAAAACTCTTTCTTCCCCCAAGGTGCCTGAAATGGTGCCTTGTACAATACTAAAAGCACCCCAGAAATATGTATGGAAATTAACTCAGCTACAACTTTGGGTACACTAGTTGAGTTTCCCACCCCAGACGCCAAGCAACCTGCTGCTGGGGCTATCATGAAGGGAAGAAGGAAGTATAGTTTTTGGGTTCGTTCAGCATTCTTGGTATCCCCTCTATCCTGGGATTCCTGAAGACTCTTTGGGGATGGTGTAGACTATCATACACTCTACCCCTAACTTTGACTCTGCATAGCTTCATTCTCCCTTTCCAAGAGGCAAAACAGTCCTTCCACTGTCTAAGATCCTTATAGGAGAAAACAGTATAAAAGAAGCCCCATATAGGGATCGTCTCTTAATATTAATAGTTCTATGGATACCAGGTTACAGATTCTTGCTTTGCAAACTACAGTCAAGAAAAGGCAATCCCTAGAGATATATACTGTCCAACACAGTAGACTTACTCACATGTAGCCATTTAAATCTAAGTTTAAATGAATTAAAATTAAATAAAATGAAAAGTTCAGTTCCTCAGTTACACTAGCTACATTTCAAGTGCTCGATAGCCATGTTAGACAGCACAGTATAGAATATATTTCCATCATCACTGAAAATTTTACTGGACAGAGTTGCTCTAGAGTCAGACCTGGATTCAAACCCACATCTGCCACTTACTTACTAGGTGTGCCACTTACAAGGGGTATAAAACAAGTCACTTGATCTCTCTGAGACTGTTTCTGCACTGCAAAAGGGGATGACAATGCCCATTCCCCTTACAGGGAAGTGAGGAAAATTAAATGAGAGAATGTGTTTCGGGTCTAGCACATATTAGACCCTAAGTAAATGCTTGCTCCTTTCTTCTAACGCAATTGGGGATTCATATGAACTTGCCTCAGAAACGGAGTAAGAAAATTTGAGTAATCTGCCCCAGACTACATCTTATTTATGACTTGGAAGATATTAGCTTTGCATTAATTTCCTAACCCTCTTTTTCTTTCAGGTAATACACAGCCATCAAGGTAAAACACAAATAATGCTTGGAGTACGTAGTCAGTGATTGCTCTTTGTTTGTACTCTGTTTTAGGAGAGGAGACTATATTTGTCACCACCTTGAACTTTCCAACATGAAAGAACCACATTTTCCCCTTACAACTGAAATGCCTCCTCCCAAAGCTTTAATCAGTGCTAGGGCTCAGCTGGGTGTTGTATTATTAAAACACTGATAACAGTGACACTAGAGCTGGAAAGGAGAAGGACGATTTTTCTCTAAATCCATATTTCCCTACTCAGAATGTTCTCTGTGGTTTTTCCTGTGGGGTTAATATTCCCCAAGTCTGGTAAAAGTAAATTATTTGAGAAAATTCTGAACTAAATCTGTTAAGGTGTTTGAGTTTCACGAGCAGAAAAGCAAAATACATATTTCCAACTTCAAGAAGAAGAATACTTCTGGAGTCTTTTCCCCTGTACAATTTAAGGCTTGGGAAACAGCAAAATCATAGTCCTCAATGACAGCAAAGATCAAAAAATGTTGATTTGATAGAACAGTTTAAAGTGACAGGTGGTAGATGAGTAATGTATCATTTTCTTTAGGATAAAGTCTGGCAGTCTTCAGAGGAACTGAGAAGAGCAAGTCTTATTCTCCTGTAGCTGCTCCTCTCTCCATATCTGTGGGGGTGGGAGATTAGAAAGATGGTGATTCATCAGTGCCTGCTTTGAGCTGGCTCTAGGCCATGCTGCAATTCCTGTTGACCAACTTTCCACTTGAGTGACAGGAAAAGGGTAGGTTCCTAACACATTGACCATTAGGTTATCTGTTTAATACTTGTCTGAGAGTGTGCCCAGAGGTACTGTATTATGGGTGTCTCTGTCAAAATTAAATAAATAATTGCAGATTTCAAAGCCGGAGGACAGAGAGTTGTTCTGGTTTTGAAATTAGAGTCCATCTTGTCAGATCTGTAATGATGTCTTCCCTTCAGGCTGATTGATTTCATAAAGCTGAGGTAATGATCAAAAGCAAGCACAGCTCTCCCTGTGGAAACCGCTCCCCTGATTTTGAAAACTAGGTACTGTAGTCAGATGAATCTGGTCAGGAGACTAGGCTGAGCCAGCCATTTCAGTATGAACAGATACTACACAGAGTATATCAATTCGCTCTAAAAGATTCTTAAGACACCAGTAAATAAGTAGTAAATAAGATTCAGCAAAATAATTTCACATGCCGTAATGAGTGAAAACTGAAGTAGCAGTCAGATAAATCTGCATTTCAGTGTAGGATGCTTTGAGGAAGAGTGTAAGAGCTGGAACTCTTTTTGTCTTTGGAGAATTAATTTTATCAATTAATGCTGGAAGGACATTGGTATCCTTTAGGACTGATGCACTGCATGAATAACATTTGTATCTTTGCTTTTCCCCAAATGTACACACTAATTTCACCACATTTCCTTTCTTCATTCATTCGGCCTTCATTAACTATTTATCCAATCACTGTGCTATAATTTTAACTACCTTCTAATTAACCAATGATGAATTTGTGATTTAGCATTCCCTAAAGATAGAACTACATAAATACAGTAAATCTTCATCTACATGTTCAAAAATTTTATCCTTCCTCCTTCCCCCCCACCCTGTTAGTTTTGCTATGCTGTATCATTAATGTTTTGGAGTTATGTTTTCTGCATTCCTAATCTTAGGTCCTTATTTGGACTAGTTTTTCAAGAATGTATGATAAACAACTCTGTTGTTGGCTATGAAATTAAACACACAGGAGAAAACAGAGATTCCTGTAATATGCCAATGCATCTTTATAGATTCATACCTCCCCTATAACAATTCCACCTCAGGAATACCAATACAGTGTGTTGACAAGTGATTAACTCCTTTAGAGAGGTCCCTGGGCTGAAGTCAAACCTACCACTGAAGAGAAAGCTAGAATCTACTCCTTGAGAAGACATTGTGAATGAAAAAAAAAACACCTGCAAAAAATAATCTGTGTTTGAAAAGTCTTACTATAGTTGTTGTATAAAAGAAAAAGTAAGATGTTAATTTTGCTACAGGCTGGAGTCTAACTTTGACAGTCTCCTTATTCATCCAATCCATTCAAACAATACTGTGTGCCTGGCAATATGTTAGGCCTTGGGATTTCAGGACTTGGTAAGACACAGTTTCTTTTCTCAAAAAGATCACAACCAGAAAGGCAGATAAATACACAGAAAATCTTGCCCAAATTATTGCATCAGCTTCATCTCTTGCCACTTCCCCCAAGTACCATTTGCTCCATTCATACCAAACTTCTCAAATTCCTCAAATATGCTATGCCTTTTCATATCTCTGAGCTTCCTTTTAAAATTTTATTTTATTGTGACAATAACACTTAACATTAGATCTACCCACTTAACAAATTTTAAGTGTACAATACAGTATTGTTAACTATAGGCATGATGTTGTACAGATCTATGGAATTTATTCAGCTTGCATAATTCAAACTTTATGTCTATTGACTAGCAATTTTCCATTTCCCTTGCCCCTCAGCCACTGGTAACCATCATTCTACTCTCTCATTCTGAGTTTGATGATTTTAGATTCCCCATATAAGTGGAATCATGCCAATATTTGTCTTTCTATGATTAGCTTGTTTCACTTAGCATAATGTCTTCAAGGTTCATACATGCTCTTGCACATTATAAGATTTCCTTCCTTTTAACATCTGAATAATATTCCATTGTATGTATATACTATGTTATCTTTATCCGTTGAGGTGTTGGTCGTTTAGGTTGCTTCCACATCTTGGCTATTGTGAATAGTGCTGCAATAAACACTGGGGTGCTAATATCTTTCCAAGATCCTGATTTCAGTTCTTTTGGATAAATACCCACAAGTGGGATTGTTGGATCATTTGGTAATTCCGGTTTTAATTTTGTGAGGAACCACCACGTTTTCCATAGCAGCTGTATTATTTTGTATTCTCACCAACAGTATTCAAGGGTTCCATTTACTCTATATCCTCATCAACATTTACCTATTTTTTTTTTAAATAATAGCCATCCTCACCACCGTGAGGTGATATCTCATTGTAGTTATAATTTACATTTTCCTGATGGTTAGGGATGCTAAGCATATTTTCATATACATGTTGGCCATTTGTATATCTTCTTGGAGAAATGTCTATTCAAATCTTTAGCCCATTTTTAAAGGGTTATTAGGTATTTTTTTTGAATGGGTTGTAGTTCTTTATATTTTTTTGGAAATTAACCTCTGACGTTTTCTCCGATTCAGTAGGTTGCCTTATCATTCTGTTGATTGTTGCCTTTGCTGTGTCAAAGCTTTTAGTTTGATGTGATACCACTTACCTGTTTTTGGTTTTGTGGCCTGCGCTTTTGATGTCATATCATGAAATCACTGCCAACATCATTGTTACGAAGCTTTGCTCCTATTTTCCTCTAGGAGTTCTACAGTTTCAGGTTTTATATTTAAACCTTTAATCCATTTGGAGTTTATTTTTTTATGTGGTGAAAGACATGGATCCCTATTCTTTTGTTTTGTGTTGTTTTTGTTATTTTTGCTGTGGATATCAGTTTTCTCAACACAATTTTTTGGAAAGACTTTTTCCCACTGTGCATTCTTGACACCATTGTTGAAGATCAATTGACAGTATATGAATGGATTCCTTTCTGGGCTCTACAATTTTCCCTTTTCTCCACTGGAGAGCTTTTACTTATCCTTCAAAACCCTGCTCAAATGTCACTTACTCAGGGAAATGTTTTCTAATTCCCCAAAATCTCTCCACAGGAGTGCACAGAGCCTTTTTACCAGAGCACATATTGCAGGACCTCAGCATTCATTCTGGATGTTTTTGGATCTGTATGTGTTCTATGTGGAGGGGTCATCATTATCTGATCTGTGCCTTAGAAAGCTCACACTTGTGGCAGAATGAAGGATGCATTGGAGATGAGAAAGCACCAGAGGCAGAGAAACAAGTTAGAATACAAGTGATACAGTGGAAAGATGACAGTAGTGTCACCTGAGATAGTGACAATAGATTGAAAGAAATTAATGGATTTCTGAGATATCCATGAAGCAGAATTATCTGGATTTGGTGCCTGACTGATCTAAGAGTTGAGGGGAAAAGTAAAGTCAGAAATGACTCCATTTTAAAATTCCTAAGTCGCAGTCCTGAAAATCCTGTAAGGTTTGTGGGCTTCGGTATAAGAAAAAGTAGAATCCATTGGAAACAGATCCACAATGCTATGCTAAAAAATAAAACTACTTCCAATCTCTATTTACCACAGCATAAAGGCTATCAGGAAACACCAGCAAATGTCCTACATTTGACCTTTACTGTGTATTCTTAACAAAGACTGTCAAACGACATAAATTCATCCAGAAAAAAATAAAAGCACAATAGAGGCATGATAACTATTAGGCTAAGGAGGAAGAAAACCATTTTAATAATAGGTCTGAGACTTGGTTTATTTTGTCTACAGCATTCACTGACAAAAGTGACATTGAAGGTCTGGAATATTTAATAGATTCCTTCCCTTTGTCCCTTCATATTTCTTCTTTTCCTCCTCTTCCTAAACAACTCCTCAAAATGGTCTTATTAGAAAATCTTGCATCTTAGTAGCAGTTGTTTTTTGGTTATTATAATATGTTGAGTTAAGCTGACAATTCTCCTTTTAACAATACCCAAAGCTTGGAAAAATTAATGCTATGTTGTTTTTCTCTTGCCAAAGAATATGGCAATGTAATTGTCTCCTGAAGAAGAAGCACTGTAGTCATCTTTAACTTTAAAGTAAATTCATTTCAGGAAGATGCTTTGAGAGAAACAATTGACAGAGCAAGTCAGGGCTCCTAGGAGACTGAAATGATGGATTGTGTTGAAGAAGATGCCATACCTGAGTTCAATTCCATGAACATTTTCAACTTAAGAGTTTCTCTGCAACAAAACAGCACTGTATGGGAATTAGAGTTATGCAACACCGTGGGAGACAGGCTTTAAACACTGCACAGATTCTCAGCCCTTAAGTGTTCTAGGTACTCAGAGACAGCAAGCGTACAACCCAATTATTCTAATTAAACAACAGAGGAAGTTATTGTACCAGGTGAAGTCAGAGAGTCAAAGCACAGTAACATTACCAAACTGCCTTTAAGTAGAATTCAGGACTGGAAAAGACCTAAATATCCTCTCAATCCAACTAATGTCACTGGGATCTTGGAATGGATCTCGAAAGCCAAAGTGTTACTCTCATTTAGAAGACCATTTCAATCTTCGCTCCCTTCCTAATTAAACTCATCTCTATCTTCCATTGTGGTTGTTTTGTTATTTTTTGAGCCCATCCCACTTAGGTTTGAGGAAATGCATTCTTTGAAAACAGATTTGGGTTGGTCAATTTATAACCTTAGAAAATGTAGAGGCTCTGAATTTTCCAGAAATTGGGCACTTGCCTAGAATATGGTGGAAAGAAGAAATGGAATAGCAATGAACTAAGGCCCTCAATATGTGACCAAGCAGCCTAGCCTCCTGGGCAGATGCTGAGCATGAACGTATAGCTGCAGTGCAGTAAACCGGTTCTATTTAAGAGTCCTTCCTTTGGGCTTCTAAAAGGAAGTTGTTTTCTTTGATACACATGTGACCCAAATCTGGTTTTCTACAAAGTGAACAGTGCCAAAAGCAGCTCCCCTATTCTTTTGTTCCTCACCAGCTCCTTCCCATATGAATCCAGTCCCCAACCTCACCGATTTGTTAGAGTATCCACAGGAGAGATTGCAACTTTAGGACAGTGCGTCTCATCCCTGACTACACACTGAAATCACCCAGGGAACTTCTTAAAAATACCAGTGCCTGGGTCCCATCCCCCAGAAATTCTGATTTAATTCGTCAGGATGTGCCCTAAGCATCTAGTTTTTAAAAGCCACCAGGTGATTGTAATATGGAGCCACGACTGAAAACCACTGCTCTACATGAAGCAAATGAGTGTGCACAGCCTGAATTGTTGCGTGTGTGTGTGTGTGTGTGTGTGTGTGTTTTAAGTTAAAACCAGAAAACACTTACTTAGAGGGTAAGTTCATTTACGATTACCTACAATATGCAGGGTATTATATTGGTTGTCTGGTGTAAATAGGTTAGATTTAAATTTGTCCAGTTTGTGATACTTCTGTGGAAAATATAGAAAGATTAGAAGGGATGCTGGCAAAAACAACAAAACAAAACAAAAAACCCTGAAGTCTTGGGAAACATTTAGGTAAAGTATAATTACGAGATTACATTCCTTTCCTTGCTCTAGGAGATACCACCTAAAAAACTTCAGAAATATTGTGTTTGAAGCATATGAAGAAAAAAAACCTCATAGACACAGACAATAGTTTAGTGGTTACCAGAGGGTAAGGGGGGAGGGGATGGTAGATGAGGGTAAAGGGGGGCAAATGTATGGTGATGGAAGGAGAACTGACTGTGTGTGGTGAACACACAATGGGATTTATAGATGATGTAATACACAATTGTACACCTGAAATCTACGTAACTTTAGTAACAATTGTCACCCCAATAAACTTTAATTTTTTTAAAAAAAGGAAATATTGCGTCTGCTTTCTTATCTCCAGAGAAAGATTCCAAACTGCTTTGGGGATTGGCCTTGAATCTCGCAAACCTTGGGACCCCAGGCCTGTCATCCCTGTCCTCAAGTAGATCATTCATTTACTCCACTACATGTATAATGTCATGAAGAATGTTGGGAAGCACTTCATCTAAACTACAATTAACTTTTAATAAGATTTTGCTGCAATGTGGTTTGCTTATGTCACCTGTCACTTCAGTGATTCCTCAGTGATTCCACTGAACTTTAGGAAGGATCTGGTAAAATGTAAAAAATGCAAAGGAGGCAGTTAAGTATAGTGGAAGAACAGGCCACAAAGACACAGGCTCTGGTCTCTGCTCTTCTATCAACTCAGAAGGGAAACTTGGGCAAATCATTCTTGGTTGAGGTTTCTTAACCTGAAAAATAAGAATTGACTCATGTGATTTCTAAGGTCTGAGTTTAAGAAAAAACAATAACAAAGTCAGGATGGAAGGCAGTAATAGAAACCTGATATAAAATTCATTAATTGGGTAGAAAATGAGAGAGGAGAGAGGCTGAAGAATGCCTTCCTAGTACTACCTACTCAAAACTTATTTCACAGTCAGTAAATGATTTAATAGTAGTACAGTTAAGGCACACTGAAAAAAAAAAATCAAAGCATTTCAACACTGCCACTGCTTCAACAACAACAACAAAATGTCCTTAAGAATTTTGCTAATTATAAACCAGAACTTCTAAAGAAGTGCAGAAAAGTTGTTTTTTAAGATGTTCAAATACCAATAAATGTTCTAAGTAACTTGTTATCAATTAATATTATTTAGAGCACAAGTATTGTGAAACTCAGGATAAAAATCTAATGTTGAAATGCTAAAAGCATGTCCAGCATGTTAGGAATAAATTACCCTTATTGACCAAAGCTTTGTACACCATATCAGACACTTCAAAATGTAATGATGCAATGACAAAACTTCCTGTCTTCCTCTGCTGAAACTATATGGAATGTGATTAAATCCAAGCATGATATTTGTGTACATATACATACCATGATTCCCTGAAAATAAGACCGGGTCTTATATTAAGTTTTGCTCCAAAAGACGCATTAGGGTGTATTTTCAGGGGATGTCTTATTTTTTCATGTACAACAATCTACATTTATTCAAATACAGTCATGTCATCTTCTCCTGGAATATCATCATAATGTACTAAATGGGTCCGTCTGGCTGATGATCTTAACTGGGGCTTATTTTCGGGGTAGGTCTTATTTTCGGGAAAACACGGTAAAAGCAGGCAACAATTATAATCTAGGGATATTTTAAATTTAATCTTTTTTATTTATTAGTATTGCTATGCAGCAATGAGCATTCAGTAAAAACACTAATCAGTGTGCATTATGCAACAATCAGATAAAATACTCCTAATCCTCTGTCATTCTTTATCTTTGGCCCCTGGGTACTCATTAAAGGTTAATTTATTTAAATCTCTCAAACATTCATTACCTACTTTAATAAACTAATGGATCTTTGGAACTTTACCTAATCGGTTTATTTTTTTATTTTAATACATCTACAAAATGTTTTTTTTTTTTACTAAGCTCATTCTTAATAGTTGTCTTCCCTCTTGGAAATAGGATTGTGCTTCAGTAACAATCTGATTTGAGAATCTGGTGACATACAACCTCAACCATCATACAGACAATGGCTGTGGCTTGCCTATTGCTCTTAAACACAGTTAAATTTTAGAAAATAGCTATTGATTTATGTTTAGCATGATAATCATACTCCAAATCGAAATGGTCATTTCACAGTTTAGTGACAATGACAATGATATTAAAGCAAAGCTTCTAACAACTTCACTGCATGTAAAGTGCTATGAGGACCTATCAATAAAAAACTCCATTCTGGTCATTGCAAACCAGAACAATACATGATACATGCCATATGGACTGGCAAATATAAGTGAAGTCCGAAGAAGTCTTCAAAAGAATAGTACCACCTAAATGGAGTCTAAATTTGTACCTTACCATCTGTCTAACTGCCATGTTGAGTATGTTTAATGGTATCTTTGAGGAATCTTTTATATAACAATCTTTAAGTTGAATGTTCTCAGGCTGGTGGCTGACAGTACTTCACCCTTTACATCAGAATGCCAGAAACCAAAGTCTTGGAGCACTAGGACATTATTTGTAACTCCTACCCTAACAACACCTGACATTATTACAGAATTTTACAGCTTACCAAGTGCTTCCACAACATCCCTATGATGGAGAGAAGGTTTAATGTCCTTGGTTTGTAGATGAGAAAACTGCAGCTCAGGAGAGCTTCAGTGATTTACCCAAAGTTTAACATGAATGTGTGGAGGAGCTGGAACCCAGATCTTCTGGATGCAAATTTCCCCCCAGTAGCATGTAACCTCACCTGCAGGGTTTGTGTTGGGTTTAATGTTTTTGTTTTTTTTTTCTTATGCATGGTTCACCATCAACAAAAGAAAAAGTGTAAATGTTACTTCCAAGATGTTTTGGTAGGAAAACAATCAAATTGATTAAAAATAATTATGATAAAGTATTCAATATAACACATCTTCAAAACAGAGTAATTTATTGGAGTGTAACTTCACATGTAAAAGCTGGATTTCTTAAAAGTTTTGCTTTTATTTTACATACAAATTAATAAAAATAAAAATGTATTCCCCACCCTTGGTCTAAATTGCAAGTATTTAAATTTCTAGTGGAAGTAGATGCTTGACTCTAAGTTACACCACTAAAGGTTTTCCAGTTGTCACCCCTGCTTTTCCAAATAGTAACTCCAAGAAATTACCTTCCAAAGTTCATTAATTCGTTAATTGTCTATCCACCCATTTATCCAATCATCCAAATGACATTTGCAGAATGCCTACTTTGAGCCAAACAAGACAGATGTAGATTCTGCCTGACATTCCTGTTGCTGCCTCATTTCCTTAGACTAAGAACTCCTTGAAGACAGGAATCCTATCAGTCTGCACAGAATATAGCAGGTTCTCTTTGCAGAAAATCACTTAAACTTTTTTTTTGACAGTGGAATTTCTGGCTCCCCCTGCCACCGACTTGCCCCTCCAGACATATGAGAATTAGGGGAAGAAAGAGCAGTGTCTGCTTATCAAGTCTGACCTTTGGATAATGACTACAGTTCTCCCATTTGAGCTTGCTGCCGTTCTGCCTTGTGGTCAACAAAATGATTCAGTTCAAAATGGCAATATATCTGTTGCTGCTTCCCAGATATCTTCTAGCAAGTTACATTTTTTAAATGGTTGCTTTTGTCCTTCAGCATAGGGGTGAACTGTATCACCAAATGTACTGTCTCATCTGATTCAGTGGGAAGTTGGAGCTTATAGACAAGATGTAGATAAATTTGAAAAAGCTGCAAAAGCACGAACATTTCCTTACTGCTATTAATACATAGATGCTTGATGTTCTTATTTTAACAATACTAACTTATATTCAGAAACTGCTATTACCTTTTCAACTCTCCTTCACCTTTACCTCACAGCTACCTTGTGAAGTGAGCAGAGAAGGTATGATTATACAGTTAACATATGAAACTCTAAAGCTCAGAAAGGCTAAGTGACTTGTTTCAAATTCCACAGCAAGGCAGTGGCAGAGTTGGGTCGACCACTTACCACTCCAGGAATCAGGCTGTTACAGCTCCTAGAATCAGGAGAGTTATATTTTTAAGAATTGCTAGGAATCAAGAAAAACTAATCAGTTATCTCAATTTGTGCCATTGCCTGGTTAATTATTTAGAAATGATTTCCAAGAAACAAGAACTGAGAAACCATCTTTGTAAGCAGGCAATTCTGAACAAGAAATGTCTTTCAAGCAGACTGAGCCTTAATTGCAATTCTTCCAAATTGAAGATTAATTAAGCCTAAAAAAGTAGGATTTAAATAAACAAAGAAAGGTACAGATAGTTTCTCTGTATTAGAATTCTGTTTCGTCTGAAAGGATGGAGCTAGTTATGCCTTGATACATCTTTTATTCACAAATAATGAAGACATGGCTGATATTACTAATGAGGCATTTCTGTTGTTTCTAGATTCCCTCTAAAATATGAGTATTGGTTTCACATATATTTGAAACAATTTTTGTTGGAGCATATGTAATATTTTTAAGTCTAGAATTTGTTTAAAAACCTGAGGGTCTTCTGACTTTTATTATCATTTCTGATTTAATTCTACAAAATAGATTTGCCCAAAACTTTATTTTTAAAATGTTTTATTAAACACAATTACATTTCTTCATCTTTCTAATCCTTTTCTTCTTGAAGATTACCTAGGATTTTATTAACTGATTTTTCTAAGCCTCTGACTGCTGTCTCCCTCACCATAAGTAAACCACAAGCTATATTACATACATATATTTTATTAAAATAAATGTCACTTTTATTGCTTCCTGGACCACCACAAAGGATAGCCCTTTGTTATCCAAGTCAATTTATTCATGATGAAAACTGTTTCAAAAACATGTATTATAACATGATTAGATCTGTACTTCATAAATAAGTAAGAAAATGACATATATGTCTTAATTACCAACCCCAAATAATTAGTTTGAAAGTAGGGAAATAAATTAAATGGCATGCAGCCCAGTCATTCTAGCAAAAGGATAGGAGCTGGGATAACTGTGAGACAGGTCAAATATGTATGATAGCATTAATGAATAACAAACTTATTAGAGGTGATTCAGAAAAATGAAAAACGCTGACCACCACCAAAAAAATAAAGTCCACAATATATTTATTGTAAATGTCACATTAAATTGTTTAATATATAACTTTCCAAGGATTGATGGAAGCTTGTTTGATATAGTATACTTTCTAGCCTAGCCTAATATAGTGATAAAAGGATCTGAAAACTAGAACTTTCAGCATTTTCTTTAAGGGGCTTATTTTTCTCCCTTATCAGGATTTTTTTTTCCAAAAGCTACTCAATTAGTTCACCTTTTCACAGGGGATGGAGGTTGTGAAATAATGAAATTTATATAAACCTCAAACCTCTCATTTTGGCCCATGGTTTCTGCCTTTTTCCCCATCAGAATCTTCACCAGAGCACTAATAGATAGCAAAATTGGCTGATAAAAGTGTCATTCTCCTATTCCTTCCCTGCCTACCCTCTGGTAAAAGAAATAATGAGCAGTAAAATTACCAAAAGGCAGACAGCAGAATGGAGAATAAAGAATACCAAGGGTTTGGATAACCCACAAACCATATAATGAGTTCCTGAATAATCAAGATTTGACATTAACCTCAATTATTTCTTACTTAGACCCACCATTCCACACTTTTCTTTAGCTTCTTAAACACAGAATTGCAGTTTAGGACCTGTTTGGAGGACTAAGGGCAGGGAGTGATGGCCAAACTTTGGTACTAGAACCACTGTTTGTAGCATTTCTTGAATATCCCTCGGGCACCCCAAGATATTGCCAACCTTCACAGGAGCTCTGAACACTACAAGAGGTGGTTGACAACTGGAGTAGTACCACTTGTTCTCTTCAGCAAGAATGAGATAATTCATTAAGTCAACATTCCAGGAATATTGTTATATTGTTCTGTTGGCTAATTGGCTTTCAGGAATTAAGAATCAGATTTCCCTCTCAGCGTATATTCCAGACTTCAGCTGTGGAGGATCTTTTCCTTTGCATTCTCCAAAAACACTGCTCTTTGATTTTTCTTTAAAGCTTTCCCCCCTCCCATCTTTTACTCCTCATTCCTTAACGTAGTGGGGCCTCTGAACAAAAATACTATTTATCGCCTGCTACTAAGTAGTTGATTTTGTCTTTAGATTTCATGTTGATCTATGACAGGCTTTCTGTTGTAGCTACTCTACTCAGATCCAGATTTTATTTCTGAACAGTGTGTTCTCAAACCTGGTATCTTCCTGCTTCATAAGCCGTTAATATCCCAATTCCCAGAGATCTCACACTTCTGGTAAAACTGACTATTCCACTACAATGATGGTTTCAAGGCATCTTTGGACTTCAAAAATGCTTTTCCATATTTTCTTTTTTTTATTAAATATATTGGGGTGACAATTGTTAGTAAAATTACATAGATTTCAGGTGTAAAATTCTGTATTACATCATCTATAAATCCCATTGTGTTCATCACCCAGAGTCAGTTTTCCTTCCATCACCATATATTTGATCCCCCTTACCTTCATCTCCCACCCTCCACCCCCCACCCCCCTTACCCTCTGGTAACCACTAAACTATTGTCTGTGTCTATGAGTTTCTGTTTCTCATTTGTTTGTCTTCTTCTTTTGTTGTTTTTGGTTTATATACCACATATCAGTGAAATCACATGGTTCTCTGCTTTTTCTGTCTGACTTATTACGCTCAGCATTACACTCTCAAGATCAATCCATGTTGTCACAAATGTTCCTATATCATCTTTTCTTACCGCCGAATAGTATTCCATTGTGTATATATACCACAACTTCTTTATCCATTCATCTATCAAAGGACATTTTGTATGTTTCCATGTCTTGGCCACCATAAACAAAGCTGCAATGAACACTGGAGCACACGTGTCTTTATCTCTAAATGTTTTCAGATTTTTTGGGTAGATACCCAGGAGAGGGATTGCTGGGTCATATGGCAATTCTATTCGTAATTTTTTGAGGAACCTCCACACTGCCTTCCATAACGGCTGCACCAGTCTGCATTCCCACCAACAGTGTATGAGGGTTCCTTTTTCTCCACAGCCTCTCCAACATTTGTTACTATTTGTCTTGTTGATGATCGCCATTCTCACTGGGGTGAGGTGATATCTCATTGTGGTTTTGATTTGCATTTCTCTGATGATTAGTGATGTTGAGCATTTTTTCATATGTCTATTTGCCATTTGTATGTCCTCTTTGGAGAAATGTCTCTTCAAGTCATCTGCCCATTTTTCAATTGGGTTGTTTGTTTTGTTGTTGTTGACTTGCACGAGTTCCTTGAATATTCTGGATATTAGGCCCTTATCGGAGGTACTGTTTGCAAAAATCTTCTCCCATTCAGTTGGTGGACTCTTTATTTTGTCGATGGTTTCTTTTGCTGTGCAGAAGCTTTTAAGATTCATATACTCCCATTCGTTTATTTTAGCTTTTCCTTCCATTGCCTTTGGAGTCAAATTCATAAAATGCTCATTGAACCCAAGGTCCATAAGTTTAGTACCTATGTTTTCTTCTATGCAGTTTATTGTGTCAGGTCTTATGCTTAAGTCTTTGATCCATTTTGAATTAACTTTGGTACATGGTGACAAATAGCAGTCCAGTTTCATTCTTTTCACGTGGCTATCCAATTCTCCCAGCACCATTTATTGAAGAGGCTGTCTTTGCTCCATTGTATATTTTTAGCTTCTTTGTCAAAAATTATCTGTCCATATTTATGTGGTTTTATTTCTGGGTTCTCAATTCTATTCCATTGGTCTATGTGTCTGTTTTTCTGCCAATACCATGCTGTTTTGATTATTGTAGCCCTGTAGTACAAGCCAAAGTCAGGAAGTGTGATACCTCCAATATTGTTCTTTTTCCTTAAGATTGCTTTGGCTATTCGGGGTCTTTTGTGGTTCCAAACAAATCTGATTTTTTGTTCTATTTCTTTAAAATATACCATTGGGGTTTTGATGGGGATTGCATTGAATCTGTATATTGCTTTGGGTAATATGGCCATTTTAACTATTTTGATTCTTCCAATCCATGAGCACGGAATGTCTTTCCATTTTTTTGTGTCTTCTTCAATTTCTTTCAAAAATGTCTTATAGTTTTCAGCATATAGATCTTTCACGTCCTTGGTTAAGTTTATTCCTAGGTATTTTATTCTTTTTGCTGCAATTGCAAAAGGAATTTTTTTTTGTATTTCTTTTTCTGAGATTTCATTGTTAGTATATAGGAAGGCAATGGACCTTTGTACGTTGATTTTGTAGCCAGCAACTTTACTGTATTCATTGATTGTTTCTAATAGCTTTTTGGTGGAGTCTTTAGGATTTTCTATATATAGCATCATGTCATCTGCAAAGAGTGATAATTTAACTTCTTCATTCCCAATTTGGATGCCTTTTATTTCTTTCTCTTGCCTGATTGCTCTGGCAAGGACTTCCAACACTATGTTGAAAAGCAGAGGTGATAGTGGACAGCCCTGTCGTGTTCCTGAACATAGAGCAAAGGGCTTCAGTTTTTCACTACTAATTATGAGATTAGCTGAGGGTTTGTCATATATGGCTTTTCTTATGTTAGGTATTTTCCTTCTACACCTATTTTATTAAGTGTTTTAATCATAAATAGATGTTGTATCTTTTGAAATGCTTTTTCTGCATCAATTGATATAGTCATATGATTTTTGTCCTTTATTTTCTTTATGTGATGTGTCACATTGATGGATTTGTGGATGTTGAACCACAGAGAAATGCAAATAAAAACCACAATGAGATATCACCTCACCCCAGTTAGAATGGCTATCATCAACAAGACAAATAGTAGCAAGTATTGGAGAGGCTGTGGAGAAAAAGGAACCCTCATACACCGTTGGTGGGAATGCAGACCGGTGCAGCCACTATGGAAAGCAGTGTGGAGGTTTCTCAGAAAATGAAGAATAGAATTACCACATGACCCAGCAATCTCTCTCTTGGTTATCCACCCAGAAATCTGAAAACATTTATGTGTAAAGAGATATGTGCTCCAATATTCGTTGTACCTTTATTTACGGTGGCCAAGACATGGAAACAGCCAATGAGTGCTTCGATACATGAATGGATAAAGAAGTTGTGGTATATATAAACCATGGAATACTATTAGGCCATAAGAAAAGATGAAATAGTACCATTTGTGACAACATGGATGGATCTCGAGATTATAATGCTAAGTGAAATAACTCAGAAAAAGTAGAGAACCATATGATTTCAATGATATGTGGTATAGAAAACTGAAAACAACAAAAGAACAAGACAAAGAAATGAAGAAACAAAAACTCATAGAGATAGACAATAGTTTATTGGTTACCAGAGAGTAAGGGGGGAGGGCGGTGGTAGATGCAGGTAAAAAGGATCAGATATATGTTGATGGAAAGAGAACTGCCTCTGGGTGATGGACACACAATGTGATGTACAGATGATGTATTATGGAATTCTACACCTGAAACCTATGCAACTTTACTAACAATTGGCACCCCAATAAACTTTAATTTAAAAAAGAACGTTATAATATTAATAAGGATTTTTTAAAGAAGTCTTTCCAAATCATCAAGACGTGCTATAATGTAATTTTTATCATTAGTGTAGATTGAGTTCTGCTTCCAAAATGACTCAATAAGAAACTCGGGCAAAATCACTGATTTTAGTATGTATCTTGAGTTAGGATTCAAGGTTCATTTCTTCCCCCTACACAGATATGCAGTTGTTCCAGCCCATTTGTTGAAAAGACTATCCTTTCTCCCGTTGAATTATCTTGGCACATTATCTGAAAACAAATTGGCCCTATATCAGATTCTCTGTTCCGTTCCGTTAGTCTGTATCTGTGTCCTTATACCAATACCACATCTTCTTGCTTACTGTAGTTGTATAGTAAGTCTTGAAATCACTAGTTTAGACCTCCAAAGTTTGGCTATTCTAGGTCTTTTGTATTGGTGGGATTGTAAAATGATACAAACACTATAAAAAAAGAGTGTGGCAGTTTCCTATCAAATTACATATATACTTACTATAAGACCCAGCAATTCTTCCTGTATTTACCTAAGTGAAATGAAAGCATATGTATGTTCTCAAATAAACTTATACGTGAATGTTAAAAAAAAAAAAAAAATCACTGAACTAGAGTTCATGTGCATGATTTTTATTCTGAAATATTCTAATAGGGTCCAAGGACTAAAAGAACCTCATTAATTAAAATCCTACATGTGAAATTATCATGCTAAGTGAAATAAGCCACACTGAAAAAGTCAAGAACCACATGACTTCACTGATATGTGGTATATAAAACTGAAACAACAAAGGAACAAGATAAACAAACAAAGAAACAAAAACTCATCAACATAGACAACAGTTTAGTGGTTACCAGAGGGTAAGGGGGGAAAGGGTTTGGTAGAAGAGGGAGAAGTGGGCCAAATATATGGTGATGGTAGGAAAACTGACTCTGGATGGTGAAACTACAATGCAATATATAGATGATGTATTATAAAAATATACATTTGACATAGATGATGTAATATAGAATTGTACACATGAAATCTATGTAACTTTACTAACAATTGTCACCCCAATAAATTTAAAAAAATGTACATTCGAAAACTACATAATTTTACTAACCAATATCTCCTCAATAAATTTAAGAAAAATATTTAAAAAATAATTATTAAGATAGGAATGGCGGTAGCGGGGCACACTTTTTGAGTTCTCCTCTGGATCTTATCACAAACAGGACATATAACCCATCAAAGGACTCTCTGCTCATACCGCAGAACAGCTAAGAGACTCGTGCAAAGATTACTTGCAGGTGGGCAAATTCAGCGAGGAGGGGAAGAGCGAAGGGAGCGGAGTGGAGACGCGGCTCGCATCTGCAGCGGTGGAAACGCAGTCCGCACCTGTGGCTGTGGGGACGCGGCCTGCACCTTCGGCTGTGGAGACGTGGCCCACATCTGCGGCTGTGGAAACACGGCCAGCATCTGCGGTGCTGGCAACGCGGCAGGCATCCGCACCTGCAGAGACGCAGGGGATCCCAGGACGGAACAGAGAACACAAAAGCCAGGAGGTGGGCTCTTTCCCTATGTCCCACAGCTGATCTCTCCCGCCGAGGGGGCAGCATAGCCAGCATTTGAGGCAATAACCTCAGCTGATTGCTCCAATTGGGCCCTAGGCCACACAAAGGACACAAACTCCATACCTGGGGCCCTCCCCTCGCTCTTCCAATCCTACCTCCGCCCTTCCAGAGATTTAAACTGGTCCCTGAAATGAGGAGTAGTGTCAGATTACAGAAGAGCCTTAGTGCTCAGGCTCTGGGAAGACTGGCATGCAGCTATGACTCACGGAAGAGGCTGGGAAGAATGTGATTTTTCCTGGGCTATGAGAGAAGCAACTCCTCCACCCCCAGCCACCACATTTTCTGGCCTGCTTAAGGCAGGGCAATTACAACTGAGGAGGCACTCCCAGGGATCAGCAGTAAGCAGCAGACACATCTCCCGGCTTTCAACAGCTCAGAAATCTCCGGCCCGCCACACACACACACAGACACACGGAAGAAATGCCCTAGGACTCAGGAGAACTGGACACAGGGCTGGTGGTGCTACTCTCAGTGTGCATATGTGCAGGAAAGGGCACAAACTGCACTGACTTTGTAAAAACTACCATCCAGACCCCTCAGCCCCACGCATCTAAATCTGCAGTCCCAACGTCACTCTGAGCACCAGGTGACCGGCTCTGCCTGCACAATACGCAAGGGACTCTTTGGCACAGCAGAGGACAACCTGGAGATTATTTGGTGGGCTTAAGCCAAGACTGGTGCTGCTTTTGTTTTGTTTTGTTTTGTTTTGTTTTTATATCTTTGATAACTTTCCCTGTGTTGAGTGGGGGTTGTCGGTTGTTTTTACATGTGAATGTATTTGATTTTTTCTTTGTTGTTGTTGTTGTGCTTGGTGATTTGCTTTGTTCTGAAATTGCCCTACCAGGGCCCAGATTAAGAGGCACAAGATTCAACATATCCAGAGACCAACTCCAGACCAAACCAGAGTACTACTGGGTTTGACCTACAAGTGACACTCCGAGAGGGAATTCTCTACAGTCCCAAGAGCCCATAGAGGCCAAACCACATTTGAGCGGTGAACCCTCACACAGAAGAACACCCTGCGGTGGGTAGAGCCAAGTCTCACAACTAGTCAGCCTAGGAGTTAACCCCACCTACTCACAAGCAAAAAGCAATTAAAGATCTTCTTTAACAGAACAATATACACAAGAGTCACCTTTGGAGTACATGCAGAGGAGAAGAACGGAGTAGTGCAAGTCAAATATAAAGGACACATACTACATAAGATAACCCAGCAAGAACTAAGAACTCTAGGGGATCTACCTAATACACCGAATCAAACACAGAGAGTCAGCCAGAATGCGGAAACAAAGAAACATGTCCCAAATAAAAGAACAGAAGAAACCTCCAGAAATGGAACCAAATGAAACAGAGGTAACCAACCTATCAGAGACAGAGTTCAGAACACTGATGATCAGAATGTTTAAGGAGCTTAGAGACAACATAAGGAAGGATGTAGAAATCATAACGAACAACCAGTTAGAACTAAAGAACACAATTACCGAAATAAAGAACTCACATGAAGGAATTAACAGCAAGTTAGATGAAGCAGAGAATCGAACCAGGGACTTACAAGACAAGTTAGTAGAGATCACCCAAAAAGAACAACAGAAAGAAAAAAGAATAAAAACAATGAAGATGATTTAAGAAACCTCTGGGATAACATCAAGCGCAACAACGTGCGCATCATAGGAATACCAGAAGGAGAAGAGAGGAAGCAAGGGATTGAGAACATATTTGAAGTAATAATGTCCGAAAACTTCCCTAACCTGATGAAGGAAAACAACATACAAGCCCAGGAAGTGCAGAGAGTTCCAACCAGGATAAACCCAAACAAGTCCACACCAAGACACATTATAGTTAAAATGGCAAAGGTTAAAGACAAAGAGAGAATCCTAAAAGCAGCAAGAGAAAGACAGAGGGTCACATACAAGGGAACTCCCATAAGACTATTAAATGACTTTTCTACAAAAACATTGAAGGACAGGAGGGAGTGGCAGGAGATACTCAAAGTGATAGAAAACAAAGGCCTACAACACGGATTGCTTTATCCAGCAAGACTATCATTTAAAGTTGATGGAGAAATAAAGAGCTTCCCCGAAAAGAATAAGCTAAAGGAATTTATTACCACCAAGCCAGCATTGCAAGAAATACTAAAAGGACTTCTGTAAATAGAAGAAATATGAAAACAATCTAACAACAAATTTAAAAATGGAAATAACTATGTACCTATCAATAATCACTTTAAATGTAAACAGATTAAATGCTCCAATCAAGGGTCACTGGGTGGCTAAGTGGATAAGAAAGCAAGACCCTTGTATATGCTGTATACAAGAGACTCACCTCAGATCAAAGAACACACAGAGGCTGAAAGTGAAGGATTGGAGTAAGATATTTCATGCAAATGGAAATGAGAAAACAGCTGGAGCTGCAATACTTATATCTAACAAAATAGACTTTAAAACGAAGAACATGTTAAAAGACAAAGATGGGCACTATATAATAATAAAGGGATTGATCCAAAAAGAGGACATAACCCTAGTAAACATTTATGCACCCAACATAGGAGCACCTAAATATATACAACAGATATTGGCTGACATAAAGACAGAGATCAACAGTAACACTATCATAGTAGGGGATTTCAACACACCTCTGACAACAAGGGACAGGTCTTCCAGACAGAAAATCAATATGGAAACAACAGCCTTAAATGATACATTGGACGACCTGGATTTAATTGATATTTTCAGAGTATTTTACCCCAATGCTGGAAAATACACGTTCTTCTCAAGCACACATGGAACACTTTCCAAGATAGACTATATGTTAGGTCACAAAACAAGTCTTGATAAATTTAAGAAAATTAAAATCATACCAATTGTCTTCTCTGACCACAGTGCTGTGAAATTAGAAATGAACTACAAGAAAAAAACTGGAAGACACACCAATTCATGGAGGCTGAATAACATGTTACGAAATAATGAATGGGTCAACCACGAGATCAAGGAAGAAATCAAAAGATATCTCGAGACAAACAAAAATGAAAACACGATGACCCAGGACTTCCAGAAAAATGGCGGCGTGAGGTGAGCCTCTGTAAAGCTCCCCTGGAATTTACAAAGAATCGAACAACAAAAACTCCACAAAGGACTCCCTGCACAGCAGACAGGCAAGACGAAGAGGCCCACTACCGACTGAAATCACCTACAGGTGGGAGATTCGCGCGAGTGGAGGGAGGAAGAAAGGGAGAAGCGCGCGGAGACGGAGCCGAGCGGGCGCAGGACGCAGACCTAGCTCAGTGCGCCGAGCTCGCTGCTTCCCGGAACTACCGCAGCAGCGGGAGAGGGAAGAACTCGGACCGCTAGGGCTCCGCCAGGGCTCCACAGGGCTGAGGGGACAGCATATAACACGGCTGAACCCAACGCTCACGGCAGAGACCTCGGAGAAAAGACTGAGGGAAAAAGGCTGAAAATGGTGGTATAAGCCCGCACTGCCGAGCAGAGAACAGAGCCTTAGGCACTGAGACTAGCCGCCCTCTCCCTCCCCTCCCAGAGCTCGCCCCGCCCCCACCTGCCCGGTGCTAAAAGCGAAACAGTAGCAGTGTCAGATCAAAACAACAGAAAATTTGCTGTTTTGAGATCTGTGGACCGCAAACACAAATTCACAGCCCAACTAGTTCCAGCAAAGGGGAGAGACCTGTGGAAGCAGGACCGGCTGTGGTGGTGGTCGCCGCCATTGCTCTGGGACACCTCTCACAACTCACCCCGCCCCTGACCCCACCTATCTGGGCGGATCCCTGCAGGAGTAAACAGAACTGCTGAAATATACGGGCTCTGAATCAACAGCTGGAAGAGCTTTCGAACATCAAAAGCTCTCCGCATACCCACCGGGACACTGCGCCCTGTGACCTAGACGAACTACTAACAGAGGAGAAGCCCGTCTCCCAGCGAATTCCCCAATTGCGTGAGAAGTTGGAATAGTGCAGAGAAAACATAGCACTACCGTGTGGGAGAAGAAAAATAAGTTGCAGTTGGAGAAATAATAAAACATTCTACCAACAAATACTGGCAAACAAAAGAAAGACCGCTTCCTATCAACCTGTTGCAGAAGTCACTCCTGTAGAAGTCTAGGAAGAGAAATAGTAAACCAGTAATCGCCATGAATAACCAAGGCAACAAGATAGCTCAGAAAGAAAGTGAAAAATCTCCAGAGAAGGCACTTAAAGATACAGAAATATGTGACTTAAATGACAGACAATTCAAGATTGCAGTTCTGAAAAAACTCAACGAGATACAAGAAAACACAGATAGGCAGTTAAATGAACTCAGAAACTCAATCAAAGAACAGCATGAGCATTTTACGAAAGAGATTGAAATCTTAAAAAAGAACCAAATAGAATTTCTGGAGATTAAGAACTCAATAGAAGAAATTAAGAATGAAATAACCAGCTTAGGTAGTAGAGTTGACCAGATGGAGGAAAGAATCAGTGACATCGAAGATAGAAACCTGGAAATGACACAGAGAGAAGAAGAAAGAGACTTGAGACTTAAAAGAAATGAAAGAACTCTACAAGAACTTTCTGACTCCATCAGAAAGAGCAATATAAGAATAATGGGCATACCAGAAGGAGAAGAAAGAGAGAAAGGAACAGAGAATATATTCAAACAAATTGTCGATGAGAACTTCCCAAATTTGTGGACAGAACTGGACCCTCGAATCCAAGAAGCAAATAGAACACCTAGTTACCTCAATCCCAACAGACCTTCTCCAAGGCACATTGTATTGAAGCTGTCTAAAATCAACGACAAAGAAAGAATCCTCAAGGCAGCCAAGGAAAAGAAGACGGTAACTTACAAAGGAAAGCCCATTAGATTATCATCAGATTTTTCAGCAGAAACTCTACAAGCCAGGAGGGAGTGGAACCAAATATTCAAACTATTGAAAGAGAGAAATCATGAGCCAAGAATAATATATCCAGCAAAGATATCCTTTAGATATGAAGGAGGAATAAAGACCTTTCCAGACATACAGAAGCTGAGGGAATTTTCTAATACACGACCTGCACTACAAGAAATACTAAAGGAGGCTATTCGACCACCATCAACAGGGACAATTTGTGGCAACCAAAACTCAAAAAGGAGGAGAGTAAAGGCCTGAACCGGAATATGGGAATGGAGAAAGTAAGCGTGCTGAAGAAAATGGAATACTCTAAATATCAAACTTTCTTTTACATAAACTTAAGGGTAACCACTCAAAATAAATCCAGAATTGAAATATATACTGAAATAAAAAAAGAAACAGAGGGAAACATCATAGAATACCACCACACAGAAATAATAGACAACAACAAAAAGGCAAAGAAACAATGGAGACACAGCCTTACCAGAAAACTAAGGATAGAATGACAGGAAATCCTAACATATCAATAATCACCCTAAATGTAAATGGACTGAACTCACCAATAAAAAGGCACAGAGTAGCAGATTGGATCAAAAAACTAAACCCAACCATATGCTGTCTCCAAGAGACACATCTCAGCTACAAGGACAAGCATAGACTCAAAGTGAAAGGGTGGAAATTGACACTCCAAGCAAATGGTACCCAGAGAAAATCAGGTGTAGCCATAATGATATCAGATGAAACAGACTTCAAGGTGAAAAAGATAACAAGAGACAAAGATGGACATTTCATAATGGTGAAGGGGACTGTACAACAAGAAGACATAACAGTCATCAATATTTATGCCCCCAATCAGGGAGCACCGAAATACACCAAGCAGCTACTAACAGAACTAAAGGGAGAAATTGACCAAAACACAATTATACTAGGGGACTTAAATACATCATTGACAGCTATGGATAGATCATCCAAACAGAAAATAAATAACGAAATAGTAGCCCTAAATGACACATTAGATGAAATGGACATAATTGACATTTATAGAGCACTTCATCCTAAAACATCAGACTATACATTCTTTTCTAGTGTACATGGAACATTCTCAAGGATAGACCATATATTGGGACATAAAATCAGTCTCAACAAATTTAAGAAGATTGAAATCATACCATGCATATTCTCTGATCACAAGGCTTTGAAATTGGATATCAACTGTAAAAAGAAAGCGGAAAAACACAAATACATGGAGATTAAACAACATACTTTTAAAGAAGGACTGGGTCAAAGAAGAAATTAGAGGAGAGATCAAAAGATACATAGAAACAAATGACAATGAAAATACATCCTACCAAAATTTTTGGGATGCAGCGAAAGCAGTTTTAAGAGGGAAATTTATCTCATTACAGGCCTATCTCAAGAAACAAGAAAACTCCCAAATAAATAACCTCATGTTACACCTTAAAGAACTAGAAAAAGAAGAACAAGTAAAACCCAAGGTCAGCAGAAGAAAGGAAATAACAAAAATTAGAGCAGAACTAAATGAAATAGAGAACAAAAAGACAATAGAAAAATTAATGTGACAAAGAGCTGGTTCTTTGAAAAGATTAACAAAATTGACAAACCCTTGGCTAGACTTACTAAGATAAAAGAGAGAAGACACTGATTAACAAAATCAGAAACGTAAAAGGAGAAGTTATCACGGACACCACAGAAATACAAAGGATCATCCAAGAATACTATGAAGGACTATATGCCACCAAATTCAACAACCTAGAAGAAATGGACAAGTTCTTAGAAACATATAGCCTTCCAAGGCTGAACCATGAAGAACTGGAAAATCTAAACAGACCGATCACCAGTAACGAAATTGAATCAGTCATCCAAAACCTTCCCAAAAGCAAAAGTCCGGGACCAGATGGCTTCACTAGTGAATTCTACCAAACCTTCAAAGAGGATCTAATACCAATTCTGCACAAACTCTTCCAAAAAATTGAAGAAGAGACAGTGCTCCCAACTCATTTTATGAGGCCAACATTACCCTGATACCAAAACCTGGTAAGGACAGCACAAAAAAAGAAAACTACAGACCAATATCTCTAATGAATACCGATGCAAAAATCCTAAATAAAATTCTAGCAAATCGAATACAACAATGCATTAAAAAGATTATTCATCACGACCAAGTGGGGTTCATCCCCGGGGCACAAGGATGGTTCAACATCAAGAATCCATCAATGTGATACATCACATAAACAAAATAAAGGACAAAAATCATATGATTATATCAATTGATGCAGAAAAAGCATTTGACAAGATACAACATCCATTTATGATTAAAACTCTTAATAAAATGGGTATAGAAGGAAAATACCTTAACATAATAAAGGCCATATATGACAAGCCCTCTGCTAATCTCATAATTAATGGAGAAAAGCTGAAGCCCTTTGCTCTAAGTTCAGGAACACGACAGGGATGTCCCCTATCACCTCTGCTTTTCAACATAGTGTTGGAAGTCCTTGCCAGAGCAATCAGGCAAGAGAAAGAAATAAAAGGCATCCAAATTGGGAATGAAGAAGTTAAATTATCACTCTGCAGATGACATGATGCTATATATAGAAAACCCTAAAGACTCCACCAAAAAGCTATTAGAAACAATCAACGAATACAGTAAAGTTGCTGGCTACAAAATCAACGCACAAAAGTCCATTGCCTTCCTATATACTAACAATGAAATCTCAGAAAAAGAAATACAAAAAACAATTCCTTTTGCAATTGCAGCAAAAAGAATAAAATACCTAGGAATAAACTTAACCAAGGATGTGAAAGACCTATATGCTGAAAACTATAAGACATTTTTGAAAGAATTTGAAGAAGACACAAAGAAATGGAAAGACATTCCGTGCTCATGGATTGGAAGAATCAACATAGTTAAAATGGCCATATTACCCAAAGCAATATACAGATTCAATGCAATCCCCATCAAAATCCCAATGGCATATTTTAAAGAAATAGAACAAAAAATCATCAGATTTGTTTGGAACCACAAAAGACCCCGAATAGCCAAAGCAATCTTAAGGAAAAAGAACAATAATGGAGGTATCACACTTCCTGACTTTGGCTTGTACTATAGGGCTACAATAATCAAAACAGCATGGTATTGGCAGAAAAACAGACACATAGACCAATGGAATAGAATTGAGAACCCAGAAATAAAACCACATAAATATGGACAGATAATTTTTGACAAAGAAGCTAAAAACATACAATGGAGCAAAGAAAGCCCCTTCAATAAATGGTGCTGGGAGAATTGGATAGCCACGTGCAAAAGAATGAAACTGGACTGCTATGTGTCACCATGTACCAAAGTTAATTCAAAATGGATCAAAGACTTAAGCATAAGACCTTACACAATAAACTGCATAGAAGAAAACATAGGTACTAAACTTATGGACCTTGGGTTCAAAGAGCATTTTATGAACTTGACTCCAAAGGCAATGGAAGTAAAAGCTAAAATAAATGAATGGGACTATATGAAACTTAAAAGCTTCTGCACAGCAAAAGAAACCATTGACAAAATAAAGAGTCCACCAACTGAATGGGGGAAGATTTTTGCAAACAGTGCCTCCGATAAGGGGCTAGTATCCAGAATATACAAGGAACTCATGCAACTCAACAACAAAAAAACAAACAACCCAATTGAAAAATGGGCAGAGGACTTGAAGAGACATTTCTCCAAAGAGGACATACAAATGGCAAACAGAAATATGAAAAAATGCTCAACATCACTAATCATCAGAGAAATGCAAATCAAAACCACAATGAGATATCACCGCACCCCAGTCAGAATGGGTATCTTTAACAAGACAAATAGTAACAAGTGTTGGAGAGGCTGTGGAGAAAAAGGAACCCTCATACACTGTTGGTGGGAATGCAGACTGCTGCAGCCGTTATGGAAGGCAGTGTGGAGGTTCCTCAAAAAATTATGAATAGAATTACCATATGACCCAGCAATCCCTCTCCTGGGTATCTACCCAAAAAATCTGAAAACATTTAGAGATAAAGACACGTGTGCTCCAATGTTCATTGCAGCTTTGTTTACGGTGGCCACGACATGGAAACAACCAAAATGTCCTTCGATAGATGAATGGATAAAGAAGTTGTGGTACATATACACAATGGAATACTATTCGGCAGTAAGAAAAGATGATATAGGAACATTTGTGACAACATGGATGGATCTTGAGAGAGTAATGCTGAGCGAAACAAGTCAGACAGAAAAAGCAGAGAACCAAGTGATTTCACTGATATGTGGTATATAAACCAAAAACAACAAAAGAACAAGACAAACAAAAGGAAACAGAAACTCATAGACACAGACAATAGTTTAGTGGTTGCCAGAGGGTAAGGGGGGGCGGGGGGCGGGGGATGGGAGATGAGGGTAAGGGGGATCGAATATATGGTGATGGAAGGAGAACTGACTCTGGGTGATGAACACACAATGGGATTTATAGATGATGTAATACAGAATTGTACACCTGAAATCTATGTGATTTTACTAACAATTGTTACCCCAATAAATTCAATAAAATAAAATTTAAAAAAAGAAAACACGATGACCCAAAGTCTATGGGATGCCGCGAAAGCAGTCCTAAGAGGGAAATTCATAGTATTGCAGGCCTACCTAAAGAAACAAGAAACATCGCTAATCAACAGTATATCTTCACATTTAAGGGATCTGGAAAAAGAACAGCAAAATACGCCCAAAGGGAGTACAAGGAAGGAGATAATAAAGATCAGAGTGGAAATAAATGAAATAGAAACCAGAAAAACAATACAAAAGATCAATGAATCCAAGAGTTGGTTCTTAGAGAAGATAAACAAAATTGACAAACCTTTAGCCAGACTCATTAAAAAAAAAGAGAGGACCCAAATTAATAAAATCAGAAATTAAAGAGGAGAAGTGACAACAGACACCACAGAAATACAAAAAATTTTAAGAAATTACTATGAGCAACTATATGCCGATAAATTTGACAATCTGGAAGAGAGGGACAATTTTCTAGAGGCATGCAACCTTCCAAGGCTAGCTGAAGAAGAAACAGAAAACCTGAATAGACTGATTACCACCAGGGAAATTGAATCAGTGATCAACAATCTCGCAACAAACAAAAGCCCTGGACCAGATGGCTTCACAGGTGAATTTTACAAAACGTTGAAAAAAGAATTACCACCTATTCTCCTCAAGCTCTTCCAAAAAATCCAGAAGGAAGGAAGACTCCCGAACACTTTTTACGAAGACACTATCACCCTAATCCCAAAATCAGAAAAAGACACCAAAAAAAGAGAGAAAACTAAAGGCCAATATCGCTAATGAACATAGAACATAGATGCAAAAATCCTCAACACAATATTAGCGAACAGAATTCAGCAATACATTAAAAAGATCATACACCCTGATCAAGTGTGATTCATCCCTGGTATGCAAGGGTGGTTCAACATCCGCAAGTCAATTAATGTGATACACCACATTAATAAAATGAAAAATAAAAATCACATGATCATATCAATAGATGCAGAAAAAGCATTTGATAAAATCCAGCAGCCATTTAGGATAAAAAACTCTTAAGAAAGTGGGAATAGAGGGATCATATCTCAACATAATAAAGGCCATATATGATAAACCCACTGCTAACATCACACTCAATGGGGAAAAGCTAAAACCATTCCCCTTAAGATCAGGAACAAGGCAAGGTTGCCCACTTTCTCCACTTCTATTCAAGATAGTTGTGGAAGTTCTAGCCACAGCAATAGGACAAGAAAAAGAAATAAAAGGCATCCAAGTCAGTAAGGAGGAAGTAAAACTGTCATTATATACAGATGATATGATACTATATAGAGAGAACCCTATAGAAAATTAATATTCAGAAATGAGTTGCATTTGTATATACCAGTAATAAAACATCAGAAGGAGAAATTAAAAAAGCAATCCCGTTTACAACTGCTCCAAAGACTATAGAATACCTGGGAATAAATTTAACCAAAGAAGTAAAAGATCCGTATTCAGAAAATTATAAGATACTGAAGAAAGAAATGAAAGAACATACAAATAGATGGAAACGCATACCATGTTCATGGATAGGAAGAATTAATATAGTTAAAATGTCCATACTGCCTAAGGCAATATACATATTCAACGCAATTCCTATCAAACTACCAATGATGTTCTTCATAGAAATAGAACATATAATCCTTAAATTTATATGGGACCATAAAAGTCCCCAGATAGCCTCAGCAATCTTGAGAAATAAGAACAAAGTGGAAGGTATAACAATTCCTGACATCAAATTATACTACAAGGCTACAGTAATCAAAACATCATTGTACTGGCATAAAAACAGACACATAGATCAATGGAAAAGAATCGAGAGTCCAGAAATAAATCCATGCCTATATGGCCATTTAATCTATGACAATGGAAGCAAGAATGTATGGTGGGGTAAAGACAGTCTATTCAATAAATGGTGCTGGGAAACCTGGACAGACACATGCAAAAAGATGAAGCTGGATCACCTCCTTACACCATATACAAAAATAAATTCAAAATGGCTTAAAGATTTAAATGTAGGATCTGAAACCATAAACTTCCTAGAAGAAAATATAGGAAGAAACTTCACAGACATTACCCGGAGTAAGATTTTTACCTATATATCCCCTCAGGCAAGGGAAGTAAGAGAAAAAATAAACATGTGGGATTACATCAAACTAAAAAGTTTTTTCACAGCAAATGAAACCATCAATAAAACAAAAAGGGATCCTACTGAATGGGAAAAGATATTTGCCAATGATATATCTGATAAGGGGTTAATATCAAAAATTTATAAAAAACTCACTCAACTCAACTCCAGAAAAACAAACAACCCAATTAAAAAATGGGCAGAGGACATAAAGAGACATTTTTCTAAAAAGGACATACAGATGGCAAATGGACATATGAAGAAATGCTCAACCTCTCTAACCATCAGAGAAATGCAAATAAAAACCACAATGAGAAACCATCTCACCCCAGTCAAAATGACTATCATCAATAAATCAACAAACATCAAGTGCTGGCGCGGATGTGGAGAAAAGAGAACGCTTGTGCTCTGTTGGTGGGATTGCAGATTGGTTCAGCCACTATGGAAAACAGTATGGAGGTATCTCAAAAATCTGAAAATGGAACTACCTTATGATCCAGCAATTCCACTCCTAAGTATCTATCTGGAGAAATCCAAAACTCCAATTCAAAAATCTTTATGCACTCCTATGTTTATTGCAGCACTATACACAATAGCCAAGACATGGAAACAACCAAAATGCCCATTGGTAGATGACTGGATTAAGAAACTGTGGTACATTTATACAATGGAGTATTATGCAGCCATAAAGAAAGAAATCTTACCATTTGCAACAGCATGGATGGACCTAGAGAACATTATGTTAAGTGAAATAAGTCAGACAGAGAAAGACAAATACCATATGATCTCACTTATATGCATAATCTAAAGAAAAGAATAAGTGAATGAACTAATCAGAAACAGTTTTGGAGACATAGAAGAAAAACTGAGGGTTGCCAGATGGGTGTGTGTGGGGGGATATAGGGGAAGGTGAGGGGATTAGAAAACAGTCGGTAACCACAAGATGGCCATGGGGTTCTGAAAATTAATTTGGGGAACATAATCAATAATGTTGTAAAGATTTTGTAGCATATCCGATGGACACGTGTCCCATTTGGGAGACCACCTCAGGGATGATGTAGATGTCTGATCACTGCACTGTACAACTGAAGCTGAACAATAATGAATGCCAACTATAATTTCATTCTCTTCTTATGTCATAAGCTTTATACTACTTGGACTGGGCTAACACTATTTGTTTTGAATGTCCACAACTAAATCACTCCTTACATTTGTCCCCATTTTCTCATTCTTTATGTATTAAAATTATGGGTAGAACAATTTACAAGGAAGAGCATAGCTACCATTAAGAAAGGGGTCCATTTTTATTACAAGTGAAAGTTAAGTCTCCACACACAAAAAGTTTACAGAATGTGTGTACTGTGTGTGTTTGGGGGACCTGCAGAAGAGATGTAAACAAGTAGCCATAATACTATGTAATGAGTGTAAACAAAGTGCCCCAGAATGGAGTGAGTAATTCTTTGGTGACCTGTTCAGTAAATCATACTTGAGCTGGTTCTTAAAGAATAAGTAAAGCAGATGGGGGAAGGATAAAGAGAGGAGAGTATTTCAGGCAAAAGTGATTGCTGCAGCAAACGCACAGAATGTGGAGAGTGCTAACGTAAATTCAAGAAAAAGTTAGGGTCTGTGGAGCTTGAGTATAATGTAAAAGGGTGCTGAGAATAGAAGCCATTCCTATCCTTTTATTTTGCTATGAGTCTATCTGACTTCTTGCAGTTTCATTAGCATCACCTAGAAGCCTTACTGAAGAATATCACACACTGTAAGATCTCTAATGAAACTGAGCTATTGGCAGATAGACAAGGGGCAGAAAAAAAAAGTGAAGTGAAAGATAATCAGGAAAAGGAAATTAGACAATCGAAGTAGAAGAAATGATTTAAGAACACTCATCTCAAACACTCCTGAGACAGTGCTGGGGTGTGGCAGCAGACCTTTAGGAACAGAATGAGTGGTTATTTCTGAGCCAAGACTTGTGCCCAGGGTATCAAAAGCACAGTCACATAAAAAGATCTAGTAGTGAGTTTGACCGCAAATCAGGTGGTAGTTTTCACATGGAAGCAACATGGTTCAAAAGGCAGTCATTTGCCAACAGAGATCAGTAGCCATGATAAGAGTCATCTTGAAATGCCAAGGGCAGTGCTTTGTAAGTCGGATACTGCTGATGAATGCTTTTGACCAAGAACCAAATATGTTACCAGTTCACTTCCAAATAGCATAGCTTCTGTTCTTTATCAAAGTAAAGACTTTTTTTCTGACATTCGGAACATAGAACACCAACTGATGGCTCTGGAGTTAAATAGTCCTGAGGCTTCCCCTCCAAATATACCTCACTAACTTCACTATATCTTCCCTTTCTGATCTTCTACAACTTGTCCTTTTTCTTCATTTCTTCATTCACAATACATACAGTATGATACAAATTTTGTAAACATTAAAACTTCTTCTCTCTTCTCTTAGTTTAGGTCTTCCAAGAGTATCTATGGGAATTGTTTCAGCATCATCAATGACCCCCAAGGTTTGAAACGGAGTACAGATGTGTACTAAAAGGCCTCCAAGAAATACTAGTGGAATTATTAAAAATCTGCATGATCTGAAGTTGGGAAAATTTTTAATGAACATTTTAAATAACTAAAATACACCTAAATCATTCTTTATTTCCATATACCATAGAACTTTTATAGCCAGAATGGGCCTTAGAGACCATATAATACAATTTCCTCACTTATATATGAAAAAAAAAATTAGAAGAGAGGTAAAATGACTTGTCCAAGGAATACCGTTATTGATAAAGGAACTAACACTTCGATCTCCCATGAAATTACTGTTTTTAAAGAGTTAAAGGGTTACAGATATATACTAAATTATTAGTTTCTTTTTTTATAGGTGTAGTCACATTTATTATTTGACTGCCTAGGATTTTTCTTTTTAAATTTTAAGCAGTTTAGATACATCCTATTCTAATACAGCAGCTATGTAATGGCTGTATGCGATTTAGTTTCTTTTTTATTTTGACAAAAAAAACATGTAACATGAAATCTACTCTCAACAAATTTGTAGGTGTACAGTGCAGTATTGTTAATTGATATACAATATGCACATTGTTGGACAGCAAATCTCTAGAACTTCTTCATCTTGCATAACTTTATTTGGTTTCTTTAATAGTCTGTTGAAGTTACATTTTTAGTGATGGAAACTCCTGAACATTTCTACATAATCTCCCCAGTTTATCTTATATGAAGTCATATCAATACAATTTGATGTTTTACATCACAGTGTTTCATTGTAATTTAATGAGGACTCTAGGTTGTATGGGAATGATACTCTCTTCCACATAGTTTTATATTTAAAGAATAGGAAACTTGATAAATTTTAAATTAAAATAAATAAAAACTTCTGTTCAACAGAGGCAGCATAAGCAAAATTGAAAGACAAGAGACAAACTGGGAGATAATATTTACAAAGCATAAGGGAATAGTATGTAGAATAGATAATCTCCTTCAAATCAATAAGAAAAACACTAACAAGCAAATATAACAATGGGCTAGTGATATGAACAGGCAGTTCATAGAAGAGGAAACCCACATGGCCGATAAACACAAGGAATAATATTAAACCTCATTAGTAAATGAGAAAACACATATTAAAATGCAGCGAGACATCATTTCATATCCACAAAACTGGCAAAATGCTTTAAATCTGACAGTACTGAGTGCTGGAGGATGTGGAGAAACAGGAACCCTCATACACTACTTGTGGAAGTATAAGGTAGTTGTTATAGACTAAATATAGTTTGTGTCCTTCCAAAATTCATATGTTGAAATCTTTACCCCCAATGTGTTAGTTTTAGGAGGTAGAGCCTTTGAGAGGTAATGAAGTCATGAAAGTGAAGACTACATGCATGGGGTTAGTGTCCTTATAAAAGAAATCCCAGAGAGCTATCTAGCCCTCTTTTCTGCCATGTGAGGATACATAAGTCAGCAGCCTGAAACCTGAAAGATAGCCCTACCATGCTGGTACCCTGATCTCGGACTTCCAGTCTCCAGAACTGTGTGAAATAAATTTCTGGTGTTGATAAGCCACCCAGTCTATGGTACTTTGTTATACCAGACTGAGTTGTAAGACAGTGGTATGACAAAGCATCTCCAAGGTAAAAAAACAACTCACACATACACAACAGACAGGCACAATTATATGTATTTGGGGTACTTTTTGAAATAGAGGAAAATGATAAAAAAAAAACACTAAAAAGTCCATCAAGGAGATGGATAAATACATTGAGAAACAGTCATTCATAAAATGAATTACTCTATAGCTGTTAAAATGAATGGTTATGTCTCAAAACAGATAAGTCGCAGAAATATTGAGTGAGAAACCCACATTGCTTCACAATACATACAGTATGATACAAATTTTGTAAACATTAAAACTATGTACTCGTATGCCAAATACTATTTCTGGATGCATACATATATACAAACACATGCATGGGAAAGACCCATACCAACTTCAGGATGGTAGTTTCCCTGGGGACAACAGGAAGAAAGTACGACTAGGGAGTGGCACAAAATAAACTTCAACGGGTCAACCATTTCTGTATTCTTCCAGGATTGAACACAAATATGGTAAATATTAATGCCTGGCAAAAAAGTATGGTGAATATAACTGTATACCATGTTTTTCTATATATTTGAAGTTTTTCATAATACAATACTTCTATAAGAGAATAGAGAAGTATATTTCCTTTACAACTATGGATGCTCACATTCAAAAATTAAGGTAGCCATATGGTAGACTTTATGTCAATTCTGAACCCTTTTTTGTCAGCCTACAGCTTATGCAGTCCAAATCAAGAGAGTTGGACTTACAGCTCTTTCTTATTTTAAGTAAAGTATTGCAAAGAGATAAGCATATGTAACTACATATCATAAAATTTCACTATATATACTATCCAGTGCATACTAGGATTACATTTCAAATCATTCATTTTTTGTGCCTCAAAAGTGGCAGCATTTGCAAACATTAGCTCCATATTCAAGCTACTGAGATGATGAGTCACACAACGTTCTCTACTTTCATTTGAACTTTACTGTGTTTGGATTATGTCCAATTTGTAAAACTAATTTGTAAAATAAACCGTTTTTAGTTTGTGAAAAACGTAAGGCAGCAGCCTGATACTTTACAAAATGCATAGAAAAATTATTAAAAGTCAACAAGAAATCATTCAAACATACACAACTGAAAGCTCTTTAGTAGCCAGAGTTCAGTAAGGAAGAAAATTCTAGAAAGTTTGGAAGGGAAATGACCTCAACTAATTTTATTTATTTATTATTTATTTATTTATCAATTACAGTTGAAATTCAATATTATTTTATATTAGTTTCAGGGGTACAGAAGAGTGGTTACCGTTTATATGATTTACACGGTAATCCCCCCATTAGTCTAGTTCCCACCTGGCACCATATATAGTTAAAACAAGATTATTCACTATATTCCCTGTGCTGTACTTTATACCCCCTTGACTATTTTGTAACTACCAATTCATACTTCTTAATCCCTTCACCTTTTTGACCCAGCCCCACAAACCCCCTTCCCATCTGGCAACCATGAGTTTGTTCCCTGTATTTATAAGTCTGTTTCTACTTTCTTTGTTCATTTCTTTTGTTCTTTAGATTCCACATATAAGTGAAATCATGTGGTATTTGTCTTTCTCAGTCTGACTTATTTCACTTAGCATAATACCCTCTAGCTCCATCTAGGTTGTCGCAGATGGTAAGATTTCATTCTTTTTTATGGCTGAGTGATATTCCATGGTATGTATGTACATATGTACAGAGAAGTGTCTTCTCTGTCCAATTGTCTATTGATGGGCACTTAGGTTGCTTCCATATCTTGGCCATTGCAAACAACACTACAATGAACATAGGGATGCATATATCTTTGAATTAGTGTTTTGGAATTCTTTAGATAAGTACCCAGAAGTGGAATTGCTGGATCAAAAGGCCGTTCTATTTTTAATTTCTTGAGGAACCTCCATACTGTTTTCCATACTGGCTGCACCAATTTGCAACACCCCCAACCATGCATGAGGGTTCTCTTTTCTCCACATCCTTGCCAACACTTGTTTATTGTTTGTTGATTTACTGATGATTGCCATTCTGACAGGTGTGAGGTGATATCTCACTGTGACTTTAATTTGTATTTATCTGATGATTAATGACCTTGGGCATCTTTTTATATGTCTATCGGCCATCTGTATGTCCTCTTTGGAGAAATATCTCTTCAGGTCCTCTGCCCATTTTTTAATTGGATTGTTTGGGTTTTTTGGTGTTAAGTTGTATGATTACCTTATAAATTGTGGATATTAACCCCTTGTCGGATGTATCATTGGCAAATATTTTCTCTCAATTGGTCATTTGTCTTTTCCTTTTGTTGATAGTTTCCTTTGTTGTGCAAAGAATTTTTAAATTTGATGTCCTATTTGTTTATATTTCCCCTTGTTTCCCTTGCCTGAGGACATATATTGTAAAAAAAAAACAAAAAAAAAAACATTACTAAGTGCAATTTCAGGGAGTTTATTGCCTATGTATACTTTCTAGGAGTTTTATGGTTTTGGGTCTTACATTTAAATCTTTAATCTATTTTTAATTTATTCTTCTATATGTTGTAATACGGTAGCCAAGTTTAAGTTTTTGCATGTATCTGTACAGATTTCCCAACACAATTTATTGAACAGACTGTCTTTACCCAACTGTATATTCTTGCTTCCTTTGTCACAGATTAAATAACCATATAGGCGTGGTTTATTTCTGGACTCTATTTTATTCCACTGACTTTGGGCCTATCTTTATGCCAATACCATGCTGTTTTGATTACTAGCCTTGTAGTATAGTTTGCTATCAGGTAGCGCAATATCTCCAACTTTCTTCTTCTTTCTCAAGATTGCTGTGGCTATTGGGGTCTTTTATGTTTCCATATACATTTTAGGATTATTAGTTCTTCTTCTGTGAAAAATGCCATTGGTATTTTGATAGGCATTGCACTGAACCTATAGATACCATTGGGTAGCATTGACATTTTAATGACATTAATTCTTCCTATCCATGAGCATGGTATAGGCTTCCATTTATTTGTATCTTTTTTCAATTTATTTCTCCAATGTCTTACAATTCTCTGAGTACAGGTCTTTTATCACTTTGGTTAAATTTTCCTAAGTATTTTATTTTTCTTGATGTAATTGGAAATGGGATTGTTTTCTTAATTTCTCTTTCTGATAGTTCATTATTGGTATATAAAAAAGCAACTGATTTATGAATACTAATTTTGTATCCTGCTACTATAATGATTTCATTTGTCATTCCTGATAGTTTTTTGGTGGAATCTTTCAGGTTCTCTGTACATAGTATCATGTCATCTGCAAATAATGACAGTTTTACTTCTTCCTTTCCAATGTGGATGCTTTTTATTTATTTTTGTTGTCTAATTGCTGTGGCTTGGACTTCCAATACTATGTTAAATAAACGTAGTGAAACTGGACATCCTTGTCTTGTCCAAGACCATAAGGAAAACATTTTTCCCCATTGACTATGATGTTAGCTGTGGGTTTGTCATATATGGTCTTTATTGTGTTGAGATATGTTCCCTCTATTCCCACTTTGCTGAGAGTTTTTATCAAAAATGGTGCTGGATTTTGTCAAATACTTTTACTGCATCTATTGGTGTGATAATATGATTTTTATCCTTCATTTTTGTTTATGTGGTGTATCACATTAATTGATTTATGGATATTGAACCACCTTTGCATTCCAAGAATAAATCCAACTTGATCATGCATTGTGATCTATTTAATGTACTGCTGAATTCGGTTTGCTAGTATTTTGTAGAGGAGTTTTGCATCTATGTTCATCAGTGATATCAACCTATAAGTTTCTTTCTTTCTTTTTTTCTTTTCTTTTTTTTTGTAATGTCTTTGTCTGCTTGTAGAATCAGGGTAATGCTGGCCTTGTAAAATGAGCATCGGAGCCTTCCCTCCTCTTGAGTTTTTTTGGAGTTGTTTGAGGAGGATAGGTGGCAATTCTTTGAATGTTTGGTAAAATTCACCTGTGAAGCCATCCAGTCCAGGACTTTTGTTTGTTCGGAGTTTTCTGATCACTGACTTGATTTTGTTAGTAGTAATTGGTCTGTTCAAATTTTCTGTTTCTTCTTGATTTATCCTTGGATGACTGTATATTCCTAGGAATTTACCCATTTCTTCCAGGTTTTCCAATTTGTTGGCATATAATTGTTTGTAGTATCTTCTTATAACGTTCTGTGTTTCTGGGGCATAAGTTGTCACACATGCTCTTTCATTTCTGATTTTATTTATTTAGGACCTCTCTCTTTTATTTATTTATTTTTTAATGAGTCTGTTTAACAGTTTATCAATTTTGCTTATCTTTTCAAAGAAAAACCTCTTGGTTTCATTGATCTTTGTATTGATATTTTAGACTCTATTTTTTTTATTTGCACTCTGATCATTATTATTTCATTCCTTCTACGCACTCTGAGCTTTATTTCTTGTTGTTTTTCTAGTTCCTTGAGGTATAAGGTTAGATTGCTTATTTCAAATTTTTCTTGTTTCTTGAGGTAGGCCTACACTGTTATGACTTTCCCTCTTAGTACTACTTGTCTGGGTCCCATAGATTTTGGGTGGTTGTGTTTTCATTTGTCTCAAGGTTTCCTTAGATTTCCTTCTAGATCTCAATGTTAACCCATTCATTGTTTAGTATCTCGTTATTTAGCCTCCATGTGTTTCTGTGTTTTTCAGTGTTTTTCTTGTAAGTGATTTGTAGTTTCATAGCACTGTGGTCAGAGAAGATGCTTAATATAATTTGAATCTTCTTAAATTTATTGAGACATGTTTGTGGCTTAACATGAGATCTAGCTTGGAAAATGTTTCACGTGTGCTTGAAAAAAAAATGTATATTCTATTGCTTTGGGTTAAAATACTCTAAAAATATCAATTAAGTCCATCTGGATTAATGTGTGACTTAAGGCCACCATTTTCTTCTTGATTCCTTGTCTGGAAATTTATCCATTGATGTCAATGGGGTCTTAAAGTCCTCTACAATGCCTGTATTACTGTTGATCTCTCCCTTTAGGTCTGACAATATTTGCTGTATATATTTAGGTACCCCAAGTTGGGTGCATAAATGTTTGCAATGGATATAGCCTCTTGTTGGATTGATTCCTTTATTGTTGTGAACTGTCCTTTGTCTCTTATTATAGCCTTTATTTAAAGTCTATTTTGTTTGATATAAGTATTGCTACCCAACTTTTCTGGTTTGTTTGTTTCCATTTGCATGAAATATCTTTTTCCATCCCTTCATGTTCAATCTGTGTGTCTTTCGATCTGAAGTGGGTCTCTTGTAGACAGCATATGTATGGGTCTTGTTTTCTTATCCATTCATCTACCCTGTATCTTTCTGTAAGATCTTTTAATCTATTTACATTTAAAGTGATTATTCAGAGGTAAACAATTACTGCCATTTTATTATTCGCATTTATGTTCCCCACCCTCTTCTTCTTCTTAAAGAAGTCCCTTTAACATTTCTTATACTAGTTTGGTGGTAATGAACGCCTTTAGCTTTTTCTTGCCTGGGAAGCTCTTTATCTCTCCTTCACTTTTAAATGATAGTTCTGCTGGGTAGTCTTGTTTGTAGGTCCTTTCTTTTCATCAATTTGGATATTTCATGCCAATTCCTTCTGGTCTGTAATGTTTCATCAAGAAATAACCTGACAGTCTTATGGGAGCTCCCTTGTAGGTAATTAACTGCCTTTCTCTTGCTGCTTTTAAAATTCTCTCTTTGTCTGTAACTTTTGCCATTTTAATTATGATGTGTCTTAGTATTGGCCTCTTTGGGTTCATCTTGTTTGGGAGTCTCTGTGCTTCCTGGGCTTGCATGTCAATTTCTTTCACCAGATTAGGGAAGATTTCCATTAGTATTTCCTCAAATAGTTTTTCAATTTCCTGCTCTCTCTTCTCCTTGTGGTACCTCTATGATGTCAATGTTGACATGCTTGATGTTGTCCCACAGGCCCCTTAAATTATCCTCATTTTAAAAATATTCTTTATCCTGTTCTGATTGACTGTTTTCTGCTACCTTATCTTCTAAGTCACTGATTCAATCCTCTGCTTCATTTACTGGTGATTACCTCTAATGTATTCTTCATTTACGACTAGTTCTTTTTTATTATTTCTATGTCCCTTTTTATGCTTACTATCTCTTTGCTGAAGTTCTCAATAAGTTTCTTAAGCATTCTTATAACCCATGTTTTGAACTCTATATTTGGTAGATAGTTTGCCTCCATTTCATTTATTTCTTTTTCTGCAGTTTCTTTCCTGTTGTTTCATTTGGGGCATATTTCTCTTTCCTCATTATGGCTGCCTCTCTGTGTTTGTTTCTATGTATTAGGTAGATCTGCTACATCTCCCAGTCTTGGCCAGGTGGCCTTATATAGTAGGTGTCCCGTGGACCCAGTGGCATAGTCTCCTTGATACCCTGAGCTAGGTGCTCCATGAGTGTCCCTTGAGTGGGTTGTGTGCGTTGTGTGCCCTTCTGTTGTAGTTGAACCTTGATTGCTGTTGGCAAGTCAGTGAGTAGGATTGACCCTGAAGATGACTGCCTATGAGGGTTGGTCAACACCACAGGGTACATTCTGCTGTGCAGTGGTTGACTCATGGAGTTGGGTTTTCCCCAGCAGGCTCTCATGTCTCCTGAGACTATCCTTTGAGTGTGCCACTTGTAGGGCTAATCAGATGGTGCTCTGTTGTAGTCTGAAGCTAGTCACCAATTGTGTTGGTTATTGGGCCTCCTAGGAGTGGCTCCTGTGCATGCCAAGGTAAGCTGCTGCCTGTGATTGGCCCAGGGCCACCTGGTAGGTTCCATGAAGTGGTTCATAGTTGGTAGCGACCTGTGCTGTACTGGAGGGCTCATGGGAGAGGCCCCACCCTGAAATGAGGCATGCTACCAACATTACCAGGCTTGGGTCTCCTCAGCAAAAGGCTCAGGGAACCCCCAGGCCTGTCACCAACTGCTGGCTGCTTTGAAGGCTCAGCAGTTGACAGAGCCTTGGGTGGTTCATGAGTTGGGTGAAGTGGGGTCTCAGTGATATCACCAGGATGGGGTGAGTGGTGTTCCCCACGTTAATGCAGATTCAGATTTGTTGCCAAAACTGAGCTGTGGCCACTCAGCAAAAGGCACAGAGCACACCCACACCAGCAACTGCCCCCCTGGGGCCCATGGACCCCAGATAGTTGTCAATGAAAGACTGCCCTAAGGGCCAATTCCAGTTGTCTGCTGCCAAAATAGCCTTAGGTGGTGCATGAGTTGGGTGGGGCAGGGTCTCAAGGTCTCAAGGTGAAGGAAGCAGAGTTGAGCAGGCCACTTCAGACTCAGGCCATGTGGGGGGAGGAATGAACACAGCAAAGATGGTGCCAGTCCACTGGCTGCACGGAAGGAGAGCTCAACACAGGGACAACGGTAACTGTTCGTCCAGCCATCTCACTCAAGCTACACAACTCAGTCTTTTTCTGCATGTCTCTGGTGTCTCCCTAGGCATAGTCCTTCTGCCAAAGCTCAGGGTTAGTGCCTGTGACCAAGAGAGTCTATGACTGAGCCCTTTAAGAGGATATCTAGGTTTCCAACAGCCTTCCTTCTCACCAAGACTGACAGAATCCCCACTGATTTTCACAGCCAGATGTCGTGGGGGCTCCTCTTCCTCGTAGTGGTATATCTGGCTAGGGAGCCTGGTGTGGGCCTAGGACCCCCTGAGATATCCCTCCAGATTCTTATCCACCATACTTGGGTGTAGGGCCAGCCATTTCATGCCTCCACCTTTCCTGCAAGTCTTGGCATGGCTTCTTCTTCATGTCATTCATTATAGGACTTCTGTTCAGCGAGTCTTCAGATGGTTCTCCAACTTGATTGATCTATAATTTGGATGCAATTTTAATGTGGCCATGGGAGGAGGTGAGCATAGTGTTTACCTACTCTGCAATTTTCACTAGAATTCTACTATGACTAATTTTTGGAAAATGATTTACATGGTCTTAAAATGATATGTAAATAAATGATCACTATCAAAATCACATAGACTAGTGATTTCTGAGTCTACGTTAATATCAGGAAATTATACATGCTTTCTCTGGCTTAAATAGATAAAACACACTGTGTGTTGATGGGCACAGCTCTCTACTAATAGACTAACACAGCCAAAAAGCAGAAACTCATTAATAGCATTTAAATTAATATTAAGTGTAAATGTGCATTTATTTCCAATTGTGATAACCAAAAAAACAACTCTCAAAACCAAAAAAATCAAAAAGTCAAAAAGTAGGCCATAATAAAATTTTGAGATTGAGAACTTGACTTTTAGGAATTAAAAAAAGTACTCAGACTCTCTCGATGGATGTCATAAAAACGGCAGCATGAAGTGAGCCTCTTGAAATCTCCCTTGGAATTTACAACAAATTGAACAACTATAACTCCACAAAGGACTCACTGCGCAGCAGACTGGCAAGAGTAAGATGGACACTACGGAAATCATCTAAACATGGGCAAATTGCACGAGCAGGGTAGGAGGGAAGGGAGAAGGGCGGGGACCGGGACGCAAAGGCACAGGACGCAGACCTAGCTAGGTGCTCCAAGCTCACTGCATTCTAAAACTACCAAAGCTGCGGGAGAAGGAAGAACTCAGACTGCTAGAACTCCACTTATGGCCCACAGGACTGAGCAGATAGCATATAACACGGCTGAACCCAAAATTCGCAGCAGAGACCTTGGAGCAAAGACTGAGGGAAGAAGGCTGAAAATGGTGGTTTAAGCCCTCACTGTCAAGCAGAGAATGGAAGCCTTAGGAACTGAGGGTAGCCTCCCCCACCTTACCCTCCCAGAGCTCACCCCACCTGCCCAGTGCTAGCAATGTCAGATCAAAAGAACAGAATATTTGCATTTCTGATTACTTTGCTCTGCAGACATGGACTCACAGCCGAACTAATTCTGGCAAAGGGGAAGGACCATGGAAGGAGGACTGGTTTTGGTGGTGGTCGCGCCATTGCCCTGGGCCACCTCTCACAACACATCTCGCCCCTGTCCCCACCTATCTGGGTGGATACCTGCAGGAGTAAACAGAGCTGCTGAAACTTACGGGCTCTAAATCTGGTGCAGGAAGAGCTTTGGAACATCAGAAACTCTCCACATCCCCCCACAGAGGTGATGCCATATGACCCAGGCAAGCTGTTCACAGAGGAGAAGCCCGCCTTTCAGGGAATCCCCCATTTTGTGAGAAGCCGAAATAGTGCAGACTAAATATAACACTACAGTGTGAGAGAGAATAAAAGGCTGCAGTTGGAGAGAAAATAAATCGTTCTACCAACACCTACTGGAAAACAAAAGACCTCTTTCTATCAACTTGTTGCAAAACCCACTCCAGTATATATCTAGCAAGAGATATAACAAATCATTAATTGCCATGAATAAACAACACAACAAGACAGCTCAGAAAAAAAACTGAAGTCTCCAGAAAACGAACTTAAAGATATGAAAATATGTGACTTAAATGACAGAGAATTCAAGATTGCAGTTCTTAAAAAAATCATCGAGATGCAAGAAAACACAGGTAGGCAGTTTAATGAACTAAGAAACACAATCAAAGAACAAAATGAACATTTAACTAAAGAGATTGAAATTTTCAAAAAGAACCAAATAGAATTGCTGGAGATTAAGAAATCAATAAAATAATGAAGAATGAAACAGCCAGCAGAGGCACTACACTTGACCACATAAAGGAAAGTATCAGTGACATCGGAGATAGAAATCTGGAAATGACATGGATGGGGAAAAATAAAGAGAGAGAGAGACTTAATAGTTAAAAGAAATGAAAGAACTCTACAAGAAATTTCTGACTCCATCAGAAAGAGCAGTATAAGAATAATGGGAAAGTAGAAAGAGAGAAGGGAACAGAGAGTATATTCAAACAAATAGTCGATGAGAACTTCCCAAACTTGTGGACAGAACTGGATCCTCAAATCCAAGAAGCAAATAGAACACCTAATTACCTCAACCCCAACAGGTCTTCTCCAAGGCACATTGTATTAAAGCTGTAAAAAATTAACAACAAAGAGAATCCTCAAGGCAGCCAGGGAAAAGAAGATGGTAACCTACAAAGGGAAGCCCATGCGACTACCATCAGATTTTTCAGGAGAAACTCTACAAGCCAGCAGGGAATGGACTCAAATATTTAAACTATTGAAAGAGAGAAATATAAGCCAAGAATAATAATTCTCCTCATTCCTCCCCTAGCCCAGATATCCAGCAAAGATATCCTTTAGATGTGAAGAAGGAATAAAGGCCTATACAGACATACAGAAGCTGAGGGATTTTCTAACACATGATCTGCACTGCAAGAAATACTGAAGGAGGTTATTTGACCACTATAAATAGGGACAATGTGCGACAACCAAAACATAAAAGGAGGGAGAGTAAAGACCTGAACCAGAATATGGGAATGGAGAAAGTAAGCATGGTGAAGAAAATGGAACACTCTAAAAATGAAACATTCTTTTCCATAAACTTAATGGTAACCATTCAAAAAAAAATCAAGAACTGAATATATAACGTAACAAAAGAAGAAACAGAGGGGAAAATAATAGAATACCACCACACAGAAATAACGGACAAAAACAAAAAGGAAAAGAAACAATGGAGACCTAGTCTTACCAGAAAACCAAAGATAGAATGATAGGAAATCCTCACATATCAATAATCACCCTATACGTAAATGGAACGCACTCACCAATAAAAAGGCACAGAGTAGCAGATTGGATCAAAAAACTAAACCCAACCATATGCTGTCTCCAAGAGACACATCTCAGCTACAAGGACAAACATAGACTCAAAGTGAAAGGGTGGAAATTGACACTCCAAGCAAATGGTATCCAGAGAAAATCAGGTGTAGTCATACTGATATCAGATGAAACAGACTTCAGGGTAAAAAAGGTAACAAGAGAAAAAGATGGACATTTCATAATGATAAAGGGGAATATACAACAAGAAGATACAACAGTCATCAATATTTAGGCCCCCAATCAGGGAGCACCGAAATATGCCAAGCAACTACTAACAGAACTAAAGAGAGAAATTCACCAAAACACAATTATAGTAGGGGCCTAAATACATCATTGACAGCTAAGGATAGATCATCCAAACAGAAAATAAATAAAGGAATATCAGCTCTAAATGACACATTAGATGAAATGGACATAATTGACATTTATAGAGCACTTTATCCTAAAACATCAGAATGTGTATTTTTTCTAGCATACATAGAACATTCTCAAGGATAGACCATATATTGGGACATAAAACCAGTCTCAGCAAATTTAAGAACACTGTAATCATACCAAACATATTCTCTGATGGCAAGCCTTTGAAATTGGATATCAACTGCAAAAAGAAACCAGGAAAACTACAAATATGTGCAGATTAAAAAACATACTTTAAAGAACGACTAGGTCAAAGAAGAAATAAGAGGAGAGATCAAAAGATACATAGAAACAAATGGGAATGAAAATACATCCTACCAAAATTTGGGGGATGCAGCAAAAACATTTTTAAGAGGTAAATTTATATCATTACAGGCCTACCTCAAGAAACAAGAAAAATCCCAGATAAATAACCTCATGATACACCTTAAAGAACTAGAAAAAGAAGAACAAGTGAAACCCAACGTCAGCAGAAGAAAGGAAATAGTAAAAATCAAAGCAGAACTAAATGAAATAGAGAACAAAAATACAGTAGAAAAAATTAATGTGACAGAGAGCTGTTTCTTTGAAAAGATTACTAAAATTAACAAACCCTTGGCTAGACTCACTAAGATAAAAAGAGAAAAGACACTAATAAACAAAATCAGAAATGAAAGAGGGGAAGTTATCACAGATGCCACAGAAATACAAAGGATCATCCAAGAATACTATGAAGGACTATATGCCACCAAATTCAATAACCTAGAAGAAATGGACAAGTTCTTAGAAACATATAGCCTTCCTAGGCTGAATCATGAAGAACTGGAAAATCTAAATAGACCGATCACCAGTAAGGAAATTGAATCAGTCATCCAAAACCTTCCCAAAAGCAAAACTCTGGGACCAGATGGCTTCACTAGTGAATTCTACCAAACATTCTAAGAGGATCTAAGACCTCTCCTATTCAAACTCTTCCTAAAACTGAAGAAGAGACAATACTCCCTAACTCATTTTATGAGGCTAACATTACCCGGATACCAAAACCCGGTAAGGACAACACAAAAAAAGAAAATTACAGACCCGTATCTCTGATGTCTACAGATGCAAAAATCATAAACAAAATTCTAGCAAAATCAAAAGCATCGATGTGTTAAAAAGAGTATACATCATGACCAAGTGGGGTTCATCCCAGGGGCACAAGGATGGTTCAACATACGGAAATCCATCAATGTGATACATCACATAAACAAAATAAAGGACAAAAATCATATGATTATATCAATTGATGCAGAAAAAGCATTTGACAAGATACAATATCCATTTATAAATAAGGCACTTAATAACATAGGTATAGAAGGAAAATACCTTAATGTAATAAAGACCATATATGACAAACCCTCTTCTAATATCATAATTAATGGTGAAAAACTGAAGGCCTTTGCTGTACATTCAGGAACATGACAGGGCTGTCCCCAATCACGTCTGCTTTTCAACATAGTGTTGGAAGTCCTCGCCAGAGCAATCAGGCAAGAGAAAGAAATAAAAGGCATCCAAATTGGGAATGAAGAAGTTAAATTGTCACTCTTTGCAGATGACATGATGCTATATATAGAAAACCCTAAAGACTCTACCAAAAAGCTATTAGAAACAATAAACGAATACAGTAAAGTTGCCGGCTACAAAATCAATGTACAAAAGTCCATTGCATTCCAGTATACCAACAATGAAATCTCAGCAAAAGAAATAAAAAAATCAATCCCTTTTGCAATTGCAAAAAAAAAGAATAAAATACCTAGGAATAAACTTAACCAAGGATGTGAAAGACCTATATGCAGAAAACTATAAGTCATTTTTGAAATAAATTGAAGAAGACACAAAGAAATGGAAAGACATTCTGTGTTCATGGATTGGAAGAATCAATATAGTTAAAATGGCCATATTACCGAAAGCAATATACAGATTTAATGCAATCCCCATCAAAATCCCAATGTCGTTTTTTAAAGAAATAGAACAAAAAATCATCAGATTTGAATGGAACTACAAAAGACCCTGTATAGCCATAGCAATCATAAGAAAAAAAAGAACAACGCTGGTGGTATCACACTTCCGGACTTTAGTTTCTACTACAGGGCAACAATACTCAAAACAGCATGGTATTGGCAGAAAAACAGATAAGTAGACCAATGGAATAGAATTGAGAACCCAGAAATAAACCTACATAAATATAGATAGATAATTTTTGTCAAAGAACCCAAAAGCATACAATGGAGAAAATACAGCTTCTTCAATAAATGGTGCTGGGTGAATTGGAAAGCCATGCAAAAGAGTGAAACTGGACTGCTGTCTGTCACGATGTACCAAAATTAATTGAAAATGGATCAAAGACCTAAACATAAGACCTGAAATAATAAACTGCATAGAAGAAAATGTAGGTACTAAACTTATGGACCTTGGGTTCAAAGAGTATTTTATGAATTTGACTGTAAAGGCAAGAGAAGTAAAAGCTAAAATAAGTGAATTGGGGCTATATCAAACTTAAAAGCTTCTGCACAGCAAAAGAAACCATTGGCAAAACAAAGAGCGAACCAACAGAATGGGAGAAGAGTTTTTCAAACAGCCCCTCCAATAAGGGGCTAATTTCCAAGGAACTCATACTACTCAACAACAAAAAAACAAACAACCCAATTGAAAAATGAGCAGAGGACCTGAAGTGATATTTCTCCAAAGAGGACATACAAATGGCAAATAGACGTATAAAAAAATGCTCAACATCACTAATCATCAGAGAAACACAAATAAAAACCACAATGAGATATCACCTCACCCCAGTTAGAATGGCTATCATCAACATGACAAATAATAACAAGTGTAGTAGAGGCTGTTGAGAAAAAGGATCCCTCATACGCTGTTGGTGGAATGCAGATTGTGGCAGCCACTATGGAAGGCAGTGTGGAGGTACCTCAAAAAATTATGAATAGAATTACCATATGACCCAGCAATCCCTCTCCTGGATATCTAACCAAAAAATTGAAAATATTTATTCATAAAGACATGCGTGCTCCAATGGTCACAGCAGCTTTATTTATGGTGGCCAAGACATGGAAACAAACAAATTGTCCTTCTATAGAAGAATGGATAAAGAAGTTGTGGTATATATACACAATGGAATACTATTCGGCAGTAAGAAAAGATGAAATAGTACCATTTGTGACAACATGGATGGATCTTGAGATTGTAATGCTAAGCGAAATAAGACAGAAAAAGTAGAGAACCATATGATTTCACTGATATGTGATGTATAAAATTGAAAACAATGAAAGAACAAGACAAAAAAATGAAGGAACCAAAACTCATAGACATAGACAATAGTTTAGGGGTTACCAGAGGGTAAAGGGGAAGGGAGGCTCTAGAAGAGGGTAAATGGGTTCTAATATATGGTGATGGAAAGAGAACTGACTCTGGGTGGTGAACACACAGATATAGAGAATGAGATATAGAGAATGTATTACAGAACTGTACACCTGAAATCTATGTAACTTTACTAACATATGTCACCCCAATAAACTTAAATTTTAAAAAATTATTTAAAAAAGTACTCAAAGAGCAAAACCAATGTATGCTAGGGGAGGGTTTCATTCATGCAGCGTATCCAGGAACAGAGCAAATAATCCACAAGATTTGAAAAGCCTTGAAATTTCAGATAAATATTTTCAGATTTTTCATAGCTACCCAGGAGAGGGATTCCTGAGTCATTTGGCAATTCTATTCTTAATTTTTGAGGAACCTCCATACTGTTTTCCACAGTGGCTGTACAAATATACGAGGTCTGACAGTTATGTTTGTGAACTCATCCTAGAAAAAGTTCTGTATACTCCACTGCTGAATATCACTATAATCACCTTCAAAGTACTCCCCTTGGGAAGCTATGTACCGATGCGAGTGACTAATCCACCCTAGAAAGCAATTTTGGAACACTTTCTGGAATGGCCATCAGAGCTGTCATCGTATTACCCTTGATGCTCTCTGAATGTCATCAAAAGGTCTTCCTTTCAATATTTCCTTCATTTTCCAGTAAAGAAAGAAGCCACTGGGGGCCAGATCAGGTGAGTAGGGAGCGTGTTCCAATATAGTTATTTGTTTACTGGTTAAAAACTCCCTCACAGACAGTGCCACGTGAGTTGGTGCATTGTTGTGATGCAAGAGCCAAGAATTGTTGGAAAAAAGTTCAGGTCATCTAACTTTTTCACGCACTCTTTTCGGCACTTCCAAATAGTAAACTTGGTTAACTATTTGTCCAATTGGGACAAATTCACAATGAATAATGCCTCTGATATCAAAAAAATGGTTAGCAACATCACTGCAATAAGTTTGCAAACTTAATTGTCAGACCTCGTACATTCCCACCAACAGTGTATGAGGGTTCCTTTTTCTCCACAGCCTCTCCAACATTTGTTATTATTTGCCGTGTTGATGACAGCCATTCTAACACGTGTAAGGTGATGTCTCAACGTGGTTTTGATTTGCATTTCTCTAATAGCTAGTAAAGTTGAGCATTTTTTCATATATCTGTTCGCCATGTGTATGTGTTCTTGTGAGAAGTTTTTGTTCATGACATTTATGTACTCCAATGTTCATTGCAGCAGTATTTATGGTGGCCAAGACAGGAAAACAACCAAAGGGTCTTTCAATAGATGATTGGATAAAGAAGATGTGGTATATATACACAATGGAATACTATTCTGCCATAAGAAAAGATGATATAGTGCCGTTTGCAACAACATGGACGGATCTTGAGATTATTATGTTAAGTGAAATAAGTCAGACAGAAATAAGTTGAAATCTATATGACTTCACTCATATGTGGGATATAAACCTGAAAGCAACAAAAGAAAAAGACAAAGAAACAAAAACTCATAGATACGGACAACAGTTTAGTGGTTACCAGAAGTTGGGGGGGAGGAGGGGAGGTAGAAGAGGGTAAAAAGGGTCAAATATATGGTGATGAAAGGAGAACTGACACTGAGTAGTGAGTAGATAGCATGATATATAGATGATGTATTATAGAAATGTACACTTGAAACCTATCTAATTTCACTAAACATTGTCACCCCCATTAAATTTAATTTTTTAAAAAAGCTATGATGTTTCTCCAAATTTAGTCAGAGACACAGCTACCTATAAATGGACTGATTTCTAAATGTGGATACATGCTCCAAAATACTGAAAAGTTTTGCAGTGATCCTATCTTCTCTGATTGGAATACTCTTCCCCACCCACTCCTCTTTGCTAGGCTACAATTACTCTTTTTTTTTTTAACTCTCAGCATGAATATCACTTCCATGGCAATTCTTTCCACCTTCTATAATCTCCACATCTCAAGTTCTACACTCCTGCTGGGTATTCTATTACACCCTGGCAATTACACATTACAGTACTGAAACTTTATTTAAACTGTCTGTTGTTTTCCATACTAGACCATAAGCTCATGAGCCAAGAATCAGTCCTGTTTTTATTATTATAGTTTCCCCCCAGCATAGCACAGTACCTGGCACATAGTAACAACTTGACAAATATCTGTTGAATACGTTAATTAATTAATGGATAGATGCATAGACAGATATAAATATATTAATGTACTGATAAAATTCTACATAGGGCAAAGTAATAACTTTTTAAATTATTTTAGATAACATGAGGGTGTGTGTGTGTGTGTGTGTGTGTGTGTGTGTATGTGTTTCTTTAAATTTGATGGTAATGGAGTATATCATGCCCATATTTATGAGTGGGAGGGACTTGCTGAAAACACAAATACCAATATGGCTAAATAATTCCTGAGGAGTCATAATTTTTCAGATTTATGTATGTATGCTCAAACTGCTTTCATCCATATTTCATTTATTCTTACAGCCTCCAACTGAAATAGATAAGGGCACATATTATCATTGTCATTTTTTTGAAGGGGAAATGGATTGAGAAATGAAGTGAACTTGCCTAACTGGAAATGATATCCCAATAACCAAGTTGATGCTCCAGCCACCAGAGGAGTATATCCTGGTAGGATCACAATTATTATCACAATCTTTTTAGAGTGGGAGAAACAGATATGAGCAAATATCTGAGACAAAAGGAAAGCCCATGATTCATACTAGGGTATCCAGGTGGTAATTCCCACCCGTTCTCAGGAATGTTTTTCGCTTTCCTGTTCCCGAATCCTGAGATATAAACTGTTTTCTGTTCTCCACGATGAATCGTTTCCACAAAGTGATGTCCGATACTACCAACCACCTGGATTCAAGGAGCCAATTTTCCCAATTTCCCGAGCAACTGTTCTCGGGATTTAGGAACGGGAAAGTGAAGAAAATTCCTGAGAATGGGTGGGAATTCTTGCCTGGAAACCCTATTTCATACTGATTAATCTGCTTTGCAGGCTGAGTTCAAATTACTTATTTAACTGGCACATGCAAAAGGGGTATTAGGACTGGGATGGAAGTTTACTTTTGGTTTTAAGGTGATAACATTTTGCATTAACATTAGTCATTCAGCTGAGTAAAAGAAATCAGCAGTCTGATAAGATGAAATGCATTTAACAAGAATGAACAAGATTTCAGCTATAAGAATTAAACCTAATTGTTTTCTGAAATATAATTGATAAATTAAAAGATTGACTCTGATTTATCTTTGCAATTAATACCATGTGGAAAATCACATTGAGATTAAAACATCTATATTAATTGAGTGCCTTTTTGAGACCTATATGTTCTAGTCTGATTACCATTACTTAAAAGTATTGAAATCAGCTACCCTTCTCCATATTTATTTTCCTTAAAAAAAAAAAATACAGAGAAATGGTGGCATGAGGAGTGCTTCTTGAAATCTCCTCTGGAAATTACAACAAAATGAACAGCTATACTTCAACAAAGGACTCCATGTAAGTGAAGTGACATTTCTCTAAAGAGGACATACAGATGGTCAACAGACACTAAAAAAATGTGCAACACAATGGGATTTATAGATGATGTAATACAGAATTGTACACCTGAAATCTATGTAATTTTACTAACAATTGTCACCCCAATAAATAAATAAAATTAAAAAAATGTTCAATGTCACTAATCATCAGAGAAATGCAAATAAAACCACAATGAGATACCACCTCACTCCAGTCAGAATGGCTATCATCAATAAATCAACAAACAACAAATGATGGCAAGGATATGGAGAAAAAGGAACCCTCATGCACTATTGGTGGGATTGCAGACTGGTGCAGCCACTATGGAAAATAGTATGGAGGTTCCTCAAAAAATTGAAAATGGAACTACCTTATGACCCAGCAGTTCCATTCCTGGGTATCTATCTAAACAAATCCAAAACACTGATTAAAAAAAAAAATGCACCCCTATGTTTATTGCAGCATTATTCACAATAGCCAAGATATGGAAATAACTGAAATACTGATCTATAGACAATTGGAGAAAGAAACTGTGGTACATTTATACAATGTAGTATTACACTGCCATAAAGAGAAATGAAATCTTACCATTTGCAACGACATGGATGGACCTAGAGAACATTATGCTAAGTGAAATACGTCAGACAGAGAAAGACAAATACCATATGATCTCTCTTATATGTGGAATCTAAAGAACAGAATAAATGAACGAACAAAACAGAAATAGCCTCAAAGATATAGGGAAAAAAATGAAGGTTGTTAGATGGGAGGGGGTAAGGATGGAGGAGAAGGTAACAGGATTAGAAAATACAAATTAGTAGTCACAACATAGGCACAGGGATATGAAATACAGTTTGGGGAATATAATCAATAATGTTGTAAAGATTATATAGGGTGCCAGATGGGCACTGGACTTATTAGGGACAACATTTCATTGACTGTGTAGATGCCTGACCACTGTGCTATACTTCTGAAGCTGAAGCTGAATAATATTGAATGTCAACTATAATTAAGTATACGGAGGGTGCCAAAAATGTATACACATTTTAAGAAAGGAAAAAACTGTATTAATATATACTAATAACAAAAGATGAATACAAGTAATGTTTGACTTCTGCAATTACAAGAGGTGCTCAAAGTGGTTACCATCTGTGTCCAGACACTTCTGATTGCAATGAACTACTGCTTGAGCAACAATAACCAAAGTGTTAACATCTCTTAAAATGTGTATACCTTTTCTTGGCACCCTGGTGTGTGTGTGTGTGTGTGTGTGTGTGTGTGTATTATTTTTTCCCATGGGATGTGGAGTACAATGCAGGGAATGAAGTCAGTGGAATTGTAACAGCTATATTCGATGTCAGAGGGGTAGTAGAGTGGGGGGTTACCACTTTGCGAGGGGTGTAAATGTCTAACTATTACATTGTTTGTACACCTGAAACTAAACAATAAAATAAAAAATAAATATAACTCAGTAGGGTGTTTTCAAACCCAGGAAGCAAAGTAGATGTAGCTCCCAAATCAGTTCTGAGGGTCAGCTATGAATGAGACTTTATTACATTTTTAACCTCATGTGATGCCTTTCCATCAAGTAGCTAAAGGACATCATAGGAATGGCCATTTTCCTGGAACTTGCTCAGCAGGAATTCATTGAAGGTGCCTTTGTCCAGAAGTGAAAGGCAATGGTGACCTTCTTAGACTGAGTGGAGGAAATCAAGTATATTATTGTCTTCGACTCTGTTAACCTATTCACACCGGCAGACAACATTCAAATTATAAAGGAAGATTTCAATGTTAAAAGAAATCTATGTGGTTATAATATTTACTGTAACAAATAACATTATTCACCCCTTTATTCTAGCCCTTCTAGCTTCACCCTATCTCTAGTATACTGGTTGATCCTGCTTTTTTTTTTCAGGTCTTTCTCTCTGATGGGCTACTTGTTGCTACTCTGTACTCCAGGAAAATAACAAGTAACAAGGATGAAAGTTGCCTATACATCAAGAGCTGATATAAGAAGGTAAATACTAGAGCAGGGTACTAAAATCCTAACAAATGTTTTGATTAAATGCTGACTACATACCAAGCCCTGTACTATCACGTACTTTAAATGCATTATCTCATTTAATTTTTGCCACAAACTGTCAGATAAATATTGCTATTGTCCTCATTTTATAGAAGAGGAATTCGAATATCATCTGGTTAATTATTTACTCAAGCTAAGTAAATGGCAGACTCAGAATTTAAAACAAGGTTCATCTGGTTCCAAAATCATTTATCTATGCCACATTGCTATTCTGAATCAAAATGATATACTCTAAATATGGTGTCAGGTAGTCTGTATGCCTTTAAGCAGAAGAAATTCCAAGCTTTGGATATTTTATGGCCAAAGGGATGATATAGAACTTGGGGTAATAATAATGGCTAACATTTTTTGAGGGTACAATATAGGCACTGTTGTAAGAGTTTCACATGCATTCTCATTTAATCCTTACATAACCCTACTAAGTAAGGTATTTGGTATTTTAACACCCACTACAAAGATGAATAAAATGACACTAAAAGGTGAAATGACTTACTCAAGGTCACACAGCTAAAAAGTGGTAGAACTAGAATTCAAATCTAAGCAGCCTGACTCCACACTCTACATGCTTAACCACCACACTATATTAATACAAAACTGGCTGCAGTTAGGAATTCAGTTTTGGAGCTAGAAAGAACCTTACAGATTATTTAGTCTAGCCTTCTTATCTTACCAATGAGAAAAGGGAGGCAGAGCAATGTTAACCAATTTGCCTAAGGTCACATGGTTTGCAAGTAGTTTGAGCCTGCATTACAGTCCAGATCTTCTAAACCCTAGCCAAGTGTTTGTTCCATTATATCATACTATGCTCTCCCAGATACATTCACATGTCAAAATACAAGTAGAATTCAGTTAAACTGCTTTTTCCCCACCCTGCACCTGAGATATTAAACATGGCTGAAGAAAATTCACATACCTGAGCTGATGGGTTTCACTTTCGTTTAAAATGTTCATTGTATACCTGAAACTAATATAAAATAATATTGAATGTCAACTGTAATTGAAAAATAAAAGTAATAAACTATTTGTAATCACAAGCCTCAATGAGCACTCATCTTTGCCCAGCAATGCTACTTCTGCATTAAACTTGCTTTCCCATTCTTCAAAGTGACTATGGTATACCTTTACCTCTCTCCTCAAACTTGTCACATCTTTCCCACTCCTCTCCTGTTTCCTGTCTTTAGCTGATGAGACTGCCTCATACTTTTTGGAGAAAACAAAAGCCATCAGAAAGAGCACTCTCATCTTCCCACCACCAAATCTACAAACTGACATACATCTTTATCAATGAGTATATTCTCTCTCTTCTGTCCTGTTAAAATGGAGTGTCCCTGAATCCCATAATCTCTTGCCTGCTCAAAGACTTTGCTCCTGCAGATATCCCTTTTCTTTTGCATTATTTTTCTTTTTATTGTAAGTCAGCCTCAACTCCTACTGTTTCAACATCCCATATTTCCCATCCATCAATAAATCCTGCATTTTGATTTGAACTTCAAAACACATCTTGAATCTCTCCATTTCTCCTCATCTTTGCTAACATCATCTTTATCCAAGTTACCATTTTTCTCTTCCCTAACTACTGCAATAAATAAATAGCCTCCTAATAGGCTGTTATAGTTTCATTCTTGTACACCTTTAACTCATTCTCCACAGAGCATCCAAAGTAGTCTTTACAAAAACCGTAAAACAATTCATATTACTCTTATCTTTAAAAACTTTATATGGATCCCCACTGCTTTTAGAATAAATCAAAATATCTTGAGGCCTATAGGCTTGTATGATGTGGCCTCTGATTACCTCTCCCACCCTCATGTTATGCCATGTTCCCATTAACTCAACTATGCTAGCCTTTCTGTTGTTCCTGCAACACATCTAGTTCTATCTTGCCACAGAGACCTGTGCTTGCTGTTCCTGAGGCCCTTTGTGTGATAAATACCTTCTCATTCATCAGATATCAGTCTGAAATGCATCTTTTTGGAGAAACCTTGCTTTCATGATATCTAAGTAGGTCCTGCCTAATTTTCTCATCCATAACTGTTGTAGCACTTACCACCACCATTTCACTGATATGTGGTATATAAACCAAAAACAACAAAAGAACAAAACAAACAAATGAGAAACAGAAACTCATAGACACAGACAATAGTTTAGTGGTTGCCAGAGGGTAAGGGGGGTGGGGGGTGGGAGATGAGGGTAAGGAGGATCAAATATATGGTGATGAAAGGAGAACTGATTCTGGGTGGTGAACACACAATGGGATTTATAGATGATGTAATACAGAATTGCATACCTGAAATCTATGTAATTTTACTAACAACTGTCACCCCAATAAATTTTAAAAAATGTATGTATGTATGTATGTATGTATGTATGTATATATGCATTTATGAGGTCAGACAATTAAGTTCGTGAACTTATCCTAGAAAAAGTGCTATATACTTCATTGCTGAATATCACTATGGTCACCTTCAAAGTACTCCCCTTGGGAAGCTATGCACCAACGCCAGAGCCTAGTCTACCCTTCAAAGCAATTTTGGAACTCTTTTTCTGGAATGGCCATCAGAGCTGTTATCGTATTACCCTTGATGTCCTGAATGTCATCAAAATGTCTTCCTTTCAATATTTCCTTTATCTTCAGGTAAAGAAAGAAGCCATCGGGGACCAGATCAGGTGAGTAGGGCGGGTCTACCAATGCAGTTATTTGTTTACTGGCTAAAATCTCCCTCACAGGCAGTGTCGTGTGAGCTGGTGCGTTGTCGTGATGCAAGAGCGATGAATTGTTGGCGAAAAGTTCAGGTCGTCTAACTTTTTCAAGCAGCCTTTTCAGCACTTCCAAATAGTAAACTTGGTTAACTGTTTGTCCAGTTGGTACAAATTCATAATGAATAACCTCTCTGATATAAAAAAGGTTAGCAACATAGTTGCAACAAGTTCACGAACCCAATTGTCAAACCTCATATGTATATATGTACGTATTTGAGCAATTGTCTCCCTCAAAACTCAATGAAGGTTAGGACCTTTTAATATCTTTTTTTTCACTGCTGTATTGACATTAGCGAATAGAGTATTTGACATTAAATAGGTGCTCAATAAATTTTTGCTGAATTATGAAATGAATTAATTCCTGGATCATACCATCCAAAATATTCACCTGGAGAGCTCTTCTTCAGGTCCTCTATAATCACGTATCAACACGTTACTATAAACAAAGATACTCTTAAACAGGGGGAAATAATTCTGACTTCTTTAAGAAAAGAATCTGGCCAGTTTCATAATCCCAAACCTTTTGCCAAAATGTAATCAGCAGATTCTGATCTCTTTCTGCGGTGATCTCTTTCTGAACGGAAAAGAACAAAAGAATGTCTGCAAAGTTAACTCACATGAGGGACAGGACCTTGAGAACGATAACTGTTTAAAGCTCTCTTTATCAAATATGGTCTCTACCCATGCTTGAACAGAAAGTGAGAGTTACATTTTAATTGGTCATTTTTACCTCAAGTCATTTCTTTCTCTGCTAAGTAGCTTATTGATTTTTCAGCAACAATTTAGATAGCTGGAATTTATAGCACTCCCATTAGAAATTTTATACTGCTCAAAATCAATGTTTTGCCCAAATAATACCCTGTCAGTTGTTAAAGATGTACCTCAGGAAAACAAATGTACCTAAAGGTAGAAACTAAATATAGATATCCGCTTATACACTCACACTTGGGGTGTGATCTAAGAACAAAAAGTAAAAGAGAAAAAACTATAACATATGAAAAAAATTCAGTAGTATAAGGAGTCTAACCAGGAAAATGTTAGAATTCATTATAGCCTACTACCTCCCACTAATGTTCCATAACAGTTAATTTAGACAGGATGCACAAGGTTGCCAAATGTTCTTGTTCTACGTTTCCTGTACTAGTTTCACATCCTACGCATCTACCCTAGTACCAGAAATATTGTCCACGATATTGTACTTCCTGGCCGAAGAGCAGGAGGCTTCAAGGTCTTGCTATAAACCCTTCAAGACTCAAATTCCAACTTTCATCCTGTAAAACGCACACCTGCCTACGTACACTACTCCCTTGTAGCAAAATCTTGGGTAATGCTCAAATACTTTGGGATTAGGAGTGAGGAAGTCTTGAATTACATATCTAAGTATAATCTATTAACTGATTGGCCAGACAAACACAAGAAAGACCCAAATGTATTAACACTATCACTCCAAGTGTAAGTATTCATGTATAATGACACATATATACAACACTAAATTTCTCTTCACCCTAGAAGGAAAACAGATGCTAAACTTTCCTGAGTCTTAGCCTTGAACATTTAAAAATAACTGCTTTACATGTTCATTTGGAGTTGCAACTCATCTGACTAAGACACTTAGGGTGCACCAGAATTTGGGGATATATGCAATTATAATTTTTTCCATTCATTTTCTCCAATTTCCTCATAATTGTTTTTCCTAATATAGCCCTATGTTCTTTAGAGGACCATACAAGGAGGCCCAACACACTGGATAGTCTTTCAAAACTGCATGGCCAGGCAGGGTCATTCATTCAATAAATATTGCATTGAGTGCCTGTTAGGTGCCAGGTACTGTTCTAGAAACTGGCATAACAAGCCCAGGGAGGGGTTGTACAGGTTCAAATGAGCTTAATAAAGTAATGAGAAAGACTTCTGATTTCTAAGGCTGTTTTTCTTTTGTTTTTAATTAGGCAATGGAACAGCAACTGCCATAGGTTCTCTGTAGTCCGTGAGACATCAAATAGGGGATATCATCCTCCCCAAGGCAACCTGACTTTGGCTTCCCTCCTTTCTAATTACAGCATAGCACATGATCCAGGGAAAGGAGATCTGAAAAATGAAGGCAATTTTGTGCTGAGTAACTGAGACAAATGGAATACTCTCTAAAGGCAGCTCTCCAAACCATCCCTGCCCTGAGCTCAGTTCTCCAATGTCTCTTGCTTTATATCTTGGGTTCAATGTCCTTCACCTTTTTCTCCCCATCACTCCAATGCAGCACATGGAGGCAGTTCAAGTACACAATTATCTTTACTCAGGTGGGAGGAAACCTCAAAGTAAGTTTCTACACAGATCACTCATTCATTCAACAAATATTTAGTGAGTACCTGCTTTAAGTCAGGATGGCTCTCGGTGCTTGGGATGTATCAGTGAACAAACAGATAATAAGCCCTCCTCTTATGGAGTTTACATTTTAAATGGGGGTTATTGAGATAAGTTACAGTCAATGTTGCAATAATCACATTGCTTTATACTGCTTCAGGTCATTACATAGTCCCTTCCTGTTCCTCCTTTCTTTAGCTCCTACTCTACAGCCCAACCTTTGGGTATACATCTTCTTGCTACTTTTGACGTTTCTGTACTTCACTTCCACTCCAAGGTCTAGCCTTCAGCTACTTCCACTCCCCTAGCAGATTCTCAGGCACGCCCTCTTTATCTGTGATTATCCCTAATGAACGGAATTCCCCATACAATGGTAACCCCATCTTTCTTAGATGCCAGTGACAGCAATTTGACTAAAATCACCAGGGCACTGGACTCTGGATTCTAGTCTCCAAAATTTCTGATTAGCCTTTTCTTAGCCTCTTAGGTGAGCCACAAACTCCATTTATAAATCATTGTTTTCCTTAACTTCTCTCTTATCTTTTCTTTTTGTGTACTTCGTAAATCTGTTTTTTTCCTAACAAACATTTCTCAACCAAGTTGAGAAAGGAAGATAGTTGGAAATAAAGAGCAGGGTTCAATTTATTTTTTTAAAAATTCTGGATTGCCAAAGATGATTTGAAAAAGAAAGTTTCTGGGGCCATGTCTTCATAAGACTCTGATCTCATATATATACTGTTGGTTCCTGTGGCATTTCTGCAAGCTGTTCTTTAAAATAATTGTGTTGTGTGTTTCTGGGTTCTTATGGGGTTTTAACATTTTGAAACCACTGGGGCAAACATGAAAAATTTAAAAGATGTTTACTAAGTAGTCAAATAAAAGGTTATAAGAAATTTCTCTATTCCCCCCCTCCAATTATTTCCATCCCATCTGAAATAGAAAACAAGTTGAAAATATTTCAGTCCAAAGGGTAATTTTATGAAAAAGATAAGCACCTAGGAACAGAGGCTTTTAATGAAAGTGTCTCCTGCACCACAGAACAACACTAATATAATTCAATAAAGTTTACAAAACCATTCCTGCCAATCAAACTCTAGAAAAGACAATTTCCTGTTTGTGGAAATAGATGTGATACTGAACAGAACCAAATCAGGCTGCAATTAACTCAGAAAAAAAACCTGATATACTAGGCTCAGGTTAGCTACGAGAATTTTGCTGCATTCTAACACATTTGCATACTAGTTTAATAAAATGAACTTTCAAAAGAATTCTCATTCTAGGGAGTGGGGAAAGGGAACTTACTGAGTTATACAGAAAAAAAGCTACCTAGCAAAAATAGTTACCATTCATTGAGAGTTTACTATGTGGAAGGTACTTTGCTAAGTGCTTTATATACATTTTCTCATTTAATTATCACCATAATTTTAAAAGATGAGTGTTCTTAATATCTCAGTTTTACAGATGAGGCAACTAAGCTCAGAGATGTTAGATGGGTAAATTCACACATGTAATAAGGGGTAAAATTCAGACCCAGGTCTGCTTGTAATTCCTAGGCTGTGTTGCCACTCAGAATATATAACAGTTATATCTATATAATAATTAAATACAGTCATATGACACTTAATGATGTGGGTACATTATGTGAAATGCATCATTAGGCAATTTCATCATTTTGCAAATATGATAGAGTATGCTTACACAAACCGAGGAGGTATAGCCTACTTACATACTTAGGCTATATAGTATAGCCTGTTGCTCGTAGGCTACAAGTCCGTACAGCATATTACTGTACTGAATACTGTAGGCAATTGTAACACAATTGCAAATATTTGTGTATCTAAACACATCTAATCATAGAAAAGATACAGTAAAAATATGGAATAAAAGATATGCCTGTAGGAGGTGTGATCAAATAATATGGTGAATATTTAAATAAAAAAAACTGTTACAGTAAAAGACACATTGCCATTAATCTCCCTCAAAATACTCCTTCATGCTGCGCCCACACATATCTCATAGTTCTTGTCACTTTCTAAAGCAGTTTTGGAAGTCCTCTTTCATGAATGTCTGTAGTTGTGCTGTCGTGGCTGCCTCAATATCCTGAATCATTTTGACTTTGGTGAAGAGCCAGAAGTCGCACAGTGCCAGATCTGGTGAATGAGGTAGATGAGGACACACCATAATGTTTTTATTTGACAGAACTGCCGTACCAGAAGCGATGTGTGACACAGAGCACTGTCATGATGAAGGATGATTAATGACACACTTTAAAAGACACCTTCTCTCAACCGTAGCTCACACCTGACTGACTGCACTGAACAAGTTGAAACTTATCACACACTGTTACTAAGGTTCGATGTGCCGCTTCCAGTATTGAAAATCCCTGCCTTTCTGTTGGATGACACTTGGCAGCAGCATTCACCGTATTTTGTGACCACAATGGAAAGCCTCTGTATCTGGCACCATGCAACTTCTGGCTCTTCTCAAAAGTCAAAATGATTCAGGACATTGAGGCAACCACAACAGCACAACTAAAGACACTCACGAAAGGGGACTTCCAGAACTGCTTCAGAAAGTGGCAAGAATGATGGGACAAGTATGTTCGAAGTGACGGGGAGTAATTTAAGGGGGAGGAGTTAATGGCAATGTGTCTTTTACTGTAATATTTTTTAAAATTTAAGCATTCACCATAATTTTTTATCACACCACATATAGAGCACTTACCATAAATGGAGCTCGCAGGACCAGAAGCTGCTCTGGATGAGTCAGTGAATGAGTGGTGAGTGACAGTGAAGGCTTAGGACATTACTGTACACTATTGTAGACTTTATAAACACTGTACACTTATGCTATACTAAATTTACTTTTAAAATATTTTTCTTCAATAAATTAAACTTAGCTTATTGTAACTTTTTAACTTCATAAGCTTTTTAATTTTTTAACTTTTTGACTCTGTTGTAATAACATTAGCTTAAAACACAAACACATTGTATAGCCACACAAACTATTTTCTTTCTTTATATCTATGTTCTATAAGCTTTTGTCTATTTTTAAAACTTACTTTTTTATTTTACTTTTTGAACTATTTTGTTAAAAACTAAGACACCAACACACACATTAACCTAGGCCTATGCAGAGTCAAGACCATCAGCATCAGTGTCATCTACCTCCACATCTTGTCCCACTGGAAGGTCTTCAGGGAAGTAATACCCATGGAGCTGACTCCTATGAAAATAATGCCTTTTTCTGGAATACCTTCTAGATACCTCCTAAAGGATCTACCTAAGGCTCTTCTTGAGGTGGTATCAGTCTTTTCACAAATATGTATATGGTTGTTTTCTTGGTTTATTATTATTTTTTATCATATGAAATCGGACAATTAAGTTCATGAACTTGTCCTAGAAAAAGTGCTACATACCTCATTGTTAAATATCACTACGGTCACCTTCGAAGTACTCCCCTTAGAAAGGTATGCATCAACGCCAGCACCTAGTCCACACTTCAAAGCAATTTCATAACTCTTTTTTTCTGGAATGGTTATCAGAGCTGTCATCGTATTACACTGGATGTCCTGAATGTCATCAAAATGTCTTCCTTTCAATATTTCCTTTATCTTTGGGTAAAGAAAGAAGTCATTGGGGGTCAGATCAGGTGAGTAGGAAGGGTGTTCCAATACAGTTACTTGTTTACTGGCTAAAAACTCCCTCACAGACAGTGCCATGTGAGCTGGTGCATTGTCGTGATGCAAGAGCCATGAATTGTTGGCGAAAAGTTCAGGTCGTCTAACTTTTTACGCAGTCTTTTAAGCACTTCCAAATAGCAAACTTCGTTAACTGTCCAGTTGGCAAAAATTCTTAATGAATAATCCCTCTGATATCAGAAAAAGGTTAGCAAAATCGTTGCAACAAGTTCTCAAAGTTAATTATCAGACCTCGTTGATTTTCTTGTAAGAAGACAGTGCTCCATGAACATGACTTTCTATTAATGAAAATTTTTTGGTTTTGGGGTCCAAGTTTTACAACTTTTTAAGGAGTTTGTTGAGGTCTATAAAAGCTTCTACTAAACACTTCACTGTGAATTTTCTTGGGGGTTCTTCTTCTCTTGCAGTTTCCTTTTTTCTAGCCTCTTCTTCAACTACGCATTCCTATTGCAGTTTCAACAACTCCTCATTAGTCAATGAGGATGACATTGAGCCCCTCAATGTCATACTTATCCACACCCAGGTTAAAGTTGTTTGCCATCTCAACCATAGCTCTGTTGAGTTTTGCAACCCTTGCACTACGACATTACAATGGCTATGATGTCACTAGACAATAAGAATTTTTTCAGCTACATTATAATCTTTTTTTTTTTTTTACATCTTATGGGACCACCATCACATATGCGATCCATCGTTGACCAAAACAGTATTATGCAGTGCATGACTGTATAATACAAGTATACTTGTGTATGTATATTTGTAATAGATAAATTTTAAATGAATTAGCTAGGCATAAAGCAGCATGACATTGTAGTAAAAACACTTGATTACGAGTTCTGAATCCTGGGTTCTACCTAGGCTCTGATGCTAATTACCTTCATGGCTCCAGATGAGCCATTTAACACCTATAGGTCTCAGTTTTCTCCATCAATAAAACAAGGCTTTCAAGTTAAACATTCTATAGCATCCCATTTAGCTCTGCCATTCTATTATTCTACTGAGATAAGTTAGGTCATATGTATTACCATGAACGTTTTGCCTTTGGGGATAACATATACTAAAAGAAATTTGAGGAATAAATTCTGCTAAAAAGTGTGTAACCTTGACACAAGCAGATCTGCTAGAAAGAGGGAGATGATTTTAAAAAGAAGAATCTTTTTATGAAGCAAATGGAGCTGCCAACATAGTCTTTGAACTCTCCTTCACTATGAGCTAAAGAGAGACTTCAGTTAATCTTCACTAAAAATGACAGTCTGCAAGTATTTTGGATCTCCAGGTCGAGGGTAAGCTGGCAAGAACTAAATGGAGAAAAAAAACATTTTACAGGGTCACTGCTAAGCCCAGAATCATGGGATTTCTGAAGAAAGTGTTTATGGGTAACTAAATCAAAGAGCTCAGTTAGGTGAATAAAAACGGTTCTAATAATATAAGCCTCATACAGTATTTCTGAAATACTACTGGTGCTTTAAGTAAAGTTGAAATGAGAGAAAGGCTAGCTGTGAAACAGCTAGATCACAGAGAATTCTCTTCTCTAGGGGATTGCGCTTCTGGAAATTTTATAAAAACTTCACATAACTTTGGCAAGACACATGGACTCACAATCTGTGTAGGTTGACTTTGATTTTTGATTCTTTGTACAATGTACAATGCTACATTTATCAATGAGTCTCCAGAAAGAATGGACACATTCAAAGACTCAACTGGTCTACTACAGGGATTCCAGCCTCTTTGAGGAGCAACTGATTGAAGTCTTGAGCTTTTATGTTTTTATTTCTCCAGAGCAGTTCTTGACTAACTTCTGTCTGCTCCATTGCCTTCCCAGGTGACCCACCCATTGTCATGTTTGCCATACAAAGTTGTAATAAGCCACACTCCTACCTGCCTTTCCAATTCTCTCAAGAGCCACTAAGCAAAGGAGGTTAACAATAGTGTCTTCTCATTTCTATCACTGACAGTGATGGGATTACTTAAAGAGCTCATTTGTCTCCTGCAATACTTTATTTTAGAAAAGTAGCCAAAGAAAGGTAAAGAAAGGCTGAGGGTGAGTGAGAAAGGGTTAGTTATTTAGCCATATGGGTGGGCTATTTTCCTCATGGCAGGTACATTTGTATTTTTAGATTAAATGAAACCCTTTGTGCTCTAGGTGAGAATGCTATATGAATCACAGATGGCTTTTATAATAGGCCAGTATTAGAAATACAAAGGTGTCTGAATGGATAGATAAGTGACATTATCACAAGATTGGAAAGGGAAGAACCATATGGCAGGTTAATGCAAGGAATTATTATAATAAAATGAAGGAGTTGGAATTTGAAAATGGGTATTAAATTCATTTGTATTATAAACTATTGCAATTAGAAAAAAGAACCACGGAGGCTAATCAGTTTTCATTAATAGATTTATTTCAACCTTGCCCAGGGATTCCTAAATTTGTTCTTGCAACAGACCCCAGGAATAGCATCTCTCCATTTGATGGACCAGAGCATTAACTCATCCTTCAGTGTCAAGAGCTCATATACATAGTAACAGAAGTGAAGCCTGTCCACTCAATGAGCTTTGAATACCCAACTAATTCTCCCAAAAGAACAGAAAGAGCATGGCTGCTCACTAACCAGTAGATGAGCCAACTTAGACTCATATAATTTTGGAACTGAAATGGGCCTGAGATTAACTTACTCTTAATCTTGCTCACAGTGAAGGAATCTCATGCACAGCATGCCTGACAGTAGCATCTAGACATTGCTTAAATACTTACGCAGGTCCCTGCTTCACCAGAAACCCATTCCACTACCACACAATTCTAACAGAAAGGTTTTTCCTTTGTGCTAGGCTAAAATTTGCCTTCCTATGGCTATCTGGGTTTACATTCAGGCTCAATCACTTATATGATTTTGGGTACATTACTTAATCTGTGCTTCAGTTTCATTATATGTAAAATGGGGAAAAAAGACAGTATCTGTATCATAAGATTATTGAAGGGATTAAACATGTTTAGTATAAGTCAAGTATTTAGCATAGTTCCTGGCATAAAATAACCGCTCAATAAATGTCAGCTATTATCTTTATTGCTAATACTATTGCTACTTTTACAACTATTACTATCACAACCACATCAATCCTCTTCTTCTTTTTTTTTTATTAAATTTATTGGGGTGACAATTGTTAGTAAAATTACATGATTTCAGGTGTACAATTCTGTATTACATCATCTATAAATCCCATTGTGTGTTCATCACCCAGAGTCAGTTCTCCTTCCATCACCATATATTCGATCCCCCTTACCCTCATCTCCCACCCCCCACCCCCCACCTCCCTTACACTCTGGCAACCACCAAACCATTGTCTGTGTCTATGAGTTTCTGTTTCTCATTTGTTTGTCTTGTTCTTTTGTTGCTTTTGGTTTATATACCACATATCAGTGAAATCACATGGTTCTCTGCTTTTTCTGTCTGATTTATTTCGCTCAGCATTACACTCTCAAGATCCATCCATGTTGTCACAAATGTTCCTATATCATCTTTTCTTACCGCCGAATAGTATTCTATTGTGTATATATATATACCACAACTTCTTTATCCATTCATCTATCAAAGGACATTTTGTATGTTTCCATGTCTTGGCCACCATAAACAAAGCTGCAATGAACATTGGAGCACACGTGTCTTTATCTCTAAATGTTTTCAGATTTTTTGGGTAGATACCCAGGAGAGGGATTGCTGGGTCATATGGCAATTCTATTCGTAATTTTTTGAGGAACCTCCACACTGCCTTCCATAACGGCTGCACCAGTCTGCATTCCCACCAACAGTGTATGAGGGTTCCTTTTTCTCCACAGCCTCTCCAACATTTGTTACTATTTGTCTTGTTGATGATCGCCATTCTGACTGGGGTGAGGTGATATCTCATTGTGGTTTTGATTTGCATTTCTCTGATGATTAGTGATGTTGAGCATTTTTTCATATGTCTATTTGCCATTTGTATGTCGTCTTTGGAGAAATGTCTCTTCAAGTCCTCTGCCCATTTTTCAATTGGGTTGTTTGTTTTTTTGTTGTTGAGTTGCATGAGTTCCTTGTATATTCTGGATACTAGCCCCTTATCGGAGGTACTGTTTGCAAAAATCTTCTCCCATTCAGTTGGTGGCCTCTTTATTTTGTCAATGGTTTCTTTTGCTGTGCAGAAGCTTTTAAGTACCAAAGTTAATTCAAAATGGATCAAAGACTTAAGCATAAGACCTGACACAATAAACTGCATAGAAGAACACATAAATACTAAACTTATGGACCTTGGGTTCAAAGAGCATTTTATGAATTTGACTCCAAAGGAAAGGGAAGTAAAAGCTAAAATAAATAAATGAAACTTAAAAGCTTCTGCACAGCAAAAGAAACCATTGACAAAATAAAGAGGAAACCAACTGAATGGGAGAAGATTTTTGCAAACAGTGCCTCCGGTAAGGGGCTAATATCCAGAACATACAAGGAACTCATGCAACTCAACAACAAAAAACAAACCACCCAATTGAAAAATGGGCAGAGGACTTGAAGAGACATTTCTCCAAAGACGACATACAAATGGCAAATAGACATATGAAAAAATGCTTAACATCACTAATCATCAGAGAAATGCAAATCAAAACCACAATGAGATATCACCTCACCCCAGTCAGAATGGCTGTCATCAACAAGACAAATAGTAACAAGTGTTGGAGAGGCTATGGAGAAAAAGGAACCTTCTCACACTGTTGGTGGGAATGCAGACTGTTGCAGCCGTTATGGAAGGCAGTGTGGAGGTTCCTCAAAAAATTATGAATAGAATTACCATATGACCCAGCAATCCCTCTCCTGGGTATCTACCCAAAAAATCTGAAAACATTTATACATAAACACACGTGTGCTCCAATGTTCATTGCAGCTTTGTTTACGGTGGCCAAGACATGGAAACAACCAAAATGTCCTTCGATAGATGAATGGATGAAGAAGTTGTGGTATATATACACAATGGAATACTATTCAGTAGTAAGAAAAGATGATATAGGAACATTTGTCACAACATGGATGGATCTTGAGAGTATGATGCTAAGCGAAATAAGACAGAAAAAGCAGAGAACCATGTGATTTCACTGATATGTGGTATATAAACCAAAAACAACAAAAGAACAAGACAAACAAATGAGAAACAAAAACTCATAGACACAGACAATAGTTTAGTGGTTACCAGAGGGCAAGGGGGTTGGGGGGTGGGAGATGAGGGTAAGGGGGATCAAATATATGGTGATGGAAGGAGAACTGACTCTGGGTGGTGAACACACAATGGGATTTATAAATGATGTAATACAGAATTGTACACCTGAAATCATGTAATTTTACTAACAATTGTCACTCCAATAAATTAAAAACAAAAAAAGGAGAAGGCAGGAATGGCTGCTATCACTACTCCCATACATGTAATAAAGATCCTACCCATCTCAATGAAGTGAAGTAAAAATTAAATGAAATTTAAATATTGGGAAAAAATGTCTCTTCCAAACCATTTTATATGGTTGCTTTCCACAGCAAATTATTGAATTAAAAATATAGTAATTTTAATCTTGTTGGTTAGTACTGATTAAGTATCTCTAGGCACGTAGAGATGTAGAATGCATGGTTTGAAAGTATAAGGCTGGAGTCCACCTTTCCAATTTTCTAGAGGCAGTATAGAATACTGAGAAGATCACTAAGAGTCATGGAACTTGAGATAGAACCCTGTCTATGCCACTAACTTAGTATATGATACTGGATAAATCGTTTGATTTTTTTTTTTTTAAAGCTTTGATAATATTTTAAGGAGAAAAATTAGGAAAAATGCAAAATGATCAATCATGCAACAATGTTGATATGATCTACTCAGTTGTCATTAAAAACTCACAGCAATAAAGACAATATATTTTGCCACAAATGGTAAGATTTCATTCTTTTAATGGCAGAGTAATATTCCATTGTATATGTGTACGACAATTTTTTTATCCAATCATCTATTGATGGGCATCAGATTGGTAATAGAATTATTGGGGTTATCACTTTTTGAGGTATATGGATGTCTAATCACTATGTTGTTTTGTACACCTGAAATTAATTTTTTAAATTAAATAAACAAATTCCCAAAAAGAAGACAATATAGCAGCCTAAGAATGTTTATGATGCAGTAAGTAAACACAGAATACAAAATTATTTATGATAGCTATTATCATAACTCTGGATATTTTACGTGCATAAAACAAAGAGGTGAACATTGGCCAGACAATAAAGTCAGTTGAATAGTAGGGAAACTAGACTGTAACTACTGAATTGAAAATAAATTTATGTGAACTTAAGGACACCCATTTGCAAGGGCAACATATATTAAAACTTTCATTTGAGCTATTTAGATCATAGTTTCCCCATTCGCAAAATGAGAGGGTTGGATTAAATTTTAATGTCACTTCTGGATCCAATAATGTATATTTCTATTCTGTAGCCTTATGGCTAATTAAATAATTATATTTTCACACACTACAATTACCTTTTTAATCAGTTATTCCTGAGGTATAATGCAGACAAAATGGGATTTTAAAACAATTTTTGTAATTTTAATAGAGAACTGAAACAGTTGAAGATTTCTTCTCCCAACGTTTTGCTTATATAATTTTAAAGTAGTTAATTAAATTGTGTTTTACAAAGATTATCATCATATATCCAAGATGAAGGGGAGAGTTCAACATTTACAACTGAGGTACAACAGAGAAAGCTGCATTGAGCAAGACTGTTTATAATGTATTAACCACAGGAAATGGATTGGAACCTGATCTTGAGTAGACAGTATATTTCTCACAGCTCAACTTAGTAATATGCTATGAGAATGCTGAGCATGTATATCGCCCATGACCTTGCATCAGCAATCATATAACCATGTTTAAAATTTTTGTTATTAATTTAACTCTTCAGGTAGTAGTCAAAAGTACTGTAAAGAAATGCCTTTTTGCCTCCTGGTGCATATAAAATTATTGGTTTATCAGAGGTTTCCAATGTGCAGGTGATCTTTTGGATCTGATATACTCTTTTTTACAGTCCCTAAGAAAACGGTCTATTAAAGCTCTTACTCTACTTATAGGAAACCTACAGTTACATTACCCAGCAGAAGTCTTAAGAATCAATATTACTGGTTATATTTATTAATAAAAATGTCCCATAAAACACTGATGTGTGTTTTTGTTTTGTTTTTTGTTTTTTGGCTTCTAATTCAAGAAACACCATTTTGAGTAATGAGCTATGAAGCCTGGTATTTAGTCTCTGACTGTGGCATCATAGGACTGTTTTAGAGGAGAACATAGCTCTTTCCCCCTATGAGTATGCTCCTGAATGTTAGGAATGTTTATTAAATCACACTCACACACACACACACACACACACACACACACAAACACACACACACACTGGTGCGGTGGGACTTCCTAGAGTATTTTCTATTTGCTATCACCTATTTCTCCATTAGACAAAAAGGCAGCATATAGGAAAACAAAGTAAAACAAAACAAAAAAAACGTGAAGAATCTCCATTTTCTATATTTTGGCATTCTTCGGTTAGATTCATGCAGTGGCTGAAATATTGTAAGAGACTGTTAGCATAAGGACTGCCTCTTTAAGGTTAAGATAGGGTTAACAGCCCTGGCAGCCCTGAGCTCAAGTAAGCATGAGAACTGCTACTTTAAAGTCAAGATAAGGTTAACAGCCTTGAGCTTACACTAACCTAATGGCCTAATTGTTAGTTCCAGGATGTGGGCATAGAGACCAGATGTTTTATCTCCTGCTATGAAGGCTTTTGTAGCTACTCCCTAAGACTTTGAAAAATTAATGAATGCCTTAGTTATGTGAGAATTGTAGTTCATTTTGTACTCCCTAAGACTTTGGAAAATTACTGAGTGCCTTAGAGATGCTATAAAAACCCTTAGCTTTGTAGGCTAGGGGTCCTTGTTAAAACCCGCTGCGTCGGGCAGAGACGGGGACCCCAGTTAGCTGGAAATAAACCTCGCTGTGTGACTTGCATTATTGTGTGTGTCCTCTGTCTGTCTGAGGGGTGGACGATTCCAGGACTTAACAATATAAACCCAAAATAGGGGTGGATGGGGAAACCTTGGCTCACCATAACATCACTTATGCTGATATTTCTAAAGGTCAGAAGAATTTAGGTCCAGACTCAATTCCAATCATTAATTCACTCCAACATGACAACATGTTTGCATGATGATGCGGTCTCTAAATAATCTTCTCTGTGACTACAGCGGTAGGAATAGTAGAATTTCCAAAGGCCTATGACATTAGTCTGCTTTTCCCAGGTGGTATCCTTCCTGTTATCCTTGAACTGTGACGAAGAGGCCACTACACAGCAGATGGTAAGAAAAGAGAACCAAAGTTTAAATAACAACCATCACCATCAACATTAAGCCTCCCTTTGAAACAACAGGAACTGTGAAATCTGAGTCTCCATCTCTGTTGGATGTGAACAAAGCAGGGTCTTCTTACAGGAGACAGGGTTTACTGCTTTTCTTAGCATAAATACACCAAGAAAAAAATACATCAAGTATAAGATAATAGTGCATCCCTAATTCAGTAATTGTCATAAGACTCTTTCCTTCTCCTCAATTAAACACTTAACAGGAAGCTGGGATTCACACAAAGAAATACGCTCCTCCTCCCCTCTTTCCCCAGTTTGATTTATGCATAGCCCTTGGAGACACAAATTAATGTCTTCATCGACCAAAAGCCCCAGCTGTTTTGGAAAACCTATAACAAAGCTTAACTAAGGTTCACACATGCAAACATAAAGCCTCCATAATTACTAAACTGGGTATTAAAAAGCTGCCTCCTCAATCATGGGCCTAAAGACAGCCTTTTTTGCCTCTCATCCCTAGTCAGGCTGACCTGAATACACCTATGGTACTAATTTAGTACTGCCTGAGGTATTGTGGATTCTGGGTAGATAGCCACTTAAAGCAAAGTTGAAGAGATATAGAACTGCAGGGATTTAAAACCATAATTCATTGTTTGTTAATATCAGACAGAAGTACTGGGAATCTGTGAAACTCCATTTCTTATGGATCTGATTTATTTGGTTTGTTTGTTCTCTTTATAATGGTAAGAAATCAGAAGATGACATGACAAATTTAAAGAAAATACTAAAAGACACTCAACATCCTCATTTTGGTCTTAAGTGAACAAAATACAAGTCTCCTCCCTGCCTGCCCCCATACCCCACCCTCTTGGAAACATGGCCAACATTTGCTGCCCTCATTTCTTCTCCTTGCATCCGCTTCTTAATCACTGCATTCTGGGTTGTGTCTACAGCATTTTAAAGAAACAACCCTTGCAAAGGTAACTGATACTTTTTGTTGCTAAAGCAAATGATCACTGTTTTCTGTCCTTATCTTACTCTTCTTTCTCTCTGCAGCACTTCCCTCTGCTGACCATTCCTGCTCTTTTGAAACTCTTCCCTTACCTTCTGCAACACCCCCTCTGACACTCTATTTTCTGTTTTCCAGTTTCCTTCATGGACTTGTCTTCCTCTACCCATTTCGTAAATGCCAGTGTTCCATCTTTATGCCTCTTTTCTTCTTATTCCACAACCAGGGGTTCTTAATCTAAACATCATAATGGTTCATGGATGTGCTTCAAGAGGTCTATGAACCTCCTAAAATTGCATGCAGAATTGCATGTGTAAATTTTATGGGGTCTATAGTTGTCAGATACTTCCTCAGTGGGCTCTGGGTGATCCAGTGACTTCCAATCAAATCTCTCTCTATCACTTTGATATCTATATCTTCAGTCCAGATTGTTCTCAGTGTTGGCATCCCATGGGTACCTCGAACTTAATCCATTATCTTTACTCAATAATCCTGCTTTTTCTCTCATGTTATCCACGTCAGTAAATAGCACACAACCCACCTAGCTGCTCAGTCTCTCTGTTCTCCACATCCAGTATGCAAGACCTATGGAATCTACTTCCTATCTCAAATGGGAACCTTTCTCTTCATCCCAAACACCATTATCTCAGTCCAAGTAGATTACTGCAACAGCCTCTTCACATGTTTTTCTGCCTTCAATCAACTCTCCAGCTACAGATAGAGCAACCCTACTAAAAGGTAAATAAGATCACGTCACACCCTGACTTAAAAATTCTTCAGTGGCTTGTTTATTGCTCTTAGACCACAGAACTTCAAATTCCGACATGGTAAGTAAGGTCCTTTATGACCTAGCTCCTGCTTATCTATACAGCCCATACACTACAGTCCCCTTAACCACCACCCCCCGAACCCCTAATTAAGCTTTATTCTCTGGCCATACTGAATTTTTCAATTCTTGCCTCAGGGATTTGCATATACTTTAACATTAGCCGGGAACACTCTGTCCCACCTCAAACTGTGTAAATTCTGCCAGGAAGCTGTCCCTAGCCACCTAAAGCTGGGTTAGGCGTGCCTCTTACATGCTCTGCCAGACTCCTACATGTGCTATGGAAACATATTCTGTACTATGATTGCCTATTTCTCTGCTTCTCTATTTCCCACTAGAGTTTGGTGAATAAACTACGTATAAGCTCCTTGAGGTCAGGTGTCCTTAGCACCTAGCATAGTATCTGGTACATCATAGTTGGTCAATAAATATACGTTAATTAACTGAATGAATTAATGGACAGATGGTAAATCCAGGACTTTGATGTTGTAATCATAATCTGCACAATCTTTGCCTTCAGCTTGGTATAGGAAACAAAACAATGGACCCCAGAGAAGTCAGCCAATTTAGGCATTCACTGCCTGGGTTTCACTTTCCTCATTTGTGTAACTAAGGAAATATTCCCTGTGGTCCCTTATGGCTTGAAAATTCTCTAATTCACTGCTTCCTTAATATAGCTGATTCTCATGCCCCAAACCCCATTTCAGACCCTCCACCCCCTTCCCTACATGACCCACCCCCATCCAAATGACACTATGATAATCTGGTTTGACACAGGTCAGTGTGTGTGTGTGTGTGTGTGTGCGCGCGCGCGCGCGCGCGCACATAAAGATAAAGGGAGGGAGGGAGGGAGGAAGGAAGGAGAAGAGGAAGAAGGAAAGGTGATACATTGAGGAAATTCCTGGACATCCTTCCCTTCCCATTTCTATCCTTTGTAAGGAATGATAGTTGGTCTCAGTGGTCTAATTTTAAGATGCAAAATTACCAAAAAAAAAAATTACTACATGACAAAAATTCCTAAAATTGTCTAAGAACACTCAGAATAGGAAAAACAAAACAAAGCAAGACAAAACAAAAAAGGTAAGGAAAAAGTTAGAGAGGGCCAAGTACATATAGTTATCTTAAAAAGGCTGAATCCCAGTAACTTGACATAGTTTGGTAGAATAAGGTTTTCCAAAAGTTGACAAGGGAACATCTCCTTTAAAATGAGATACAACCTGAACTTTTCTGGTCATGAGAGGTGGAGGAACTATGGTTACAGAAGCATTTGAAGTTACTGCAAAGCTATGGGAATATGTAACAAAAATAACCAGCACTAAGAATATAATAATGTAAGGACCAATCTTCTACTGGTTTCTGGGGCAGGAACCAGATGGTCTAAAAGACCCATTCTAATCTCTTAATTTCTTTGATTGATAAGGAAGGATATGCTTCCACTTAGTTCTCATAAACAACAGCCCCTTTTCTCCTCTGTGGACAAAGTTAACGTACTACTACTTTTGCTTTCAGATATTAAACTCATATTTAATGATATGTGTGCTTGATAATGTATGCATCCAAAAACTTTTGCTAACAAAAATGACCCTGCATTCATCTATTCGTCTTTCAGTTGCTACACACAAATGCAGCAGGAAGTGGAGAATTTCAATGCACAGCAGGCATCTGATGTATTTCTCCATAAACAAGTCTACATATCATGGCAAGAGTAGAAGCACAGAAAATCTGAGGTGCATTCTTCCCCACAAAGACAAATAAAGCCAAAGGGCAGAGTAGTAAGGAGGAAAATGAAAGGCTGAAATGAGATTACTAATTTATATCCTTTTAAAAACAAATCAAAAGAACCATTATCCTAGCCAATATTGGGGATGGGTTAAACTCTTCCAGTGCAAAGAAGAAAGAAGAGTGTCCACTTTCCATTCTAAACAAAACCAACAGAGTTTTAAGTATCATCAGATAGGTACATTTTCGCTTCAGAAGTGATTACACTTCCGTAGCAAATGGAGTTAGTGTGTCATGTAAAAGGTTAAGAAGCAAAATAAGAATATTTGGAATAAATAGCAGCATACAGAAAAAAAAAAATAGAAAGCCCTAGCAATGTGCACTGTGCCTGCTGATCTTGGAAACCATGGAACTTGGGTAAATAGATAAATACATATTTGTGGGGCTTCTATACAAATTCCTGCTACATCTCACATATAAATATACAAATGAATAATTATTTTTGATATATTCATATATGATAGCCAAGCAGAGATCAAGGGGCAGGGAAATACACTGGGCTAATGAAGTAGGAAGAAACCATGGGAGATCAGGTTGAGAAATCAGGGTCTAACATTGGGGTCATTCCTTGAAAACCTCTATACGAGGATACAGAGTATAGGTGTGTCCTATTTTAAGAAAACCTATTATTATTATTCCTACCCATATCCAATCTACAAATTAGAAAATTTAGGAGTAGTTAGAGAAGTTAGGAGTGGTTATTTGTATTAGGAGCAATATTTTAAAATGCCAAGCTAACATTGCACATTTAAGTAAGATTTATTATTTTAAATATGGAATTCATATATTTAGTTTCTTAGAAACACATTTTTATTAAATTTACTGGGGTGGCATTGGTTAACAACTATGTAAGTTTCAAGTGTATAATTCTATAATACATCATCTGTATATTGCATTGTGTGCCCACCACCCAAAGTCTAGTCTCCCTCCATCCTCCCCCATCCCCCTTCCCTTCAGAAACACATTTTATAAATAAAGTGAGGTATCCCTGTACCACCAACCTTCATGTATATTTCCTTTTGATTTTTCTTCTGTAAATTTGAATATTGGCATACTGAGCCTCCTTAAAGCTTAGAATGCCTACACTGTGGGGAACAGGCAGAGAAAGGAGATTCATAATTCAAAACCAGGAGGCTGAGACTATGTCCAATAAGTCACTGCACCCATTAAGGAAGTAGAGTTTCAAGAGAAAAGTGAATGAGAAAACATTCTTGAAACATTTCAAAGGCCTGAGGCCAAATTCAGGAGAATGTAGTAAACGAGAGGTAAGAAGGTCCTTAAAAATCTTCTAAAAAGGATGAATTGTATTGTTTATATTTAAAAAGAAGTGTGTTTTCATATTTGGGTTAAAGACGAATCTCTGTGGATAACTCAGAGTGAGTTTAATGGAGGATTAAGTGTTTTTTACACTAATTCTAAGTATTAGTCTGACATACTTAAGATCTATGAATGAATAAATATAAATAGGATTGTTTTGAGGTACCTCTGCACCTGTCCTTGGTTGTCTCTGTAGGTTGATATACAAGCATAATTTCTAGTGGTATGTGCAGCTGGTGGCTTCTATCTGAATACTGTGTTTAAAAAGTATCTCATGTTTGAAAAAATATGTTATTCTACTACAGAGAGAGAGCACTTACATGTTAATTCCATTTGTGATATGTGTTTCCTTGAGTCCAATTATGAAAAATAGTCAAGCTGATGTATTTGCAGAATGGTATCTATTAGGTGACCTCTAAGAAAAAAAGGTCAGAAGACAAAGGATCCATAGAAAATAAAGGACTAAAACTCAGTTGCCTATTCTTCTATCTAACCCAGGCACACATCTTAAAGAATAATCTATTTACATCACCAGTATAAAAACTTGAATTAGTAATAGAACATATTTAAACCAGCTGTTGTGAAACTAGTACCTTAACTCCTAAGATGAAGGGTCACAGATAATAAATGTTTGTTGACTGGCTATAATAAATGCAAAGTACTGTCTTACATTATTTAATGTTCAAGAATTCTATTGTATTAAAGATAAAACCCAATCTAAGTAAATCTTATTTCCAGCATGATTATAGGTTGGAAAAATCAGCTTTTAATCTCATAAACTACCCAAGTTTCTAACTTACTTAGTCATAGTTTCATACCTTCAAATCATCTAATAACCCTAGTTTCAAATCTCTTTGAAAAATAGCTTGGTCACCCTCTATCTGGAAATAGTGAAACTAGTCCAGGTTTCTCCAAACCCCTAGGCTTTAAAAATGATAATTGCACAATAACTACAATTAAATATATTTAAAAGATCTTATAAATATAAAAGCCATAGTTCTATTGATCAACATCACCAAACACCAGAGGGTAAGGGGGGATGGGGTGGTAGATGAGGATAAAGGGGATCAAATACATGGTAATGGAAGGAGAACTGACTCTGGGTGGTGAACACACAATGTGATTTATAGATGATGTATTACAGAATTGTACACCTGAAATCTATGTAACTTTATTAACAATTGTCACCCCAATAAACTTTTTAAAAAATCACCAAATAAAAATGAACACCTGAAAAGACTGAATTATAAACTCTCAATAGATAATATCAAAAACTGCACCACGATAGATACACTTCTCTATGAAAAGCCATCCATTTAAAAATGATGGGCAAGGATAGGATAGCCTTGTCACTCACTATAACAAAGTCAACCCTAAGGAGAAATAATGTGGAGAGCAAAAGAAAACTGTGAAAGTAGCTTTAAATTAAACATAGCAAACCTAGCATGAACTTTTAAGTGGGGTTCCTATTTATTTATTTCCAGATGGAGACCAAAGTTCTACCTTTGATTTCTATACTTTTGTTAAATATCTTTCTCTATTATTAGGGTGCTAATAAGAAAGAGGTAACAGCATCCAAAAGCAAAAATAAACTGGAATAACAAACAAAACCTAATTCTGTCTCATCACAAAGCCAGTCTGCTCTTTCCCATTGTACTGGCAATAGCAGTAGCAGCAGTGGCTGGTGGCAGCAGACTTTCCCTAAAGCAGTCTTAATATCTGTGTCAGAGAGGGAACATTCTGGCCAAACTTGTCCTAGAAGAACTATCTGTAAAATGTGAAGTCTAATCCTAAGTAACCTCCCCTTGAGGAAAGCTCAAAATCCTTTTCACTGATATTGGTAATCTGGGCTGGAGAAGGCAACCGACTAAAAAACAGAGTGAGCAGGCAACAGAGGAGACAATGCAAGAGGGAAAGAACTAACCCCACAATACTAGGGAAGGTAGCACAGCAAGTGCTGAAAGCACTAATTGAAACTTGCTAAATGGAAGGGGTGTTGGGAGCTGGGTGAGAAAGGTGAAGGGATTAAGATTACAGATTGGTTGTTACAAAATAGTCACAGGCAAGTGAAGTACAGCATGGGGATTATAGTCAAAAATATTGTAAAAACTTTGCATAGTGTCAGATGGGGTGATCACTTCATAAATTATACAAATGTCTAACCAATACACTCGTGTTATTTTGCACTCCTGAAACTAATAAAAAATTAAAAATATATAAAAATAAAATAATAAATAGTATTATTATTATAAAAATTATTATGTTTTCGAAAACCCTTGTATCTGTAAAGATGTAGTGAAAAGGGTACAATAAAATGATGATGCAACATATATTTTAAAACAAACAAAAAACCCAACCTCACTCGCAAAAGCATTTTTAGTCCAACTTGTGTTTTATATTCACTTATTTTCTTAATTTTGACAATAGACAACTGTTAAGTGTTGTATAATTAAATATGTAAGCTAAAAGCATTTAAGTGATAGCTATGGTTAGAACCAGTTTCCACATCCAGTCCACCTCAAGGACTGAAGTCAGACAACAAGAGCAGGAAAGTTCTTCAAACAGATGGTGGTGGGGTCAGGGAGGGAGTACTGTTAGAACAGAGTAGAAGGATGAGAGTGCATTAATCTGGAAAGATGAAACAATCAATCATGGGTAACCACTACCAGTACAACCATTAAGCACTTACTGTGTGACAGTCACTTTGCTAATTGCAGAGATATTGAGCTATGTCCAAGGAAAGATGAAGTGTTGTCAAAATATATTTTAACATTCCTTATTTCAGTTATGTCATCTATGTATCAAGCATTGTAGTTGTCATACACCAGCTGTGAACTAGGAAACAGTAGAATATCATAGAAAGAACCTCAGATTGGAAATTAGAAGGTTTAGGTTTTAGTTCTGAGAGTATTCATAACTATCTGTGTGACCTTGAACAAATCACCTAACCTTGTTAGGCCTATCTAAAAGATCTGTAAGATAGAGATATTGGACCAATCAGTGGTTTTCAGGGTTTTTGTTTTGCTTGTTTTTTCAAAGCAGTCCACCTTTTCTTCAAACAAAATCTTACAGCGATGCCCTACATAAAAAAGAGTTGGTGCAAATCTTATACTTGAAGCACAGTAGAGGTCACAACACTCCTTCAGTTCATCTGCTGGGCCTCCCCCATTCCCTGGAAGCAGCCCTAAAGGAATCTATAGATATTTTGAAAATCTATGAGCTAGATGATTTTTTTTAGTTTGAGGTGTACAAAACAATGTAATAGTTAGACATTTATCATTTATATCCCTCACACAATGATATCCCCCCTCCCCCCATCTACTACCCTTCTGACATTGCATACAGCCATTACATTTCCACTACCTCTATTCCTAATGCTATATTCCACTTCTTGTAAAAAAAAAAATATACACACATATATATAATTGTAGTTGACATTCATTATTGTTCAGCTTCAGCTTCAGGTAAATGATCTTTAAGATTCCTTCTAGTGGGTGGCCTGATGGCTCAGTTGGTTAGAGCGCAGTGCTCTGAACAATAAGGTTGCCAATTCGATTCCCCCATCGGCCACTGTGAGCTGCGCCCTCCACAACTAGATTTGAAGCAACTACTTGACTTGGAATTGATGGGTCCTGGAAAAACACACTTAAATAAACAAAAACAGTTTTTTAAAAATCCCTTCTAAATCTAACATCCTGTGACTAACTCTGAAACTTCCCTCACCTATATCTTCAAAAAATATTTATTCAATCCAGCCCTGCAAGCATGTGTTGAATGTATAGCATCATAGAAAACACAAGATAGGATTTCTACCCTGGGACTCACCATCTTGTTGGGGAAAACAAAATAAATAAAACGATCATGCACTTCAAAGGAAAGAGAGTTTTAAGGAGCAGGACACCACCAAGGGCCCACTGGAACAGAAGATCCATTTCTCTATCTTTTTTTGTGGCTGTATAATCAGCAGCAGTATAGCAGCTGCTTAATGAATATGAATGAATGAATGAATGTATGGATGGATAGATGGATAGATGCATGGATGGATGGATAAGGTTATTATCACTCATGTTCACTGATATCCAGCCAAAAGGTGTAGAGTTAAAATTACTTTCCATATTTTAGAGAACTTTTTTCTTATAAGCATAGTGCTACAAGAAAAGCAATGAAATGTCTCCATTATTCACTCTACTATACACTTATATGTACTTATCAATGGTGATCTTTTATTAGAATAAAAACAAAGCAAAAAAGTATCACCATTATGTTAGCCCCCCAATTTGAGTCAGCACAGCACACAAAGCCAACATTCTACCCAGCCATTTGAAATATAATTTTGTGAGATCAAATCATTAGACTAAATTTTGCTTTGGCAGGAAATAATTTTATCAACAAACCTGTTTATATGAAGGTCAGTAACAAGCAAATCTCCAAAGTAGGTAAATCAAGTCAGAAATGAGGGCCATTTTCTCTCTCCCCTCCTTCTCATCTCCATTAGTAGTGGGAAGAAGACAGGGAGGTCAAGAAGGGAGCTGTTTCTCTCTTTTCCTCCCAAGTTTAAATTCTATCCTGTAAGATTTGCTATGTCTTTTTAGACTCAAAGTCAGCCAGCAGGCACTTAAGTAAAATTAAGACAACTGCACTAGTGGCAGAGAATTTGAAGGAAAGCTTGTTGACAACTCATTTGTGTAAAAGCTTTGCCTGTTCAAGGAACAATATAATTTCTGCAGGAAATCTTTCTGGAAAAGGCCAGTTGGCTCTAGTTTTATTAGCTAAGGTAATATCAGTTATCCAGGACAACTGTTTTATATAACTAATGTTCTAAAACCTGAATTATGTTTTCCTAGAAGGTTATTACACTTAAAACGACCTTAAGGTAAATTTAAATTCCATTTTTTCTTAGCATAGCCTTGATGTTTTATTATGGTATACTATATACTTTTCCTATTCTGAATATGCCTTATGAATGGACATACCTTTATAAACTTCCTGGGAAGATGTAAAACAGGTGTTTTTTGTTGTTGTTGTTTGTTTGTTTTTCCCCAATCTGTGGTGCCTGAGTTGCTTTGGGAGATATCAAAGTAATATATGAAGTGAAAAATATATCACCCCCTTCTTGAAAGTCTTCTTCCAAGATGCAATGATATCTTAGGGGAAAAGCTGCATTCCTTCTTCTGCTGTGACAAGTGAAAAGATCCCAGTCTATGTGGGGCTTCATTGGTAACTGCAACAAAAGTCATAATGAGGGGAGAAATATGGCAGGGTTCTGACTGCACAAAATAGATGGCATCACTACTTTCATCTATTTGTATGAATCACTCCTCTGTAAAAATTGGATTCAATTCAAGGTCTTGAGCTTCATTTGGAAGACCTGCATTTGGAATGAATCCAGTTACTCCAAGGACCACATGAGTTTTAATGTGCCTGATGCAGCTGGCCAAACCGTCACTTGCTTCCATCATCTAAACAAAATGTAAAAATCTCTAGTCAGGAGTCTTCAACATTTGAAATTACGATTTCCCATCAGAGGGCTACAACTGTCTCCTTTAGAAAGACTTTGCTCCTATGCTAAAGTATTTCCATAGAACAAGAAATGTGACATAGATGACAGAAAAAAGAGAGAGAGAAAAGTTCTTTTCTTCCTCTTAAACATTTTGATCTAAGTTTGGTCTGTATATGTCTAATATGAAGGTTACTGTCTAATACCTTAATATTAGTTGGAATTCTTTTTTTTTTTTTCACTATGTTTTTTTAAATTAAATTTACTGGGGTGACAATTGTTAGTAAAATTACATAGATTTCAGGTGTACAATTCTGTATTACATCATCTATAAATCCCATTGTGTGTTCATCACCCAGAGTCAATTCTTTAGACTAAGTACCCAGAATTTTCTATTCTCTCCTCTCTCTTCCACCCAAATCCCTTGTTAAGTATTTACTCATTCAATCACTTACAATTTATTTAGAGCCCACTATATACCAGGGACTGCTCCAAGCACTGGAATACAACAGGGAACAAAACACAACCCTTGCCTTTATAAAGCTTTTATATTTGGAGGGAGAAAGACAATGAGCAAATACATAAAGTATCTGATAATGATAAATACTATGAAGAAAATAAAGCACAGTAAGTGTACCTAGAATGGTTATGGAAGGCCACATTGAAGAGGTGACATTTGACCATAGTTTTGAATGAAGTAAAAACTCATCTTGGTTTTTCTCCTCATTCAAAAAATCCAAGAGGCCGTTAAAATTACAGAGTTGGAAGTAAGAACAGACATGGAGTTGAGAAACTTGGGAAATACCATGAGGATATTCAAAGAAGTCATACTGGAGCTTAATATCATCCACTGAAGGACAACTAAATGATTCAAGGGATAAAAGAAGGCTGAGAGAGGACATGATTGAAATATATCGTTTTAATGACCATTATGAATGGAAGTCTGTAGGCTGATACACCCAATTCTAGAAAAACACGTTACAAATGGGAAAGTAGAATAATAAAAAGTATATCTGAGTTTCGGTTCAAGGACAAGTGAGATATGTATTTCTCCCTATTTCTCCCACTATGTATATCTAAAAACCTGGGCATTATAAATAAAATAAACATAAGACTCTGAAGGGTGGAAAAAAGAATGCAGACTAGAGGCTGCCAGTCAAGATGGCAGAGTAGGTAAACACTACTCTCACCTCCTCCCATGACCACCTTAAAATTACAGCTAAACTATAGAACAACCATCCTTGAGAATCGCCTAAAATCTTGCTGAATAGAAGTCCTATTACTAAGGATATAAAGAAGAAGCCACCTGAGACTGGTAGGAGGGGTGGAGACGCAGAACAGAATACTCCCTCACCCACATGTGGTGGTTAAAAATCAGGAGAACTATCTTGGCTGTGGAGGTCCCCTCTGAGAAGTGAGGGGTCCCAGCCCCACACCAGTCTCTTCATCCCAGGCTTCCTGTTTTGGGAAGAGAAGTCCCCATACCTTCTGACTGTGAAAATCTGCTGAAATTCTGGCTAAGTGAGACAAGGGCTGCTGCAGTCCCAGACATTCCTCTTAAAGGGACCCTGCACAGACTTACTTGCTGACTGGACTCACTCACTCTGAGCTCCAATGCTAGGGCAGCAGCTCGAAAGGTGCCAGGGACATACGGGGAGAACTGAATTGTCTGGCTTCAGAAAGAGGACTGGAGGGTGGCTTTCTCTGAGACAGAAGTGTCGCCAGAAACCATTGTTCCTTTGTTGAGCCCTACTATCACCCAGCTTGCATGTGCAGGTGGGTGCCATATCTGAGTCTCCATCAAACAGCCCTAGTGATTTCTCACCCAACTTACCAGCCAACCCAAGCCACTTCCAGTGGCTTTTCCATACAAACGGTCTCTCTGGACTCATGCCTGTGGATTTTCTTAAAATTCCTCAAAAGATCACAAACCCCAAACATGCATCATCTGGCCTTGGTGTGACATGTGCCTCCTGCTAAGTAGCCCCAAGCCTGTTAGCAGTGGCAGCAGGCCTCAGTTCGCAACTTAGCCTTTCCCAAGCATCTCCAATACCAGCACAAGTGGCAACCATCTACAGATCACTTTGTGGCTCATACAAAGTGGCCACGGACAGAGCAGAAGCAGCATCTCACCTTGGTCTGCACCACAGCCCCACCCAAGAGGCCTCAAAACCAACACACCCAGTGGCCAGCTTCAGACCACACCAGAACACCACTCAATCATTTCAACAAACATACCCAAAGGACAGACTAAGCAGGTACCAAAGACCTGCTAAAGCAAAACCTGCTCCTTAGGGTCAACCCCTGCACAGCAGCCCTTCCACTGTAGTCACATCCCGTCCTCACAACAAATCAGGCTGAGGGGCAATCCCTCCCATTGACATGGCAACAGAAATTAAGGCTGAACTACAACAGGAGGGCACTCACACCACACACAAAGGACACACATAGAGCACCTGGCTCAGGTGAATAGGGAGACTTTGCCAGAGGACACCTACTACATAAGGCCACCTGGCAAGTACTAGGAGACACAGCCGAAATGAGGAAAAGACACATGCCCCAAATGAAAGAACAGGAAAAAACTCCAGAAAAAATAAATAAATGAAATGGAAACAAACAACCTACCAAATACAGAGTTCAAAACACTAGTTATAAGGATGCTCAATGATCTCAGTAACAACATCAACATAGTGATAGGAAACATAAAAATGAAAATAGAAAAAATAAAAATAGAACCAGTCAAAAATGAAGAAAACAAGAACTGAAATGAAGACTACATTAGAGGAAATCAACAGTAGCTTAGATTAAGCAGAGGATCAAATCAGCGATTTGGAAGATAAAGTAGCAGAAAACACCCAATCACAATAGCAAAAAGGAAAAATGTATCCAAAGAAATGCAGATAGTTTAACTGGCCTCTGTGACAACATTAAGTGCAACAACATTCACATTATAGGAGTACCAGAAAGAGAAGAGAGGGAGCAAGGGATCGAGAACCTATTTGAAGAAATAATGGCTAAAAATTCCCCTGATTTGGTGAAAGAATTTGATATAGAAGACCAGGAGGCACACAGAGTCCAAAAGAAGATGAACCCAAACAAGCCCACACGAAGCCACATCACAGTTAAAATGGCAAAGGTTAAAGACAAAGAGAATCCTAAAGCAGCAAGAGAAAGACTACCAGTTACTTACAAGGGAGCTCCCATAAGACTATAAGCTGATTTTTCTACAGAAACTTTGCAGACTAGAAGAGAGTGGCAGGAAATAATCAAAGTGATGAAAAGCAGGGGCCAACAACCAAGACTGCTCTACCCAGCAAGGCTATAATTTAAAATCAAACGATTGATAAGGAGCTGCCCAGAAAAGCAAAAGCTAAAGGAATTTATTATCACCAAGCCAGTATTACAGGAAATGTTAAAAGGACTTCTTTAAGCAGAGGAAAGGAGAAAACAAATTAACAAAGACCAGAAATATGAATAATAAAATGGCAATAAGAGAAAACAAATTAACAAAGACCAGAAATATGAATAATAAAATGGCAATAACTATGTACCTGTAAATAATCACTTTAAATGTAAATGGTTAAATGGTCCAATCAAAAGACATAGGGTAGCTGAGTGGATAAGAAAACAAGACCCACGCATATGTTGTCTATAAGAGACCCACCACAGATGAAAAGACACACAGAGACTGAAAATAAAGTGACGGAAAAAGATGTTTCATGCAAATGGAAACAAGAAAAAAATCTGAAGTAGCAATACTTATATTGGACAAAATGACTTTAAAACGAAGACTATAATAAAAGACAAAGAAGGGCACAACATTATAATAAAGGGATCAACCCAAAAGAGGACATAAACCTCATAAACATCTCTGCACCCAACATAGGAGCACCTAAATATGTAAAACATATGTTAAGTGACATAAAGACACAGATCAAGAGAAACATAATCATAGTAGGGCACCTCAACACCCCACTCACACCAAAGGACAGATCCTCCAGACAGAAAATCACTACAAAAATGGTGGTCTTAAATGACACATTAGACCACATGGACTTAATCAATATTTTTGGAGTATTTCACCCCAAAGCAGCAGATTATACATTCTTTTCAAGTATAAATGGAACATTTTCCAAGATAGACCACATGTTAGTCCACAAAACAAGTCTCAATAAATTTAAGAAGACTGAAATCATATCAAGCATCTTCTCTGACCACAGTGGTATGAAACTAGAAATCAATTACAAAAAAAAAGAAAAAATGAAAAATACACAAACACATGGAGACTGAATAAAGTGCTACTAAATAATGAATGGGTCAACAATGAGATCAAAGAAGAAATAAAAAAAAGATCTTGAGACAAACGAAAATGAAAACACAATGACGCAAAAATCTATGGAGCACAGCAAAAATGGTCATAAGAGGGAAAGGCATAGCAGGCCTACCTAAAGAAACAACAAAAGTCTCAAATCAACAGTCTATCTTTACACCTAAGTGAACAGGCAAAAGAACAGCAAAACATGCCAAAAGGGAGTACATGGAAGGAAATAATAAAGATCAGAGAGAAAACAGAGACACAAAAAAACAATTAAAAAGATCAATGAAACCAAAAGATGGTTTTTTGAAAAGATAAAAAAAAAAATTTGACAAACCTTTAACCATACCCATCAAGGGGAAAAAAAAAAAAAAGAGAGAGGACCCAAATAAATAAAATTAGAAATGGAAAAGAAGTGACAACAGATACCACACAAATACAAAAAAAAAAAATTGTTTTGAAACACTACAAGCAACTATAACACCAACAAATTAGACAATCTAGAAGACATGGATAAATTCCTAGAAGCATACAATCTTCCAAGGCTGAATGAAAAAGAAACAGAAAATCTGAACAGACTGATTACTACCAACGAAATTGAATCAGTAATCAACAAGCTCCCAACAAACAAAAATCCCAGTCCAGATGGCTTCACAGGTGAATGTTACCAAACATTCAAAAAAGAATTAATACCACATTGTGGGTTCACTACCCAGAGTCAGTTCTCTTTCCATCACAATGTATTTGATTTCCTTTACCCTCATCTACCACTCCACTCCCCCTTTACACAATGGGATATATAGATGATGTATTACTGAATTCTACATGTGAAATCTATGTAACTTTACTAACAATTGTCACCCCAATAAACTTTAATTAAAAAATAAATTTTGGTTCATATACCGCATATCAGTGAAATCACATGGTTCTCTGCTTTTTCTGTCTGACTTATTTTGCTTAGCATTATAATCTCAAGATCCATCCATGTTGTCACAAATGGTCCTATTTCATCTTTTCTAAATGCCGAGTAGTAATCTATTGTGTATATATATATACCACAACTTCTTTATCCATTCATCTATCGAAGGACATTTTGGTAGTTTCCATGTCTTGGTCACCGTAAATAAAGCTGCAATGAACATTGGAGCATACTTGTCTTTTTGTATAAATGTTTTCAGATTTTTTGAGTAGATACCCAGGAGAGGGATTGCTGGGTCATATGGTAATTCTATTCGTAATTTTTTGAGGAACCTCCACACTGCCTTCCATAGCGGCTGCACCAATCTGCATTCCCACCAACAGTGTATGAGGGTTCCTTTCACACAATGTGATTCATGGATGATGTAATACAGAATTTACACCTGAAATCTATGTAACTTTACTAACAATTGTCACTCCAATATACTTTAATTAAAAAAAAAGAATTAATACCTATTCTCCTCGAACTATTACAAAAAATCCAAGAGGAGGGAAGGCTACCAAGCTTATTTTACGAGGCCACCATTAACCTGATACGAAAACCAAACAAAGACATTACAAAAAAAGAAAACTCTAGGCTGATATCCCTGATGAATATAGGCACAAAAATCCTCAACAAACTATTAGCAAACTGAATTCAGTAATACATTAAAAAGGTCATACACCACGATCTAATAGGATCCATTCCTGGTATGCAAGGTTGGTTCAATATCTGCAAATCAATTAACGTGATACACCACATTAAGAAAATGAAAAATAAAAATCATGTGGTCATATCAATAGATGCAGACAAAGCATTTGAAAAAATCTAACATCCATGTATGTTAAAAATTCCCAACAATGTGGGAATAGAGGGAACATATCTCAACGTAATACAGGGCATATATGATAAACCCACAGCTAACAGCATACTCAATGGGGAAAAGCTAAAAGCATTCCCCTTAAGATCAGGAACGAGACAAGTATGCCCACTTTCACCACTTTTATTCAACATCGTACTGGAAGTTCTAGCCACAGCCAGCAGAAATGAAAAATAAATAAAAGGCATCCAAATTGGAAATGATGAAGTAAAATTGTCATTATTTGCAGATACATGATACTATATAGAGAGAGCCCCAAAGATTCCACCAAAAAACTATTAGAACTGGTAAATGAATTTAGTTAAGTAGCAGTATACAAGATTAATATTCAGAAATTAGTTGCATTTGTATACACCAATAACAAACTATCAGAAGGAGAAATTAAGAAAACAATCCCATTTACTATTGCTTTAAAAACAGTAAAATATCCCCCTTACCCTCTGGCAACCACTAAACTATTTTCTGTGTCTATGAGTTTCTGTTTCTCATTTGTTTGTCTTGTTCTTTTGTTGTTTTTATAGGTGATGTAATACAGAATTGTACACCTGAAATCTATGTAATTTTACTAACAATTGTCACCCCAATAAATTTAATTAAAAAAAAAAAAAACAACAGTAAAATACTTAGGAATAAATTTAACCAAGGAAGTAAAAGACCTGTACTCAGAAAATTATAAGACATTGAAGAGAGAAATTAAAGAAGATACAAATGAATAAATGGAAACATATACCATCTTCATGGATAGGAAAAATTAATATCATTAAAATGTCCATACTACCTAAAGCAATATATAGATTCAATGAAATCCCTATCAAGTTACCAATGACATTTTTCACAGAACTAGAACATATAATCCTAAAATTTATATGGAACCATAAAAGACCCCAAATAGTCACAGCAATCTTGAGAAATAAGAACAAAGTGGGAGGTATCATGCTAACTGACATCAAATCATACTACAAGGCTACAGTAATCAAAACAGCATGGTATTGGCATAAAACAGACATATAGACAAAGGAACAGGACAGAGAGCCCAGAAACAAATCCATGTCTATATCGTCATTGCACCTATGACAAAGAAAAGAAGAATTTACATGGGGGTAAACACAGTCTATTTAATAAATGGTGCTGGAAAAACTGGACAGATACATTGAAAAAAAATGAAACTGGACTACCTCTTATGCATTATACAAGAATAAAGTCAAATTGGATTAAAGCCTTAAATGTAAGACCCAAAACCATAAAATTCCTACAAGAAAATGTAGGAAGTAAACTGTTAGATGTTACCCTTAGTAATACTTTTACTGATATATCTACTAGGGCAAGGGAAATTAAAGAAAGAATACAATGTCAGAGGGATAGTAGACTTGAGGGGGTTATCATTATGTGAGGGGTGTAAATGTGTAATCATTATGCTGTTTTGTACACCTGAAACTAATTAAAAAAAATTAAATTAAAAAGTCATCCTATTGTACACTTGAGATCTGTACATATCACCATGTGAAATTTATCTCAATGTTTAAAAACTTTTAAATAGCAAAATGTAACTAGAGACACTTTTGTCTCAACTATAGAAATTACTAAAAATTATAAATGAAAAAAATTCAAATAATTTTAGATAAATTCACAGACAACAGATTCATAATGAAAGAAATACTTTTTTCCTCCCAAGCACACCTTTACCTATTTTGAGATTGGTATTAGGAAGACATATGATGATTTCTTAATAAAGCCCTCTCAGAAATAGAATACTGGATGGCAGATATGCCTCATCATGAACAGTTTTTACATTTATACCTATGAATCAAAGGCCACCAGTGGAAAAAATCTAGCTTTATCCTTTTAGCTTATGATAAATGAGTATTAAGTACCCTTTAGAGTGTCCAAGATGACAATACCTTCTTCTTTCTCCTCAGAGGCACAAAGAACTTTGATTCTTCCCATAATACCTTATTTTATATGGTAAAGGTATCCCAGAGAGGCAAATGCAGTAACCCAACAGATCCAAATCTGAGGATTGGCTGTATTACAGTGAAACAGATGTATATTGATTACACTGGGGGAAATGATATCCCAGTGCTATCAAACCCACAGCATATTGTTATTCAGCATGTTGCTCCTGCTTCTGAGATGCAAATCAGTTATTCTGTTCCATAATTAATTATATTAGAATTTTAAATTGAAGAATTGGAAACAATTCAAAGTTGTAGAGAAAAATTTATAATCCTCTAAACTGAAACTGACATATCCAGAGCAAGGAGAAAAAGTGACCACTCATTCATTCATTAAGCAGTTATTAAGTGTCTACTATGTGTCAGACCCTGTGCTAGGTGTCAAGCACTTAAAGATGGGTAAAATATCCTCACTGCCCCCCAAGAAATAACAGCTTGCATGAGAGAAACAGATAAATAGATAATTATAAAATAGTATGGCCTGGGCAACAATAAAAATATGCACAAGGCATAACTAAAATACAGAGTTTCCAAGGAAGGTTTTCTGAATGAGACAGTACCTGAACTGAGTCTTGAAGGATGAGTAAGAGTTAGCTAGGTGATGAGAAATGTGGAGAGGGCATTTCAGGCACAGTGGACTACATAAGCAAAGGCAGAGGCATGGAGGAGAGAAGCAGCAGAGTGTGCATAGGCTACAAGTAGACTATGCATTTTAAACAAAAGTGTGACAGGATCCAATTTGTGTTTTAAATAGAAAAGTCTGGCAGTGTGGTGGATGCATCAGAAGGCAGGAAAGAAGACCAATTAAGAGACTGTTGTGGTTTACACAAGTAATAATGTAGTGCTGAACTGGGGAGGACAATAGAAATACAGAGGATAGAACAGATTATGGTCAATGGTCAATTTACTTCATTTGGCTTTCAAGATGCCGCACTCTATATTCCTCCTCCCTCTCACTGGCCATTCCTTTTCAGTTTTCTTTGCTAGTTCCACCTCGTTTCCCCAACTTTTTAACAGTGGATTAACTCAGGGCTCAGTCCTTGGATCTATTCTCTGTCTTCACTAACTTGGCTTTAAATACGATGTATGTACTAAAGACTTCAAAATGTGTCGCTCATGCCCAGACCTTTCCAACGGATTCCAGACTCATATATCCACGTACATGCTTGACATTTCCACTTAGATGTCTCATAAACATCTCAAACTAACATGTCCAAAACTGAACTCCTGCACATCAGGTTTACTCCGCCTATAATTTTTCCCATCTCAGTAACTGTTACTCCTCAGGCCAAATAACCTTGAATTCATCCATAACTTCTCCCTTGCATATCCAATCTATAAGCACATGCTGTTTATTGTACCCTCATAAAATATGCAGAATCTATCCAATTCTCACCAGATAACACTGTTTCCAATCTGCCTCCAGCCATCATTGCCTCTTACTTGGATTATTGCAGCAGCTTCCTATGTGGTCTCCCTGCTTCCACCTTGCCCGTACTCCTATAATCTCTTCTCAAGACAGCAGCCAGCACGACTCTTTTAAGAGCCAGATTGCATCACTTTTGCACTCAAAACCCTCCAAAATTTTCTCATTTTACTCAGGGTAAAAGCCAAAGGCTTTACAATGGTCTCAAGGCCCTATAATATCTGTCCTCTCCTCCAATTATACTCTTCTAAATTAATCTTCTATCATTCCCCTTGCTCATTTCGCTCTTCTCTAACCACACTAGTTCCATAAACACTAGTTCCATAAACAATCCAGACACTCTCTTGGTCTTTCTTCTGGTTGTTTCCTCTGCTTGAATGTCCTTCTTCCAGATAGTCACTCCCCTTCAAGTAATTGTTTAAATGTGCCTTGTCAATGTGGTTACCCTAAACATCTATTTAAAAATGGAAACTGCATCCACCAATGCTCTCAATCCCCCCAATAATGTTCTATTTCTTCCTTACCACTGACTATACATATATACATATAATCACTTCTCTCCATATATATGCACATATCACCCTGTGTGTGTATGTGTGTGTGTGTGTGTGTGTGTGTGTGTGTGTGTGAGAGAGAGAGAGAGACTTGCCTATCTCCTCCTTCTAGAACCTAAGCAACTGGACATATATATATACATATATATGTGTGTGTGTGTATATATATATATATATATATATATATATATACACACACACACACATATATATATATATATACATATACATATATATATGTGTATATATATACACATATATATATATATTACTCAGATGTTTTCCAGCACCTATAACTGTGCAGGGAACATAGTAGGCACTCAATAAATATTTGATGAATAAATGAATGAGTATGAAACAGAACCTATGGGTGATGAGAAAATGTGGAGCAACCACCTTAGTTAAACCTGAGAAAGGGGAAATTTTAGAAGAAAAGCCTATTTAAAGAGAATTTCCAAGGGGCCTATAGTGAGGGCTATAGTCACAGTTTCCTTACTATTCTAATGGATTCCTGAACTACAGAAAATCTAAAGGTGGTTTATGTCTGTAAAGCCATTATCCACATTTTTAGTAGGACACAGAAAAACTGTGCATCCTATTGCAAGGTACACAGCACTGCCCCACTTCCATAATTTCCAAAGCCCAGATGTGAACACACACATGTGCACATACATACACACACAGACATATATATATTTGGTATTGACTCTAATAAATTTTAGGCTAAAATGAGGTTATGGAGATCTCCAGATTTTAATTATGCATGTTATCCCATTCTCCTTAATACAAATAACAAAGACTTATACCTCAAATGTACGAATATAATCTGAACATGAACTCAGAATATTAAAGCTAGGAGGGACCTTAGAAATCATCTAACCAAAACTCTTCCTCATTCACATATTATCTTCATTTTTTAGAACACAGATGTCTATTGTCTTTCCAAATAAGAAATAACTACTTCAGAAATGTATCCCTTTTGAAATACACGTACACAAACACACCTCTTTTAAACATTATACATATTTTCTCCTTCCTCAGTTTCACTAGGCATCTGATTTTGTTATGATTAATGAAGTATTTTTCTCTCTTACCTTATTCCTTTCTTTGTCTCTGAAGACAAGGACAGAATTACATCTTTCATTTGAATTAAACAGGACATAGTTTATGTATCTAAACGAATGCCTATAATTTCTGAATTTAGATAGAACAACACAGACCTCATGAACTTCATTTAATTCAAAACTGAATTTAGGGCCGGCCCGGTGGCTCAGGCGGTTAGAGCTCCGTGCTCCTAACTCTGAAGGCTGCCGGTTCGATTCCCACATGGGCCAGTGGGCTTCTCAACCACAAGGTTGCCAGTTCAACTCCTCGAATCCCACAAGGGATGGAGGGCAGTGCTCCCTGCAACTAAGATTGAACATGGCACCTTGAGCTGAGCTGCCTCCCAGATGGCTCAGTTGGTTGGAGCGCGGGCTCCCAACCACAAGGTTGACCGTTCGACTCCCTTGGGCTGCGCCCCTTGCAACTAGTAACGGCAACTGGACCTGGAGCTGAGCTGTGCCCTCCACAACTAAGATTGAAAGGACAACAACTTGACTTGGAAAAAAAAGTCCTGGAAGTACACACTGTTCCCAAAAAAAGTCCTGAAAAAAAACCCCACTGAATTTAAAGATCTGCTGCAAAACAATATTCTTCTTCTTCCTGCTAAATTACCATTTTATCATCAAAATGTATATTTTTATAATTTCAGTTATTAAACTAAATTGTAACAGAAGTAAAGGTAAGAGGAAAAGATGGATAGTTATGACATATGAACTATGAGAGAATCTATGTTTTTAGAAATCAATTTCTCACTTCTTCAGTCTACATTTTCTATCTCTGCATTCAAATATGCACTAAAAACAATATATGGGGGCTACATTTAACTGTAATTTGTATCTTATTTCATAGCAACTTACATTAATTTATTAACAGAAGTTATTAAAATGGACTTACTGTTAATGTCAAACAACTTCTGCTATATTTCTGGGTGGTTTTGTAATTGTAGGAATCACAGATAAATTTTACCTCTTCAAGTTAAGTTTTTTCTCACTTGTCTTTTCAGTTTCTTCTCACAATGTGTTTCATAAGCACAATGTCTTTAAAAATAATATGTGTGTGTATAAAATTGTAATTTAATACACATGTATTTAAGCTTTTGAAATTTTTTCTAAAATCCTTTACCTATAAAGGAAGATATAAATTTTCATATTTTAGGAGACAGGATGCATTCTTGGTTTCATCACTAAAAATTGTATTTAGTTCTGTATCTTCCCTCTTTCTACAACTTCAGTTGTGTGTTTTGAAGGTAAAACTGGTATCAACAAATCTGTGGTAGGAAACTTCTAAGATAGTCCCCAATAATTCTTGCCTTCTGGTATTCACAAACCCTTCTGCAATTTCTTCCCCTTGAAGGTAGTATGGATGTATTGATTTATATCTAACAATTACAGTATGGCTGAAGTGATGGGATGTCACTTCTGAGATTAGGTTATAAAACGACTGGCTTCTGCCTTGGGCATTCTTTCTCATTCTCTTGGATCGCTCTATCTGGGGTAGCCAGCTGCCATGTTATGGGTGCAGCCACATGGCTAGGGACCTAGGTTGGCTAACAACCATACAAATGAGCTTGAAAGTAGACCTTCCTGTCCTCGGGCCTTCAGAGGAGACCACATCCTCAGCCAACAGCTTATCTGCAAACTCATGAGAAATTTTGACCAGAGGCATCCAGCTAAATGATATCTAGATCTCCGACCCACAGAAACTGTGAGATGATGTTTCATGTTTAACATGCTAAGTTTGGGGGTAATTTGTTACACTGCAGTTGATAACTAATACAAAAATCCAAGCTCAAAACAGTCGTTTTATAATTGCTTTATGAGGAAATCCATGAATAGCAAATAACTTGTTTCTCCATTAACTTGTTTCCTCCATTAAAATCACCTGTATTCCTCCATTATGGTAACTAATGCCAAAACCGAAATAAACAAACTACTTTAATCACCAAATTGGGAGTAGTCTTTTCAAGCTAACCAATGCACTAGTCTTCTGAATGACGTGCAACCAAAATTTATGAACCAAAGCCAAATAAACTAAAACCATATTTCTTAATGTCTATGATTATGACTGTTTAAATTCCAAAGTAGTTATTCATTTCAATACAAGATTATTGCTCCAGACATCAGCAGCAAAAGAATATATCCTATATAGGTTGATAGGACTTCCTAACAGGACTAGAAGGTAAAGCTACCACTTGGGTTTTGGTCTACAGAGTTGTGCAAATACACATACATCATCTACCTCCCTCTGGCTGCCTCACATGAAAGTCGGCAAGGCTACACAATCTACCTACATTTTCAATGTGCATTTCAGCAACACTGTACTAGCTTCCAATAATAGTGCCTGAGAAGCAAACATAGAGACTCTACAGAGGTTTGTATCTGAAGATGCTGATCATTAATTATTCCCCTTCAATGTGCTTATATTTATAAGGTTTGCAAAACTTTTAGCAGCAGTACCCAAGTATATTCATTTATTTACTGATCACCTACTATGTACCAAGGACAATTCTAGGCACTTAGGAAACATTGAGTAAAACATATAATACAAAGATCCCTGCTTTCACAAAGCTTATATTACATATTAAATCTCCTACTTTCTGTAAAATCTGACACGGCTGATTTCCATTTCATTGACACTGTCCTCCCTCGGATTCTGCAATCTATGTTATTCTGTTCCCCTAATAGTCTTCAATTGTTTCTTCAGTCTTATTCACTTGCTCCTTCTATCAAACCTAATACCTTTAGATAATAAGGCTTAGTTCCTGAGTTCCTGATGTATATAATTGTTCCTCGAAAACACATTTCTGTCCTTAAGCCCAGAGATCATTTTTCTAATGTAGCCTCTCAATCTTATACTTCTCATCCAACTTCCTACCTAGTGACTCTCTATCCATACATATTTCTATTTGGATAATCCCACACCTACAACAAAGAAGTTAATAACCTAATAATCATAAACTACCAAAAATGGGTTTCCCTATGCTCTTTTATATTGCATCAATGACACCGGTATTCTCTCAGTCATCCAATTTTTTTCTTTTTTAATTAAAGTTTATTGGGGTGATAATTGTTAGTAAAGTTACATAGGTTTCAGGTGAACAATTCTGTGATACATCATTTATATGTCACATTGTGTATTTACCACCGAGAGTCACTGAACCTTCCATCACCATACAATGGGATCCCTTTTACCCTCATCTAGCACCCCCTCCCCACTACCCTCTGGTAACCACTAAACTATTCTCTGTCTATGAGTTTTTGTTTCTTCATTTGTTTGTCTTGTTCTTTGTTGTTTTCAGTTTTATATAACACATATCAGTAAAATCACATGGTTCTTGACTTTTTATGTCTAAGTTATTTCACTTAGCATTATAGTCTCAAGATCCATTCACATTGTCGCAATGGTACTATTTCATCTTTTCTTATGGCAGAGTAGTATTCATTGTGAATATATACCACATCTTCTTTATTCAACCATCTATCAAAGGACACTGGTTATTTCCATCTCTTGGCCACCGTAAACAAAGCTGCAATGAACACTGGAGAACATATATCTTTACGGATAAATGTTTTCAGTTTTTTGGGTAGATACCCAAGAGAGGGAATGCTGGCTCATATGATAATTCTATTCTTAAGTTTTTGAGGAATCTCCACACTGCCTTCCATTGCAGCTGCACCAATCTGCATTTCCACCAACAATGTATGAGGGTTCCTTTTACTCCACAGCCTTTCCAACACTTGTTATTATTTGTCTTGTTGATGACAGCCATTCTGACTGGGGTGAGGTGATATCTCATTGTGGTTTTTATTTGCATTTCTCTGATGCTTAGAAATGTGGAACATCTTTTTGTATGTCTCCTGGACATCTGTATATCCTCTTTGGAGAAATGTCTATACAGGTCCTCTGTCCATTTTTAATTGGATTATCTTTTTTGTGGTTGAGTTTCATGAGTTCCTTGTATATTTTGGATATTATTAGCCCCTTATCGGAGGCACTGTTTGCAAAAATCTTCTCCCATTCAGTTGGTGGCCTCTTTATTTTGTCGATGGTTTATTTTGCTGTGCAGAAGCTTTCAAGTTTCATATAGTCCCATTCGTTTATTTCAGCTTTTATTTCCCTTGCCTTTGGAGTCAAATTCATAAAATGCTCTTTGAACCCAAGGTCCATAAGTTTAGTACCTATGTTTCCTTCTATGCAGTTTATTGTGTCAGGTCTTATCTTAAGTCTTTGATCCATTTTGAGTTAATTTTGTTACGCGGTTACAGATAGAAGTCTAGTTTCATTCTTTTGCACGTGGCTATCCAATTCTCCCAGCACCATTGACTGAAGAGACTGTCTCTTCTCCATTGTATGTTTTTGGTTTCTTTGTCCATAATTATGTGGGTTTATTTCTGGGTTCTCCATTCTATTCCATTGTTCTGAGTGTCTGTTTTTCTTCCAACACCATGCTGTTTTGATTATTGTAGCCCTGTAGTACAAGTTGAAGTCAGGAAGTGTGATACCTCCAGCATTGCTCTTTTCTCTTAAGATTGCCTTGGCTGTTTGGGGTCTTTTGTGGTTCCAAACAAATCTGATGATTTTTTTGTTCTATTTCTTTTAAAAATGCCATTGGGATTTTGATGGGGATTGCATTAAATATGTATATTGCTTTGGGTAATACAGCAATTTTCACTATGTTGATTATTCCAATCCATGAACGTGGAATGTCTTTCCATTTCTTCGTGTTTTCTTCAATTTCTTTTTAAAACGTCTCATAGTTTTCAGTGTATAGGTTTTTCACATCCTTGGTTAAGTTCATTCCTAGATATTTTATTCTATTTGTTGCAATTGCGAAAGGAATTTTTTTCCTTCCTTTTCCAAGGTTTCATTGTTAGTATAGAAATGCAATGGACATTTGAATGTTGATTTTGTAGCTGGCAACTTTACTGTATTCGATGATTGTTTCTAATAGCTTTTTGGTGGAGTCTTTAGGATTTTCTATATATAGCATCATGTTTTCTGCAAAAAGTTACAATTTCACTTATTCACTCCATATTTGGATAACTTTTATTTATTTCTCTTGCCTGATTGCTCTTTCTAGGACTTCCAACAGTATGTTGAAAAGCAGATGTGATGGGGATACGCCTGTGGTGTGTGTGGGGATGGGAACATAGAGCAAAGGGCTTCAATGTTTCACTTTTAATCATGTTATTAGCTGGGGGGGTTGCCATACATGGCCTTTATTATGTTAAGGTATTTTCCTTCTATACCCATTGTATTGTATTAAGTATTTTAATCATAAATGGATGTTGCAGCTTGTCAAATGCTTTTTCTCATCTATTGATATAATCATATGATTTTTGTCCTTTATTTTGTTTATGTGATGTATCACATTGATGGATTTGTGTATGTTGAACCATCCTTGCGCCCCTGAGATGAGCCCCATTTGGTCATGATGTATAATCTTTTTAATGGACTGTTGCATTCGATTCGCTAGAACTTTGTTTAGGATTTTTGCATCTGTATTCATCAGAGATATTGGTCTGTATTTTCTTTTTTCGTGTTATCCTTAACAGGTTTTTGGTATCAGGGTAATGTTGGCCTCATAAAATGGGTTAGGGAGTAGTCTCTTCTTCAATTTTTTGGAAGAGTTTGAGTAGGACAGGTATTAGATCCTCTTTGAAGGTTTGGTAGAATTCACGTAAGACGTCTGGTTCCTGGACTTTTCAAAAGGTTTCAGATAATTGATTCAATTTCCTTACTGTTCGTCAGTCTATTTAGATTTTTCAGTTCTTTGTTATTCAGCCAAGGAAGTCTATATGTTTCTAAGAACATGACCATTTCTTCCAGGTTATTGAATTTGGTAGCATATAGTCAGTCCTTCACAGTATTCTTGTGTGATCATTTGTATTTCTGTGGCACCTTTGGGAACTTCCCCTCTTTCGTTTCTGATTTAATTAGTGCCTTTTCTCTTTTTATCTTAGTGAGTCTAGCCAAGGTTTTGTCAATTTTATTAATCTTTTCAAAGAACCAGCTCTTTGTTGTATTAATTTTTTCTAGTACCATTTTGTTCTCCATTTCATTTAGTTCTGCTTTGATTTTTGTTATTTCCTTCCTTCTGCTGACTTTGGGTTTCACTTGTTCTTTTTGTTGTTCTTCAAGGTGTAACATAAGGTTATTTATCTAGGATTTTTCTTCTTTCTTGAGATAGGCCTGTAATGATATATATTTCCCTCTTAAAACTGCTTTCGCTACATCCCCAAAATTTTGGTAAGATGTTCTTTCATTCTCATTTGTTTCTATGTATCTTTTGAATCTCTCCTCTTATTTCTTCATTGACCCAGTCTTTCTTTGTGGTTTTTCCTGCCATCTTTTTGCAGTTGATATCCAATTTCAAAGCCTTGTGATCAGAGAATATGTTTGGGATGATTTCAATCTTCTTAAATTTGCTGAGGCTTGTATTATGTCCCAATATGTGATCTATCCTTAGAATGTTCCACATACAGTAGAAAAGAATGTACAGTCTGATGTTCTAGGATGAAGTGCTCTATAAATGTCAATTATGTCCATTTCATCTAATGTGTCATATAGGGCTGATATTTCTTTATTTATTTTCTGTTTGGGTGATCTATCCATAGCTGTCAATGATGTATTTAGGTCCCGTACTATAATTGTGCTTTGGTTAATTTCTCCCTTTAGTTCTGTTAGTAGGAGCTTTTCATATTTTGGTGCTCCCTGATTGGGGCCATGTATATTGATGACTGTTGTCTTCTTGTTGTATAGTCCCCTTTACCATTATGAAATGTCCATCTTTGTCTCTCGTTACCTTTTTCACCCTGAAGTCTGTTTCATCTGATATAATTATGGCTATGCCTGATTTTCTCTGGATACCATTTGCTTGGAGTGTCAATTTCCACCCTTTCACTTTGAGTCTATATTTGTCCTTGTAGCTGAGACGTGTCTGTTGGAGGCAGCATATGGTGGGGTTAGTTTTCTTATACAATCTGCTACCCTGTGCCTTTTTATTGGTGAGTTCAGTCTATTTACATTTACGGTGATTATTGATATGTGAGGAATTCCTATCATTCTATCTCTGGGTTTCTGGTAAGACAGTGTCTCCATTATTTCTTTCCCTTTTCATTGCTGTCTATTATTTCAGTGTGGTGGTATTCTAATTTTTTTGCCTCTGTTTCTTCTTTTATTATGTTACGTGTTTCAGTTCTGGATTTTTTTTGAGTGGTTACCATTAAATTTATGTAAAAGAAAGTTTCATATTGAGAACATTCAATTTCCTTCAGCAGGCTTACTTTCTCCATTCCATTGTGCCGGTTCAGGACTTTACTCTCTCCCTTTTTATGCTTTTGTTGTGGTTTTTCCTGCCATCTTTTGCAGTTGATATCCAATTTCAAAGCCTTGTGATCAGAGAATATGTTTGGGATGATTTCAATCTTCTTAAATTTGCTGAGGCTTGTATTATGTCCCAATATATGGTCTATCCTTGAGAATGTTCCATGTACAGTAGAAAAGAATGTATAGTCTGATGTTCTAGGATGAAGTGCTCTATAAATGTCAATTATGTCCATTTCATCTAATGTGTCATTTAGGGCTGATATTTCTTTATTTATTTTCTGTTTGGATGATCTATCCATAGCTGTCAATGATGTATTTAGGTCCCTACTATAATTGTGTTTTGGTCAATTTCTCCCTTTAGTTCTGTTAGTAGTTGCTTTTCATATTTTGGTGCTCCCTGATTGGGGCCATGTATATTGATGACTGTTGTCTTCTTGTTGTATAGTCCCCTTTACCATTATGAAATGTCCATCTTTGTCTCTCGTTACCTTTTTCACCCTGAAGTCTGTTTCATCTGATATAATTATGGCTATGCCTGATTTTCTCTGGATACCATTTGCTTGGAGTGTCAATTTCCACCCTTTCACTTTGAGTCTATATTTGTCCTTGTAGCTGAGACGTGTCTGTTGGAGGCAGCATATGGTGGGGTTAGTTTTCTTATACAATCTGCTACCCTGTGCCTTTTTATTGGTGAGTTCAGTCTATTTACATTTACGGTGATTATTGATATGTGAGGAATTCCTATCATTCTATCTCTGGGTTTCTGGTAAGACAGTGTCTCCATTATTTCTTTCCCTTTTCATTGCTGTCTATTATTTCAGTGTGGTGGTATTCTAATTTTTTTGCCTCTGTTTCTTCTTTTATTATGTTACGTGTTTCAGTTCTGGATTTTTTTTGAGTGGTTACCATTAAATTTATGTAAAAGAAAGTTTCATATTGAGAACATTCAATTTCCTTCAGCAGGCTTACTTTCTCCATTCCATTGTGCCGGTTCAGGACTTTACTCTCTCCCTTTTTATGCTTTTGTTGTCACAAATTATCCCTATTTATGCTGTGAGTTGATTTCTGTGCTGTGGCAGCAAGTTTCTTTCCTCTTTTTTTTCAAGTGTTTTTTTTCCTTCTTCTTTACCCTGCATGTTATGTTTAAGCGTAGAGTGTCTTATTTGGTGTAGGGGTTGCCTTTTCCTGCTTGTGTCTGTCTGTTTGTAATACTACTCATGGCTTTGTGTTCTATTTTCTATTGTGGTTTTTTCCAGGTCCAATGACTTCCTTTAGTGTATCTTGTAGTGCAGGTCGTGTGTTAGAAAATTCCTCAGCTTCTGTATCTCTGAAAGGTCTTTATTCCTCCTTCATATCTAAAGGATGCTATATATATATATATATATATATATATATATATATATATATATATATATATATATATAATTCTTGGCTGAAAACTGCTCTCTTTCGTTAGTTTTAATATTTGATGCCACTGCTTCATGGCTTTTAGAATTTCCACTGAAAAATCTGATGATAATCTAATGATCTTTCTGTTGTGGGTTACCGTCTTCTTTTCACTGCCTGCCTTGAAGATCCTTCTTTGTTGTTAATTTTTGACAGCTTCACTATAATGTGCCTTGGAGAACGCCTGCTGGGATTGAGGTAATTAGGTGTTCTATTTGCTTGGATTCAAGGATCCAGTTGTTTCCACAAGTTTGGGAAGTTCTCATCAACCATTTGTTTGAATATACTCTCAGTTCCCTTCTCTCTTTCTTCTCCTTCTGGTATGCCCATTATGCTTATATTGCTCTTTCTGATGGAGTTAGAAAGTTCTTGTAGAGTTCTTTCATTTCTTTTGACTCTCAAGTCTCTCTCTTCCGCCATCTGTGTCATTTCTAGATTTCTATCTTCGATGTCACTGGTTCTTTCCTCCACGTGGTCACCTCTATTACCTAAGCTGGCTATTTCATTCTTCATTTCTTTTATTGAGTTCTTCAGCTCCAGAAATTCTATTTGGTTGTGTTTTAAAATTTCAATCTCTTTGGTAAAATGTTCATTTTGTTCTTTGTTTGTGTTTCTGAGTTCATTAAACTACCTGTCTGTGTTTTCCTACATCTCGTTGAGTGTGGTTTTTTTTTTCAGAACTACAATCTTGAATTCTCTGTCATTTAAGTCATATATTCCCATGTCTTGAAGTTCATTTTCTGGAGACTTTTCATGTTCTGAGTTGCCTTGTTACCTTGATTATTCACGGCAGTTAATGAATTATTATTTCTCTTCCTAGGCATCTACAGGAGTGGGTTCTCCAATAGGTTGGTAGAAAGAGGTCCTTCTTTTGCTTTCCCGTAGGTGTTGGTAAAATGCTTCATTTTCTCTCCATCTGCAGACTTTATTCTCTCTTACAGCTGTAGTGCTGTATTTTCTCTGCACTGTTCTGGTTTCTCACACAATGCGGGGGTGGGGGATGGGTTCCCTGGAAGGTGAACTTCTCCTCTGTGAGCAGTTCACCTGGGTCTCAGGGCACTGCCTGGATGTGGAGAGCTTCTGAAGTTCCAAAACTCTTCCTGCACCAGATTCAGATCCTGTGTGTTTCAGTGGCTCTGTTTACCCCTGCTGGGATTCGCTCAGATAGGTGGGGGCAGGGGTGGGTGGGTTGTGAGACGTGGTTCTGAACAATGGCAGCAAACACCAGCACAGCCAATCCTGCACCCAAGGCTCTCTCCCCTTCACCAGAACTAGATGGGCTGCGAGTCCATGGCTGCAGGCCACAGTTCTCAGAACTGCAAGTATTCTGTTCTTTTGATCAGACACTGCTACCATTCTACTTCTAGTCTGGAAGGTGGGGGTGTGGTGAGCTCTGGGAGGGTAGGGAAGGGTTGTCTATGCTCCATGCCTATGCTTTCCATCCTCTGCTTGGCAGTGAGGGCTTAAACCACTGCTTTCACCCTTCTCCCCTCAGTGTTTGCTCTGAGGTCTCTGCCATGAGCATTGGGTTCAGCCTTGTTACATGCTTATCCCTCAAGCGGGACTGTGGGCTATAAGGGGAGTGATAGCAGCCTCTCCAGTGACTGCGGGAGCTCCAGAATGCAGGGATCTCACACGTCCAAGCTTGGTCTGCATTCTGTGGTCCGTATGGCCCATGTCTCCGCACTTCCCCCTTCCCACCGCCCTTGCGTGCACAATTTGCCCACCTTTAGGTGATTTCAGTGGTGCGTCCCTTAGTCTTGCCTGTCTGCTGAGTAGGGGGTCCTTTGTGGAGTTATAGCTGTTCAATTTGTTGTAATTTTCTGGGGAGATTTCAAGAGGCTCACCTCAGGCCACCATTTCTATGACATCATTAGTCATACAGTCTTAAAATCAATCGCCTCTTTTTAATCAATCAAGTCCTGTTTATTTTGCGTTTACAATATCCATTATTTACTTTCCATTCCCATGACTAGGTCCTCATCACTACATGCATTAATAACCATAATACTGTCTTGATTGATTTCCAATATTTCCATTTCCAATCTCTCCTTTACACTACTTTCAGAGTAATTTTCATGAAATATCACTTTCATCATGTCATCATCCTGAATCATGAATGTTTAATTCCTTAGCATTGTCCATAAAAATCTCAATTCCGATTTCCGGAAAAATGGCAGTGTGAGGTGAGCCTCTGTAAAGCTCCCCTGGAATTTACAAAGAATCGAACAACAAAAACTCCACAAAGGACTCCCTGCACAGCAGACAGGCAACACGAAGAGGCCCACTACTGACTGAAATCACCTACAGGTGGGAGATTCGTGCGAGTGGGGGGAGGAGGAAAAGGAGAAGTGCGCGGAGACGGAGCCGCGCAGGCACAGGACGCAGACGTACCTCAGTGCACCGAGCTCGATGCTTCCCGGAACTACCGCAGCTGCAGGAGAGGGAAGAAGTCGGCCTGCTAGGGCTCTGCCAGGGCTCCACAGGGCTGAGGGGACAGCATATAACACGGCTGAACCCAACGCTCATGGCAGAGACCTCGGAGAAAAGACTGAGGGAAAAAGGCTGAAAACGGTGGTCTAAGCCCCCACTGCCGAGCAGAGAACGGAGCCTTAGGCACTGAGACTAGCCGCCCACTCCCTCCCCTTCCAGAGCACGCCCCGCCCCCACCTGCCCGGGGCTAGAAGCGAAACAGTAGCAGTGTCAGATCAAAACAACAGAAAATTTGCTGTTTTGAGAACTGTGGACCGCAGACACAAATTCACAGCCCAGCTAGTTCCGGCAAAGGGGAGGGAGCTGTAGAAGCAGGACCGGCTGTGGTGGTGGTCACCGCCATTGCTCTGGGACACCCCTCACAACTCACCCCGCCCCTGGCCCCACCTATCTGGGCGGATCCCTGCAGGAGTAAACAGAACTGCTGAAACATGCCGGCTCTGAATCAGGAGCTGGAAGAGCTTTGGAACATCAAAAGCTCTCCGCATATCCACCGGGACACTGCACCCTGTGACATAGATGAACTATGAACAGAGGAGAAGCCCGTCTCCCAGGGAATCCCCCCATTGTGTGAGAAGCTGGAGTAGTGCAGAGAAAACATAGCCCTACCTTGTGAGAGAGAAAAAAAAGCCTGCAGTCAGAGAAAAAGTAAAACATTCTACCAACAAGTACTGTAAAACAAAAGAAAGACCTCTTCCTATCAACTTCTTGCAGAAGTCACTCCTGTAGATGTCTAGGAACAGAAATAGTAAACCAGTAATCGCCATGAATAACCAAGGCAACAAGATAGCTCAGAAAGAAAGTGAAAAATCTCCAGAAAAGGCACTTAAAGATACAGAAATATGTGACTTAAATGACAGAGAATTCAAGACTGCAGTTCTGAAAAAAACTCAACGAGATACAAGAAAACACAGATAGGCAGTTAAAGGAACTCAGAAACTCAATCAAAGAACAGCATGAGCATTTTACGAAAGAGATTGAAATTTTTAAAAAGAACCAAATAGAATTTCTGGAGATTAAGAACTCAATAGAAGAAATTAAGAATGAAATAACCAGCTTAGGTAGTAGAGTTGACCAGATGGAGGAAAGAATCAGTGACATCGAAGATAGAAACCTGGAAATGACACAGATAGAAGAAGAAAGAGACTTGAGACTTAAAAGAAATGAAAGAACTTACAAGAACTTTCTGACTCCATCAGAAAGAGCAATATAAGAATAATGGGCATACCAGAAGGAGAAGAAAGAGAGAAGGAACAGAGAATATATTCAAACAAATTGTCGATGAGAACTTCCCAAATTTGTGGACAGAACTGGACCCTCGAATCCAAGAAGCAAATAGAACACCTAGTTACCTCAATCCCAACAGGCCTTCTCCAAGGCACATTGTATTGAAGCTGTCTAAAATCAACGACAAAGAAAGAATCCTCAAGGCAGCCAGGGAAAAGAAGACGGTAACTTACAAAGGAAAGCCCATTAGATTATCATCAGATTTTTCAGCAGAAACTCTACAAGCCAGGAGGGAGTGGAACCAAATATTCAAACTATTGAAAGAGAGAAATCATGAGCCAAGAATAATATATCCAGCAAAGATATCCTTTAGATATGAAGGAGGAATAAAGACCTTTCCAGACATACAGAAGCTGAGGGAATTTTCTAACACACGACCTGCACTACAAGAAATACTAAAGGAGGCTATTCGACCACCATCAACAGGGACAATTTGTGGCAACCAAAACTCAAAAAAGGGGAGAGTAAAGGCCTGAACCGGAATATGGGAATGGAGAAAGTAAGCGTGCTGAAGAAAATGGAATACTCTAAATATCAAACTTTCTTTTACATAAACTTAAGGGTAACCACTCAAAAAAATCCAGAATTGAAATATGTACTGAAATAAAAGAAGAAACAGAGGGAAACATCATAGAATACCACCACACAGAAATAATAGACAACAACAAAAAGGCAAAGAAACAATGGAGACACAGCCTTACCAGAAAACTAAAGATAGAATGACAGGAAATCCTCACCTATCAATAATCACCCTAAATGTAAATGGACTGAACTCACCAATAAAAAGGCACAGAGTAGCAGATTGCATCAAAAAACTAAACCCAACCATATGCTGTCTCCAAGAGACACATCTCAGCTACAAGGACAAGCATAGACTCAAAGTGAAAGGGTGGAAATTGACACTCCAAGCAAATGGTACCCAGAGAAAATCAGGTGTAGCCATAATGATATCAGATGAAACAGACTTCAAGGTGAAAAAGATAACAAGAGACAAAGATGGACATTTCATAATGGTGAAGGGGACTGTACAACAAGAAGACATAACAGTCATCAATATTTATGCCCCCAATCAGGGAGCACCGAAATACACCAAGCAACTACTAACAGAACTAAAGGGAGAAATTGACCAAAACACAATTATACTAGGGGACTTAAATACATCATTGACAGCTATGGCTAGATCATCCAAACAGAAAATAAATAACGAAATAGTAGCCCTAAATGACACATTAGATGAAATGGACATAATTGACATTTATAGAGCACTTCATCCTAAAACATCAGACTATACATTCTTTTCTAGTGTACATGGAACATTCTCAAGGATAGACCATATATTGGGACATAAAATCAGTCTCAACAAATTTAAGAAGATTGAAATCATGCCATGCATATTCTCTGATCACAAGGCTTTGAAATTGATATCAACTGTAAAAAGAAAGCGGGAAAAAACACAAATACATGGAGATTAAACAACATATTTTAAAGAAGGACTGGGTCAAAGAAGAAATTAGAGGAGAGATCAAAAGATACATAGAAACAAATGACAATGAAAATACATCCTACCAAAATTTTGGGATGCAGCGAAAGCAGTTTTAAGAGGGAAATTTATCTCATTATAGGCCTATCTCAAGAAACAAGAAAACTCCCAAATAAATAACCTCATGTTACACCTTAAAGAACTAGAAAAAGAAGAACAAGTAAAACCCAAGGTCAGCAGAAGAAAGGAAATAATAAAAATTAGAGCAGAACTGAATGAAATAGAGAACAAAAAGACAATAGAAAAAATTAATGTGACAAAGAGCTGGTTCTTTGAAAAGATTAACAAAATTGACAAACCCTTGGCTAGACTTACTAAGATAAAAAGAGAGAAGACACTGATTAACAAAATCAGAAACGTAAAAGGGAAGTTATCACGGACACCACAGAAATACAAAGGATCATCCAAGAATACTATGAAGGACTATATGCCACCAAATTCAACAACCTAGAAGAAATGGACAAGTTCTTAGAAACATATAGCCTTCCAAGGCTGAACCATGAAGAACTGGAAAATCTAAACAGACCGATCACCAGTAACTAAATTGAATCAGTCATCCAAAACCTTCCCAAAAGCAAAAGTCCGGGACCAGATGGCTTCACTAGTGAATTCTACCAAACCTTCAAAGAGGATCTAATACCAATTCTGCACAAACTCTTCCAAAAAATTGAAGAAGAGACAGTACTCCCTAACTCATTTTATGAGGCCAACATTACCCTGATACCAAAACCTGGTAAGGACAGCACAAAAAAAGAAAACTACAGACCAATATCTCTGATGAATACCGATGCAAAAATCCTAAATAAAATTCTAGCAAATCGAATACAACAATGCATTAAAAAGATTATTCATCACGACCAAGTGGGGTTCATCCCCGGGGCACAAGGATGGTTCAACACACGCAAATCCATCAATGTGATACATCACATAAACAAAATAAAGGACAAAAATCATATGATTATATCAATTGATGCAGAAAAAGCATTTGAAAAGATACAACATCCATTTATGTATGATTAAAACACTTAATAAAATAGGTATAGAAGGAAAATACCTTAACATAATAAAGGCCATATATGACAAGCCCTCTGCTAATCTCATAATTAATGGAGAAAAACTGAAGCCCTTTGCTCTACATTCAGGACATGACAGGGATGTCCCCTATCACCTCTGCTTTTCAACATAGTGTTGGAAGTCCTTGCCAGAGCAATCAGGCAAGAGAAAGAAATAAAAGGCATCCAAATTGGGAATGAAGTAGTTAAATTATCACTCTTTGCAGATGACATGATGCTATATATAGAAAACCCTAAAGACTCCACCAAAAAGCTATTAGAAACAATCAACGAATACAGTAAAGTGGCTGGCTACAAAATCAATGCACAAAATTCCATTGCCTTCCAATATACTAACAATGAAATCTCAGAAAAAGAAATACAAAAAACAATTCCTTTTGCAATTGCAAAAAAAGAATAAAATACCTAGGAATAAACTTAACCAATGATGTGAAAGACCTATATGCTGAAAACTATAAGACTTTTTTGAAACAAATTGAAGAAGACACAAAGAAATGGAAAGACATTCCGTGCTCATGGATTGGAAGAATCAACATAGTTAAAATGGCCATATTACCCAAAGCAATATACAGATTCAATGCAATCCCCATCAAAATCCCAATGGCATATTTTAAAGAAATAGAACAAAAAATCATCAGATTTGTTTGGAACCACAAAAGACCCTGAATAGCCAAAGCAATCTTAAAAAAAAAGAACTATAATGGAGGTATCACACTTCCTGACTTTGGCTTGTACTACAGGGCTACAATAATCAAAACAGCATGGTATTGGCAGAAAAACAGACACATAGACCAATGGAATAGAATTGAGAACCCAGAAATAAAACCACATAAAGATGGACAGATAATTTTTGACAAAGAAGCTAAAAACATACAATGGAGCAAAGACAGCCTCTTCAATAAATGGTGCTGGGAGAATTGGATAGCCACGTGCAAAAGAATGAAACTGGACTGCTATTTGTCACCATGTACCAAAGTTAATTCAAAATGGATCAAAGACTTAAGCATAAGACCTGACACAATAAACTGCATAGAAGAAAACATAGGTACTAAACTTATGGACCTTGGGTTCAAAGAGCATTTTATGAACTTGACTCCAAAGGCAATGGAAGTAAAAGCTAAAATAAACGAATGGGACTATATGAAACTTAAAAGCTTCTGCACAGCAAAAGAAACCATTGACAAAATAAAGAGGCCACCAACTGAATGGGAGAAGATTTTTGCAAACAGTGCCTCCGATAAGGGGCTAGTATCCAGAATATACAAGGAACTCATGCAACTCAACAACAAAAAACAAACAACCCAATTGAAAAATGGGCAGAGGACTTGAAGAGACATTTCTCCAAAGAGGACATACAAATGGCAAATAGACATATGAAAAAATGCTCAACATCACTAATCATCAGAGAAATGCAAATCAAAACCACAATGAGATATCACCTCACCCCAGTCAGAATGGCTATCATCAACAAGACAAATAGTAACAAATGTTGGAGAGGCTGTGGAGAAAAGGAACCCTCATACACTGTTGGTGGGAATGCAGACTGGTGCAGCCGTTATGGAAGGCAGTGTGGAGGTTCCTCAAAAATTACGAATAGAATTGCCATATGACCCAGCAATCCCTCTCCTGGGTATCTACCCAAAAATCTGAAAACATTTAGAGATAAAGACACGTGTGCTCCAATGTTCATTGCAGCTTTGTTTACGGTGGCCAAGACATGGAAACAACCAAAATGTCCTTCGATAGATGAATGGATAAAGAAGTTGTGGTATATATACACAATGGAATACTATTCGCAGTAAGAAAAGATGATATAGGAACATTTGTGACAACATGGATGGATCTTGAGAGTGTAATGCTGAGCGAAATCAGTCAGACAGAAAAGCAGAGAACCATGTGATTTCACTGATATGTGGTATATAAACCAAAACAACAAAAGAACAAGACAAACAAATGAGAAACAGAAACTCATAGACACAGACAATGGTTTAGTGGTTGCCAGAGGGTAAGGGGGTGGGGGTGGGGGTGGAGATGAGGGGTAGGGGATCGAATATATGGGTGATGGAAGGAGAACTGACTCTGGGTGAACACACAATGGGATTTATAGATGATGTAATACAGAATTGTACACCTGAAATCTATGTAATTTTACTAACAATTGTCACCTCAATAAATTTAATTTAAAAAAAAATATCAAGGATCTCAAAGATTCTTTGATTTTTGTTGGATATATCTATCAATATCTTACATTAAATATTATACCTGTAACATTTTAAAAGTATTGCTTTATTTGTTCATTTAAATATAATTACAATAAATTCAATACATGTTATCATAAATAACATGTTTATAAAACATAACTATATTTTGCAAACCAAAAACAGTGAGAATAGTAGCATTATTTTACAAATTTGCAAATCTTTTTTATAGAAGAGAATTTACTATAAGACAGCTAAATTTTTATGTTCACTCTGCATTCAACCTGTTATGATATGTTCTTTGGTTAAAGCATATGAAGAAATTCTGGCCTCAAGTAAATATGTAGTTGGAAAATGGGGGATTATTAGCATAGCCTTTTCAAATAATTGTGGATATTCTTCTTTAATACTATACCAAAATTTGACAGTGGCAGTTTCTTTTTTTTTTTTTTTTTCTTTTTTTTTAATTAAATTTATTGGGGTGACAATTGTTAGTAAAATTACATAGATTTCAGGTGAACAATTCTGTATTACATCATCTATAAATCCCATTGTGTGTTCACCACCCAGAGTCAGTTCTCCTTCCATCACCATATATTCGATCCCCCTTACCCTCATCTCCCCCCCCCACCCCCCGCCCCCGTTACCCTCTGGCAACCACTAAACTATTGTCAATGAAATGGGAACTCTGAATCCATATTAATGAACTTTTTGGACTTTGTTAAAATCCACTGGTCAGTCTTGTACTTTAAATGGAACTTTAATACAAGCATGATTTTACAACAGCATGCATTGATCATTTGACAAATATTATATCACTGAGTTACGCAGATATTCCAAATGGTGACGCATTTCATCATACTATATTTTAAAAATCACATTAGTTAATATCACTGCTGATCTCATCAGAAAAGGCTGTAAGTATTGGGACACTCTCAAGCTTAGGGTGGCACATATAAGTGTTCTAAAATTCTAATTTTCATTTGAAATCTCAAATTTTATCGTTGACCAAAAATACTATCAGTTATTTTCCTTGAAGTGAGGGACTTACTTTATTTTTGAGAAAATGGCTGCCAAATACCCAAGTCTGAATAACCATAGTTTTTCAGTTGTTCTTTCCAGTAACACTGGAGTACTATGTGAAAAGCTGCTAGTTCAGTTCGCAACTCAATCATGCAAATGCTTTACCTCAAGACACTATCATACTTCAGTATGCATCAGAAGTGCTTTATGTATATTCCCATTTGATACAGAGATTAAAAAGATATGTACTCATCAAATTGTGCACATTAAATATGTACAGTTCTTTGTATATCAATTATACCTCAATAAAGTTGTTTAAAACAAAGATATGCACACAAGTTCAAGATTTAATACAATGAATAATACTTACTGGTTTATCAAAGACATTAAGTGAAAATGGCTTTCTTTTTTAACTGTGAGTGTGGTGGTAAAGAATACAATTACTAACTAGTACAGTTTGGTGCCACTCCCTGGATTTGTGACAAGTTACCAGAAGTTTTACCCCCCCACTCCACCCCCCATTGCTCTTGTACCATCAGAAAAAATATCAACACAGGGAAAAGGCAAGTAAGGTTCCTTTTGAAAATTGTTCTGATCTCTCAGACTCCTTAAAAGAGTGTTGGGGAGCCCAAGGTGTCCATGGACCACATACTGGGAACCACTCAAAGTGGTTCTACACTATGAGTCTACACTTGAATCTATACTATGAGTCTACACTTTGAGGTTGACACTATGCCTGGAACCCTTTCCTTCTTTAGCATTACCTCTGGTCACTGGTTTCAGGTTAAGCTCAGCCCTCTTCTTTTAGCATTCTAAATATACTCTATGAGTGATATTATTTACCTAATGATTTTATCTACCACCTATGAACTAATGATTTCCCCAAATCTGCATTTCTAATGCAGACTTATCTCCTGACCCACAGATCTGTATTTTTGATTAATATCATGTAGATACCTTAAACTTGATATACTCAAAACATAATTCATCTTTTCCTGAAAATTCATTTATACTCCTGAATTCTCGATCTAGGCTATTAGCACCGTTGTTCATCCAGTCACCCAATCTAGAAATCTAGGGGTCATCCTTAACTCCTTCGTCTCCCTCACCCATAAAGGCCAGCCAGGTAACATCAATTTGTGATACTGTGATAACATCAACATTGTAATACAATAGGGAGCGGTGAAGCCTATGTCAAACTAGAGAATGCATGTTCCATATAAATGGCATTCATATTCAATCAATGAATGAGCCAAACAAAACATATTTGTTGGTTGCCAATCTGTGATAGCTGGTAACTCTGAAATATCTCTTGATTTTGCACCTGTCTTTCCATTTCCACTGCCATTCTTCTAATTTAAATCCTCCATCATCTCTTATATAGACTATTGCAACAGCCTTATAACTGACCCCCCTGGCTCTAATTTGCACAAATACTTTCAATCCCTGCCCCATCCAGATTTATCTTTCAGGCGGCAAAGAGCATGATCTGAAATGCAAATCTGGTCACTTATTTGAAACTCCAGCTGAAAACCCAGTAATAGTCCCCAATCACCTATAAGGAAAAAAATACATATTCCTTAGCACAATGTTAATCTATAATCTGCCCCCCTCCACTTACTACTTCAATTTAGCTCTTCTCCATTTTTCTATCCAAGTGCAAAACTCCAGCTATCAATATCATGATAAGAGCTAAAACTTATTAATCTCTTCTTATATGCCAAGCACTGTTCCAAATTACACATATTAACTCATTAGTCCTCACCACCATTAAGATAGGTATCATTATTAAGCCCATTTTACAGATGAGGAAACTGAAGCACAAGCTAAATTGAACCGTTGGGAGTTCATCTAAAGTTTCTAGTTTTGTTTAAGGATTCTGTGTCTTTGCATATGCTATTCACTCTGATTGAAATGGTTTTTGTTTTCTTTTCTAATGAACTTCTATCATCTTTCAAGATTCAGATCAAACATCATCTCTTTAAGCTACCTTCTCTGGCTACCCCATCCCCCCGGTAAAGCTAGGTATTCCTTCCCACCTTTGGAATATACATATTTGGAATTACATATTACAACCTACCAGAAATAAACATCTTCCTAGCACTTAAGCACAGTAGAACAGTGGCTTACCTATAGCAGGCAGTCCTTGCTGTAAGCAATACACTGTCAAGAACTACAATTTCTACCTTTTATGGAAGAGTGAGAGAAACAAGGTGAGGGTTGTTTTGTTCCTGCTCCCCCTTCCCAATCTCACTCCCCTATAATCACTATCACACTCCCATGGCAGATAGTCCTTTAGGGATAATTCAAGCAAAAGTCCTAACTTCTACATATTGGATAATCCCTATCTGGGGCCTTACAATCCAGGAGGCTTAAACCCACTTTATAATCCCTCAATAAGGTAATGTATTTTTGCATAATTGGAACTGTCAAAATCAATAAGAAACGTTTTAAAACATGACAAGCCACTCTGAAATGAGGAAGAGACTATAAGTCACTGATTACTATGATTTTTACAGAGAAAGCTATATAGTCTTTCCTAAATTGAGCATTCAGGTATAAAAGCTCCTTATTTTTTAAACACATTTAGAGTTTGAACACATATAATCTAGTATCTTCTATTAGGCAGGAATTTAATGAACATTTTGTGAGAACATCTGCTTGTTATTTATCTTTGTCTCATTTTACACATCAGCAAATCCCTTTTTCTACCACCAGGACAGAATAAAAATCACCATTTTATTATATAGGGTTCATAAATTTAAACTTCAATGGGGTGAAAGAGTAGCAATTGTCAGCACTGTATTCCATCTGATGTTACAAGGAAGTACTACAAGGGTGAGGAAGTGCAGAGTGGAAATGATTAAATATATAAATCCCTTTAACACATACTCTGCCAATGGCTACTGTGTTTTACTGTTACAGCAACTGCTAAGTAGAATTAAAAGCTTCTGTATTCTTTTTCAGAAGGGTATTATTTTTTTGCCGTCTTGAGTTTATACCCCATAAAAGGATGGTTTTGTTTTAATAAACTTTTTTCTCTATGTTCTACAGAGAGAACTTTAACAAAGAAACAACTCAGATGACCAGGTATAGATCTTTTTCCTCTAGCTTTAGTGAGATAAAGTTTACATACAACATTGTGTAAATTTAAGGTGTATAATGTGATGGTTTGATACATGCATATATTGTGAAATGAATATCACAATAACATTTGTTCACACTTTGAAAATCTGGGAAACAAGAAAGAGCTACTATATTTTCTTCAATGCTCCTATCCTATTTCTTGAAGCTACCAAATGGTATTTGTAAGCGCTCCTGCTATTCATTATGAGAAGGAGCCAGTATCAAGGCCTTAGTCATCAGGAATGGCCAGTGCCAAGAGCTAAGGCTAGTACGAAGCAGGGAAAGAATGCTGCCAGCTTAGGCAAAGTGGATCAAGTCATTTCTAGAAGTATATCCATCATAAGATCTACTTGTAAATGTTGTATGCTTTTAGGTAGGTAATAGTATGGAATAAAATCTTAATTACAACAGTAGTTATAGTTTATTTTTCCCCCGATTCAAATATACTGTCCTATATGCCATGAAGAATAATAAAGTAAGGAATAAGAAAGGCACAGTCCTTGCCTTCAAGAATTTATAATCATTTCCTTCCAAAAGTCATTTATAGTGCATATACATCACTAGCCTTATATGAAAAGAACAAGTTTAGCACACATAAACTTACTAAAAAAATAGGAGATATAATACCCCATTGAACATTGGATTGGGTGGTATGGATAGTAAACAGTGTTGCAGTTCAGAGAAGTGGAAAATAAATCAACGCAGGCTAGCAGAAGAGAGGGAGGCTTTCTGTGATGTGTAGAATTTGAGTTTGGTAAATTGGATAGGATTTATAAAGGTGAAGGAGGGCAAACTAAGAATCAAATTAATGTATATCATGCACCTTCATTCTATCCCAAAACTTAAGTTCTTTACTACAGAAGCGTTTTGAAAGTCCCTCCACAGAACACCATCAAACAGGAAAGAAGGAGATAAGGAGATGCACACGACCCTCTTACACCTTCCTTTCTAAGCCACTGGGAAACAGAAATCTCAGCTAGGGATTGATCTCAATATATGATTAAAGAAATTGATGCTAAAATATGATTGAAGTTTAACCTTTCCATGACACATTTGTATCTTAAAAGGAGAGATCATCAACCAACACAGAATCCCTAATTAGTACAATTATGTGGAAAATGTATTTTGAAGCTAGGAGACGCCCCCCAGAGCATTTTTCTTCTCTTTGTCCATTCCATATAGTGGTGTTCTCTTCCCCCACATGATCTGCTAGAACTTAAGATATGCAGGATCACCATGACTAGCACATGCCTTTTCCCCTTATTTACAAGAACTTCCTCACCTCATTGGGCTCCTGTATATAAAAAGATTGCAAATATTGGAAACTACCGTGAAATTGCTCTAAGTAAGTTTCTATTTTCTTCAGCATTAATTTTTTTTGTTTTATTTTGTAAGGCAAAAGCATTTACAAGATACAGGGAGTCATTTTAGGTTGATGAAAATAAAATGCTCATGGGTGATACAGTAGTCATTTTTATTTATCTCAGTGATTCTCAACCAGGCCGGTATAATACCCACTGAAGATCACACTAGAATCTCCAAGAAATCTTTTTCAAACTATGCCCACCTAAACTCTGATATTTTTGTATTTCCCCAAGGTGACATAGCCCCTCTCTACTTGATTTCAGCATCAGCCTGGACTTTATACTTCCCAACTATTACCTACCTTCATTCCCAATCTACCTTGGCATTCAGATCATCATACTAATGGGAGCAATGAAGAAAAGAAAATAAGAAAGAAAGGCAGGGAGAATTTATTTTAAAATGCTAGAGGAAATCTACAACACCAGCTTTCTAGTTGACTAAACTTTAAAATCCTGACTGAATTATCTTTATTCCTTAAGGACTGGCTTATATTCTCCATCAACTCTAAGAAGTGTTTGTTGTGGCCTAGAATGGTAAATACTCTGTTACATCTGTAACTGGGAAACAGACCTGGTACTTTTGGCACCATCTGAGTCATGGGGTGTGAGGGAATTAGAAAGGCTCTTTAGAACAGCTGACTCTTTGGTTGTAAAAGGTGGGAAGAAAGGACAAAGGCCAATAAAGCAGCATTGCAAGGTTGGTAGCACAGGTGATTACTGCAGTGCAGGGAGTTAAGTCAAACTATGGAGAGTATATGGATCTAGAGCCTAAGAACCAAGAAGCAAATGCAGAAACTAGTGTCAAGCAAGGGAATGAAAGAAGGAAAGCAGAGAAATAAAAGATCATAAACACCCTTTTCAGGAGGGATGGCCAGATTCACACGTAACTCTGAAATCTCAATAATCTCAGATAAAAGGTTGAAACACCACAAAGCTCATTTGTAACATCCAGTCCATTATCAAAGGGCATCATTGCTAGCTTTCAAAAGCAAAAACAAAACAGAAAACACAAAAACAACATACACACACATACTTGCATACATACATGGATATGCACACATCTGTGCACAAGGATTAAAACAAAAACATGCACAGAGATTCACATACAAAACTACTTATCATGAACACACACACACACACACACACACACACACACACACACACTCAGGCACCAAGGATGGGATTGAATGAAAGAAAACCGTCTCTGACTTGGACAGTTTTCTCCTTCAGGCTTCTTCACTTATATAGGAAGATTCCTAGTCAAATGTAAGAGGTATGTTGGTCACTTAAACAGGGCACTTCATTTTGGTTGTCTTATATTACATATTTACATCACAGGTGCTCTGGCTACTTCAGAAATAAAAAAAGTAGTTGTAAAAAGTATAGGCTATTAATTCTGAAGCAGTGTTACTGGTGAGAAAAGGTATATGGAAAATGTGTACGAAGCCACCCCTCATGGGTCCTATTCTAATTGAGGTTTGTGCCTTTTAAAAATAAGTAACTCTATAGATTCAATTAAATCCCTTTCAAAATCCAAGATGGCTTATTTTTTTTTTAAAGAAATTGACACACTGATTTTAAAATTCATATGAAAATATAAGAGACCCAGAATACCCAGAACAATGTTGTAAAACAAGAAAAAAGTTGGAAGACTGCCACTTACCAACTTCAAAACTTACTACAAAGCAATAGTAATCAAGATAATGTGGTATTGGCATAAGGGCAGGTATATAGAACAATGGAACAGAACTGAGTGTCCAAAAATAAACCCTATATTTACCATCAGTTGATTATTGACTAGAGCGCCAGAATCATGCGATGGAGAAGAAATAGTCTTTTCAATGATGGAGCTGGGACAACTGGATGTCCACATGCAAAAGAATGGACCCTGACCTCACGTCATACATAGCAATTAACTAAAATGGATTACAGAGCTATATATAAAGGCTGAAAACGTAAAACACTTAAAGGAAAACATAGGAGTAAATCTTTGTGACCTTGAGTTAGGTAATGGTTTGTTATATATGACACTTAAGTGATGAAAGAAAAAAATAGATAAATTGGCTTCATCAGAATTAGAAAACGTTTCTGTGGCAAAAGATACTATCATGAAAGTAAAAATACAGCCTACAGAGTGGTATAACATATTTTCAAAACCATGGGATACCATTTCACACTTATTAAAATGGCTTTAAAAAAAGAGACAATAAACTTTCCAACTTAGGCTGAGCAGAATGTCTCCTGCAAAGAAGGGTGACAAGAAGAAGACGGACTATTCTTCCATCAATAAGGTAGTGACCAGAGAATACACCATCAACATTCACAAGTGCATACATGGAATGGGTTTCAAGAAGCATGCCCATCGGTCACAAAAGAAATCTGGAAATTTGTCATAAAGGAGATGGGAACCCCAGATTTGCAAACACCAGACTTAACAAAGCCGTCTGGGCCAAAGGAATAAGGAATGTCCCGTACCATATCTGGGTGCGGTTGTCCAGAAAACATAAGGAGGATGACGATTCACCAAATACATTCTATACATTGATTACCTATGTACCTGTCACCCCTTTCAAAAATCTATAGTTAATGTGGATGAGAACTAACTGCTGATTGTCAAAGTTATAAAACTTTCTTTGGAAAAAAAAGACAATAAGTATTGACAAGATTATGGAAAGTTGAAATCCTTATTCATTGCTGATGAAATTGTAAAACTGTGCCACCACTTTAGAAACAATTTTGAGGCTCTTCAAAAAGTTAGCCATAGAGTTACTATATGACCCAAGTATATATTCCTATGTATATACCCAAGAGAAATGAATGCATATGTCCACACAAAAACTTGTACACGAATGCTTATAGCAGCATTACTCACTATAGCCAAAGAGTGGAAACAACCCAAATGTCCATCAACTCATGAACAGAAAAACAAAATGTGGTATAGTAACACAATGGAATAGTATGCAGTCATAAAAAGGAATGAAGCACTGATAGATGCTACAACATGGATGAGCCTGAAAACATTATGCTAAGTGAAAGAAAACAAATGCAAAAGGTCACATGTTTCATCATCCCATCCATACAGAATGTCCAGAATAGTCAAATCCAGAGACATAGTAGATTAGTGGTTGTCTAGTGCTGGGGAGAAGGGTAGATTGGGAAATAATGGCTAAGGGGATCAGGAATTATTTATTTTAGGAGTAATGAAAAAACTATTAAATTGAATTTTTGATGATAGTTGCATAACACTGAATATACTAAAGATCATTAAATTATACACGTAAAATAGATAAGTTGTATGGTATGTAAATCATACTCGAATAAAGCTGCTATTAAAAAATTAGTCACTCAGGAAGCACAGGATGCTTTTTTTCCAACATTTGAGGGGTTACCACATGGAACTGGCATGAGGATGCTTGGTGTAACCCCAAGGGGTAAGCAGAATCAAGGCCACCACACAGTACAACTCCAGAGGGCTTCATTCATGTTGCAGTTTGTGTGAATGTTACCAAGGCTAAGAGTAGGAGCAATGGGTAGAGATTGAAAGGAAAGATATTTTGATTCGTGTATGCAAACATTCAATAACTAGAGCTATTCAAAGATCAAAATGTGCTACCTCATAATGGAAAGTGCAAAATTATTGGAAGTATTCAAGCGTAAGCTGGGTGACCACTTGAGGAATGAGTAGATGGTTTTACATAACAGACTACATTATGTATGTGGTGGAGGGGGAAGATGTGACTTAATAGGCTTTAAGGCTTCTTATAACTAAGGTTTTGTTAAGTGCATATATTACAAATTTTCATTTGTAAACCTTTTTTTCTTTCTTAATCATTTCCTCATTAGCCAGGAATAAATGAGTACTTATATATTCTCCCTAGATTCAGAAGTCCTAATAGTGATTTCCAATGAAAGAATAAAACTTGATGCTGTAGTTTAGGTCATTTCTAATATTTATATGCTGTCTCTGGCTCAATCATTTAGCAATGGGCTTACTCGATTACCCTTTTTTGTAGTCTACAGTTTTAAGCACTTCACAAATATTAGTAAGAGCAGGATCCTACATTGTACTTAATACTGATAATAGTTAAGTTAATGAATACAAATCACTCTGGACTCTGTCTTTTCTCTCTTTCCACCCTCCTCTGTCCTTTCACCAGATATGGAATATGCAGGCTGCTGATTTTTACAAGTTGCTTTCAATGCTCCAGAATGAACTCTTTGGCTGAAGGTTTAAAATATTTTGGCCTAAGTCCACGAATGCCATAAGAAACTGGCATTCTGTTCTGCAATGCTTTTCTCTCTGTCAATAACTTTAACTTGGGGTCATCAAGTGGAATCACTTGTCAGGTGGTCCATTATGATCTCGATTTAAAACCTCATGGGGTAACAGTCCTCTACAACACTACATTTCAGAGCTACTGGGAATGATTCTATACTGAAAAAGAAAAGTCTAGATACAATGAGAAAAGTTGTTTATCCATTATCTGTTTCACAACAGCAAGGGGCAGTTTAATAACCTGGGAGGGTCAGCTTACCAATGGTGTCATTGGATCAGAAATGGCTAAACACCTTCAAATCAAGTACCTCCCTCATTGAACTGGTCAAGTACAGGCAACAGATATAGTAGCTGCTAGCTAAATACTAGTGCCGACTGACTTACCCTGGCTCACTGCCATCCTAGGCATATACAAAAACTCTGTATCAAAAATCTCAAGTGGAAAACATCTGCAATGAAATTGTACTCATTGTCCAGCTAGTACACCAGAGCCTTACTATAAATCTCACTCGCAGGGTTCATGCCTTGGAACTATGTACTAATGTTCTAACATAGCCCTTCTGTTACTTCCAGTAATAAATCCCCATGGAGAAGATCCAAGAAGGGCATTGCCTTAGATCATATTCCATGTTAGAGTGAGGTTCTTCTCCACAGCTTGTGTTTCATCTGGTCTTGATGTGAGGCCAGCAAAGAAAATGTTCTGGAGAGTTCGCTGCTAGGTAGGGATTCTTTTTATTTTAAATAGCTGTAAATATTTGACAAAACAATTATGCCCTTGCCACTTCAATTCCTTCAGACCATTTCTTTCCCTTCTTGTTAAAAGCCTCACAAAGCCCATGGGTAGGGCACTCAGGGAATGCTACGAGGGAGGGGGAAAGATACTACTAGAATCCCAGGCTCATTTCTCCAATGGTCATATTTCTGCCTGTGCTTATCCCTTTTTCTGCCAGATTGTGCTCTTTATTGTTCACACCACTCAAAATAGCCATGAACGCCAATATTCAGAATTACTCAAGCTGTCTTTATTGTATTTACTTTGTATCCCACCCTCATAAATCACTCTTTCGAGATTCCTTAAGCATTTCAATTGCTCTTTTTCCATTTTAAGCATCTTCATTCCAGAGAATAGGAACTTGAGCATAGTCTTATTACCAATTAAAAAGGGATTCTTACTACCTTGCTGCAAGAAGTTATTTGTCCATATCTGTGTCAGTTACTCAAAACCACGTTGGCTTTTAAAATGCCATATCATATTGCACACTCTTAATATACTTCACTATCTCCTGCCATCTATAGACTTTTAAAAGCATGAATCAAATTTACTTTCCATGATGACCTATTTGTATATTTATAAGGAAGAAAAAAATGTAATATGCCACCCCAAAACCTTCTCCAGAATAGTTTGACATACTTGCAGATTATTGTGATTTTATTAAATATGGATTGTGACACTTATTTTATATTATTTATGCTCCTTATCACAAATTTAGGTGAATCCAGATTGTACAACTTCCACTGAATAACCTGGCCAAATTTCCATGACTCAGGAGAGCACATCAGATTTGTAGTTCTTTGCAATTCCTGCCCCACCTCCAAACCAAATGGCAGTGTTTGGGAAAACACCAACCATATTTAGCAGCAAGAGTTAGCAGTGTAAGGTAGGGCATGGGTGTGGCAATGAGTAGAGTGTATAGAGAATGTAAAGAAGGCTTTCTATACATCTTCATCAAAAGCTTTAACTGAACACATCTCAACTCCTGTTCAGTACAGAGTTAACACAGGGAATGTTTTCTTTACATCCTCCCACTTGATACTGATCTGGGATTTTTGTTAGGGAACACCCTAGTGCTATGAAACCCTCCTGTTTATGATAGAGAGAAAGTGGGACAGAAGTGGGTGTAGAGGGAGGGAAGGGGAGACAGAGAGATTGAGACGTGGGGGAGGGACCATTCCTAAGTATACATAAGTTAAAAAACAACAGAAATGCAGTCTTTGGAGTCTGGACATGGAGCTATAAGCAAATTAGCAGAATATACAGCCTTGAGTAAAGACAACCAACATTTATTGAGAGGGTTAATGAGAATTAAATTAAATAACTTACGTAAAGATGCTAGCATAGTCCTAAAATATACCTTACCTTTAAAATATATTTTCCTTCTTCTCCACCCTGGCATGAATTATGAAGGTCCTGATCAGAGTGAACTTTCTCACTGAAAGTAGAAATGCCTAGCTTTCTAAACAAAGAAAAATGTCACTGAAAATTGAAGATGTAGTTTGGAGGAAGGGAGAGGCAAGGAGTTTAAAATTTCTTTTAGATCCAAATGGGTTTTGTCTTTATGCATTTCTTGAAACTGTAGCTTTGGTACTATCTCTTTAGTCCTCAAAACAAAAGAACCTATTTGCAGAGTGCTCCAGGGTGGCCCTGCGTGGTACTCTAAAACACCAGTTTTGAACTCAAGGCAGTTCAGTGAGGCTGGATACAACAATAGATTCTGGGAGCGAGTTTGAATGGTACAAAAAGGCGGAGTGCAATGCTGTCCATTGAAAACAGAAAGCAGAGCCACAGAAAGTAAAGAATGTGAAGGGTGAGAAGGGAATTTCAAGATGTGCTAAATCTTTTAGCAACTGAGAAGAGTACAAACAACTGGGATCTAGGCAACAGAGGGCTGCTCAAGCAGGCCTAATTATTTATCATATAGTTTCCACAGATAGTAATAGTCAAGTATATTGGTCTACCTATGTGTTTTTTCCAATACTATAGACTTTGACACTAGGTTCTTTTTAGAAAGCCATGAAGTACAATTAATACACATGATGACCTCCACACAATAATAAAACAGAGTACCTAGATGTATGTATCTTTATATAGAGACTACAATCCATTTCTGATTCAAATTCTTCCAAAGTATTCATGCTATCTTAAATAATGAAAGTTGCACGAGAAACAAACAGAAAAATATTTTGGACAGAATATTCCAGAATATCTATGCAGGGTAGAAGTCACCTCGTTGTTCAGCTTCTGGAACTCTCAGGTTCTGGGAACAGCTTTGAACCTTGAATTAGAAAGACAGGAGAAAATCTCTTTGGTGGTTAACAGTTTCTGAACACCTAAATATTGCATGTAAGTGCTGAGTATGTACAAGGCACTAGGCTACGTACTAAGAGACTAGTAAAATAAGGTTTTGCACTTCAAGGAACTCAGTCTAGTGGGGGAAGATAGACCAAAATTAAGTATTACAATAAAGTAGCAGGTGTCATTTGTGCTGAACCTTAAATGTTGAGTAGCTCTAGGGTTGTCGGAGATGTGGAAGAATGGCAATTAAAATATAGAGGACAGCATGAGGAAAAAGCACACGAGCTTGAAAATTTGGGGGATACCTGGTGATTTAGAAGTGGTTTACAGTGGCTAGTGAACAGATTTTACAGAAGGTGGTGTAGTGTGAGATAGGCGTATAAATGCACTGGGACAAGGTCATGGATACTCCTGAATGTCTCTTTGGAAAAAAAAAATCCTTTAGAAGGGGTTTGAGGAGAGTAGTGGTACAGTAAGATCTGTATTTAGGAAGAACACTAACAGCTAGGCATAAAATGGAGTGGAGAGAGAGTAGATATAGGAAAGATGTGCTATGATTTGGTTGTTAGGATGCATGGAAGAACAACTACTCTGGTTGACAATGTTTGTTCTTGCAAAAAGCTGAGAACTGAGAGAGAAGCAACAGACTATGAAAGACAAATTTTTTAAAGGCTGACAATCTGAAGAAAAAACATGAGTAGTGACTGTGTTTAGAAAAGCTGCTGGGGATGCAATGATCCACCATGTCTCTGGCAATATAGAATACCAGCAATGAAGGTCAGAAAGAAAGGAGAATTTCAACCAGTCTGGTGAGCAGATAGCTCTACATTGTCTAAGTCTTCTAAAGACATGGACAATGGGTTATCTGCTCTGGGTGGCATTCGAGTGGGCAAACAGCTTCTTCAGTGAAGTGTCCTTAAAGACATACCATGTATTACATAGTAGTTAAGAGCATAGCCTCTGGAGACAGAAATCCTGTCATTAAATTCTGATTCTGCTACTTAGTAATTGTGTGACCTGGTAGGCAGGTTGCCTAAACTCTGTGTCTCGGTTTTTCTACACTTAAAATGGAAATAATACTACTTACCTCAAAGGAATACTGTGAAGGTTGATGAGTCCATACATACAAGGTATTTATAACATGGCCTGGCACAGAGTAAGCACTCAATAAACGTTAGCTATTATTATCAGGTGTCTGTATGGGTGGAGGAGACACACTTAACTGCACTATATTTGATTACCCTTGAAAACATCAGTGCTATATCTAAGGGATGGCAATTAATATAGTTTAGCAGACCAAAAGGCATCCGCAGTATCTTGTCTTGCATAGACAGCATGCCTTAACTATTACTCATACTGAGTATCTTAACTCCTCTTAGGAAAACAGATTGAGTAAATTTTTAAATTTGTAAATATCCCTAGTGATCCCCTTCAGTAAACTAGTGCATGCTGACTCTAGCACACCACTGGCTGGTGTATACCATCCCTTGTACCCCCACCTATAAGACCTGCCTTTCACTCTCCTAAAACACACTCAGAGCAGTACTACAGTAAAAAATTCACCAGACAACCAACTTCAGCTCCCTGAACAACCAGAACCTAGAAATCTAATTGCTCTAATTTATCTGGGCCTTAAACAACACAGGAAAAAATGATTTTGCAGATGAAAGGCTTTTTCTTTCACCAATAAGAAAAATGTCAATTTCTTTAAAAGCCCCAATAAGCTCTTTTTCATTTATATTTAGAGTGCTTGTTCCCAGAAAGAGAAATAGAGTGAGGGGTGTTATCCAGAGCTTCCAACTGCACAGGAAATTTGCCACTTGAAACCAAGTTTAATATGGAGTTTCCATTCACATGCCTAGTTTTCCCAGTTCTCCTCCCTTTAACCTTGACCCATTCCCCCAAGTTCCCTACTGTATTTTTTAAGTGTCAAATTTTATTTAAGTTTGAAGAATGATAAAAGGACTTTGTATCATCCTCCCTTCTTTTTTGCTAGAGTGGAATAATAATATAAGAATAGCTTTGAAATATGTTAAAGTATAAAGATATCATCTTAGATAGGAATGAATTCTAATTACATGGTATATGAAACAATATATTCATTACCATCTTTCTAAAGTCTCATAAACAAGTCATAACAATACCTGCCCTAATGCTGAAGAGTTGTCTATAGTGTGAACATCTAGTCATTTTCCCAGTACATGGGCATAGTCTCTAATAAATTCACATCTAAAAATGACTGCTTTAAGAACATTTCCTGAAGACGTTTTAAAAGATGCTTTACCGGAGAACTAGTATGAGCTACTCAAGTACCTGGGCTCATCTGTTGAAGTTATAACACAATTTTAGACAGTATTCCCTTCTTCAGTGGGACATAAAGTGTACTTTTTATTTTCCCATTAAACTAATGAATTTACAATTAAGACACCATTTGGAAATTTAAAAAGATGTGAAAGCTGGTCTACATGAAAGAAAGAAAGAAAGAAAAGAACAGAAAAGAAAAGAAAGAAGAAAATGTGAAACCGAGTTAGCTGTATATATTTTTTTCTGTTGATCTGGATAAAATACTCAAATTTTAAAATGAATAGAACTTCAGATTCATGGCTAGTGTATTTTAAAATACACATACTTTTATAAAAACAATCACATGGTGTTGTGTTTTTTTTTTGGTGCAGAATATTAAAAACGAACTGCTGTCTTGGAAGGAAAATATTCCAATTAACCTTTCTGATTTGATATTTTACTTCCCAATAACTTCATAAGACAATCCCTTCATTCATACTGGACTATAAATTAATCAAAATACTAATATTTTTTATACATCTGTAAATTTAATCTGGGAAGTACTCACATATTAAAATAAATGGGTTAAAATAACTTGAGAAAATCTCTAGAGTTCTATCAAATAACATATTTTTTAGTAAATGACTAAATTTAGTTTTCGTGATTAGTAGCTTAAGTCAAATTTACCCTGAATCTATCAACTGAGAAGTAGCCTGGTATAAGGGGGAGAAAAGCACAGATTCTTGACTCAGATCATCTAACCCAGGGGTGTCAAAACTGCGGCCCGCGGGCCAACTGCGGCCCGCAATCCATTTTTTATTAGCCCACAGCAAATTCCAAAAATATATTTAGTTTACTTAAATAAACCAGGTGAGGCAATACGTACTTCACCTCGAGTGAGTGGCCCAGCTGTTTGTGTATTTTACCGCACATGGCCCTTGGTGAAAAACGTTGAAAAAGTTTTGGACACCCCTGATCTAACCTATGAATTTGGGCTCTGCCACTTGTTAGATGTGCGATCTTAGACCAGTTATTTATCCTCTCAGTCTCAATTTTCTTACACATGAAATAGAGATCATAACACCACTGGATCTCACACACGGTTGTTATAAGGATAAACTGATCAAGTATATGTTAAATCACTGTGTAAATGTTTTATACAACATCCATTATGAGTCAATAACCAACAACTCTACTACAATTATAAGTTATTTTTAATAGAGAAAAACCATGAAGAAATTAAACATGTATTCACTATTAGCATATAAATAAAATTCAGTCATAAAAGCCACCTAATTTGATTTGACATTATTCATTAGGTCACCCTGGAATTGAGAAATGGCAAGGAGATAATGTCACTGTTTTTGTAAACATAAACAGTTTTATGCATATTAACGTAGAGAAGTTCTTCCCATATATAGTAACTCCACAGCATAACAAAATCTAACATTTTTCCGTGCCGGAAACTTAAACCAGTAACACAGGTCCATGAGAAACCTCTATTTACTGAACAAAGCAACATTTTCCACGAAATATATTTATTTACTTTTGTAGTGGAGAAAAGGAGACATTCTCTAGTTTCGATCCAAAGAGAAAAACCTCAACAACTTCTCACTTTAAAAATGTACAGCAACAGTTCTTCTAGAGTCAAGTATGGAGAAAATATCCAACAAGCACAACTCTTCAACACTTAGTGAAACAAACCAACTGAGACCCAAAGAAGAAACTGAAGCTATAAATTCAAATAAATGGGCTGCAGGGAGACTACATAAATCTGCTGTTGCTTTAATTGCAGACAATTCAGCAGTTGTTGGTACAGGCTCTAAGGTTCACTGTATGCTCTTTAGCGTAACCTTGAAATATTGTCACTCACTCACTTCTCCACATCATCTGCATGCTGGCCAATTAATGAGGAGCGAAATCAACTGTCAAACAGTCACGCATCAAAACAGAACATGATCTTTTAGCTCCTAAGCACAGGAGCGCAATATTTTAAGGACAATAAAGCAAGAATGGAGGGGAAAGTCCTTGACAATAAATGATATTCAAACTTATTAAAACGTGGTTATAGGAACTAAGCTTCTATTCTGTTCTGCAAGAAAGTGAAACTTTCTCAAGGTTTTTTTTCCACTTGGAAGCATCCTTTCTGTCTAACTGCTGTATAAGAAGCCTTTTAAACAACATTTACCAAAACCTGATCAGTCTTCAAATTCTTCATTATTATGAACCAATATTTTTCTGAAAGCATAGGAGAATATGTAAGGAACACTTCTGGTCCAATAATATTTTACAACACAGATGGTTTGGAGCTGGCATTTTAGCCTTGCTGTTTCCAGCACTTCTTTTTCTACCAGGAGAACAAACAAATAACAATATATAATGTTCATCAATCTGAGTTAAATAACGAAATAAAAATAAATTTACCAAACCAATGTGATTTTCAATGCTTCCTATTTGAGGTTTCCTTACTCTTAATAAATCGAGACAATCAATTAAGAAAAACAGGAGAAAAAAAAAAGAAAAACAGGAGTTAATGAACTCAAGAGAAATACAACATATTAAGTGTTTAAAAATTGCTTTTTTGCTTCCAAAGCACTGTGCCTTCTGTGCAAACACTCTAGGCTCCATCACATACTACCAGTTGCAAACGTAAGACTTGAGAAATTCAATACAAGAATATAGGAGAGTAGCATGCACAATTAAGGGATAGGGACTACCAATTTAATAGAAAACCCATATTTTGCACAGCAATCTGCTACACACATTATAGCTAGGGGCAGGCATGTTTTATGCAGCTATTTTGTTTAGCACGTTAAACCTTATTTGTCCCTCAGTGCAGTTGAGCTGGAGGTAAAAAGAAGAGAAATGCACTTTGAAACAAAAGGGAAATTTCAGATAAAAAAACACACACACTATACCTGTGTATTGTACCAGGAACATCGTGATACTCTTCAGGGAACTGTTTCACGCTGTATATCCTGCCGTGAGTTATTCTCCCCTTACCCTCTTCTCTCCAAAAGAAGCCAAACCACCCCAGACCCCCACTACACACTACTCCTAACCCACCCACCCCATTAAAGGAAAAAAACCCAGCTACAATTCAGCTCAGATCCGATGCTTCTGTTTAGCTCAGCTCCAGCCCAGCAACTGAGCTCTAGCAACAGAGGCCAGGGACGTGGACTCTGATGCCAGTAGCACTTCCATCCACTTCACTCACACAAAAGCAGGCAGTGGAAAATCCAGGAGTCTTAAAGACAAGGGCTGGAACTAGCTTTTATGAATTGCTATTACTGCATGTGTCACCATCCATCTCCAGTGACAGACACTTATAGGCTGAATTGGGAGTGGAGGGGGTGGGGTGGAGGAGGTTGGAGAGCAGGTGGAGAAGCAATTAGCGGTATGTTCATTGGAGAATTCGTTCAGGATTTCATACATCAGTGCCTAAAGAAACAGCATGCAGTTGACAAATCAGAACTTTACGATTTGTATGCCTTAGGAGAAATCTTAGCTCCCAGCCCCTAGCAAAATAATGCTTGCCCACTCTCACGGAGCATGGAAAGTCACCACTCTGCTTTCTCTTTCTTCTAACTACTCTTGTGCCTCAGAAATCAACATTCAAAATGAATATCTGCTAATTTTCCCTAAAGAATTGTATTTAAAAGGATGGAAGCAAAGGAAGAATAAAGAACTTAAAGTCTATTGAACATGACATCTCTTAACAAAAGACAAGAAGCTAATTAGTTTAAGTCAACTTTTCATCCCTTGTCCCATTCCCCAGGTGCAGCTTTCACACGTATTATCAGTGGATCACACAACTTTTGTGCACACATTTAACACTGAAAAACAATCCATGTATACCTTAAAATAGTTCAGTTAAAATCAAGGTGAAAAGTTAAGAGCTATGTGTAGGACTCTCTCCATAGGTGACCGTACTTAAGAAGATACTTTACCTGTAAGTGTTTCAGTGTTTCAGCTTTACTCATCTGCTAAACTGAAGCAAATTTTTCTAAACTGATTTCAAAATTAATCATGAGTATGAACAAAAAGGAGACGGTCTCTTAGAAAGGAAACATAACACAGTTGAAGGAGTACTGGGGCTGGGTGTCAGGAAACTCAGGTTCAGGTTCTAGTTCTATAACTTTTTAGCTGTGTTACCCTGGACAAGTCACTTAACTTCTCTGGGCCTAAGTTCCTTATTTATAAATTGGACATAATAGTACCTACCCTGACTGTTTCACAGGATTGCTATGAAAAGCTAATGAGCTGATAGAAACAAAACCCTTTTATAAAGACCTATAAAACTGTATGGATTATTATTATTATACCCTGAAGCAAATCTTGCCTAAATATCTGAATTGAGGCACCTCTGTCACATAAGGAAAATGAAGAGAAAGGACCAATATAATTTCATGAAACATTCTCCAATTCTTCCAATTTTAAAATTAGAAGGAAATACTGTTTGCTCTTAAAATTTCACAGAGGAGAAATTTTTTGAAAAGGAAACAAAATAAATCTGATATATAATACATCAATAGTTTATTAAAGAGGCTAAAGACCTCTAATTCCTCTTTCCTTTCTGAAAAGTCAGTCCATTTTTCTTTATATGTCTAGTATTATGTTCCATCTAAAATTCAAGCTACTGCACAGTGTGCATCGCCTTTTGACAAATCTTTCTATTAACCTGGTACATCCTCACTGTCCAGTGTGTGGACGAAGGATTCAGGTTAATTAGTTAAATCTAAATCCAAAAGATAAAAATCCAAAGTCATGCTTTATGAGTCTCTAAGCTGCCATGATACTATATATACAGTGACCAGCTGGCTTAAGCTGGGACACAATTTTAGCACATGAAGTCCTGGGGTGGCCACACCTGGGGCACTAAATGATCCAGGCAATGTTTGGGGACCTTTGGTTCAGCCAAATCCCACACGTCCTAATTTCCATCTGTATGGTGGTTACCCAAGTGTGTGTCTGTCCACATAGGCCAAATCTGAAGCAGCCAAAAGAAAAGTGGGAGCTATAGCAACAATATCAGATGTCAGCTACCCTTGGCTCCTTCCAATACCATCTGTGTCCTCAAAAAAGTGTCCACCCCACTTCGTGTGAGAAGAAAGAAAAGTTTTTCTAATTGCCCCCTTTGAATGTCACTGCTAATACTAAAAGTGTCAGTAAAATACAAATCTAAAATCAATGTGAAATCTGGTGGTGATGGTTGCACAACACTGTGAATATACTTAATTCCACCGAGTATACAGTTAAAATGGTTAAAATGGGAAACTTTATGTTTTGTGTATTTTATAATAAAAAATGAAAGAAAAGGTATGGGGGAAAAAAATCAATGTGAAATAAATAGGGGAAAATGGATAATATGAATCACCAAGAGACAGGTGACTGGTAGCTAAGAGCAAGTGAGCCATTAAAAGGGGGAAGGGGAAGAGAGGAGAGAAGAGAATTAGGGAGGGGAGAAGAGAAACAAGGAGGGGAGAGGGAAAGGGAGGAGGAAAAAAATGAATCTAAAGTGAGAATATTTTTCTGAGCAGAAATAAACACATTTAATGGAATCATCCAAAACCTCATCTCGTAGAAAGTGCTTGCCTTTGGAGTTACTGGGAATGGAACTTTTACCATCACAGCTGCAATCCTAGCCTTCCAACTGCTTAGGTAAAAAGTCAAGAGCTTGAAAAAGCACTGACAACCCTAGCACCAGAACTCACTTTTCCTTTGGCATGTGGAAAGCTAAGCAGGTGGGATATAGTTCTCCAGGGGCCTCATCACTGCAACCCTCCACCACAGCCTTACCTGTGGCATGGCTGATCACCAATATAATTGTCAGCCCAATTTCAGGTTCAGCAAAGGAGGCTTCCCTAATTTTTGAAACCACATTAGTAAGAAAGGAACAAAGGCTGTATTTCAGAATGTTCTGCCTTTGGGCATTGCAACTAAAATCCTCCACACATTTAAGCTTGAAATTCATATTCCCCCAAGTTCCTAAGAATGGCCATTCAAAGTAAAAGAAAAAGGACAGGGAAGACTAACTTTTGTTACCTTCTTTTCCCAGAGTCAAAAGATGAGGATCATAACAAGAACACGACTGACAGCATGTCCCAAAAGGCAATGAGGTGGGAGGCAGCAGTTTCAACCCAGAATAGCAAGAACAGAAATGAAAACATCAGAGCATCCTGAGAAATATAAACACACAAACATATACACCAAAAACCATTGCAATATTTCCATTATCCTGATTTCAAACTCCAGAATGTAAGCACTAATGGTTCTCTAATCCACCTGAGCTCCTTCTCAGCAGCCATCACCAAGCCTGACTGATCTTATCAAATGAATTCCCATTGTTAACCACCTTGGATTCTCAGTACTTTTGTCAAAAATAAAAATGCCAGTGGAAGATTTCAAAGAACCAGAACTTGAACCAAACCATGAAGCTACACAGGGAGAAACAACACTTATTTACTAAACCCCCAATAAAATAGAAATTTTAGCAGTTTGAAAGCAACAATTAGTGAATCTACTTCAACCAGAATAAAGCTTCATGTTTTCTGAGTCTATCAAACTTGTACCAAACCCTAAGAGTCCAACCAGTTCAAGCTCCTACAAAGAACACACATCAAGACTTGGTTTCACCTGCCTAAGACCCCACAAAGGCACCACAGAATGACACTGGATATGGAGTTGGGGAAACTGGGTTGTCCTGATTTTTTCACTGTTTGACCTTGGTCAAGTCACTTACACTCTTTTAGCTTCAGCTTGCTTGCCTTAAAATGGCTGGGCTGGGGGCCGGCCCGGTGGCTCAGGTAGTTGGAGCTCCGTGCTCCTAACTCCGAAGGCTGCCGGTTCGATTCCCACATGGGCCAGTGGGCTCTCAACCACAAGGTTGCCAGTTCAACTTCTCCAGTCCTGCAAGGGATGGTGGGCTGTGCCCCCTGCAACTAAGATTGAACAGACATCTTGAGCTGAGCTGTTGCCGAGCTCCCGGATGGCTCAGTTGGTTGGAGCGCTTCCTCTCAACCACAAGGTTGCCAGTTCGACTCCCGCAAGGGATGGTGGGCTGCACCCCCTGCAACTAGCAACAGCAACTGGACCTAGAGCTGAGCTGCACCCTCCACAACTAAGACTGAAAGGACAACAACTTGAAGCTGAATGTCACCCTCCACAACTAAGATTGAAGGGACAACTTGACTTGGAAAAAAGTCCTGGAAGTACACACTGTTCCCCAATAAAGTCCTGTTCCCCGTCCCCAATAAAATCTTTAAAAAAAAATGGCTGGACTGGAATTACCAATATCCCAGGTATAACAGTCTATGCCAATTGTGACATTTAGTCTAGTGACAAAATAGATGATGTCACAATTTGGCCCTAGTCTCCAGGAAGCAGAGAGATGGACCACACCAACTCTCCAAGGGTTCATGTTCCCAGCTTCTTTTGAAATATGCTTTACATAAGAACTGGGCAACTGTCCTTGCTCAGTCTTGGGAATAGTCACCTAATACATTTTTCCAGAATGTTTTTATTCAAAGGAATGTTTCAGGGGCAGTTTGTTTTCCTCAAATGAAAGCTACATGTGAGTGGTCTGGTCCCCAAAAGGAAGAAGAATATAGAATATCCGGAGCACCTATTGTATGCCAAACATGGCATGATACTTTACATTACTTTTTTAAATTCGTCCTCAACAGTGCAGCTGTATGGTAGGTACTGTTATCCTCATTTCATGAGGAAACTGAGGCTTAATGATGGTAAATGGCTTGCTTACAATCACTCAACTGGTAAGTGATAAAACTGGGGCTTGAACTCAAGCAATCCGAATCCATTACCATACCAATATTCTAACGACTAAAGTCTGAATGACTAAATTTCTTCTTAATCCAGTGATTCAATTGGATTGGATTAGTGAATAAATCACTTGCTGAGTTAATACAGTGAAAGAAAACTTCCTTGCATTTATACTGGGTTGACAATTAAAAAAAAAATTATTCTCACAATGTGGTTAAGACTACTGGCAACCACTAAACTATTGTCTGTGTCTATGCCAGAGGGTAAGGGGGGCGGGGGGTAGGGGGTGGGAGATGAGGGTAAGGGGGATCGAATATATGGTGATGGAAGGAGAACTGACTCTGGGTGATGAACACACAATGGGATTTATAGATGATGTAATACAGAATTGTACACCTGAAATCTATGTAATTTTACTAACAATTGTCACCCCAATAAATTTAATAAAATAAAATTTAAAAAAAAAAAAAAGACTACTGGGCTCTGGTCAGAAAAACTGGAGTTTCTTGAATTCTGGGTTATGGACAAGGTTCTTAACCAAGCTGAGTCTCAAGTTTTCTTATCTGGCAAATGGGAAAAGAAGTAGTACCTACTTCATTGGGGTTATTGGAAAACGTTAATAATGTCATAGCAGCTAGCACAGAGCTTGATACAAAATAATTATTCAATACATGCATATTAGAGCTATCTTTGCATTCATAAAAAACAGAGCAAGAAAGAAAATGTTATAAAGTAAAAGGAAACTAGGATTCATTGAACTCAAGTGCACTTTGACCTGTAGTACAGATTTACTTTAAAATAAGTTTCATGGTAGTTTAAGCCCTCACTGCCAAGCAGAAGACAGACGGCTTAGGCTTGGAGCCTAGCGGACCCCTCAAACCCACCCAGAGCTTGCCTCACCCCCACCACCCCAGTGATAGAAGCGGAAAGGTAGCAGTGCCAGATCATAAGAACAGAATATTTGCAGTTCTGAGAACTGCAGCCCACAGCCACGGACTCGCAGCCCAACTAGTTCTGATGAGGGAGAGGGAGCCCTGGGTGCAAGACAGGCTGTGGTGGTGGTCGCCGCCATTGCTCTGGGCCACCACTCACAACCAACCCCACACCTGTGCCCACCTATCTGGTAAGATTCCTGCAGGAGTAAACAGCTGCTGAAATACATGGGCTTTGAAACTGGTGCAAGAAGAGCTCTGGAACTTTAGAAGCTCTCCACATCCCCCAATGGAGGCAGTGCCCTGTGACGCAGGCAACCTGTTCACAGAGGTGAACCCTACCTCCCTGGGAATCCCCCCATTGTGTGAGAAGCTGGAACAGTACAGAGAAAATATACCACTACAAGATGACAGTAATAAAGGCTGCAGTCAGAGAGAAAATAAAATATTCTACCAACACCTGCTGGAAAAAGAAGGACCTCTTCCTATCAACCTGTTGCAGAACCCACTCCTGTAGATGTCTAGGAAGAGAAACAATAATTCATTAATTGCCATGAATAACCAAGGCAACAAGACAGCTCAGAAAGAAAATGAAAAGCCTCTAGAAAATGAACTTCAAGATATGGAAATATTGGACCTAAATGACACAGAATTCAAGACTGCAGTTCTTAAAAAACTCAACAAGACGCAAGAACACACAGACAGGCAGTTTAATGAACTCAGAAACACAATCAGTAACAAAATGAACATTTTATCAAAGAGATTGGAATTTTAAAAAAGAACCAAATAGAATTTCTGAAGATTAAGACCTCAATAAAGAAATGAAGAATGAAACAGCCAGCATAGGTAATACAGCTGACCAGATGGAGGAAAGAATAAGTGACATTGAATACAGAAATCTGGAAATGACACAGATCGAAGAGACAGACTTGAGAGTTAAAAGAAATGAAAGAACTCTACAAGAACTTTCTGAATACATCTGAAAGAGCAACATAAGAATAATGGGCATACCAGAAGGACATAAAGGAAGAAGGGAACAGAGGGTATATTCAAACAAATAATTGACAAGAATCTCCCAAACTTGTGGAAAGAACTGAATCCTCAATTCCAAGAAGCAAATAAAAAACGAATTACCTGAACCCCAACAGGCCTTCTCCAAGGCACATTACATTGAAGCTGTCAAAAATTAATGACAAAGAAAGAATCCTCAAGGCAGCCAGGGAAAAGAAGAAGTAACCTACAAAGGAAAGCCCATTTGGTTATCATCAGATTTATCAGCAGAAACCCTAAAAGACGAGGGAGTGGACTCAAACATTCAAGCTATTGAAAGAGAGAAATTATGAGCCAAGAATAACATATCCAAAAAAAGATACCCTTTAGAAATGAAGGAGGAATAAAGACCTTTCCAGACACAAAGAAGCTGGGGGAATTTTCGAACGCACAACCAGCACTACAAGAAATATGGAAGGAGGTTATTCGACCTGAAAAAAACAGAATAGAATAATAGGCAATTCTCGTACATCAATAATTACACTAAATGTAAATGGCCTGAACTCACCAATAAAAAGGCACAGAGTAGCAGATTGGATCAAAAAACTAAACCCAACCATATGCTGTCTCCAAGAGACACATCTCAGCTACAAGGACAAGCATAGACTCAAAGTGAAAGGGTGAAAATTGACACTCCAAGCAAATGGTACCCAGAGAAAATCAGGTGTAGCCATACTGATATCAGATGAAACAGACTTCAGGGTAAAAAAGATAACAAGAGACAAAGATGGACATTTAAACATTCACCATATATTTTGATCACAACTCCTATAGAGAAGCTTAAGTCACATAGGACAAAATTTTTTAAAACTGATGATTCAGATTGAATGGTATATGAGAGTCTTTATATGATTCTTGTAATTTTTACGTATTTAAAATTATTTCAAGATAAAAAATTAAAAGATAGTTTGTTGAACATTTCACCTAATGTTACCATTTTCAGTAGAGAGGGTATTAAGTCAATAGTAGAAGATAAATTGGAAAGAATGGGGGAAACAATAATCAACCCATAGGCATACCTTGGGTACCTACTATATGCAAGACACTGTGCTAGGTACTGTGAGGGGTTCAAAGAAGTAAAAAACATAGTTTCTGCCCCAAGAGGGCTCACAGCATAGGTGAGTGAACGCCAGAGCAGTGTCTAAAAGAATAACTGGCTAGAGCAGAGAAGTTCTATAAGAGAGAAGTATAAAAGTTGGAAAGGTAGGCTGGAGCCAGACTGCAGAAAGTACTAAATGCCAGGCTAAAGAGTTTGGACTTCATCCTATGGATAATGGGAAGCCATTTACAGTATTTGAGTTAGGGAAAGAACATGCTCTAAAACTGGCTAGATAGTACAATTTGTATGGGCACAGGTACCTTCAACATGCATTTGTTTTATACTTATACGCTTCTGGCTCTTATATCTACTTCCCATATCTGGAAGTGGCCTTTACGGATCTCCAACATTCTGGATGCTGTGCATTTTTTAAACAGCCACTTTCTGCCATCTCTTCGGCTTCTGTTCTTTTTCCTCCCCTGGACCCCAAGGGGAGCTGACCAGCACTCACCTCAGCCCTGCTGACTCAGTAAGCAATAAGTAAGCCTCATGGAATTTTTTAAGCTAAGCTGCTATGCTTTGAAACTCTGATTTCCTTCATGATAATCAAGCCCTAATTACTACTGGCATCATTGATTTGAGTTGGAAAGAATGAATATTCAGCTGTACAACATGTGAAGGAGTGCAGGAAGGTATGCCCTATGTGTAGAAGAAAACAATTGTTCAAAGTGATCTTTGTATACTGAAAAAACATGGTGGCTAAATGGGAGGGGTGCTGGGGGATGGGAGAGAAGATGAAGGGATTAGAAAGCACAAATTGATTGGTAGTCACAAAATAGTCATGAGGATGTGAAATACAGTATGGAGAATATAATCAATAATGTTATATGGATTATGTAGGGTGTCAGATGGGTACTAGACTTATCGGGGGGAATCACTTCATAGATTGTGTAGATGCCTGAACACCTGAAGCTGAAGCTGAATAACAATGAATGTCAAATAATTAAATATATAATTAAATATATAAATATATATGTATTCACAGGATATAAAGTACAGCATAGGGAATAGTCAATGGTACTGTAACAGCTATATAAGTATAAGATGTCAGAGGAGCAGTAGACTTCGGGGGGTTATCACTTTGTGAGGGGTGTAAATGTCCAACCATTATGTTGTTTTGTACACCTGAAACTAATATAACAAAAAAGAGAGAGAGAGAGAGAGAGAAGAAAGAAAGAAAAAAGAAAGAGAGAGGGAGGGAGGGAGGGAGGGAGGGAGGGAGGGAGGGAGGGAGGAAAGAAAGAAGAAAGAAAACCTAGCAGAGATGGCATTGCTCTCAAACACTGACGATTTAAATGGTAGAATTTCTGTCTCCAGTTTTTTCCCCGTAAAGCCCGTCCTCCAATCCAATCATGTTATTTCCTCATTTAAAACCCTGTGTTGGTTCATCCCTACCTATAGGATTAAGGTCAAGCTCCTTAGCAAGACATTTCCTTTAGCAACTTGCCACAGGATACCTTTCCAGATTCTTATCCTGCCCCCCTCCGACACTCCCAGTCGTTCACACACAGTATCTTGCCTTTTTCTGAACTATCCATTTTCACACATGTGACTGCAGAGCATGTGTTGGTGGTCCCTCTGTCTGAAATCCTTGCCCACCACCACTTTGTCCACCTAGATGTTAGGCAATATCCACTTAACCCTTTGTAATTCAGCATAATTAGACTCTGGTTTATAAGTTGCCCACCCCTAACAGTAATTCCCTCCATCATGCTCCTTTATATATACCTCGTTCTCTGAGCACCTTTCTCATTGCACATAATTATTAGTTTGGGTGTCTATCTCCCCCACTTGACTGTGAGCTCCTTAACAGCAGCCAGGGATTACTTCTAATTCATCACTGTACTCCCAGCATTTAGCCTAGGGTCTGGTACTGTATATGTGTTCAAATGTCTATTGAATAAATGAGCTTGAATATGTGCTCCTTGAATTCAAACTCAGCATCTCTTGAAAGGTGACAATTATAATATTTTGTGACCAAAGTAATCCCAGTCAAGTGTGTTTGAGGACTTGACTGAAGAAGAAACGATAAGACATATTGTGGGGCCTTACTATGGGATAGTTTCTACCCCGGAGAGCTCTTACTGGAGTTGTTGCTGGCTAAAAAGAAGAGCAGCTGGAGCAGAAGAGAAGGGCCCTTACTGGGGATTTCCCTGTGGTTATCTTTCACAGTCCACCACTGAGGCAATGTTGTTTAGACAACAATCTCCACACAGTGTTTCAACTCTTCTTCTGAATTACAGCCAAACTTTTGTTTGTGCTCTGCCTACACATACATTTGGACCAGCCTTGCTAATGGGTCGTCACTGAAAGTTTTCCAGCTCTTAGTCTCACTTATCATTATTATGCTGAGGAACAACGTTTTGTGGGCAAGGGGCCATTGAAAAACTGAGAGGCAAAAAAGCGGGGGCAGGATGGAGCTAACAAAAACAATATTATTTTTCTCCTAGATTGCCAATATATTACACCGTACCTCTCATCCTACGTTGTCTTATACTAGTATGTGTCAGTAAAAGGAAAAATGGAAATGAAGACTTTAGCAAAACTTTACACTTTGTAGGCAAAAAAAAAGAGGAAGCAACACTGAGGCCTGGAATATAAATTTTTAGACACACGATCAGTTGCCACTTCTGGAAAGTAAACATTTTGGCTGTTTTAAACAAACAGCAAAAGCAATTAGCTTTTTCTGTAGACTAAAATGAGGTGTATGCTGTCAAAAAAAACACACAAAAAACAACTGAGTCTGTTTTGACCTTCAAAAATGTCACACTGGTAAACACTTCACTTTTTTTTGTACATATAAATCTAAGAGCCCAGCCTAGCTTGAGGAAGATTTAAGATACATAAAATTTGTCTGAGGTGTCTGCCAAATCTCTGCAGCAGAGACAGAAACCGTGGAAAAGCTGACATAGTCATAACTCTCACAACATCGCCAGCAGGCTTGTCTAGGGCTGGACACACAAAGTCACTGTTCCATTTCTCAAACTGTTTGTAAACAGAAAAGTAGATCATTTTTTGTTACAATATCATCTACTAACTTCCCTATGTTGTATTCCACATCCTGTGACTATATATACCTATATATTTAGTTATAGTTGACATAGCTTTGGGGGTAGGTTATCACTTTATGAGGGGTTTAAATGTCTTAACTAGTACATTGCTTTGTACACCTGAAACTAATTTTAAAAATTGGAAAAAAAAAAGTAGATCATTTGCTTATCAGCTACCTGGTAGCTCATTTTTGCCTATATACCCCACAGAGGAAAGAAACAGGAAAAAAAGAATCCCTACTGGCACATATCCTAATTTTTCACCTGGGTAAATTTTCATTTATAAGATGGGCCTGCTTGTTACAATCTTCTCTTTGTTTCATTTCTTTCTCTTACACTCATTCTTGTGTGTATACCTCTCTCTCTCTCTCTCTCTCTCTCTCTCCCTCCCTCCCTCCCTCCCTCCCTCCCTCCCTCCCTCGCATTAAAGGGGGGACATTTATAACTATCAAGTACAGTGCCTAACAGAGTGTTTTGCACATAGTAAGCCCACAATAATTCATTATATAAATTAAAATTCTATCTGTAATTTCTATGTGCAATTTATTTGATCATGGAGTAGGAGAAATACAGATTCTTTTTCCTGGGTTATTTAAAAGTGACCATTTCTTACAAGGTAATATAATTTTATTCAGATGATTTGTGATTAGGACTTGTTCTTTAAAAAGCATCCATTTTTGTACAATGGGTATTATTTGCAAGGAAAATGTAAGAAAGACCACACTGCAGGATCCTGAATGACAATATGAAAACTGATACATTTTTGTAGAGAAAATCAGATATCCCATCTTCACCTGATTTATGTCATTATGGTAATCCACTACATATGTCTAAGATCACTTAACAATGCAAGAATATCCTACATGCATCGGCTGCATTCTGTAAATAGGATTAACATTTGAATTCAACCAAGGTCCCTGGGGACAGATTGCTGGAAAATACATCTACATGACATTTAAAAAAATAAATTAACCAATGACATTGGCTCTCATGAGACACGTTGTTTCTTGTACATTCAACTCGATCACAGTTTTCCTTAGCTCTGTGCTGACATGCGCATCCCAAAAGACAGAATTTCAAAACAGAAAGAAAAACAGAGTGATTGGAGCTACTCCATGCCTCCTACATGAAATGTTATGTACACAAAGGAAATATTTCTGTACATTAGCACAATCTGAACTGTGACATGCTGAGAGCATGTCAATCTGAACTGTGCTTGTTATGCTGTGGTCATATATAACTTGCCCAAGGGAAAGAACAAAGTCTCTTTCCCCGCATGCTGACAAAGACCGGCAGGGGCTGCAGGAAAATAAAGAGAGCTGTGTTATGGCAAAGGATTTGGATTTTTTTTCTCTAAAAAATGTCCATTATTATTTTTTTCTTCCCACTTTTATTTATTTAATTTTCCTCATCTGTAAAATAGAGATAACTATTTTATGTATTTAAAATTTTTACTCTGAGGATAAAATGAAATACTAGTGGATTGCCTGGCACACAATAGTTAACCCATACAATCCACATCAACATTTGGCCAGTGTTAACAAAACACCTATTATGTGCCAGGCACTGACCTAAGACTCCAAGTAAAAGTAAATTGTAAGAGGAAGAAGGGATGTTGGAGAAAAAAGCAGAGAGCTGATTCACAAAGGTTTTATAAGCCAGTTTAAGAAGTTTGGATTTTATCTTGAGGACAACAAGCAGCCTTTGAACTATTTTATGTAGAGGCAGATAGCTTCAGATTTGCAATTTAGAAAAATCATTCTGTCAGCATTGGTGGAGAATGGATTGCAAGGGAGGCAGGCTGGAGGCAGGAGTAATCTAAACTATAAGTCATGTGTGTGTTATGGGGATAGTGTGCCCCAAACTAAGGAAATGCTAATAAGGGTAGATATGGGGAAAACATTTTTAATAACTTTTTTAAAATTAACAAATGTACCATTATAGATTAGAAAATAAAAATATGCAAAAGGTTAAAAATAGTATTCATATGTAATCTTACAATTTATAGCAAACTTCTATTAATTTTTTGTATGTTTAACATTACAGGATTACTCCCATTTATGCATGCACAAATGCATGTATGTACATGTGTACATGTGTGATCTGGGATGTGATAGCTTCATAAGCTGAATTTTCTATTAACATATCATAAACAATTTTCCACATCATTAAATTTTCTTTGGTAACATCAACTTACATGGCTACTTTGTAATTTATTTTATAGATGTACTCTGATTGATTTAATTCAATCCTCTAGTATGTATTGGACATTTAAAATGTTATTTTTTCTTTTGTATTTTTGCTATTACAAACTATTTATATATATATATATATATATATATATATATATATATATATATACACACACATACATATACATATACATATATGCTCATATATATTTACTTTTGCTATTTTAAAAATATCCTGGGAACTAAATTTTGGGCAACATTATGTTTATTTCCTCAGCATAGTGTCCTATAAGTTGAAGTGGTAAGTTGAAAGCTATGTTCAATTTTAAGATTTTTGACACATATTGACAAATTGCTCTCCAGATGAGCTATATCAAATTATAGTCCCACCAGCAGTGTCTATGAGTAGGAGACCCACTTGAGAGTGATTTCAAGAATGGAGTCAACTGGACTTGGTAGATGTAGAGAAGGGATGGATTCTTGGCAGAGAATCAGGGCAATGTGACCTCTGTCAAGAGGAGCAGAGCAATGGGCAGGCCAAAGGAACAGGTGGCTGGGTGGGTAAATGATGAGAAAGAAAAAGGTAAGGTAACCACGGGAGCGTGGGAGAAAATGAAGAAAAAAAGAAACCTCTAGTGAAGTGATGTACTCAGGTTACTTTTCTTTACTGCTGTGTTCAGCAAAAGTAGAAAACGTAGGAAATAGCTACTTTTTTTTGTAGCATTTGGCACTCTGTGGTACCAAGATCCAGAGTTATATCAATATGAATATGTTGATCCATTATTTTCATCCAATAATCATTTATTAGGTGTTTACCATGTGCCAAGTGTTGTTCTGGATGCTATGGGTATGAAGATGAATGAGACCTGGTCCTTGCCCTCAAGGAGCGCATAGTCTGGGTCGGGATGGGGGGACAGTGACAACCATAGACCGACACATTACAGTGTGGTACAAGCCAGGACAGAGGTAAGTGCAGGGTCTTATCAAAGCCAGAAGCCTAACATTGTTTTATGTGTGCATGCATGTGTGTGCGTGGGGGATGGGGTGGAGGAAAGGCTTCACAGAGATCTTGATATTTGAGCTGAGTCTTGAAAGAGGAATTCCCAGGATAGCTAAGGGTCACAGATCATACTCATATACCTTACCAACACCTTGAATATTTATGCTACTGCTCTCAAGAACACTCGGTAAGGCAGTGAAGATGCTTGTGTTTATAACCCAAACCCATTTGTGACAACAGCCTCCACCATTACCTTAATGCATATGTGTACATAGCCTGTTTGGACAATAATAAGCTCATCTTAGAATATAAAGGATAATAGACAAATGGCATACAGACTTTTTAAATCATTTTGGTGACATGGATAGAATATTCATAGTCACATCTACCAACTCCTACTGATTCTCCCTCCTAAAGGGCTCTAAGATCTGTTCTGTCCGCTCATATGTTGCTCCTTTTGGTCCTTATTATCTCTTTGGAACAGAGCACCAGCCTTCTAACTAGTCATGTCCCCATCCAGTGCATTCTAAACGGAAAACCTGATCATTGTGTTCCTCTAAAACATTTTAATGTGTTTTTTTTATTATTGCCTACAGCAGTATTTCCGAAATTTGTCATTTGAGTACTACTTGAGTATTACTTTTCCCACATTCATACATCACGTTTACTTAATATTTGTCTTTAAATCAACTTAAAACTGATTCACTTTCTATTTTCACTAAGCCACATTCTAAGTAACCTTAGATTTGTGTGTGATGTAATTCAGTTTTACCTTTTACAAGACACATTAAAATAGCTAATATAACTTAAAATATTTGTGGGAATACAACATAACCACTGATGGCAGATGCCATACACTTTGAGAAACACTGGCCTGTCGGAGCACATCCAAACATCTTAGCCTTTTTTTCAAGGTTCCCCACAAAACAGCCCCAACCTAAGTTTCCAGACTCTTCTACCATTGTACCTTCTTTTTCCCAAACAATCTGCACCCCAGCCATGCTGAATTCCTCAATATTGAATGGAGATGCATTGGTCTTATATAACCACATGTCTCTCACAGACTGTTCCCTCAATCTGAAACACCTCACCAGCACTCTTCTCTGTCTGGCAAACTCATTTTCCTTCAAGAGCTATCTGTCATGTCACTTCCTCAAAGCCTTTTCCCCGACTCTCCCTTACAGTTAGTCACTCCTTCCTTTATTCTTCCACAGCACTTTGTACTTATCTCTGTTATACTAGTACTATACACTACATTATCTCAGAATTATGGGCCTCTATCTCCCCAACAAGACGCAGGGAGAGCTCACACCTCATACTATATTGCACCCCAACACTTCATGTGGACAAAAGTCATGAAGGAGACCTAGTGACCCAGAAGCTCACTTACAATAAAAGCTAAAATAAAATAAAACCCAAAGTACTGTCCAGCTCCAAACTGCTTAGAGGTATGATGTGTTTTATAAAGAGTAACATCTAATTCAGAAATAGCTATACTGACTGACAGACACAATAAGCTAAGGCTGTAACAGCAGTGAAGCTAATTTGGTTTTGGCAGCTACATTACAGCAGACACATACTGACAAAGAAACTAAGAATGAATCATTTGAGTACCTGCCAGGATGATCAACTATACCCCACAATAATCTCTCCATACCACAAACAGAAAGTCAAGAGCAAAGGGAACCATGGGACCAGCAAACCATGGTGGACACAGCATGGGCTCTGAAGTCAGATCTGTACACCCAAACCCCGACTCAGCTCCTTACAATCTATATGACTTTAGGTAGGTTGTTTAACTTCTCTGCATTTTAGTTTCCTCTCCTAGAGAAATGGGAAGAATAGTTCGAACTTCCTAAGACTGTTAAGGCAACAAAGTGTTTATGATAGTACCTGGAACATTATATGGGCTTAATAAATAGCAGTCATTGTTGTCACCCACTGAAATGACTACAATTCAGGTAATATGATACACAAGGAGAGCAAATGCATTTCTTAAGAAAATAAATTTATGTCACCAGGCTTTAAAATTGACAACTATAAAGTGTAGCTAAGAACAGCTACAATCAAAACAGTCTATAAAACAAAGTTCTTCTTGGTTTAAACTCACACCTGGAACATACCACCACACTTCTTTGTGTTCGCCAAAAATTGATCTCAAATCAGGTTCCCCTAGGATGAAAAAACAAAAATCACTGAATCTTAATTTTTTTGTCTTTATTTGATACAGAATAATATCCAAATTACATGAATGCTTCAAAGTGTCCTGTTATTATGACCCCAAGCTTTTCAACGCTATTTCTTTCCCAGTCTATCCCAGCTGACACCGTTTACTCCAGTCAGGCAAGCCCACTTGCCACACCAGTGCTCCCTCTTTTATCTACCCTTCTCAAATTCCAATCCCAGTATCAGGAAGTATTTCTCCCTCCTCTTTGCCAGAACTCCTCTGGAGCCCAAGTTAAAATTCATCTCCTTCACAAAGCCTACCAGGATTGGTCTGGCAGATGAGTTTCAAGCCTTTTGCACTTCCACAGCTATAGGCTTGACATTCCATAGGTCAACCCACCCCACCCCACCAGTATCCATTTCCACTAACACCTCAGCACTTTTTGGATGCGTGTGACAATAAAATCATTAATATTCTGTTTCGCACAGTCTATTCTGTAGTCGGTGTGTCCTCTAAAGATTTGTCCACATTAGTGCAATCAGTCCTTGCTGGAAACCCCTAAAACGCTGTTTCAAAAATAAACCTATCTTGCCTTTTACTCTCATCAGAACCCTGCACTGAACCTTAAACACATATATCTCAAAAGTGAGATTCCTTCCCTTGTCTTCTCTCCATGCCTTCTGAAAATTAAGGGAAAACCTTTCCCACCTGGTCAGGGAAATGGTGGGTGGCCATAAGAGCCCATGAAAAGTCGGAGACGATCTTTATCTCACCATCAAAGAGGCAAAAAGTGAAAAAATTGACAAAAGTCACTCCCTGAGCATGCTAAGGAATTCCCACGCCCCCAGAGGAAATGGGAAGTGTGTGTATCGGGAGGGGTGTGTGCCCAAATCTGAAATGTAAATTAAGGGACGAAAGGAAAGAGATCACCCAATTCCTCCAAGCAGTAGAGTTCAGACGCCACCTAGGAAACACACTGGTGGAGAACCCTCACTTCAGACCTCTGAGGAGGCACAAGGCGGAGGCGGAGGGTAAGAGGTAGCATGGTGGAAGAAAAAGATAGAATGCGATTTGGTGAAAAAAAAAAAAAAAAAAAAAAACAGAAAAGAAAGCGCGCTCCTGAAGCTCAAGGGAACCAGCACAGTAAGCCCACCTCCAACTCCCAGTCCCTACGCCCGGTCCCCCGCAGAGGCGGAGATGGGCGGAGTTAGGCGCGGAGAGCCGCGGCCCCGGAAGCACCCTCCTCCCTAGGCCCCCTCGGTCCCACAGTCCCCAGCCACAGCCACTCAGGCTCTCTGCCTCTCTGACCTCCAGCTCCCCGGCTACTGAAGCGCTACTTCTTATACAGCTGTGGAAAATCGGCCGGCGTGGCAGCTCCTGGGCGAGTAGTGCCCTCGTGGCGCTACATGCCAAGCAACTGTCTTCTGGACTCTCCGCCTTGCGCTAGCCGGCTTAAGCCCGGCACTCAGGCCCAAGGCTGGACTCTCACCTACACCGTGGACGCTGTGGCATCTCCTATTGGTTATCGGTCACCAGGGAAGCCAGAGGTCCAACCCCTTGTCCTCATGGGAAATGTAGTTTAAGGTCGCTGGAGGCTCTTCTCTTGGTGCAGATCCAACATTGGCATTGGTGGAGAGACTCAAGTGAAGACAGAGGATTGTGGGAGATGGAGTTGAGACACTTTGTATGTACCCACAATCCCGCCCCGCCCCCGCCACACACACACACAGTTCTGATCGTGCTCCGAGTTCAGACGGAGATGGGTATTATGGGTGTTGTAGTTTGGCGTGCACTGGCTAACAGAATCTCCCTTCTTGTGCTATGGGGTTGTGCTTGTGGGGGCACATGAAGATTCTAGATTTATTTTATTCTTGGTTAAGCTATTAGCATTTGGGGGGAAGCACTTCATATCGTGATTTGAAATTCTCATTAAGCTTGGATTGTGTGACTTTATGTTATTTATGCTCAGATAAGTTTAGAATTTTAACTGGTCCTTTAAAACTGTCAAAGTGTGTTTTTTTGTGAACCATTTGCATTAGTACCACTTCAAAGGTTCTAGAAAAAATGTATTTTGTTTCTAATTGGGAACCATATTTTTTCCTTTGAAATGGTGTTATAACAATCATAGGAATGTGATCTAAGCAAGCCCAGAAGAAGTCTATTTAACCCATAATGAAGCCCCATTGTTGCCATGAATAATAGTGGCCATATACACTAGTGTGATGCAACAATTTGGCACAGATAGACAATAAAACTTGAATAACAAGAAATAACTTATTTCCTATTAAGAAATCTCTTTAAGAAACTATTATTCTTTTTAGTAAAAAAGTATGTTAAAAGAGGTGATAAAGAAACGGGTGGGGACAGCTAAGCACTTTCAAGTGACTTGAATATTGAGGAAAATGGATGTTTATTACGGCTAATTTCACTCCTAACTTTTGACTTTTCTTTATTAGAGATGAATTCTTACAGTTAAATGGATCGTTACAGTTGTGGTTACTAATTACACTTTTACTGATAAGGATAACTATGTGACTAACAAATGGAATGAAAGTGAAGAAGGAGAAATTGCATTTTGCTAAGGTAATTCCCTAAAATTTTAAAAAGAGAAGTTAAGGAAGACGAGGATTTAATAGATTCAATAATTTACTCAGCAAACTGCTTTGTGCAAGGCACTAGGCTAGGAACTATTGCCACAGAATTGGAAAACAGTCCTTACTCTCAAATAGCTCACAATCTAAGAGGGGAAATAGAATATACAATGTGCAAAGTGCCCTAAAAATATCTACATAGGGTTCTATAGGACCATAGAAGAGAAATAACTCATTCCACATCTGCAGGAAACCATACTTGAATGATGAGACTTGAAGAACCAGTGAGATATTTTTTTCAGATTTAGGGCAGGGAGGTCAACCGTATTCCATACAGAGAAATGAGGATGTGAGAGACTGCATGGAAGCAAAAAAAAAAAAAAAAAAAAGTTTTATATTGCAGGAACTAGACAAGGCAGGAATAGGGGACCATACAAATGAGTTCAAAATTTAACCTGAAAGCCGTAAAGAACCTCCATATGATTTTAAGCAAGTAAAGTGGTACAATCAAGTGGACTTTGTGATAGTTTGGATATGGAAAGGAAGGAGTCTATTGTGACTCCCAAATTCTTATTTGGAACACTGGATGTATGGTAGTACCATTCATTGAGAAAGGGAACCCAGAAAAAATTGCAAGTTTTGTGAGGGATACGAAGAATTCAGTTTTGGACATATAAAATTTGAGGACTATGTGTAATATTTGGGTGGAGATGCCTGATAGGCTGCCAGGAAATGTAGATCTGAAGCACAGGAGAGAAGTCTGGGTTGGAACTAAACATTTGGGAGACATCAGTATACAGATGGTAATTAAATAAACATGGATTAAATTTCATTTAGAGAGTGTTTAGAATAGTAATTTTTAAAAGGGCACAGATTAAGTATGGAACCCTAGAAAATAATAGTATTCAAGGACTACTTAGAGGAAGAGGTACCCTTCAAAGTAAGCCAAGAAGGAATAGCCAGATTGATGAACCAAGAGAAAACAAAGTACAATTACTGGAATATAGCACAGAGAGGTCACATAAGAGAAGGACAGAAGAGTAACAAAGAACTAGTAATTCATCCATTCAACAAATATTTATTGATTACCTCTAGGCATTATTCTAAATGTGGGGAATAGAGAAGTAGGGGGAAAAAAAGGATAACATCCCTTCCCTTTGGAGCTTATATTTTAGTAGGGATAAACTATCAATCAACAAGATTAATAACTCAAATGTTTATCTGTTACAAGCTATTTCTGCAAGGCTTATTAGAGTGTGTGTGTGTGTGTGTGTGTGTGTGTGTGTGTTTACGCATACGAGGTCTGACAATTAAATTTGGGAACTCATCCTAGAAAAAGTATTACATACCTCATTGCTGAATATCACTATTGTCACTTTCAAAGTACTCCCCTTTGGAAGCTATGCACTGACACCAGCGCCTAGTCCAACCTTCAAAGCAATTTTGGAACTCTTTTTTCTGGAATGGCGATCAGAGCTCTTGTCATATTATCCTTGATGTCCTGAATGTCATCAAAATGTCTTCCTTTCAATATTTCCTTTATCTTCAGGTAAAGAAAGAAGTCATTGGGGGCCAGATCAGGTGAGTAGGGAGGGTCTACCAATGCAGTTATTTGTTTACTGGCTAAAAAGTCCCTCACAGACAGTGCCCTGTGAGCTGGTTCATTGTTGTGATGTAAAAGCCATGAATTGTTGGTGAAAAGTTCAGGTCATCTAACTTTTTCAGGCAGCCTTTTCAGCACTTCCAAATAGTAAACTTGGTTAACTCTTTGTCCAGTTAGTACAAATTCATAATGAATAATCCCTCTGATATCAAAAAAGGTTAGCAACAGCGTTGCAACGAGTTCGCGAACTTAATTGTCAGACCTCATACAAAGGTGAGAGCCTGATCTATTTTTGGTAGAAAGTATGCTTAAAATTTTATCCAGGATTCCATTGTGTATATATACCACAACTTCTTCATCCATTCATCTATCGAAGGACATTTTGGTTGTTTCCATGTCTTGGCCACCGTAAACAAAGCTGCAATGAACATTGGAGCACACGTGTCTTTATCTCTAAATGTTTTCAGATTTTTTTGGTAGATACCCAGGAGAGGGATTGCTGGGTCATATGGCAATTCTCTTCGTAATTTTTTGAGGAACATCCACACCGCCTTCCATAACGGCTGCACCAGTCTGCACCTGAAATCTATGTAATTTTACTAACAATTGTCACCCCAATAAATTTAATAAAATTAAAAAAAAAATTTTATCCAGGAAAAAAATTCTTTAGTATAAAATGAATTTGTGAAATAGCGGCCCAGGGTAAATCAGTCTGGCTAGATTTAAATGTCAATTATTAGGCCAGGTATATATCAATAAAGGTTCTGTCGAGAGCCAGTGTACAAGTCAAGTCCTGGCCAGGCATCAGGTTTGCAATGTGGAATGTGTTTGGCTTCAATTTTTGCTTAGGTTAAGACTTAGTCAATCTGTTGCTGTCTTTACAAGTCAGTGTCGATCCCTGGTTAGAGAACCATAGAACCAAGTTTAGGGCTCAGCTTGATATCAGTGTTAGGCCCCCAAGTTACAGCTATGATTTAATCTGTGGCAAGCATCAGATTGCATTTCTGACAAGTGTGAAAACTCACTCTGAGGCTACCATTAGTCCAATGTGGCCTGGATTATACCTCATTATGAAGTCATTGTAAAGTATCTGAGACAGTTGTCCCCTAGTATCCACTGGGGATTGGTTCCAGGATCCCCCTCAGATACCAAAATCCATGGAAGCTCAAGTATCTTGTATAAAATGGTGTTACATTTGCATATAACATATACATATCCTTCCGTATACTTTAAATCATCTTTAGATTGCTTATAATACCTAATACAATGTAAATGCTATGTAGGTAGTTGTTATACTATATTGTTTAGGGAATAATGACAAGAAAAAAAAAGTCTGTATACGTTCAGTGCAGAAGCAGCCATCTTACGCCTAACTTTACAGTACACATCAGCAACAATGTAGCATATTTTCCAAATATTTTTGATCTGCAGTTGGTTGAATCCACAGATGTGGAACCCTCAGATACAGAGGGCTGTGTTAGGATTTAGTCTGTATGTAGAAAGAGGCCTCATTCTGAGATCAGTGTTAGGGTGCAGTCTATGGACCAGTCTTAGACAGACCTCAGCCAGGGTTGCGACTCAACTCAAGATTTGACTTTAGTTTTTGGTCAGTTTTGGAATCACTTTTATTTCTAGGTTTGGGAATCAATAAAGACCAGCATTATGGCTCTGCCAGGGATTCCTGGTCATGCTGATTTTTTTTTTCCTGGGGAAAGGCTAAATTAGAATTTTAACAGGATTTACGTTCAGTCTTTCATCAGGGGAAGTTTCAATTAGTGTTCATGGTTAGAGTTTATACTTGGTCCAGCATTAGGCCTTAGTCCGTGGTCAATGTTAAGGCACAGTCTGTGTCTAAATTTAATATTCTGTCTGTTGCCGTGTTACAACATTACCTGTGATGTGCCCTAGAGTTTTGTCTCAGACCAAAGTTAGCATTTCATCTGTAGACAATATTAGAGTATAGATTATGGCCAGGATTTCAACTATGAAAATAAACAGGATTTCTGATGCATATTTGGCCAGAGAAAGTCCAAGGTTTGGTTTTTGACTTCAACCAGTGTCAGGGTTCTGTCTTTGTTGGTAGACCCCCATATCAGGGATGGTCTGTGGAACTAAGTCACAGTGGCCAGTGTTGTACCTTATTCTGTGGCCAGAGCATGGCTCAGTCAGTGACCTGTTTTAGCTCTTTAAGTTGACCTGTATCAGAATTGATTCTGCTGGTAGTGGTCCCATTTTGACTTTGTGCTGAGTTTCTGTTCACCGAGTGCTGGTGTTGGTGCTATCTGATAAGCTTCTATTTTTCTATTACATTCTGTCTTATATAATTCCAGGATCGTTTCATGTACAGTATACTTACTTGTGCTTATTTAGTCCCTTGAAGAAGGCTTATAATGTTGGGACAGCAATTTTTCAAACATTTTAGACAAGTTCTTTAATAATGATGTTAATGTTAGAGAATTCCTGCCATGGCAAATACTTTTGATTGGTTAACCCAATACCTTTTGATTGGTTAACCCAAATACTTTTGATTGGTTAACCCAATACCTTTAAAGCGCCCTTTTTCCATATCTTAAAATACAGATTCTAAAAGCTAACACTACTTTTCTGTTTTCTCTTGATTTTTTTTTTTTGTCAGTGTGGCACAAAAATAAATACATTTTGACTCACGGAAAAATTTACTTTCCTGATTAAAGGAACAGAAATCATGGGCAATGCCCTTTCTTCTTTAAAAAAGCTTTATTGAGGTATAATTGATATACAAAAATTCCACACATTTAATGTATACATATGCATATACCCATGATACCATCACTACAATCAAGACATGAAATATATCCATCACCTCCAAAATTTTTCTTTTGTTTTCTTTGTAGGTTTGTGTGTGTGTAGTAAGAACATTTAACACGAGATCTATCCTCTTAACATTTTAAAGTGCACAATACCATATTTTAAACTATAGGTACTAAGCACTATGTAGTAGAATAGATCTCTAAAACTTATTTATCTTGCAAAACTGAAACTTTATAGTCATTGAGCAATAACTCTCCATTTCTGTCTCCCCCCAGCCTCTGGCAACAACCATCCTAATCTCTGCTTCTATGAGTTTGACTCTTTTAGATGCCTCATATATGTGGAATCGTGCAGTACTTGTCCTTCTGTGATTGGCTTTTTCTCTTAGCATAATGTCCTCTACGTTCATCTAGGTTGTCACAAATGGTAGGATTTCCTTTTTTGTTAAGGGTGACTAATATTTCATTGTATGTATATACCACATTTTCTTTATCCATTCATCTCTCTATGGACATTTAGGTTGTTTCCATCTATTGGCTGTTGTGAATAATGCTGCAATGAACACGGGAGTGCGGAGATATCTCTTCAAGATACTGATTCATTTCCTTTGGGTATATATCCAGAAATAAGATTGCTGAATAATATGATAGTTCTGTTTTTAATTTTTTGAGGAATGTCTGTACTGTTTTCCACGGTGGATGCACCATTCTCCATTCCTACCAACAGTGCATAAGAGTTCCAATTTCTCTGCACTTTTGGCAGCACGTATCTCTTGCTTTTTTGCTAATAGCCTTCCTGACAGGTGTGAGGTGATTGTCTCATTGTGGTTTTCATTAGTGATGTTGAGCATCTTTTCACATACCTGTAGACCACTTGTATGTATTCTTCGGGGAAATGTCTATTCAGATCTCTATGAATTTTATGATTATTTTTTCTGTTTAAAATGCCATTGAGTTTTTATACAGATTGCATCAGCTCTTTAGGCCACTTTGGGTAGTATGGATATTTTGACAATATGATTCTTCTAGTCCATGAACAAGGGATCTCTTTGCATGTATTTGTGTCTGCTTCAATTTCTTTCATTGGTGCTTTACAGTTTTCAATGTATACATATTTTTCCTCCTTGGTTAAGTTTATTACTACATATTTTGTTATTTCAATACTATTGTAAATGAGATGTTTTCTTAATTTTATTTTCAGCTATATCATTGTTAATATATAGAAAGGCAACTGATTTTTGTATCTGATTAAGCTTTTACCAGAGTATGGGAGTTACCAATGGCCAGGTTAAGGCTTACTATGAAGAAGGTTTTAGGACTAAAGGAGTAAATGTGTTTCTAGAATTGGCTGTTGATGTCACAGGTCAGTCTACAAATAAGGTTAGAGTGAGAATGGAGAAAATATGGGATCCAGCTTGAGTTGAGGCAGAGACTTGTGTTGCAATCAGGGTTTTGGGCTCTGGCTGTTGCCAGGATTTGAGTTCAGAATGTTCATGTCCTGTTGTCAGGTTGGGACTTAGACTCTTGAGTAGTGTAGCAGGCATTCTGATATCAGTAGTAGAGTTCAATCTGTGCTAATTTTTAGTGCCCCTCCTGTGCCCAGTGTCATGTGTACATCTCTCCCTAATTTAGGGTTAGGTTCGTGGCCAGACTGATTGCTCAATCTCAAGATAGCGCTAGGACTCAGTCTGTGGCCACTAATATGGTAAATTTTGTTTACAGGTTTAAGACTCATCTGTGACAAAGGTTATTACTCAGTCTTAGTCTGTTGTTAGGTACGTATAATAATAAGAGGAGGGTTTTAATGCAGCCTTGTAGTATTAGGAATCATTCTTTAGCCAGACTTAGGGTTCAGTATCTGGGTCTCAGATTGTGGGCAGTATTTTATAGTCTTTGTCCCAAGGCAGTAATCAGAATGTAGCCAAGAATAGAAATCAGATCTTGACCATGGTGAGTTGCATCTGTTCTCAGGGTTAGAATTAAATCTCTTGCTAGGTTTCAAGCAAAGAATATAAAAAGTGTTTGTTTTGTTTTATCCTTAATTCATGTTTAAAGTTTGGGTTTATTTTTTACCCAGTGTTGGTAAAGAGATCAGTTTCTGGTATTAGGAATCTGTCTGTGGCTAAGGTTAAGGTTAAAGCTGTAGTTGGAGTTAGGATTCAGTCTGGAGATACCAGTTAGTGAGAGATAGGGTTCAGTGTATCTCAAAGATTCAGGATCAGTCATTAGCCATATTGGGGGATTAGTTTTATTTTCAGGGTGAAAGCTCGGGTTGGAGGTTAGGCTTATGTGCTCAGTCTGTGATGAGAGTTAGGAATTCAGTCTGTGGCCAGAGATTCAGTTTGTAATCAGTTTAGAGGCTATGAGATTTAAGGGCCAAATTAGTAGAGCCAGTGATGGGTCTCAGTCTGTCCCAGGTTCAGCGGATTATTTCATGGTCAGAGTTATGAACCCAGTATCTGGCCAGGTTTAGAGCTTGGGCTTTGGACAGAGTTAAGTCTCAGCCTTTGGCTATATTCAGGGTTCTATCTGTGAGCAGAATTAGGGCATATGCTGTGGCCAGAATATATCCTCAAATTTTGTGGAAGATTTGGTTTCACTTCTTGGACAGGATTAATTTGGTTTCACTTCTTGGCCAGGATTAAGGCACAGTCTTTAGCCAAGTCTAGAGTTCAGTCTCTGTACATGTTTTTGTCACTGTATGAGGCCAAATTTAGTAGTCACCCTGTTGCCAATGTTGGGATCATTTTCTGGTTAGTGCTAAGTCTGTGGAAATTGTATCTGGGTTGGTTTCCAAGATCAGATCTTAGGCTATGACACAATTAGAGACTCAGTCTGTGGTCAGGGTTTAGAACTCAGTCAATATCTATGCTGAGCACTCACTTTGTAGTCAGTGTAGGATATTAAGTATATCCCAGTGTTAGGTCATAGTCTGTAGCTCAGTCTTGAGTCTCAGCCTGTGACAGGTTTAGGGACTATGTCTGATGATAGGTTAGATTTCAGTGTCATGAATTAAGGGCTTATCAATGGCTATAGGGTTCAATAGATCAGGGTTAGAGATTCAGTCTGGGACCAGTCATAGGTACTTACTTACTCTTGGACCATACATAGGCAGTGAGTATGTCACTAGACCCAAGGACTAAATTTAATCAGGGTTAAGGCCTTGAAGTATGGCCAGAAAGAGGCTCAGTTTATGGATAGAATTAAGGTCTCCATCTGGGGCCAGGGTAAAGGGCTCAGTTTGGAATAGGTTTAAGTCTCCAAGTTCAGAGTTACGCCCTCAGGATACATCTTGATTGATGCCCAAGGTTAAACACAGGATCTGTATTTAGTGTTGGCAACTTGGTCTATGACCAGACTTAAGAGACCTGCTGCTCAGCCTATGGTCAGTGATAGTGGTTTGTCATTATATTTGAATAAAGTCATCATAAAATTGTTAAAATAAAGAAGATTCCTACAAACAAAATAACAGGCATGGTACAGAGAAGGAACCATGGAAAGAGGCTGATTATTAAATCAGGGCCACCAATGTCCTTGGTATCTCAGAATTAAATGCTTAGGAAGAGCAGGGAAAGCCTATAAGACTGAGAGAAAGGAAAAGAATTGTAAATAAAAAGTGGATACCCCAAGGAAGTGGGTGCATGCTTCTTAGAGGAGAGAAACTTGTACAAGTTGTTTAGGTGGAAGTAGTACAAGTTGAATTAACACACCCATCACCTCACATGTTTACCTTTTTCTCTTTTTTTGTGAGAACATTTAAGTACTACTCTCTTGACAAATTTCAAGTATACAAACCAATGTACTTTTCAATGCTATGGTCAACACATATTCTTTGGCTATATTATGGTGCCCTTTCTCCAGATAAAATCTTGTGCAGGAACTCAATACGTTAAAAGAGCAAATCAGAGATGCTGTGCTCTAGTCCTGTACTTCCTGATGCCACCCATGGTCAACACTTGACCTTGGTGCACGCAGTGCTGCTATCCTAAGGTCATGTTCTCTGCATGTATAGTGGGCATAACTTTTCCTTAAGTGATTCAAAACTTGACACTGAAAGTGATATGCACTTTGGGGGCATCAGGCTGGAGAACGAGTGCAATGTCTGGCTGAAGAAAGTAAAGAATTGACTTCCAACCCACCACCATGGAGCCTTCAGCATGGCCTTATTATAGCAGGTCTCAAGTACTTTTTCTTGCTCCCATCCTTGACCTACCCAACCATGGACCATGATCCATTATCTGTAATTACAATATTTAGTAACCTCTAAAAACCAAAAGTTTTTATAAATTTGCCATCAAAACTCATTAGGCAGCAGGACTTCACCTGAACTGATGTGAGGCTATTTATAGTCTTTGTTTAGCTTATTTATGTGACTATCCTTTTTTTGCTACGAAATGCTAATGTGTTTCTAACACCTACCAGGGGTGTTCTATAATATACCATATACTCGTATTTACCGTATTACTTGTCTAAAATACCCCAAATTCTGAATTTTAAGACACATCTTACCCTAAAAGTTTTGTATGAGGAATTTTGGGCACATACATCCTTTCTTCCTTGTCTCAGTCTGATGTCACTTTGCTCACTTTATCCCACATCACATCTGGCAATATCTGCCAATGCCAGGAAATGGGAACACTATATTTTTGTAGTAAGGTTGCATATCATACAATAAATAATGGTAAGTTAAATTGGTATTACAGAGGAAGAAGAGCTAAGAAAAATATTTTTATTTTTTCTTTCATCTCAGATTGATATCCAAAAACATTCTCCCATACCACATTGACAAACTCTCCGGGGTCCTCTACTTAAAGAAACACTTGTAATCCAACCGCAAGTTTGGATGCTAAGCTCAAAACCTGATAACTACTGCTACTGTACTAACATTGAGTACAACTTTCCAAGTTTTTGTTCTAAGACTCAGAATCCAAGCTCATCCAATCATAATAATCTTATGAAGTGTGTACTATTATTGTCATCATCTCGATTTTACAGATGAAAAAAACTGAAGCAAGAGAGTTATTAGGTAACTTATTCAAGTCCACACAGCTAAGAATTAGACAAGCAAAGATTTTAATATACCTTGTGGCTCTTTTGCATCTTCACTTTCTTTTGAAATTGGCTTATGGCATAACTTAATGGACAGACTCATAGACAGTGTGTGTGGAGGTGGGCAGAGGATAGGATGGACTGTGAGTCTGTGCAACCACCGACCTATCCTCCACTGCCAGGATTCAGCAAGGCCAAGATATTTCTATACCAACTTTTCCTACGTAGGCAGGAATGTGGAATTCATTATGCAGATTTCTTGATGTGATGATTTGGCTGGAAAAGCAAACTCTATAGAAATGTTCCCTCACTGATCCCTAAGGACGACTGTGATATAAAATATTACAGGTTGATAGGTATGTTTTTATTTACTTGCATGCATGGGCATGCATTTACACTTAAGAATCTGTGTTAGTTAGCATGCATGTGTTAAGTATAGTATACAGGTTCTCAAACTTTAGTCTAATATGGAATACTTGGATAAAATCTCAAATATTCCTGGAACCTATCCTCAGAGATTCTGATTCAGCTCAGCTGGGATAGAGTGCTACAGTTTGTTATATGCACCTGAAGTGATTCTAACGCATGTACTTTATGCAGACCACTTTTTTTTTGAGGGACTCATTCTTTATTTCAAAAAGATACTTGTCAATTTTCAGTATCAAAACAGTTGCACTATTGGTTTTTCTTTGTCCTGATCAGCCCCCAAAGAGACCACACCAAAGGAGTGTACAGTTTAAGCCAATAAGCTGCAGGATGTACACCTAACAGACTTCACAGAAACCTCACCAAAAATGAGGTACTGGGTAGGGAAAGAAACTTTTAAAGATCAGCACCCTGCCAGATCACAGACTGTATGCAGGGAGCTCTCACAGCCAGATGGGGTGGCCAGTGTTCTCTAACCCCAAAGAAGCAAAGTTTCAAAATAATGTAAAATGTAAAAACAGTTTTGTACATAAGCTATTCAAGATTTCTCCAGCACTAACTGATACAAAGCACGATGAGATGGCACTTTTAGAGACAGCAGCTTCAGACCCAGAAAAGGGTAATGAGGCCTGACTTATGGAAAGCCAAACAGAGCCCAGAGAAAGACTCAACTATGCGTAACCTCATTGCTTTGTACAGAATACTCGCCAAACCAGAAAGATGATTCCAGGAGATAGCCAAAAAAAGTGCTGTTTTAATGAGAAACAGAAACTCATAGAAACAGACAATAGTTTAGTGGTTACCAGAGAGTAAGGGGGTGGGGGGGTGGGAGATGAGGGTAAGGGTGATCAAATATATGGTGATGGAAGGAGAACTGACTCTGGGTGGTGAACACACAATGGGATTTATAGATGATGTAATACAGAATTGTACACCTGAAATCTATGTAATTTTACTAACAATTGTCACCCCAATAAATTTTAAAAAAAGTGCTGTTTTTTTTTCATCAGAAGTGGCCAAACAAGATGGTGAGAACTCTGTCTGAGACCAAATCCTTGTCCCATCTCTACTCCCACCCCTTCCCAACAGCTCACAGAATTGATCCTGTGACAAATGTTCCTATATCATCTTTTCTTACCGCCGAATAGTATTCCATTGTGTATATATACCACAACTTCTATATCCATTCATCTATCGAAGGACATTTTGGTTGTTTCCATGTCTTGGCCACCGTAAACAAAGCTGCAATGAACATTGGAGCACACGTGTCTTTATCTCTAAATGTTTTCAGATTTCTTGGGTAGATACCCAGGAGAGGGATTGCTGGGTCATATGGCAATTCTATTCGTAATTTTTTGAGGAACCTCCACACTGCCTTCCATAACGGCTGCACCAGTCTGCATTCCCACCAACAGTGTATGAGGGTTCCTTTTTCTCCACAGCCTCTCCAACATTTGTTACTATTTGTCTTGTTGATGATAGCCATTCTGATTGGGGTGAGGTGATAGCTCATTGTGGTTTTAATTTGCATTTCTCTGATGATTAGTGATGTTGAGCATTTTTTCATATGTCTATTTGCCATTTGTATGTCCTCTTTGGAGAAATGTATCTTCAAGTCCTCTGCCCATTTTTCAATTGGATTGTTTGTTTTTCTGTTGTTGAGTTGCATGAGTTCCTTGTATATTCTGGATACTAGCCCCTTATCGGAGGCACTGTTTGCAAAAATCTTCTCCCATTCAGTTGGTGGCCTCTTTATTTTGTCAATGGTTTCTTTTGCTGTGCAGAAGCTTTTAAGTTTCATATAGTCCCATTCGTTTATTTTAGCTTTTACTTCCATTGCCTTTGGAGTCAAGTTCATAAAATGCTCTTTGAACCCAAGGTCCATAAGTTTAGTACCTATGTTTTCTTCTATGCAGTTTATTGTGTCAGGTCTTATGCTTAAGTCTTTGATCCATTTTGAATTAACTTTGGTACATGGTGACAAATAGCAGTCCAGTTTCATTCTTTTGCACGTGGCTATCCAATTCTCCCAGCACCATTTATTGAAGAGGCTGTCTTTGCTCCATTGTATGTTTTAGCTTCTTTGTCAAAAATTATCTGTCCATATTTATGTGGTTTTATTTCTGGGTTCTCAATTCTATTCCATTGGTCTATGTGTCTGTTTTTCTGCCAATACCATGCTGTTTTGATTATTGTAGCCCTGTAGTACAAGCCAAAGTCAGGAAGTGTGATACCTCCATTATTGTTCTTTTTCCTTAAGATTGCTTTGGCTATTCGGGGTCTTTTGTGGTTCCAAACAAATCTGATGATTTTTTGTTCTATTTCTTTAAAATATGCCATTGGGATTTTGATGGGGATTGCATTGAATCTGTATATTGCTTTGGGTAATATGGCCATTTTAACTATGTTGATTCTTCCAATCCATGAGCACGGAATGTCTTTCCATTTCTTTGTGTCTTCTTCAGTTTCTTTCAAAAATGTCTTATAGTTTTCAGCATATAGGTCTTTCACATCCTTGGTTAAGTTTATTCCTAGGTATTTTATTCTTTTTGCTGCAATTGCAAAAGGAATTGGTTTTGTATTTCTTTTTCTGAGATTTCATTGTTAGTATATAGGAAGGCAATGGACTTTTGTGCGTTGATTTTGTAGCCGGCAACTTTACTGTATTCGTTGATTGTTTCTAATAGCTTTTTGGTGGAGTCTTTAGGGTTTTCTATATATAGCATCATGTCATCTGCAAAGAGTGATAATTTAACTTCTTCATTCCCAATTTGATGCCTTTTATTTCTTTCTCTTGCCTGATTGCTCTGGCAAGGACTTCCAACACTATGTTGAAAAGCAGAGGTGATAGGGGACATCCCTGTCGTGTTCCTGAACGTAGAGCAAAGGGCTTCAGTTTTCTCCATTAATTATGAGATTAGCAGAGGGCTTGTCATATATGGCCTTTATTATGTTAAGGTATTTTCCTTCTATACCCATTTTATTAAGTGTTTTAATCATAAATGGATGTTGTATCTTGTCAAATGCTTTTTCTGCATCAATTGATATAATCATATGATTTTTGTCCTTTATTTTGTTTATGTGATGTATCACATTGATGGATTTGGATGTTGAACCATCCTTGTGCCCCGGGATGAACCCCACTTGGTCGTGATGAATAATCTTTTAATGCATTGTTGTATTCGATTTGCTAGAATTTTATTTAGGATTTTTGCATCGGTATTCATTAGAGATATTGGTCTGTAGTTTTCTTTTTTGTGCTGTCCTTACCAGGTTTTGGTATCAGGGTAATGTTGGCCTCATAAAATGAGTTAGGGAGTACTGTCTCTTCTTCAATTTTTGGAAGAGTTTGTGCAGAATTGGTATTAGATCCTCTTTGAAGGTTTGGTAGAATTCACTAGTGAAGCCATCTGGTCCCGGACTTTTGCTTTTGGGAAGGTTTTGGATGACTGATTCAATTTCGTTACTGGTGATCGGTCTGTTTAGATTTTCCAGTTCTTCATGGTTCAGCCTTGAAGGCTATATGTTTCTAAGAACTTGTCCATTTCTTCTAGGTTGTTGAATTTGGTGGCATATAGTCCTTCATAGTATTCTTGGATGATCCTTTGTATTTCTGTGGTGTCCGTGATAACTTCCCTTTTACGTTTCTGATTTTGTTAATCAGTGTCTTCTCTCTTTTATCTTAGTAAGTCTAGCCAAGGGTTTGTCAATTTTGTTAATCTTTTCAAAGAACCAGCTCTTTGTCACATTAATTTTTTCTATTGTCTTTTGTTCTCTATTTCATTTAGTTCTGCTCTAATTTTTGTTATTTCCTTTCTTCTGCTGACCTTGGGTTTTACTTGTTCTTCTTTTCTAGTTCTTTAAGGTGTAACATGAGGTTATTTATTTGGGAGTTTTCTTGTTTCTTGAGATAGGCCTGTAATGAGATAAATTTCCCTCTTAAAACTGCTTTCGCTGCATCCCAAAAATTTTGGTAGGATGTATTTTCATTGTCATTTGTTTCTATGTATCTTTTGATCTCTCCTCTAATTTCTTCTTTGACCCAGTCCTTCTTTAAAAGTATGTTATTTAATCTCCATGTATTTGTGTTAGTTCCGCTTTCTTTTTACAGTTGATATCCAATTTCAAAGCCTTGTGATCAGAGAATATGCATGGTATGATTTCAATCTTCTTAAATTTGTTGAGACTGATTTTATGTCCCAATATATGGTCTATCCTTGAGAATGTTCCATGTACACTAGAAAAGAATGTATAGTCTGATGTTTTAGGATGAAGTGCTCTATAAATGTCAATTATGTCCATTTCATCTAATGTGTCATTTAGGGCTACTATTTCGTTATTTATTTTCTGTTTGGATGATCTATCCATAGCTGTCAATGATGTATTTAAGTCCCCTAGTATAATTGTGTTTTGGTCAATTTCTCCCTTTAGTTCTGTTAGTAGTTGCTTGGTGTATTTCGGTGCTCCCTGATTGGGGGCATAAATATTGATGACTGTTATGTCTTCTTGTTGTACAGTCCCTTCACCATTATGAAATGTCCATCTTTGTCTCTTGTTATCTTTTCACCTTGAAGTCTGTTTCATCTGATATCATTATGGCTACACCTGATTTTCTCTGGGTACCATTTGCTTGGAGTGTCAATTTCCACCCTTTCACTTTGAGTCTATGCTTGTCCTTGTAGCTGAGATGTGTCTCTTGGAGACAGCATATGGTTGGGTTTAGTTTTTTGATCCAATCTGCTACTCTGTGCCTTTTTATTGGTGAGTTCAGTCCATTTACATTTAGGGTGATTATTGATATGTGAGGATTTCCTGTCATTCTATCTTTAGTTTTCTGGTAAGGCTGTGTCTCCATTGTTTCTTTGCCTTTTTGTTGTTGTCTATTATTTCTGTGTGGTGGTATTCTATGATGTTTCCCTCTGTTTCTTCTTTTATTTCAGTATATATTTCAATTCTGGATTTATTTTGAGTGGTTACCCTTAAGTTTATGTAAAAGAAAGTTTGATATTTAGAGTATTCCATTTTCTTCAGCACGCTTACTTTCTCCATTCCCATATTCGGTTCAGGCCTTTACTCTCCCCTTTTTGAGTTTTGGTTGCCACAAATTGTCCCTGTTGATGGTGGTCGAATAGCCTCCTTTAGTATTTCTTTTAGTGCAGGTCATGGATTAGAGAATTACCTCAGCTTCTGTATGTCTGGAAAGGTCTTTATTCCTCCTTCATATCTAAAGGATATCTTTGCTGGATATATTATTCTTGGCTCATAATTTCTCTCTTTCAATAGTTTGAATATTTGGTTCCACTCCCTCCTGACTCGTAGAGTTTCTGATGAAAAATCTGATGATAATCTAATGGGCTTTCCTTTGTAAGTTACCGTCTTCTTTTCCCTGGCTGCCTTGAGGATTCTTTCTTTGTCGTTTATTTTAGACAGCTTCAATACAATGTGCCTTGGAGAAGGCCTGTTAGGATTGAGGTAACTAGGTGTTCTATTTGCTTCTTGGATTCGAGGGTCCAGTTCTGTCCACAAATTTGGGAAGTTCTCATCGACAATTTGTTTGAATATATTCTCTGTTCCCTTCTCTCTTTCTTCTCCTTCTGGTATGCCCATTATTCTTATATTGCTCTTTCTGATGGAGTCAGAAAGTTCTTGTAGAGTTCTTTCATTTCTTTTAAGTCTCAAGTCTCTTTCTTCTTCTATCTGTGTCATTTCCAGGTTTCTATCTTCGATGTCACTGATTCTTTCCTCCATCTGGTCAACTCTACTACCTAAGCTGGTTATTTCATTCTTAATTTCTTCTATTGAGTTCTTAATCTCCAGAAATTCTATTTGGTTCTTTTTAAGATTTCAATCTCTTTGTAAAATGCTCATGCTGTTCTTTGATTGAGTTTCTGAGTTCATTTAACTGCCTATCTGTGTTTTCTTGTATCTCGTTGAGTTTTTTCAGAACTGCAATCTTGAATTCTCTGTCACTTAAGTCACATATTTCTGTATCTTTAAGTGCCTTCTCTGGAGATTTTTCACTTTCTTTCTGAGCTATCTTGTTGCCTTGGTTATTCATGGCGATTACTGGTTTACTATTTCTCTTCCTAGACATCTACAGGAGTGACTTCTGCAACAGGTTGATAGGAAGAGTTCTTTCTTTTGTTTTCCAGTACTTGTTGGTAGAATGTCTTATTATTTCTCCAACTGCAACTTATTTTTCTTCTCCCACACGGTAGTGCTGTTTTCTCTGCACTATTCCTGCTTCTCACACAATGGGGGAATTCCCTGGGAGACGGGCTTCTCCTCTGTTAATAGTTCGTCTAGGTCACAGGGCGCAGTGTCCCGGTGGGTATGCGGAGAGCTTTTGATGTTCCAAAGCTCTTCCAGCTCCTGATTCAGAGCCCGTATATTTCAGCAGTTCTGTTTACTCCTGCAGGGATCCGCCCAGATAGGTGGAGTCAGGGGCGGGGTAAGTTGTGAGTGGTGGCCCAGAGCAATGGCGGCAACCATCACCACAGCCGGTCCTGCTTCCATGGCTCCCTCCCCTTTGCCGGAACTAGTTGGGCTGTGAATTTCTGTCTGCGGCCCACAGTTCTCAAAACAGCAAATTTTCTGTTGTTTTGATCTGACACTGCTACTGTTCCGCTTCTAGCTCCGGGCAGGTGGGGGCGGGGCGAGCTCTGGGAGGGGATGGTGGGGGCGGCTAGTCTCAGTGCCTAAGGCTCCGTTCTCTGCTCGGCATTGAGGGCTTAAACCACCGTTTTTAGCCTTTTTCCCTCAGTCTTTTCTCCGAGGTCTCTGCCGTGAGCGTTGGGTTCAGCCATGGTATATGCTGTCACCTCAGCCCTGTGGACCATAAGTGGAGCCCTAGCAGTCCGAGTTCTTCCCTTACTCGCAGCTGCAGTAGTTTCGGGAAGCAGCGAGCTCGGAGCACTGAGCTAGGTCTGCGTCCTGCGCGCTCGCGCGGCTCCATCTCCGCGTACTTCTCCCTTTCCTCCTCCCTCCACTCGCGCGAATCTCCCACCTGTAGGTGATTTCAGACGGTAGTGGGCCTCTTCGTCTTGCCTGTCTGCTGTGCAGGGAGTCCTTTGTGGAGTTTTTGTTGTTCGATTCATTGTAAATTCCAGTGGAGCTTTACAGAGGCTCACCTCACAACGCCATTTTTCCCGAACTCCCACCTGGGTTTGAGGAGCCGATTTTCCCGATTACCCGACCAACTTTTCTCAGGATTCAGGAATGGAAAATTGAAGAAAGTTCCTGAGAATGGGTGGGAATTCCCTCCCAGAAACCCTAGCTAAAGCTACTGCAAGAAAGGAAGGAGGAAATTGAGACTGAAGAGAAGGCTCGAGCTCTCTTGTTGGTGCTGAAATTGCTCACTCTAACATCTATCAGTGGGCTAGTCCCACCAGTAGGCCATATGCTGGCTCTTTGAAACACCTTTATACTCATTCATCACCAGCCCCTCATTGATTTTAGCTGTGGGGGTGTGGTGGTAATCAACAAGGACATCTTAGAGGAGGATGTCACAGATTCTGTGATGTGTCAGGAAGAATTCAGGGTAAGTAGGAACCTGGAGTCACTAAAGTGACTGAGAACTAGGAAAGGATTAGTCTCCTAAAGCACCCTGTCTGGAGGGCTTCATTGTGACTGAGGACTGGTGATAATAATTGCAGTACCACAATTATATGAATTAAAGATAGCACTTTCTACATGCCAGGTGCTGTTACAAGTGCTTGATGAGTAACTTTTTTATTCATTACAATAACATGATATGATAGCAACTATTATTTTTCTTATTTATAGTTGTGGAAACTGAAGCATATCCACCCTTTTTCCCCCCAGATCTCTTTTCTTGATTTTCTCCCTCCACCCTGAGCCTCACAAATGATCTGCTTTATCTTTGGATAATATTTTATTCTGATAATGTTCTAGTGTATATGGTAAAATGCTCAAAGTCTAGAAATATGATGATTGTAGAGTCAAGGCACCTTGTAAATCTAACCAATGATAGCTAATCTTTGCTTCTGCCCCTCCCACCCTCATAGAAATGCCCTCAATGAGACGTTTTCCAGGAAGTACCAGCAAGTGGCATTGGGGAAACAGAGAGAGGTTATATGTGCAGGTGGAGTGGCTGTCTCCCAGACAAAGGGAATAAGAGGATTTAGACAACCTTTTGAAAGTGTGTCAGGAGACACCTTTCCTTAAAAGAGAGGCCTCCTGGTCCAAAAAGGAAGGGTGAGGGAAGGTAGAAGTACATGAATTAAAAGTATGGGCAGGGCTGTAATCTGACTTATGGGCTAAAATAGTCCATGCTGTGTGGTTTAGGGCAGGCTTAAAAAAAAAACAAAAAATAAATCATTTTCTCTCATAAGAAAGTTTTGTTTGGTTCTTCAAGAAGTCCCTTCAAAACTCAAAAGCTGCTGGAAGGTCCCAGTCAGAATGGTGGAGTAGGTAAAAGCTGTGCTTGCATCCTCCCATAACCACATTAAAATTACAACTAAATTATAGAACAATTAACCTGGAAAACCATCTGAAGACTATCTAAACAGAAGACCTACAACTGAGGCTATAAAGAAGCCACATCTAGACTGGTAGGAGAGGTGGAGATTGCAAAATGGGCTGGTCCCACACCCATGTGAGAATCAGGAGAGATATCTCATTTGCAGAGGTCCCCTCTGAAGCGTGAGAGGTCTAACCCCCACCCAGCTCCCAAGCCCAGAGCACAAGGTCGAGGAAGAGGAGCCCTTCCAACTTGGGAGGATTCCATCCATCTGGGTAAGACAGAAGGTTGCAGAATGCCCAGATGTTCCTCTTAAACGGCCTGTTCACAGACTCATTCCCAGACACTCACCCTGGGCTCCGGTGGAGGGACAGTAGCTTGGGAGGTGCCAGAGACATATAGGGAGAGACTGAGTTGCATGGCTTTAGGGAGAAGGCTGGAGGGACAGCCACCATTTTCCTTGTGCTGAGCCCACCTCCCATGTATCCCACAGACTGGTGCCATCTTTCCTGTGTTGAGCTCTCTCCCCACATGCCCAAACCTGAATCTGCAGTAGCCTGCTGAAATCCACTTGCTCCAACCTGGTGACTCTCTGTGACCCCATCCCACCCAACTCCCACACTGTTGGAAGTATTTTTGTTGATTGGCAGCCTGCAGCATCTGGGGTTAGCCCAAACTGCAGACTTACTTGGACAACTCTCATGGATCTGCAGTCCCCAGGTCGACAGCCACTGGCCTCAGTGTGCTCTGAGCTTTTTGAGCGGTCTCAGGCTCAGCACTGATGCCAAATCTGAATCTTCATTAACCTGGTAGGCACCACTTGCTCCACCCTGGTGACTCCCTGAGACCCACCACACTAAAATTCCTTACTGTCTGAGGCTCTTTTAGCAGCTGAGCCATATAGGCAGCCAGCAGGTGGTGATAGGGCTCAGGATTCCCTGAACCTTTTGGTGAGCCGCTCCAGGCCTGGAACTTGTGGAAGACAGCCTCAGTTTACAGTGTGGACTCTCCCATGTGCCTGAAGATCCAGTATAGGCAACTAACAACCACAGATCACTTTGTAGCTCCCACCAGGTAGTCTCTGGCTGGTTACAGGCAGCAGGTGACCTTGGCCTGAATGGGAGCCTCTCCCAAGATCCCCAAACTAACACACCCAGTACCTGGTATTAGACCAAAACAGAGCACCACCTGATTAGCCACACAAAGCGGCATACCCAAGGGGTGATCTCAACAGGTAACATAGCTTGCTAGGGTAAATTCCACTCAATGAGGTCAGCTGCCACACAGCATCTCACACTCTGTGGTTGAGGCCAACCCTCCCAGCCAGTAAGCATGAGGATCAATCCCACCCAGTGACATGCCAAAAGCAATCAATTCTTAACTACAATAGGAGGGCACACACAACCCACACAAGGGACACTCTGGGAGCATCCAGCTCAGGCTACCAGAGAGACTGCACTAATGGGCTCTACAGGCCACCTGCTATATAAGTCCACCCATCCAAAACTGGGAGACATAGCAGATCTACCTAACACATAGAAACAGAAACAGAGAGGCAGCCAAATTGAGGAAACAAAGAAATATGTCCCAAATTAAAGAACAGGAGAAAACTCCAGAAAAAGAACAAAATGAAATAGAGGCAAACAGTTTACCAGATACAGAGTTCAAAACACTGGTTATAAGGATGCTTAGGGAACCTATTGAGAACTTCAACAAAGAGATAGTAAGCATAAAAAATGACTCAGAAACCATAAAGAAGAACGAGTCAGAAAAGAAGAAACAATAACTAAAATGAAGAAAACACTAGAAGGAATCAACAGCAGATTAGATGAAGCAGAGGATTGAATCAGCAATTTGAAACATAAGGTAGCAGAAAAGACCATTTGGAACAGCAAAAAGAAGAAAGAATTTTTTAAAAATGAGGATAGTTAAGGGAACTTTGGAACACTGTCAAGCATAACAACATTTACATCATAGAGGCACCAGAAGTAGAAAACAGAGAAGAAGGGATTTAGAACCTATTTGAAGAAATCTTAACTGAAAACATCCCTAAACTTGGTGAAGGATATAGACATACAAGCCCTGGAAGCACAGAGAGTCCTAAACAAGATGAACCCAAAGAGGACCACACCAAGACACATCATAATTAAAATGCCAAAGGTTAAAGACAAAGAGAGAATCCTAAAAGCAGGAAGAGAAAAGCAGTCAGTTACCTAAAAGGGAGGTCCCATAAGACTGTCAGGTGATTTCTCAACAGAAACTTTATGGGCCAGAAGAGTTGGCACGACATATTCAGTGATGAAAAGCAAGGACCTACAACCAAGACTACTCTACCCAGCAAGGCTATCACTTACAATTGAAGGAGAGATAAAGAGCTTCCCTGACAAGAAAAAGCTAAAGGAATTCATTACACCAAGCTAGTATTACAAGAAATATTAAAGGGACTTATTTAAGGAGAAGAAGGAGGAAAGCAAACAAACAAGCAGAAGGAGATAAAAATATGAATAATTAAATATCAATGACTATTTAGCTATCAATAGTCACTTTAAACGTACATGGATTAAATACTCCAAGCAAAAGATAGGGTGGCTGAATGGATAAGAAAATAAGACCCATACATATGCTGTCTACAAGAGACTCACTGCAGATTGAAAGACACACATAGACTGAAAGTAAATGGATGGAGAAAGATATTTCAAGCAAATGCAAATGAATAAAAAAATCTGAAGGAGCAACACTTATATCAGAGAAAATAGACTTTAAAACAAAAGCTGTAGTAAAACATAATGGACATTTCATAATGATAAAGGGACGAATCAAACAAGAGGGTATAACCGTTGTAAACATTTATGCACCCAAAATAGGAGCACCAAATATATAAAGCAGATATTGACTGACATAAAGGGAGAAATTGACAGTAATACAGTCATAATAGGGACTTTAACATCACATTGACATCAAAGGCTAGATCTCCCAGACAGAAAATCAACAAGGAAACAGCAGCCTTAAATGACACATTAGACCAGGTGGATTTAATTGATAATTTTAGAGTATTTCATCTAAATGCAGAAGAATATACATTCTTTTCAAGAACACATGGGACCTTTTCCATGATTAAGTCACAAAACAAGTCTCAATAAAGTTAAGAAAACTGAAATTATGTCAAGCATCTTCTCTGACCACAATGGTATGAAACTAGAAATCAATTACAAGAACAAAACTGGACAACACACAAATACATGGAGGCTAAATAACATGCTACTAAACAATGACTGGGTTAACAATGAGATGAAGGAGGAAACCAAAAGACACCTTGAGACAAATGAAAACAAAAATACAATTCAAAATCTATGGGACATAGCAAAAGCAGTCCTAAGAGGGGAATTCATAGCAATACAGGCCTACATCAAGAAACACCTCAAGTAAACAATCTAACTTTTCATTTTAATGAACTAGAAAAAGTGAAGCAAACAAAGCCCAAAGTGAGTAGAAGAACAAAGTAATAAAAATCAGAGCAGAAATAAACAAAATAGAGGCTGAAAAATCAGTACAGAGATCAATGAAACACAGAGCTTGTTCATTGAAAAGATAAGCAAAATTGATAAACTTTTAACCAGACTCATCAAGAAAAAAAGAGAGAAGCCAATAAATAAAATCAGAAATGAAAGAGGAGGGGTAACAACTGACACCACAGAAATACAAAGGATTATAAGTCAATACTGTGAATAATTATATACCAACAAGTTGGACAATCTGGAAGAAATGGATAAATTCCTATAAGCATGAAACTTTCTGAGGCTAAACAAGAAGAAACAGAAAATCTGAACAGACTGATTACTCCTAACAAAAACAAACCAGTAATTAAAAAACTCACAACAAACAAAAGTACTGCACTGGATGGCTTTACAGGTGAATTTTGCCAAACATTCAAAGAAGAATTAAGACCTGTTCTTCTCAAACTATTTTAAAAATTCAAGAGGAGGAAAAGTCCCCAAGCTCATTTTATGAGGCCATCATTACCTTGATTCTAAAACCAGACAAAGATGTTACAAAAAAAGAAAATTATAGGCCAATATCCCTGATGAATATAGACACAAAAATCCTCAAGAAAATATGAGCAAACCAAATTCAGCAATACATTAAAAAGATCATACACTACGATGAAGTGGGATTTAATCCTGGGATGCAAGCTTGGTTCAATATCTGCGAATCAACTGAGGTGAAACACTGCATAAACAAGAGAAAAAATAAAAATCATATGGTAATTTCAATAGAAATTGAACCAAAAGCATTTGACAAAATCTAGCACCCATTTATGATAAAACCTCTTGGCAAAGTGCAAATAGAGGGAACATACTTCAACATAATAAAGGCCATATATGACAAACACACAGCTAATACCATAGTCAATGGGGAAAAGCTATAAGCGTTCCCCTTAAGATCAGGAACAAGACAAGGATATCTACTTTCACCACTTTTATTTAACATGGTATTGGAAGTCCTAGCCACAGCAATCAAATGAGAAAAAGAAATAAAAGTCATCCAAATTGAAAAGGAAGAAGTAAAACTGCCACTATTTGCAGATGACATGATACTATAGAGAGAGAACCCTAAAGATTCCACCAAAAAAGTATTAGAACTGATAAATGAATTCAATAAAGTAGCAGGATACAAAATTAATATTCAAAAATTGAATGATTGTGTTTTATACACCAATAACACAATAACAAGTTATCACAAACAGAAATTAAGCAAACAATCCCATTTCCAATTGCATTAAAAATAGATATCTAGGATTAAATTTAACCAAGGAGGTAAAAACTGCACTTAGAAAACTATAAGACACCGAAGAAAGAAATGGAAGAATTTACAAATAAACAGAAGCATATACTGTGCTCATGAATAGGAAGAATTAATATTGTTAAAATGTCCCTACTACCCAAAGAAAGCTACAAATTCAATGCAATCCATATCAAAATACCAATGCCATTTTTCACAGAAGTAGAACAAATAATCCTAAAACTTGTATGGAACCACATAAGACCACAAACAGCCACAGGAATTTTGAAAAAGAACAAATTTGGAGGTATAATGCTGCCTGATATCAAACTATACTACAGGCCTATAGTAATAAAAACAGCATGGTATTGGCATAAAAAACAGACACATAGCTCAATGGAACATAATAGAGTGGCTGGAAAGAAACCCACACCTATATAGTCTTTAATCTATGACAAAAGATGCAAGAATATGCATTGAGGTAATGAGAGCTAATTCAATAAATGGTGTTAGAAAAACTGGACAGGTACATGTGAAAAAATCAAACTAAACCATCTTCTTATACCATATACAAGAATGAACTCAAAATTGATTAAATACTTAAATGTAAGACCCGAAACCATAAAACTTTTCGAAGAAAAACATAGGCGGTAAATTCTCTGAACTTGCTCTTAGTAATATTTTTTTTCTGATACCTCTCCTCGGGCAAGGTAAACAAAAGAAAAAATAAGCAAATGGGACTACATAAAATCAACATGTTCTTGCACAGCAAAGGAAACCAGGAACAAAACAAAAAGTCAACCTACTGAATAGGAGAAGATATTTGCCAATGACACATCTGATAAAGGGTTAATATCTAAAATTTATAAAGAACTCACGCAACTCAACACCCAAATAACAAGCAATCCATTTTTTTAATGGGCAGAGGACCTGAATGTCACTAATCATCAGAGAAATGCAAATTAAAACCACGATGAGATATCACTGTACACCTGTCAGAATGGCCATCATCAATAAATCAAGAAACAACAAGTGTTGGAGAGGATATGGAAAAAAGGCAACCCTCATGTACTGTTGATGGAATTGCAAATTGGTGTAGTCACTATGGAAAAAATAGTTTGGAGGTTCCTCAAAAAATTAAAAATAGAACTAACCTATGACCCAGCAATTCCACTTTTGGATATTTATCCCAAGGAGTCCAAAACACTAATTTGAAAAGATATGTGCACCCCTATGTTCACCCCAATGCTATTTACAATAGCCAAGATATGGAAGCAACCTAAGTGTCCATCAATAGATGATTGGATAAAGAACACGTGATACATATATACAATGGAATATTGCTCAGCCATAAAAAGGAATAAAATCTTACCTTTGCGACAACATTGGTGGACCTGGAAGGTATTATGCTAAGTGAAAGAAGTCAAACAGAGAAAGACAACTACCATATTATTTCACTTATATTTGGAATCTAAAGAACAAAATGAATGAACAAACAAAACAAAAACAGACTCACAGATACAGAGAACAAATTGATGCTTGCTGGATGGGAGGGAGATTGGGGACATTGTTGGAGAAGTTGAAAGAATTAAGAAGTACCAATTGGTAATTACGAGATAGTCAAGGGGATGTAAAGTACATTATGGGTAACACAGTCAATAATAGTGTAACAACTATGTTTAGTGCCAGATGGATACTAGGCTAATAGGGAAGGGGATTAATTTGTAAAACAAATAAATAATTAACCATTATGGTGTACACCTGAAAGTAATATAAAATAATATTGAATGTCAACTGTAATTAAAAAAAAATCCTCTGGAAGTTTTGCTCAGAGCTCCGGGGCTTCTCATATTCTCTGGTGCCACCTGGTGTTGTCTAAGAGGTAATGAACAGGATATAGGAAATTCGGCGGTTAAGTTTGGTGGGGAAGAAAGGAAGTAAGGCTGAACTATTGGGTAATGCTGTGGTGGGCAGGCACTGTGGGAGTCCAGGGCACACTAGGGATAATTGGGTACTTAGTGAGGCTGATAGGACATGGAAAGGGAGCTGAGGAGCTTAGAACGTTAAAGATAATGTGTAGAGTCCCTGGCCTACAGACCCAACTTCATCAAAAGTTGCTTACCATAGGCCAGGACTAAACTAAGAATTTTACATGCATTTAAAAAATTTAATCCTTACAGCTACGTTTTGCAGCATCCTCATTTTGCAGACAAGTGAAATGAGTCTCAGAAAAGTTAAGTAACTCACAGAGCTGGTTAGTGGCACAGGCAGTGTTCAAGTTTTTAATCATGACGTCATAAATTGTAGCAACTTCCAATGGCAATTATATGGTGTGAAATTAGAGACACCAAGGAGGAGCCTTGAGTACTTCAAGGTTGAGTCAGGTTGGCTCTGGTGCCAGATGGGGAAGGGAAAGAGTATTATCATACACACCACCTCCCCTACCATGTCCACCTTTAAATATGGGGAAAACAAAGGTTTATCCAGAGTTCCCCCACCCACTTCCTCAGCCAGTAAGCACATTTTAGGCAACTACTCTACCCAGAGCTTTGTGGGATAAAAGGGTATTTTTCCCCAGAAGTTTTGTTTCTCCCCACGTTCCACCTCCCCCCTCCCACGCACACACTCTTATTTCTTTTGAAGACCGCAAGTCAATGAGTCTTTTAGAAAACACTGTCCCATAGGGAACAAAAGACCAAAAGTAGATGCAATCTGTGTTGATCAGGAAATTAGGGAATAGCTTGAGAAAAAAAATAAGGGAATAGCAAGTACTGAGCACCTACTGTATGCTGAGTGCTTAACTGTAGAATCTTAGCTAACCCTCCCGACTTCTGTGAGGCAGGATCTATAACTGTCCCCATTTAAAAATGAGGCTAACTGAGGTTCAGAGAGGTTAGGCAACTTTTCTATATGCACACACTAATCAGTAGGGGAGCCTTGTATGACTACAAAACCTACGCTGTTTTAGAATAAGCAGTGCCTATTTTATTATAGACAAGTTCAATCAAATGTAAAGTAGAGATAATAGTGTAATGAAATCCCTTTTACCCATCGTGCAGTTTCAGTAATTATTATGACTTACTCAATCTTATTTCATCTGTACTGCCATCTACTACCTCCCATCAAACTGGATTACTTTGAAGTAAAGTCCATACAGCATGACATTTTTATCCACAAGATCTTCAGGATGCATCTCTAAAAGATACAGACTTTTCACAGAACATGACTACAGTACTATTCTGTCACCTGCAAAATTACTACTAATTCCTTCATAAATGAAAATATATATTTTGTTTTCAAATTTCTCCTATCATCTCATGTCTTTTTCTCATTTTTGTTTTTCACTTGTTTATTGAGATGTAACTTATAGATGGAAAAATGCACAGATTTCAAGTGTACACTTTGACAAATTTTTACACTGATATACCCTGCATAACCAAAGTATATTCAAAAGTGGTTGCATTAAATTTACACTTCCACCAGCAATATATGAAAGTTCAAGTATTAATACCTAATATTACCAGTACTTTAAATTTGAGTCATTCTGATTGGGAGGGGGATAGGGTAGATGTATCTCTTTATTGCTTGATGTTTCTCTGAAGAATAATGTCGACAGCACTTTTTTGTATATCCATTTTTATATCCATTATTTAAAAACTTTGGTTTGTCAATTTTTGTATTGCTATATAGGAGTTATTTAATGTTCTAAATACTCATCAGCATGTATACATATCTTCTCCCAGTCTGGTTGGCTCTTACGTTGTCTTTATTTTTATCTTATATCTTGATTAAGAGATATGCTGACTTCTGAAACAGGTGTGGGTCATGCTCTCGCTCACTCTCTCTCTTTCTGCCACCATCTTGGTTCTGCGTTTCCTGCACAAAATGCCAGTGAAGCCACAGAAACTGTCCCTGCTACAGAGCAGGAGTTGCCACAGCCGCAGGCTGAGACAGACAGTGTCTGGAACAGAATCTGAGTGATGAATCAGTACCAAAGCTTGAGGAACAAGATTCCACAAAGGCTACCACACAGCAAGCCCAGCTGGCAGCAGCCACTGAAATCATTGAAGAACTCATTAGTAAAGCAAAACAAAGCTGGAGAGTGAAAAGAAGGCATGGAAGGCTATGTTCAAACTGGGTCTTTGACAGATTGCAGGGGTTACTAGGGTCACTATCCGGAAATCTAAGAATATCCTCTTTGTCATCACAAAACCAGATGTCTACAAGAGCCCAGCTTCAAATACCTACATGGTTTTCGGTGAAGCAATGATGGAGGATTTATCTCAGCAAGCACAGCTAGCAGCTGCTGAGAAATTCAAAGTTCAAGGTGAAGCTGTCTCAAACATTCGAGAAAACACACAGACTCCAACTGTACAAGAGGAGAGCAAAGAGGAAGAAATTGATGCAACAGATGTGGAAGTTAAAGACATGGAATTGGTCACATCACAAGCAAATATGTCGAGAGCAAAGGCAGTCCAAGCCCTAAAGAACAACAGTAATGATATTGTAAATGATATTATGGAATTAATGTAACCATCTCTAAAAGACAAGTTTTTGTTTGTTTGTTTTTGTTTTTTTTTTTGTTTTTTTTGGTGTTTCAAAAGAGTAATGACAGCTTGGTTTGAAATTTGTACTGTTTCTACCATTAATAAAGTTATGGCTTCTTGTGGGATGAAAAAAAAGAGAGACGCTGAGATTTAATGAAGTCTAATTTATCAATCGGTCCTCTTTTGGTTAGTGTTTTTTGTGCCCTATTTAAGAAAAATGTGCCTCCCTGCATGTAATGAAAAATACTTCTATATTTTTTCTAGAATTAATATTTGTGTATGATGTAAAGTAGAGGTCAAGGTTAATTTTTCCACATAGATATTCACTTGGTCCAGCATTATCTTTTCACTACTCAGTAGTAATACTTCTGTCATAAAACAAGTTACTGCATATGTAGAACTCTTTCTTCGCTCACTATTCTATTTCACTCATCTGTTTATCTATGGTTTCACTAATAACACACTGTTTAGTTACTATAGCATCATATTAATCATTGCTCTCTATTAGTATAAAAACTCCAGCTTGGTGGTGGTGGTCAAGGTGGTGATTCTTCCTCTTCTTCTCCCTTTCTCTATCCCTCCTCTTTCTTTCTCCTTTATTATCTTGGCTATTCTAGGTTCTTTGACTTTCCATATACATTTTAAAATTAGCTTATCAATTTCCAAAAACCTGTTGGAATTTTAAATTTCATTACATTAAACGTATAGGTCAAATTGGAAAGAATTGAGATCTTTCAATATTGAGTCTTCTCCTTCATACACCTGGCACATTATTACATTTATTTAGGTCTTTAGTTTCTTTTGGCAGTGTTCTACAGTTTTCATGGTATAATCTTGTAAAATATTTTGTAAAATTTATCCTTAAGAGTTTTTTTTTGTTCAGATGCTATTGTAAATTGAATTCTTTTCTTAACACCATTTTCTATTTTTTCATTGCTATGATACAGAAACAGAATTGATAATTGCATAATTAAACTAGGAGTGAAAGGAATTAATGTGATCAGGGGAAATTACAATCATTGAAAGAGAATGATGTCTTGGTTCATTAGAGGGAAGTCTTTGCTTTGACAAAAAGATTGCTGCATGAGGACGTACCAAATTGAAGGCTGAATGAAACACACTGATATAACAACCTCAGAGTCTTTGATTCCACATATCACTGTATAAATCAATAATATATATATTTTTTTAATTCAGAAGATGTTTTTCCACCCATGTATAATCATCATCACCAACAAGAACAACAACAAAACAATTGTTAGAGTGAATTAGATATTGTCCTGTCATTGCTTATTCTTTTACTGGGTTTTCCATCTTTTATCCCATTTCATATTCATAATTACCTTTATAGATGTGTATGTCAGGTGTTATTTTCCTTATGTGAGACATGAGAATGTTCATAGGTGTGAAATGACTTCTCCAAGATCACTCAGGTGTCCAGTGAAAACATTTTCCATTCTTAGCCCAATATTATTTTCATGATACCAAAAATAGTATAGTAACAATCAAATAAGGCCAATCCAAGCCCTGTAGTGAAATTCTGAAGTATACTTACCACATAAAATGCTTGCACTCACTCTGAACTCAGCAGTCCACTAAAAGTTTCTAGGAATAAAGAGAGGGTTGATAATAATCAGGTAGACCAACAAGATAATTTAATTACCTCATTAGTTAACTGTTGATGTATAACAAACTAGTGTAAAGCTTAGTGACTTAAAACAACAAGCATATATTATTTTGTATATTTTCTGAGGGTCCAGAACCCAGCAGTGACTTACCTGGGTAGTTCTGGTCCAGGATGTTTTATGATATTGAGGTAAAGTTGTTAATGAGGAATTGGGAACCTGCCACCGAGATCACTCAGGTGTTTGTGGGACAGCCTCAGATTCTCTCCAGCTGTTGGCCAGAAATCTCTATGTTTTGACATGCCCCGTGCCCTTCTCCATAGGGCTATTTGACATGGCAGCTAGTTTCCTTCTCCCAGAATGAGTAATCCAAGAGAAACAGAGAGCAGAAGTGAGTGAGAGTGCCCAAGATGAAATATGAAATCTTTTCTAATCTAATCTCAGAAGTGACATAACATCACTTCTGCCTTATCAAACAGACCAACACTGGTGTGAATATCATGAGGTGCGAATCATTAGAAGGCCACATGGGAAACTGGCTAACATAACAGCTAACATTAAGAGACAATCTTATCATGTACCAGATATTGTGTTCAATACTTTACCTATATGAACTAATTAAAGCCTGACAACGGGTGATGTCATCAAAATGGCAGCATGAGGTAAGCCTCTGGAAATCTCCACTGGAATTTACAACAAATTGAACAAATATAACTCCACTAAGGACTACCTGCACAGCAGACAGGCAAGACAAAGAGGCTAACTATTGAATTCATCTAAAGGTGGGCAAATCGCGAGACCAGGGGAAGAGGGAAGGGAGAAGTGCAGGGATGGGACCACGCGGGCACAGGACGAAGACATAGCTAAGTGCTCCGAGCTCACTGCATCCCAGATCTACCACAGCTGTGGGAGAAAGAAGAACTCGGACTGCTAGGGCTCCATTTATGGCCGACAGGACTGAAGGGACAGCATATAACACGGCTGAACCCAACGCTCACGGAAGAGACATTGGAGAAAAGACTGAGGGAAGAAGGCTGAAAACAGAGGTTTAAGCCCTCACTGCTGCAGAGAATGGAAGCCTTAGGCAATGAGACAATCTGCCCCCTCCCTCCCCTCCCAGAGCTCACCCTGCACCCAACCGTCCAGTGCGAGAAGCAGAACAGAAGCAGTGTCATATCAAAAAAACAGGACATTTGCTCTTCTGAGAACTATGGTCCTCAGACACAGATTCGCAGCTCAATTAGTTCCAGCAAAGCGTAGGAAGCTGTGGAACCAGGACTGGCTTTGGTGGTGCTGGCCACCATTGCTCTGGGCCACTTCTCACAACTCACCACACCCTTGTCCCCACCTATCTGGGTGGATCCCTGCAGGAGTAAACAGAACTGCTGAAACACACGGGCTCTGATTCTGGTGCAGGAAGCTTTGGAACTTCAAAACATCTCCACTTCCCCACAAAGACGCTGTGCCCTATGACCCAGGTGAACTGCTAACAGAGGAGAAGCCCACCTCCAAGGGAATACCTCATTGTGTGAGAAACTGGAATAGTGCAGAGAAAACATAACACTACAGTGTGAGAGAGAAAAAAAGGCTGCAGTCAGAGAGAAAATAAAACATTCTACCAACACGTACTGGAAAACAAAAGAAAGACCTCTTCCTATCAACCTGTTGCAGAACCCACTCCTGTAGATGTCTAGGAAGAGAAATAATAAATCATTAATTGCCATGAATAACCAAGGCAACAAGACAGCTCAGAAAGAAAGTGAAAAGTCTCCAGAAAATGAACTTAAAGATATGGAAATATGTGACTTAAATGACAGAGAATTCAAGATTGCAGTTCTGAAAAAACTCAACGAGATGCAAGAAAACACAGAAAGGCAGTTTAATGAACTCAGAAACACAATCAAAGAACAACATGAACATTTTACCAAAGAGATTGAAATTTTAAAAAAGAACCAAATAGAATTTCTGGAGATTAAGAACTCAATAGAAGAAATTAAGAATGAAATAACCAGCTTAGGTAGTAGAGTTGACCAGATGGAGGAAAGAATCAGTGACATCGAAGATAGAAACCTGGAAATTACACAGATGGAAGAAGAAAGAGACTTGAGACTTAAAAGAAATGAAAGAACTCTACAAGAACTTTCTGACTCCATCAGAAAGAGCAATATAATAATGATGGGAATACCAGAAGGAGAAGAAACAGAGAAGGGAACAGAGAATATATTCAATCAAATTATCCATGAGAACTTCCCAAACTTGTGGACAGAACTGGATCCCTGAATGCAAGAAGCAAATAGAACACCTAATTACCTCAATCCGAACAGGGCTTCTCCAAGGCACATTGTATTGAAGCTGTCTAAAATCAACAACAAACAAAGAATCCTCAAAGCAGACAGGGAAAGAAGAAGGTAACCTACAAAGGAAAGCCCATTAGATTATCATCAGATTTTTCAGCAGAAACTCTGCAAGCCAGGAGGGAGTGGAACCAAATATTCAAACTATTGAAAGAGAGAAATTAAGGGCCAAAAATAATATATCTAGCAAACATATCCTTTAGATATAAAGGAGGAATAAAGTCCTTTCCAGACATACAGAAGCTGAAAGAATTCTCTAATACACGACCTGCAATAGAAGAAATACAAAAGGATGCTATTCGACCACCATCAACAGGGACAATTTGTGGCAACCAAAAATTAAAAGAGGGAGTGTAAAGGCCTGAACTGGAAGATGAGAATGGAGAAAGTAAGCGTGCTGAAGAAAATGGAATACTCTAAATATCAAACTTTCTTTTACATAAACTTAAGAGTAACTACTCAAAAACAAATCCAGAACTGAAACATATACTGTAATAAAAGAAGAAACAGAGGAAACATCATAGAATACCACCACACAGAAATAATAGACAACAACAAAAAGGCAAAGAAACAATGGAGACACAGCCTTACCAGAAAACTAAAGATAGAATGACAGGAAATCCTCACATATCAATAATCACCCTAAATGTAAATGGACTGAACTCACCAATAAAAAGGCACAGAGTAGCAGATTGGATAAAAAAACTAAACCCAACCATATGCTGTCTCCAAGAGACACATCTCAGCTACAAGGACAAGCATAGACTCAAAGTGAAAGGGTGGAAATTGACACTCCAAGCAAATGGTACCCAGAGAAAATCAGGTGTAGCCATAATGATATCAGATGAAACAGACTTCAGGATGAAAAATGTAACAAGAACAAAGATGGACATTTCATAATGGTAAAGAGGACTATACAACAAGAAGACATAACAGTCATCAATATTTATGCCCCCAATCAGGGAGCACTGAAATATACCAAGAAACTATTAGCAGAACTAAAGGGAGAAATTGACCAACACACAGATATACTATGGGACTTAAATACATCATTGACAGCTATGGATAGATCATCCAAACAGAAAATAAATAATGAAATAGCAGCCCTAAATGACACATTAGATGAAATGGACATAATTGACATATATAGAGCACTTCATCCTAAAACATCAGACTATACATTCTTTTCTAGTGTACATGGAACATTCTCAAGGATAGACCATATATTGGGACATAAAATCAGCCTCAGCAAATTTAAGAAGATTGAAATCATACCAAGCATATTCTCTGATCACAAGGCTTTGAAATTGGATATCAACTGCAAAAGCAAAGCAGGAAAAAACACAAATACATGGAGATTAAACAACATACTTTTAAAGAACGACTGGGTCAAAGAAGAAATTAGAGGAGAGATCAAAAGATACATAGAAACAAATGACAATGAAAATACATCCTACCAAAAGTTGTGGGATGCGGCAAAAGCAGTTTTAAGAGGGAAATTTATATCATTACAGGTCTATCTCAAGAAATAAGAAAAATCCCAAATAAAGAACCTCATGTTACACCTTAAAGAACTAGAAAAAGAAGAATAAGTGAAACCCAAGGTCAGCAGAAGAAAGGAAATAAGAAAAATCAGAGCGGAACTAAATGAAAAAGAGAAAAAAACACAATAGAAAAAATTAATGTGACAAAGAGTTGGTTCTATGAAAAGATTAACAAGTTGACAAACCCTTCACGAGACTCACTAAGATGAAAAGAGAGAAGACACTAATAAACAAAATCAGAAATGAAAAAGGGGAAGTTATCACGGATACCACAGAAATACAAATGATCATTCAAGAATACTATGATAGGCTATATGCCACAAAACTCAATAACATAGAAGAAATGGACAAGTTCTTAGAAACATACAACCTTCCTAGGCTGAACCACGAAAAACTGGAAAATCTAAACAGATCGATCACCAGTAACAAAATTGAATCAGTCATCCAAAACCTTCCCCAAAGCAAAAGCCCAGGACCAGATGGCTTCACTAGTGAATTCTACCAAGCTTTCAAAGAGGACCTAATACCAATCCTCCTCAAACTCTTCCAAATGAATTGAAGAACAGACAGTACTCCGTAATACATTTTATGAGGCCAACAGTACCCTGATTCCAAAACCTGGTAAGGACAACACAAGAAAAGAAAACTACAGACCAATATCTCTGATGAAAAAAGATTCAAAAATCCTAAAAAAAAATTCTAGCAAATCGAATGACAATGCATTAAAAAGATTATTCATCATGTCCAAGTGGGGTTCATTACCGGGGCACAAGGATGGTTCAACATACGCAAATCCGTCAATGTGATACATCACATAAACAAAACAAAGAATAAAAATCATATGATTATATCAATTGACGTGGAAAAAGCATTTGACAAGATACAACATCCATTTATGATTAAAACACTTAATAAAATAGGTATAGAAGGAAAATACCTTAGCATAATAAAGGCCATATATGTCAAACCCTCAGCTAATCCCATAATTAATGGTGAAAAACTGAAACCCTTTGCTCTACATTCAGGAATACGACAGGGCTGAGCCTACCACCTCTGCTTTTCAACATAGTGTTGGGAGTCCTCGCAAGAGCAATCAGGCAAGAGAAAGAAATAAAAGGCATCCAAATTGGGAATGAAGAAGTTAAATTATCGCTCTTGGCAGATGACATTTGTCACTCTTTGCATACAACATGATGCTATATATAGAAAACTCTAAACACTCCACCAAAAAGCTATTAGAAACAATCAACGAATACAGTAAATTTGCCGGCTCCAAAATCAACGTAGAAAAGTCCATTGCATTCCTATATACTAACAATGAAATCTCAGAAAAATAAATAAAAACAATTCCTTTTGCAATTGCAGCAAAAAGAAAAAAATACCTAGGAATAAACTTAACCAAGGATATGAAGACCTATATACTGAAAACTATAAGACGTTTTTAAAAGAAATTGAATTAGACACAAAGAAATGGAAAGACATTCCGTGCTCATGGATTGGAAGAATCAACATAGTTAAAATGGCCATATTACCCAAAGCAATATGTAGATTTAATGCAATCTCCATCAAAATCCCAATGGCATTTTTTAAAGAAATAGAACAAAAAATCATCAGATTTGTTTGGAACCACAAAAGACCTGGAGTAGCAAAAGCAATCTTAAGAAAAAGGAACAAAGCTGGAGGTGTCACACTCCCTGACTTTAGCTTGTACTACAGGGCAACAATAATCATAACAGCATGGTGTTGGCGGGAAAACAGACACATAGACCAATGGAATAGAATTGAGAACCCAGAAATAAAACCACATAAATATGGACAGACAATTTTTGAAAAGAAGCAAAAAACGTACAATGGACAAAAAACAGTCTCTTCAATAAATGGTGCTGGCAGAATTGGATAGCCACATGCAAAAGAATGAAACTGGACTACTATCTGTCACCATGATCCAAAAATAATTCAAAATGGATCAAAGACTTAAGCACAAGACCTGACACAATAAACTGCATAGAAGAAAACATAGGTACTAAACTTATGGACCTTGGGTTAAAAGAGCATTTTATGAATTTGACTCCAATGGCAATGGAAGTAAAAGCTAAAATAAATGAATGGGACTATATCAAACTTAAAAGCTTCTGCACAGCAAATGAATCCATCGACAAATTAAAGAGGCAACCAACTGAATGGGAGAAAATTTTTGCAAACAGTGCCTCCGATAAGGGACTAATATCCAAAATATACAAGGAACTCATGCAACTCAACAAGAAAAAAGCAAACAACCCAATTGAAAATTGGGCAGAGGACTTGAAGAGACATTTCTCCAAAGAGGACATACAAATGGCAAATAGACAAATGAAAAAATGCTCAACATCTCTAATCAGCATTGAAATGTAAATAAAAACCACAATGAGATATCACCTCACTCTTGTTAGAATGGCTATCATCAACAAGACAAATAATAACAAATGTTGGAGAGGCTGTGGAGAAAAAGGAACCCTCATACATTGTTGGTGGGATTGCAGACTGGTGCAGCCATTATGGAAGGCAGTGTGGAGATTCCTCAAAAAATTACGAATAGTATTACCATATGACCCAGCAATCCCTCTCCTGGGTATCTACCCAAAAATCTGAAAACATTTATAGATAAAGACTCGTGTACTCCAATGTTCACTGCAGTTTTGTTTACGGTGGCCAAGACATGGAAACAACCAAAATGTCCTTCGATAGATGAATGGATAAAGAAGTTGTGGTATATATACACAATGAAATACTATTCAGCGGTAAGAAAAGATGTTATAGGAACATTTGTGACAACATGGATGGATCTTGAGAGTATAATGCTGAGCGAAATAAGTCAGACATAGAAAGCAGAGAACCATATGATTTCACTGATATGTGGTATATAAACCAAAAACAATAAAAGAACAAGACAAACAAATGAGAAACAAAACTCATAGACACAGACAATTGTTTAGTGGTTACCAGAGGGTAATGGGGGAGAGGGGTGGTAAGGGGGATCAAATATATGGTGATGGAAGGAGAACTGATTCTGGGTCGTGAACACACAATGGGATTTATAGATGATGTAACACAGAATTGTACACCTGAAATCTATGTAACTTTACTAACAATTGTCACCCCAATAAATTTGAATTAAAAACAAAAATCCTCACAAGAACACTGAAGCAGACACTATCATTTCTATTTTACAGATGAAGAAACTGAGGTTCAGAGTGTTCAATCACAGAACTAGGAAGTGGTAGAGCCAGGATCAAAACCCTGGCAATCTGACACTATACCACTACCAGTGGTGTCCAAACTGCGGCCTGCGGGCCAACTGCGGCCCACAATCCATTTTTAATTGGCTCACAGCAAATTCCAAAAATATATTTAGTTTACTTAAATAAACCAGGTGAGGCAATACATACTTCACCTCGAGTGAGTTGCCAGGCTGTTTGTGTATTTTACCGCATATGGCCCTTGATGAAAAATGTTGAAAAAAGTTTGGACACCCCTGCACTAAGCTATCTTGCTTCAGCTATTGGTAAGTGTTATGAAGGAATTAAAATAATGTGATAAAGTGACTGAAAATGGGAGCAGCCAGGGATCTTGGTAAGAGGAGAGCCAGTCTCATGAAGAATTGGTAAAAATACACTTCAGACAAAGGAAATGTATGTGCAATGACCCCAAGGGAGGAAAAAACTTCGTACTTTCATAGAACATAAAGAAATCAGTGTGGCTTGAGTGGATCAAGAAAGAAGGGATGTTAGTTCTGAGATGGATTTAGGAGTTAAGTAGAGGGCAGATCATCCCATTGTTTCAGGAACCCTGTGAAGTAAGCATCAAGATCCCCATTTTAAAGATGAGAACAAGCAGATGAAATTAAGAGGTTAAGTGTCTTTCTCAAGGTTACAAAAGTTGTAATAGGCCAAGCCAGGATTTAGCCTTACTTTTGCCTCACTGTGTTGCCTCCCTTGTCTTGTCCATGTAACTTGAATTTGTTTGTTTGCTTGTTTTTTCCTGATGTGGTCTTGTCTCCCCCATAAGACTAGGGAACCTCCGAGGGCTTTTTCCTCACCATAATGCTGGCTGGGACTGTGTCAGAATGTACATTCACTGGCTCTGATGAATGTGGGAGAGTTAACCCCAAAAAGCATCATGCTTCCCAGAAGACAGGTGTTATGCAAGTTTAACAGAATATGAGTCTGTTGTTGGCTATGTAAACAGAACCACTGTAACATGCAATGACGATGAAATAAGCCTAATCTCAGTTCAAGTGTGACTGTATAATATATATTTTGCATTTGTCATAGCTGCATTGCCTTGCAGTCTACTTCTCTATTTATTCACACTATTAATGATGGTGGTTTTTATTTTCCCACCCAGTTACTTACCCAACCTTGGTTTTGATTGTCAATCACCTGCAGCAGTGATCTTCATCTCAGGTTTAGTGAAAAAGTTTGCACAACCCCTTCTCTGGTGTAACAAGTTCACAAAATCCTCTTGTCCATAGAGACATGTATTAAACTGGTCAAACTTAACAAAGAAAACCCTTTAAATCCCTGGAGATTGACCAATTAGTTTACAGAAAATTGGGAGGCTTTTATTCAACAAATTGGATTGAAATTTGTAAGAACAGAGGCAGGCCATAACATATGAGCTGCACTCATCCCTCTCCCAGCTCCATGTGTGGAAGAACCACTCCAGGCACACTGTGCACCCACAGTGGACTCAGCAGCTGCAGCTTAGTAAGCATCTTGTATCTTCTCCAGTTTCCTGGTGTGGAAGATCTATACTGGAAAAGTGATGGAAGCTGGTGAATATCTCATCTTTCCCAATCTCTGTGCTGCAGAAATCTACACTAGGTGGGTGGCAGTAGCCATTTGGTAGTGCCTATTTCCTCAACCCACAACACCTGCTCCATAGGGAAGATCTGGGTGGGGCAGTCAGTGAAGAACAGTGTGCCCCAAATCCCCTATACCTCCCATGCCATAGTGCTTAGGTTCTGCCTGGGATCAGGTTCAGGGAAAGTTGCAAAGACTGGCAGATATGGCTCAACCAGACAGTAGACTGTTTTGGATCAGAGAATGGAGCAATTCATGGCCCCAGGGTGTTGTTGAACACTATAAAGATCACAGCAGCCAGCAATCAGAGGGGGATAACAGCTTGGTGATACCAATAGAGGGAGACCAGCCATCAGTTTAACAGGAATATCAAGTGAAAAGACAGTCTAAGAGATTCTTGCTAAAATCACACTCATCTCTGGTCTGGAACACTTCTGTGCTCAAGGCCGCACTTTCTTGGGAATTACTAGAGAAAGTACGTCCCAAATATGAGTCCCTAACTGAATGGTTTTCCCCTGAACTGTACAAGCAGTCTCCGAGCCACATACAAATCCAAGAGTAAAGGGTGAAAGCTTTAGTGGATCTGTGCACTTATGCACAACTTCTGGCCAGTCAGTTGTTAACCATTTGTTAACCAATTGCTAACCCTGACCCAGGGACAACCCCTAGGAAGACAGACTTAAAAATAAAAACAAGGAGGAAAACTTTCAGAAGGGACACTTGAGGATACACACTGTAGGGGAAATAGACTTCACAGAATTAGTCAAGCCAAATCACTAAATATATAAGCAAATGAACAAACGACAAGCCCAAGAGGGAGATTAGTATTCAGAATTTCTACAATATTATCTAAAATGCCCAGTTTTCAACAACAACAAAAAAAATGAGATATACAAAGAAACAGGAATGTGTTACCCATACATAGAAAACACAAAAAAAGCAGTCAATGGAAACTGTAACCCAGTGGGCCCAAATGCTGGCCTTAGCAGACAAAGATTTTAAAGTAACTATTATAAATATGTTCAAAGAAGTAAAGGAAACCACAAAGAATTAGAGGAAGTCATGGTGACAATTTCTCATTAAATAGGGAATATCAATAAAGAGATAGATATCAAAAAATAATAATAACACAATGGAAATTCTGGAGTTGAAAAGTATAATCCCTGAAATGAAAAATTTAGCAGAAGGTCTCAATAACATTTTTGAGCTGGTAGAAAAAATAATTAGTGAACTTGAATACAGATCATTCAAGACAATACTGTCTGAGGAATAGAAAGGAAAAAGAAATGAAAAAACGGAACAGAGCTTCAGAGACCTGTGGGACATTACCAAGAATACCACCATATACAAAATGGGAGTCCCAGAAGGAAAAAAAGAAGGCAGGGTGCAGAAAGAATATATGAAGAGCTAGTAACTGAACACTTCCCAAATTTGACTGAAGAGGTAATGATTTACACATCCAGAAAGCTCAATAAGCCCTTCTCGGGTTATCTTTTCCAATGGCTGAGTGTCCCCACACTGAGAAATTCCCTTCTTTCTCAGCTTCCTGAGACTGGGAAACCTCTGGGAGGAAGTATTGGGCAGGGTGACCAGAAGGTCTGCTATTTAGATTTGAGCATATTGGACCATGCCCAAAAGGGTAAGGCTAAGGGAGTTCAAGAAAGCTGTAATTAAGCCCATTCTCTACTTTGTAAACTGTATACCAGATTGAGGGATATATATATATATATTTATATATATATATATATATATATATATATATATATATATATATATATATATATATAGAGAGAGAGAGAGAGAGAGTATATATATATATATATATATATATATATATATATATATATAGAGAGAGAGAGAGAGAGAGAGAGAGAGAGAGAGAGAGAGATCTTTTTCTAATTTCCCCAAAGTCTCAAATTGCTCTTTAAGCCCTGTGCCCATTGGACTACATGTATTACAAAGGACATCTTTTTCTAATTCTCACTAAGGCACTTTGTGGATCAGTGTGAGTTTTAGTGTGGAGGCAGGAGGAAAGTGGTGGGATTCAGGGCAGACAGAAAAGCCACTTCACAGAGGTATAAAATCATCCATACCATCAACCAATTAACCAGATGGGATTTGAGGGTTGCTAAAACTCAGGTCATTCTCAAGCCTTACCTTCAACTCTACCTGGGACTTAAGAGACCAATTATAAGAGTGACTCCTCTAGTTTTAATGACTCCAAAGGCTTTATTACCTGAGTGAGGCAACTCAGGCCTAGTATGATGATTATGAGTCAAGTGATTGTGGGCAAGTGGATTTAATTTTCTGGCTTTTAGCTTTTACTTCTATAAAATGGGACAATAGTAACATCTCTCAGAGGGTTGTCATAAGGAAGGAAAACGAATGTAAAGGGCTGTCATGCAGGGTGGCATGCGGTATCTCTGGTCCTGCTCCCCGCATAAGAATGCAGGACATGGTGAGGCCAAAAAGGAACACCCACAGAGCCATAGATTGGGGAGTCATACCACTATAGTCTCGCTGGCATCTGGGTTGGAGACACAGGAAGCAGGAGCCACATGATCCGCAACCTGCCGTCCACTTCTCTCTGCCAACCAACCTCACTTACTAGCTGCAATCCGCCTCTCTGCAATTTGCAATCCACACTCCGCCACTTGCTAGCTCAGCCACCATCTTCTTGCTAGCCCCCCATTTTCTGCTAGCGAAGCCACAGCACTTATATTAGTGGCCAATGGCTCACTGGTTACAGCTGATGGCCAACTAGCCATAGTTGATGGCCATCCAATCACAGTTGATGGCCATTTACTACCTGAGCCAGCACCTTTCTACGTGAGGCCAAGAGCCTGGAAAGTGCACTCCTGGCTCTGTCCCCACAAGGGCTTAAAAACTATTTTCTGCATCATTAACTCTGAATATACATGAGATATTATTTATTAATGCTCCAAGTGTAGTCATAAAAGGCAGAAATGACGGGTGCTCCTACAACTGCACATTCTTTCCCTTACCAGGAAAGCTGGAGCCTCTTAAAAACCAGTCTTGAGAGTGACGTCATAGTAATGGCAGCACCGGGGCACACTTTTTGAGTTCTCCTCCAGATCTTATCACAAACGGGACATCTATAACCCATCAAAGGACTCTGCTCATCACGCAGAACAGCTAAGAGACTCATGCAAGGATTACTTGAAGGTGGGCAAATTGGGCGAGAAGAGGAAGAGGGAAGGGAGCAGAGTGGAAATGCGGCCCGCATCTGCGGCAGTGGAAACATGGTCCGCATCTGCGGCTGTGGGGACGTGGCCTGCACCTATGGCTGTGGAAACACGGCCGGCATCCGCAGCTTCAGAGACGCCCGAGATCCCAGGATGGAACAGAGAACACAAAAGCCAGGAGGTGGGCTCTTTCCCTGTGTCCCACAGCTGATCTCTTCCGCCGAGGGGGCAGCATATCCAGCATTTGAGGCAATAACCTCAGTGAGACCTCCAGTTGGGCCCTAGGCCTGACAAAGGACACAAACACCATACCTGGGCCCCTCCCCCCGCTCTTCCAATCCTACCCCTGCCCTTCCAGAGACTTAAACTGGCCCCTGAACTGAGGAGTAGTGTCAGATTACAGAGGAGCTGTCGTGTAGGAGACCCTGCTCGCTGCGCCGTTTGTTGTGCGGGGTGGCCTGCAGGGTCTCTGGTCCCGCTCCCCACATAAGAATGCAGGATATGGTGAGGGCAAAAAGGAACACCCATGGAGCCATAGATAGAGGAGTCATCTCACTACAGTCTCATTGGCGGCTGGGTTGGAGATGCAGGAAGCAGGAGCCACACGATCTGCAATCCACACTCCGCCACATTACGCGCTTGCCAGCCACCATCTTCTTGCTAGCCCCCATTTTCTGCTAGCATAGCCACGGCAGTTATGTTAGTGGCCAATGGCTCACTGGTTTCAGCTGACGACCAACTAGCCACAGCTGATGGCCATCCAATCGCAGTGATGGCCATTTACTACCTGAGCCAGCACCTTTCTATGCTAGGCTGAGAGCCTGGTAACTGCACTCCTGGCTCTGACCCCACACTCCACCTCTACAGGGTCTCGCCTCACAATCTACGTGACAAGCATCTTCCACAAGGGTCCCTGTGTGAGGAGCCTGGAGGTGAATGCAATATCCTGGGCACAGCCAGGGTTTCTCAGGGCACCACCAGTACTTCTGGGCACAGCTAGACTTCCTGGGCTTCTTAGGGTACCACCAGTCTCCCTGTGCGTAGCCAGGGCCTCTCAGGGCACTGCCACTCTCTCTGGGCACAGCCAGACTTACTGGACTCAGCCAGGGCTCTCAGGGCACTGCCACTCTCTCTGGGCACAGCCAGACTTCCTGGACTCAGCCAGGGCTCTCAGGGCACTGCCACTCTCTCTGGGCACAGCCAGACTTCCTGGACTCAGCCAGGGCTCTCAGGGCACTGCCACTCTCTCTGGGCCTCTCAGGGTACCCTGCTGGAACAACAGCAACTCACAGTCAAGGTGCTTACATATTCTCAATGGTGGCCCGTCAAGACACAAAAGCAAACATCCCCCAGTTCCACTGCATAGTGGCATGTTCCCAAGCAGCCAAGCTGTCCATTAAATTAGGGATGGAAGGCAATTCCCCATAGTCCATAGTCATTCGCCAGGGCTGTCCTGGGGGTGAGGGACGACCTTGACCTCACCCTCATCTCCCAAGGAGGACTCAGCAAGCCTTTTCTCCTGGGACAAGTCCCACATCTGGGCTGCCTCACCAAGCACTTCCCGGCCCACAGGGCCGCAAAGACCTTTGTTTTCTCAGGCCTATGCTGGTTGGGGAACTGTCCACGTCATCCCACCCCTCCACGGGGTTCCAGCTCTCCAGCAGCTGCTCCTACTGGTCTTCCTGAGACTGAGCTTTCATACGCACAAACTGCTCCACCATCCTTTGGAGAGCTTTGGCTGGCACCGTACCCTGTTCGCTGCGCCATTTGTCATGCGGGAGACCATGCTCGCTGCACCATTTGTTGTGTGGGGAGTCATGCGGGGGTCTCTGCTCCTGCTCCCCACATAAGAACGCAGGATATGGCTAGGTCAAAAAGGAACACCCACGGAGCCATAGGTAGGGGAGTCATACTACTATATTCTCACTGGTGGCTGGGTTGGAGACACAGGAAACAGAAGCCACATGATCTGCAATCCACACTCTACCACACTACACCCTTGCCAGCCACCATCTTCTTGCTAGCCCCCATTTTCTGCTAGCGTAGCCATGGCAGTTATATTAGTGGCCAATGTCTCACTGGTTACAGCTGACGGCGAACTAGCCACAGCTGATGGCCATCCAATCGCAGTGATGGCCATATACTACCTGAGCCACCACCTTTCTATGTGAGTCCGAGAGCCTGGAAACTGCTCTCCTGGCTCTGGCCCCACAGGAGCCTTACTGCTCAGGCTCTGGGAAGACTTGCGTGCAGCTCTAACCCAGGGAAGAGGCTGGGAAGAGTGTGATTTTTGCTGGGCTAGGAGAGAAGAGACTCCTCCACCCCCAGCCACCACCTTTTCTGGCCTGCAGGAAGAGTGTGACACGGCTGATCTGGGAGAGAGAAGACTCCTCCCTCCCCAGCACCCACCCTTTCTGGCCTGCCTAGGGCAGGGCAATTACAACTGCAGAGGCACTCCCAGGGATCAGCAGTAAATGGCAGATGCAGCTCTGGGCTTTCAGCAGCTCAGAAATCTCCCGCCCGCCACACACACACACATACACACAGGAACACACACGGAAGAAGTGCCCTAGGACTCAGGAAAACTGGACACAGGGCTGGTGGTGCTACTCTCAGTGTGCATACGTGCAGGAAAGAGCATAAACTGCACTGACTTTGTAGAAACTACCATCCAGAACACTCAGCCCCATGATTCTAAATCTGCAGTTCCAACGTCACTCTGGGCACCAGGTGACCGGCTCTGCCTGCACAATATGCAAGGGACTCTTTGGTACAGCAGAGGACAACCTGGAGATTACTTGGTGGGCTTAAGCCAAGACTAGCACTGCTTTTTGTTTTGTTTTGTTTTGTCTTTGTATCTTTGATATGTTTGCTTGTGTTGAGTGGGGATTGTCGGTTGTTTTTACATGTGACGGTATTTGATTCATTCCTTGTTGTTGTTGTGCTTGGTGATTTGCTTTGTTCTGAAATTGCCCTGCCAGGGCCCTGCTTAAGAGGCACAAGATTCAATATACCCAGAGGACAACTCCAGACCAAACCAGAGTACTACCGGGTTTGACCTACAAGTGACACACCCAGAGGGAATTCTCTACAGGCACAAGAGCCCATAGAGGCCAAACCACATTTAAGTTGTCAACCCTCATGCAGCAGAACACCCTGATGTGGGCAGAGCCAAGTCTCACAACTAGTCAGCCTAGGAGTTAACCCCACCTACTCACAAGCGAAGAGCAATTAAAGATCTTCTTTAACAGGACAATATGCACAACACAAGAGTCACCTTTGGAGCACATGCAGGGGAGAAGAACGAAGTAGAGTGCAAGTCAAATATAAAGGACACATACTACATAAGATAACCCAGCAAGAACTAAGAACTCTAGGGGATCTACCTAATACGTCGAAGCAAACACAGAGAGTCAGCCAGAATGGGGAAACAAAGAAACATGTCCCAAATAAAAGAACAGAAGAAACCTCCGGAAATGGAACCAAATGAAACAGAGGTAACCAACCTATCAGAGACAGAGTTCAGAACACTGATGATAAGAATGTTTAAGGAGCTTAGAGATGACATAAAGAAGGATGTAGAAATCATAATGAACAACCAGTTAGAACTAAAGAACACAATTACTGAAATAAAGAACTCACTTGAAGGAATTAACAGCAGGTTAGATGAAGCAGAGGATCGAATCAGCGACTTAGAAGACAAGTTAGCAGAGATCACCCAAACAGAACAACAGAAAGAAAAAAGAATAAAAACAATGAAGATGGTTTAAGAGACCTCTGGGATAACATCAAGCGCAACAACATGCGCATCATAGGAATACCAGAAGGTGAAGAGAGGAAGCAAGGGATTGAGAACATATTTGAAGTAATAATGTCCGAAAACTTCCCTAACCTGATGAAGGAAACCAACATACAAGCCCAGGAAGTGCAGAGAGTTCCAACCAGGATAAACCCAAACAGGTCCACACCAAGACACATTATAGTTAAAATGGCAAAGGTTAAAGACAGAGAGAATCCTAAAAGCAGCAAGAGAAAGACAGAGGGTTACATACAAGGGAACTCCCATAAGACTATCAAATGACTTTTCTACAGAAACATTGAAGGCCAGGAGGGAGTGGCAGGAGATACTCAAAGTGATGGAAAACAAAGGCCTACAACCTAGATTGCTTTATCCAGCAAGGCTATCATTTAAAGTTGATGGAGAGATAAAGAGCTTCCCAGAAAAGAATAAGCTAAAGGAATTGATTACCACCAAGCCAGAATTGCAAGAAATACTAAAAGGACTTCTGTAAATAGAAGAAAGATGAAAACAATCTAACTACAAATTTAAAAATGGCAATAACTATGTACGTATCAATAATCACTTTAAATGTAAATGGATTAAATGCTCCATTCAAGAGAAATAGGGTGGCTGAGTGGATAAGAAAGCAAGACCCTTATATATGCTGTATACAAGAGACTCACCTCAGATCAAAAGACACACACAGGCTGAAAGCGAAGGGTTGGAGTAAGATATTTCATGCCAATGGAAATGAGAAAAAAACTGGAGTTGCAATACTTATTTCTGACAAAGTAGACTTTAAAATGAAGAGAATATTAAAAGACAAAGATGGGCACTGTATAGTAATAAAGGGATCAATCGACAAGAGGACATAACCCTAGTAAACATTTATGCACCCAACATAGGAGCACCTAAATATATAAAACAGATATTGACTGACATAAAGACAGAGATCAACAGTAACACTATCATAGTAGGGGACTTCAACACACCTCTGACAACAAGGGACAGGTCTTCCAGACAGAAAATCAATACGGAAACAACAGCCTTAAATGACACATTGGACCACTTGGATTTAATCGATATTTTCAGAGCATTTCACCCCAAAGCTGCAGAATACACGTTCTTCTCAAGCGCACATGGAACATTTTCCAAGATAGACCATATGTTAGGCCACAAAACAAGTCTTGATAAATTTAAGAAAATTGAAATCATACCAATTGTCTTCTCTGACCACAGTGCTATGAAATTAGAAATGAACTACAGGAAAAAAACTGGAAGACACACAAATTCATGGAGGTTGAATAACATGTTACTAAATAATGAATGGGTCAAGCAGGAGATCACGGAAGAAATCAAAATATATCACGAGACAAACAAAAACAAAATGAAATCCCAAAATCTATGGGATGCTGCGAAAGCAGTCCTAAGAGGGAAATTCATAGCATTGCAGGCCTACCTAAAGAAACAAGAAACATCACTAATCAACAGTGTATCTTCACACTTAAGGGATCTGGAAAAAGAACAGCAAAATACGCCCAAAGGGAGTACAAGGAAGGAGATAATAAAGATCAGAGTGGAAATAAATGAAATAGAAACCAGAAAAACAATACAAAAGATCAATGAATCCAAAGTTGCTTCTTAGAGAAGATAAACAAAATTGACAAACATTTAGCCAGACTCATTTAAAAAAAGAGAGAGAGGACCCAAATTAATAAAATCAAAAATGAAAGAGGAGAAGTGACAACAGACACCACAGAAATACAAAAAAAATTTAAGAAATTACTATGAGCAACTCTATGCCAACAAATTTGTCAATCTGGAAGAAATGGACAATTTTCTAGAGGCGTGCAACATTCCAAGGCTAACTGAAGAAGAAACAGAAAACCTGAATAGACTGATTACCACCAAGGAAATTGAATCAGTAATCAACAATCTCCCAACAAACAAAAGCCCTGGACCAGATGGATTTACAGGTGAATTTTACAAAACGTCCAATAAAGAATTATCACCTATTCTCCTCAAGCTCTTCCAAAAAATCCAGAAGGAGGGAAGACTCCCAAACACTTTTTACGAAGCCACTATCACCCTGATCCCAAAATCAGACAAAGACACCACAAAAAAAAGAAAACTACAGGCCAATATCTCTAATGAATATAGATGCAAAAATCCTCAATAAATCAACAAACAACAAGTGCGGACGCGGATATGGAGAAAAGGGAATGCTTGTACACTGTTGGTGGGATTGCAGATTGGTGCAGCCACTATGGAAAACAGTATGGAGGTATCTCAAAAATCTGAAAATGGAACTATCTCATGATCCAGCAATTCCACTCCTAGGTATCTATCCGGAGAAATCCTAAACTCCAATTCAAAAATCTTTATGCACTCCTATGTTTATTGCAGCACTATACACAATAGCCAAGATGTGGAAACAACCGAAATGCCCATCGGTAGATGACTGGATTAAGAAACTGTGGTACATTTATACAATGGAGTATTACACAGCCATAAAGAAGAAAGAAAGCTTACCATTTGCAACAGCATGGATGGACCTAGAGAACATTATGCTTAGTGAAATAAGTCAGACAGAGAAAGACAAATACCATATGATCTCACTTATATGTGTAATCTAAAGAAAAGAATAAGTGAATGAACTAATCAGAAACAGTTTTGGAGACATAGAGGAAAAACTGAGGGTTGCTAGATGGGCGGGGGGTGGGGATAAGGGGGAAGGTGAGGGGATTAGAAAACAGTCGGTAACCACAAGATGGCCACGGGGTTTTGAAAATTAATTTGGGGAACGTAATCAATAATGTTGTAAAGATTTTGTAGGGTATCTGATGGACACTTGTCTCATTTGGGAGACCACCTCAGGGATGATGTAGATGCCTGATCACTGCACTGTACACCTGAAGCTGAACAATAATAAATGCCCACTATAATTATATATATATATATATATATATATATATATATATATATATATATACACACACACACACACATACATATATATACATATGTGTATATATATATATGTATATATAAGTATGTATGTCTGTATATACTTACAAGAATTGGAGTACAGCATTAGGAATAGAGACAGTGGAAATGTAATGGCTCTGTGCGATGTCAGAGGGATAGTGGATGGGGGAAGGGGGGTTCACATAGTGTGAGGGATATAAATGATAAACATCTAAGTATTACTTATCTTGTGTACCTGAAACTAATAAAAAAAAACACACAGTCTTTTCCTCGGGGCCATTCATCTTATTTTCCTTGGCTCTGCAAAGCAACTTCTTCCTAGACCCTCTTCTCTCCAGGCTATGTTGGCTGCCATCGGGCTAGAGACTATAGTCCTGACTTCTTGGAATTGGCAGGGGTCTTAAAGGGCCATGGATCAGAGAATTCCAATGACTACTGTGGGGACAGAGTCCCAGGGAGCAGTTTCCAGGCTCTCGGCCTCATGTGAAAAGGTGCTTGCTTGGGTAGTAGATGGTCATAAACTGTGACTGGTTGGCTATCAGCTGTAACCAGTTAGCCAATTAGCCACTGATTTAACTGCCATGTCTGCATTGGTTGGTTGGTTGGTTGGTTGATTAGCAGAGAAGTGGACGGCAGATTGAGGATCGTGTAGCTCCTGCTTCCTGTGTTTCTAACTCAGCCTCCAGCGAGAATATAGTGGTATGACTCCCCTATCTATGGCTCCGTTGGTGTACCTTTTTGGCCCCACCATATCCTGCATTTTGGCGTGGGGAGTGGGACCAGAGTCCCTGCATGACAACTACTATGTGGATAGGCTTCAGATCAGCATCAACTGGGGAGCTTGTTAAAATGCAGATTTCCCAGAAAACTTCCTACAGATACTCTTTTCAGGAGGCCTGGGTTGGGACTTGGAAATGTGTGTTTTGGCCAGTGGACCAGATGATTCTGCTCCTCTGCACCCCTTCACTCATGTCTGCAATCATGGAATGTCCTTGAGGGCACCAGTCACCTAGACCATGGATGGGAAGGCAGGTTGGTAGGCAGGCAGGCTCTGGGTGTAGAACGGTTTCTCCTCACCTAAGTCTCCCATACCTTGCTGATATCACTAGGTATGAGCTTTGAAGCCACATTGCAGAAACCGCTTTTCTCCCTCATTGCTATGTCACCAACAGTGACAGCCATGTTCTTCAAAACTGAAAATATCTGTCTTCTCTCCAACCCTCTCCATGCTCATGCTTCGCTTCTCCAGACTGAGCAACATTACCATCCTTTATGTTACCAATTGGCTTAGAGATATTGCTGCCTTACCAGGGGCCTAAGAAACTGAGCAATTGCCTTCAGCTTTCTTTGCTTTTCCAGGCATGGCAGAGCAGCAGTAGGTGGCAGCTATACCCCAGTTTCCCCAATCTTTCTCCTTTCTTCCCTCTTTTCTACTTCCCCTCTGATCCTATCCAGGAGTGACAGTCATTATGGGAGTACTGTCTGTTTGCTGCTTCAAGTCCCCCCAAACCAACATGTTGAACATTACTGTATACACTTCATATACAGGATACATTTGTTTTGCTGACTAAGCATGCCCTAATTGGGTTACCAGAGGGAAATTACCAGTATAGATAATTAAGAACCAACAACAGATGGGGTGAGAAGTATGATTGGGAAGGTAGCAGCCAGGGTTGACATCTCCTGGAGTCTATATCAACCATAAGATTGACAGGCTGGATCTGGGGGAAGCAGCCAAGCTCTCAGTGGAAAGACAGGATAATGTGGCAGAATGAAGTAATTCTTTGCAAAATGTACACAGTAAATCTCTGTCCACTCAGGGATGTCTTCGCAGAATATGAAAGAAGTCACTTTGGACTTGCTGTTTTTTGTTTGGGGTTGTTTGAGGTGTGGCGAGCCAGCCGCCACAAGTCGATCAGTACCTAAATGGGGGAGTGGGAATGAATAAAAGACACTCACACAAAAGATGATGCGATCGATCGGTCTCCAGTGATGCTGAAGCCCCGAGTTTATTCTTCTTCACCAATATATACAGTTTGAGTACGTGCAACTTAACAAAGAAAGTATGCATTACCTTAGCAAATGTAAATTTTTAACTTTTACATAGAGGATACAAAATCACTGAAACTCCCAAAAGTAATTATCCTATCAATTACCCTGATAGCCATCAGTCTTCTGTGTCCGGGAACTGGCCACTCCCACATTCCTCATCAGCCTGCAAGCACCCCCCAGGTGCAGGCAGAGACAATGCCTCAGGGGAGGAAACAGGTTAAGCATAAACCGGGCCATTCTATAAGGCTCGGAGTCACCTGTAACCATGGCTCCCCACATTGAGGGTTTTTTGTTTTTGTTTTTGTTTTTTTTGGGGGGAGGGAGGGTACTTTTGCTCCCGTGTTTCTTGGGTGGCACATGAACTCAAGTCATGAGGCTCATGTCCCCATTCAAGATATCCTAGCCCAATAACCTTCAGCATGTGAGCTGCAGACTCTTTATAGCAATTAGTCTATGAATCTACACACTTGAATATTTCCTACTTTTATAGCTGGGTAACCTATGTGTTTTGAGATGCCTTTTTCAGGCACTTTGAGAACCTTTGAAGTCTCAGTTCTTAGTTTTATTCCCTTTTCTCTACCTGCAATTATTCTCTTGATGATATCCAGTCCCCTATCTTAACTATCTTAATCCCTTACCCTCACTCTACTGCCAAACCCTCTCCACCTACAGCTTTCTCCACGAACAGTTTTCTCTATCTTAAGAACTTGAAGTCATCCTTGACACTTCTCTTTCCCTCACATACCACATGCCTCTATCAGCAAAGTCTCTTAGTTCTACCTTAAAAATACTATATATCTGGAATCCAACTACCCATACTGCTTCTACCCTTCTGCTATAACCCTAGTTGAAGCCACTGTCCATTTCTCCCCTGGATTTCTTCAAAAGTTTCCTAATAGCTGTTTCTTCTTTCACCCTTACCCTTCAAAATCTGTTCTTAACAGGCAAGTGATGCTTTATTTTAATTGAAAAATTTATTGAGATAATTGTAGGTTCACATGCAGTTGTAAAAAATAATTGAGAAACCCACTGACACTTTGCTCAATTCCCCAAATGGTAACATTTTACAAAACCATAATGTAATATCACAACCAGGATATTCACATACAATTCACTGATTTTCTTCCAATTTTCTCAATTTTGCTTGTACTCATTTGCATTTGTGTGTTAAGTTCTATAAAATTTTATCACTTAATGTAGGTTCATGCATCCACCACCACCATAGTCAAGATATGGAATACTTCCAAAGGACCCTTTGTGTTTCCCTTTTATAGCCATACCCACACCCCTCCCACCCCATCTACCCGCCCAGTCCCTAAACCCTTGTAACCTTAACCTGCCCCTCATTTCTAAAATTTTGTCATTTCAAAATGATATTTATACGAATAGAATTGCCATATGACCCAGCAATCCCTCTCCTGGGTATCTACCCAAAAAATCTGAAAACATTTAGAGATAAAGACACGTGTGCTCCAATGTTCATTGCAGCTTTGTTCACGGTGGCCAAGACATGGAAACAACCAAAATGTCCTTCGATAGATGAATGGATAAAGAAGTTGTGGTATATATACAGAATGGAATACTATTCGGCAGTAAGAAAAGATGATATAGGAACATTCGTGACAAAATGGATGGATCTTGAGAGTGTAATGCTGAGCAAAATAAGTCAGACAGAAAAAGCAGAGAACCATGTGATTTCACTGATATGTGGTATATAAACCCAAAACAACAAAAGAACAAGACAAACAAATGAGAAACAGAAACTCATAGACACAGACAATAGTTTAGTGGTTACCAGAGGGTAAGGGGGGTGGGGGGTGGGAGATGAGGGTAAGGGGGATCAAATATATGGTGATGGAAGGAGAACTGACTCTGGGTGGTGAAGACACAATGGAATTTATAGATGATGTAATACAGAATTGTACACCTGAAATCTATGTAATTTTACTAACAATTGTCACCCCAATAAATTTAAAAAATAAATTTAAAAAATGATATTTAAATGGCATTATACAATATATAACCTTTGGGGGTTGGCTTTCCTTATACTCAGCATAATTCTCTAAATTGTCTTTATCAAGAGTTCATTTCTTTTATTGCTTAGTAATATTCCATGTGTATTAGTTTACTAGAGCTGCCATAACAAAGTACCACAAAGTTGGTGGCTTAAAACAACAGGAATTTATTGTCTCACAGTTCCCGAGACTAGAAGTCCAAAATCAAGGGCCATGCTCCCTATGAGACTGTCTTGGTAGAAGCCTTCCTACTCTCTTTTTAGCTTCTGGTGATGGCTGGCAATCCTTGGCTTGTAGCTACATCAGTACTATCTCTACCTACATCATCACATAGCTACCTTTACATCATCTTCCTTTACATCATTTCCCCTTTTTATTTTATTAAGTGGGAGGAGGGTATGGGAACCTCATGGGGAGAGGAGAATCTGAGAAGGAGCTTACATATCTAGGTGATGTCATTCAGCAGTATGGTGGGGAGTCTCTGGGTCAGAGAGCTCTAAAAGACAACAGTAGCTTGGGGGCTTTATGGCCCCAGAGTTTATCTTATCTATGATTAGCAGATGCTGCATGCAGTTTTTTGAGGTATGCAAAGCAAGCAGGCTCCTAATGGCTAAAAATCCGCTAGTTTGGGCCATATTTAAAACAATAAGATGCATAAAATTAGAGCTTGGTGCCAGTGGGCGTTTGAGCTAATGGGATCTGGCATGCGTTGAGAAAATATAGAACATAGGGCCAATATACTGAGGCCATCTTTGGCTCATTTATATAAACTAGGGTCATATAGGAACTTTATATTTAATATGTTGAGGAACTACTGAACTGTTTCCAAAGTATACCATTTTACATTCCCACCAGCAACATATGAGTGTGTATTAGTATCCTGTATCTTTTTCAGCATTTAGTGTTGTCACAATTTTTTATTTTAGACACTCTGCTAGGTGTGTAGTGATTTTTTTCATTGTAGTTTTATTTGCATTTCTCTAATGGCTAATGATGCTGAATATGTTTTCATGTATTCATGTACCATCAATATTATCCTCCTCAGTGACATCTCTGTTCATGTATTTTGCCCATTTTCTAATTGGATTTGTTTTAAATGTTGAGTTTTGATAATTATTTAATCAACAAAGAAATGCAAATAAAAACCACAATGAGATATCACCTCACCCCACTCAAAATGACTATCATCAACAAGACAAATAGTAACAAGTGTTGGAGGCTGTGGAGAAAAAGGAACCCTCATACACTTTTGGTGGGAAGGCAGATTGGTGCAGCCGTTATGGAAGGCAGTGTGGAGGCTCCTCAAAAAATTGCGAATAGAATTGCCATATGACCCAGCAATCCCTCTCCTGGGTATCTACCCAAAAAATCTGAAAACATTTAGAGATAAAGCCACGTGTGCTCCAATGTTCATTGCAGCTTTGTTTACAGTGGCCAAGACATGGAAACAACCAAAATGTACTTCGATAGATGAATAGATAAAGAAGCCATTGGGATTTTGATGGGGATTGCATTAAATCCATATATTGCTTTGGGTAATATGGCCATTTTAACTATGTTGATTCTTCCAATCCATGAGCATGGAATGTCTTTCCATTTCTTTGTGTCTTCTTCAATTTCTTTTAAAAATGTCTTGTAGTTTTCAGCATACAGGTCTTTCACATCCTTGGTTAAGTTTATTCCTAGGTATTTTATTCTTTTTGTTGCAATTGCAAAAGGAATTGTTTTTTGAATTTCTTTTTCTGAGATTTCATTGTTAGTATATAGGAAAGCAATGGACTTTTGTACATTGATTTTGTAGCCGGCCACATTACTCTACTTGTTGATTGTTTCTAATAGCTTTTTGGTGGAGTGTTTAGGGTTTTCTATATATAGCATCATGTCATCTGCAAAGAGTGATAATTTAACTTCTTCATTCCCAATTTGGATGCCTTTTATTTCTTTCCGTTGCCTGATTGCTCTGTCGAGGATTTCCAACACTATGTTGAAAAACAGAGGTGATAGGGGACAGCCCTGTCGTGTTCCTAAACGTAGAGCAAAGGGCTTCAGCTTTTCACCGTTAATTATGAGATTAGCAGAGGGCTTGTCATATATGGCCTTTATTATGTTAAGGTATTTTCCTTCTATACCTATTTTATTAAGTGTTTTAATCATAAATGGATGTTGTATCTTGTCAAATGCCTTTTCTACGTCAATTGATATAATCATATGGTTTTTGTCCTTTATTTTGTTTATGGGATGTATCACATTGATGGATTTGTGGATGTTGAACCGTCCTTGTGCCCTGGGATGAACCCCACTTGGACGTGATGAATAATCTTTTTAATGCATTGTTGCATTCGATTTGCTAGAATTCAGTTTAGGATTTTTGCATCTGTATTCATCAGAGATATTGGTCTGTAGTTCTCTTTTTTTGTGTTGTCCTTACCAGGTTTTGGTATCAGGGTAATGTTGGCCTCATAAAATGAGTTAGGGAGTACTGTCTCTTCTTCAATTTTTTGGAAGAGTTTGAGTAGGATTGGTATTAGATCCTCTTTGAAGGTTTGGTAGAATTCACTAATGAAGCCATCCAGTCCCGGACTTTTGCTTTTGGGAAGGTTTTGGATGACTGATTCAATTTCGTTACTGGTGATCGGTCTGTTTAGATTTTCCACTTCTTCATGGTTCAGCCTAGGAAGGCTATATGTTTCTAAGAACTTGTCCATTTCTCCTGGGTTATTGAATTTGGTGGCATTTAGACCTTCATAGTATTCTTGGATGATCCTTTGTATTTCTGTGGCATCCGTGATAACTTACCCTTTTTCATTTCTGATTTTGTTTATTAGTGTGTTCTCTCTTTTTATCTATCTTAGTGAGCCTAGACAAGGGTTTGTCAATTTTGCTAATCTTTTCAAAGAACCAGCTCTTTGTCACATTAGTTTTTTCTATTGTCTTTTTGTTCTCTATTTCATTTAGTTTGCTCTGATTTTCATGATTTCTTTCTTTGCTGACCTTGGGTTTCAGTTGTTCTTCTTTCTCTAGTTCTTTAAGGTGTACCGTGAGGTTATTTATTTGGGATTTTTCTTGTTTCTTGAGATATGCCTGTAATGATATAAATTTCCCTCTTAAAAGTGCTTTCACTGCATCCCAAAACTTTCGGTAGGATGTATTTTCATTCTTCTTTGTTTCTATGTATCTTTTATCTCTCCTCTAATTTCTTCTTCGACCCGGTGGATCTTTAAAAGTATGTTGTTTAATCTCCATGTATTTGTGGTTTTTCCTGCTTTCTTTTTGCAGTTGATATCCAATTTCAAAGCCTTGTGAACAGAGAATATGTTTGGTATGATTTCAATCTTCTTAAATTTGCTGAGGTTCGTTTTATATCCCAGTATATGGTCTATCCTTGAGAATGTTCCATGTACACTAGAGAAGAATGTGTAGTCTGATGTTTTAGGATGAAGTGCTCTATAAATGTCAATTATGTCCATTTCATCTCGTGTGTCATTTATTGCTGAAATTTCCTTATTTATATTCTCTTTGGATGATCTACCCATAGCTGTCAATGAGGTATTTAGGTATCCTAGTATAATTGTGTTTTCGTCAATTTCTCCCTTTAGTTTTGTTAGTAGTTGCTTGGTACATTTCGGTGCTCCCTGATTGGGGGCATAAATATTGATGACTGGTATGTCTTCTTGTTGTATAGTGCCCTTTACCATTATGAAATGTCCATCTTTGTCCCTTGTTACCTTTTCCATACTGAAGTCTGTTTCATCTTATATAAGTATAGCTACACCTGATTTTCTCTAAATACCATTTGCATAGAGTGTCAATTTCCACCCTTTCACTTTGAGTCTATGCTTGTCATTGTAGCTGAGATGTGTCTCTTGGAGACAGCATAAGGTTGGGTTTAGTTTTTGTATCCAATCTGCTACTCTGTGCCTTTTTATTGGTGAGTTCAGTCCATTTACATTTAGGGTGATTATTGATATGTGAGGATTTCCTGTCATTCTATCTTCAGTTTTCTTGTAAGACTGTGTCTCCATTGTTTCTTTGCCTTTTTGTTGTTGTCTGTTTTTTTCTGTGGTGGTATTCTATGATGTTTCCCTTTGTTTCTTCTTTTATCACAGTACATATTTCAGTTCTGGATTTTTCTGTGTGTGGTTACCCTTAAGTTTATGTAAAAGAAAGTTTGATATTTAGAGTATTCCATTTTCTTCATCATGCCTACTTTCTCCATTCCCGTATTCCAGTTCAGGCCTTTACTCACCCCCTTTTATGTTTTGGTTGCCACAAATTGTCCTTGTTGATGGTGGTCGAATAGACTCGTTTAGTATGTCTTGTAGTTCAGGTCTTGTATTAGAAAATTCCCTCAGCTTCTGTTTGTTTGAAAAGGTCTTTATTCCTCCTTCATATCTAAAGGATATCTTTGCTGGGTATATTATTCTTGGCTCATAATTTCTCTCTTTCAATAGTTTGAATATTTGGTTCCATTCCCTACTGGTTTGTAGAGTTTCTGCTGAGAAATCTGATGATAATCTAATGGGCTTTCCTTTGCAGGTTACCATCTTCTATTCCCTGTCTGCCTTTAGGATTCTTTCCTTGTCGTTGATTTCTGACAGCTTCAATACAATGTGCCTTGGAGAAGGCCTGTTGGGTTTAAGATAATTAGGTGTTCTATTTGCTTCTTAGATTCGAGGATCCAGTTCTTTCCACAAGTTTGGGAAGTTCTCATTAACTATTTGTTTGAATATACTCTCTGTTCCCTTCTCTCTTCCTTCTCCTTCTGGTATGCCCATTATTCTTATATTGCTCTTTCTGATGGAGTCAGAAAGTTCTTGTAGAGTTCTTTCATTTCTATTAAGTCTCAAGTTGCTTCCTTCTTCCATTCGTGTCATTTCCAGGTTTCTATCTTTTTTAAATTTTATTTTATTAAATTTATTGTGGTGAAATTGTTATTAAATTACATAGATTTCTGGTGTACAATTCTGTATTACATCATCTGTAAATCCCATTGTGTGTTCATCACCCAGAGTCAGTTCTCCTTCCATCACCATATATTCGATCCCCCATACCCTCATCTCCCACCCCCCACCCTTTAATGTCACTGATTCTTTCCTACATCTGGTCAATTCTACTACCTAAGCTGGCTATTTCATTCTTCATTTCTTCTATTGAATTCTTTATCTCCAGAAATTTAATTGTGTTCTTTTTTAAAATTTCAATCTCTTAGGTAAAAACGTTTGTGGTGTTCTTTGATTGTGTTTCTGAGTTCATTAAACTGCCTTTCCGTGTTTCCTTGTATCTCGTTGAGTTTTTCAGAAACGCAATCTTGAATTCTCTGTCATTTAAGTCACATATTTCCATATCTTTAATTTCCTTTTCTGGAGACGTTTCCATTTCTTTATGAGCTGTCTTGGTGCCTTGGTTATTCATTGCAATTAATGATTTATTATTTATCTTCCTATACATCTACAGGAGTGGGTTCTGAAAAAGGTTGACAGGTCTTTCTTTTGTTTTCCAGTATGTGTTTGTAGAATGTTTTATTTTCTCTCCAACTGCAGCCTTTTTCTCTGTCTCACACTGTACTGTTATGTTTTCTCTGCACTATTCCAGCTTCTCACACAAAGGGGGGATTCCCTGGAAGATGGGCTTATCCTCTGTTAATAGTTCACCTGCGTCATAGGGCACCACATCCTTATGGGGATGCGGAGAGCTTTGAATTTCCAAAGCTCTTCCTGAACCAGAGTCAGATCCTGTGTGTTTCAGCAGTTCTGTTTACTCCTGCAGGGATCCGCCCAGATAGGTGGGAACAGCGTTGGGGTGAATTTTGAGAGGTGGCCCAGAGCAATGGTGGGGACCACAACCACAGCCTGTCCTGCTTCCACAGCTCCCTCCCCTTTGCTGGATCTAGTTAGCAGCGAATCTGTGTCTGTGGACCACAGTTCTCAGAACTGCAAACATTCTGTTCTTTTGATCTGACACTGCTACTGTTCCACTTCTAGTACTGTGTAGGTGGGGGTAGGGTCAGCTCTGGGAGGGTTTGGAGGGGGCGGCTAGTCTCAGTGCCTAAGTCTTCCATTCTCTGCTCGGCAGTGAGAGCTTAAACAACCGTTTTTAGCCTTCTTCCCTCCGTCTTTACTCTGAGGTCTCTGCTGTGAGTGTTGGGTTTAGTCATGTAATATCCTGTCCCTTCATTCCTGTGGGCCATAAGAGGAGCCCTACCAGTCTGAATTCTTCCCTCTCCCACAGCTGTGGTAGGTCCGGGATGCAGCGAGCTTGGAGTACTGAGCTAGGTCTTCGTTCTGCGCCAGCGCGGCTCCGTCCACGTACTTCTTCCTTCTCTCCTCCCCTGCTCGCGCAATTTGCCCACCTTTAGGTCAAATCAATAGTGAGACTCTTCATCTTGCCTGCCTGCTGTGCAGGTGTCCTTTGTGGAGTTACAGTTGTTCGATTTTTTGTAAATTCCAGGGGACATTTCTAGAGGCTCACTTCATGCCGCCATTTTGATCAAAATGTTCGCCAAATGTTTTTTTATGCATTGATTGATATAATAATGTGCCTTTCCTTCTTTAGCCTATTGATATGGTAACTTATATTATTTAATTATCAAATACTGAAGTAACCTCACATGTCAGAAATAAATCTCGCTTATTAGCGGATATTTTTTTTTACATTGCTAAATTCAGTTTACTAATATTTTGTTGAGGATTTTTGCATCTAAGTCCACCAGAGATAGTTTTCTTTCTTTGTACAGGTATTGCCTGGTTTTTGGTATCAGGGTAATACTGTCTTCATAAAATAAGTTGGGAAGGCTTCTTCCCTGTTTTATTTTTTGGAAGAGATTGCTTAAAATAATTGTTAATTCTTCTTTAAATGTTTAGTAAGAGATTTTTTTTCTTGGAGTTTTTAAATTATGAATTCAATTTCTTTCATAATTATACAAGATCGGACAATTAAGTTTGCGAACTTGTTGCAATGCTGTTGCTAATATATTTAGATATCATAGGGATTATTCATTATGAATTTGTACCAACTGGACAAACAGTTAACCAAGTTTACTATTTGGAAGTGCCGAAAAGACTGTGTAACAAAGTTAGACGACCTGAACTTTTCACCAACAATTCATGGCTCTTGCATCATGACAATGCACCAGCTCACATGGCACTGTCTGTGAGGGAGTTTTTAGCCAGTAAACAAGTAACTGTATTGGAACACCCTCCCTACTCACCTGATCTGGCCCCAATGACTTCTTTCATTACCCAAAGGTAAAGGAAATATTGAAAGGAAAACATTTTGATGACATTCAGGACATCAACGGTAATACAATGAGAGCTCTAATGGCCATTCCAGAAAAAGAGTTCCAAAATTGCTTTGAAGGGTGGACTAGGCACTGGTTTTGGTGCATAGCTTCCCGAGGGGAGTACTTTGAAGGTGACCATAGTGATATTCAGCAATGAGGTATGTAGCACTTTTTCTAGGATGAGTTCCCAAACTTAATTGTCATGGCTTGTAGGTATATTTAGGTTGACTATTTGAACTTGGTTGAGTTTTGATACTTTGTGTTTTTTGGCAACATGATCCATTTCATCTAAGTGGTCAAATTTATGTGTATAGAATTCTTTGTACTATTCCCTTATTCCCTTTTGGTGTTTGCAGGGACTGTAATGTTATATCCCATTTCATTCCTGATATTGATAACTTGTGTCTTCTCTTATTTTCGTCATTGTTGTTAATGGTTTGTCGATTTTGTTGTTTTTCTTTCCAAAGAGTCAGCTTTTTAATTGATTTTCTCTATTTTCTTGTTTTCAGTTTCATTGATTTCTGTTCTCATCTTTATCATTTACTTTCTTCTCCTTGCTTTGAATTTATTTCATTCTTCTTGTTTTTTTTTAATTAAATTTTATTGGGGTGACAATTGTGCAATGTGATATATATGTAGGTGATGTATTACAGAACTGTACACCTGAAACCAATGTAACTTTACTAACAATTGTCATTCTTCTAGTTTCTTGAGGTACGAACTTAGATAATTGATTTAAGATATTTTCTTATTTCTGGTGTAAGCAGTTAGTGTTAGAAATTTCATTCTCAGCACTGCTTTAGCTGCTTACCACAATGTTTATATATTTTATGTTCACTTTTACTCAGTTCAAGATACTTTTTTAAAATTTCCCTTTAAACTGTTGTTTAGTTTCCAGGTGTTCAGATATTTATCTTACTGTTGTTGTTTTCTGGTTTGATTCCATTGTGGTCAGTGAACATGCTCTGTAGTATTTCAATTCTTTTAAATTTATTGAGGCTTGTGTTTTGTACCAAGATATGGTCTATCTTCACAAATGTTCCAAAAGCTCTTGAAAAGAATGTGTATTCTGCTGTTGTTGGGTGAAATGTTCTATACATATAAATTAGAACCAGTTGGCTGATTGTATTTTTCCGATGTTTTATATTCTTGATGATTTTCTGTCTAATAATTGTATCAGTTGTTGAGAGGAGAGTGTTGAAGTCCTCAACTATAATTAAGGATTTGTCTATTTCTCTTTTCAGTTGTGTCTATTTTCATTTCATTTTGAGGTTTTGTATTTTAATGTATCCAGGGTGACACTTTTAAATCATACTTCTCCTTTTTTGCAAAGCCCACATGATTCCTTAATTCGTTCAGACATTTGTCTATAGTTTTGAATATCTATAGTAATCTTATAGGGTTCTATAAGATCTGGCTCATGGTTACCTCTCTAACTTCATGTCGCACTGTTTTCCCCCTCACTTACTCTGTTCCAGCCATACTTTCATGTTCTTTGAGCAGAACAGTTATGGTGCCTCCCTAGGGCCTTTAATCTAACTCTTCACTCTGCTAGGAAATGTTCCTCCAACCTAAAATGTGAGTTTGCGGGTGCAGTTATTGCACGAATTGTTAGGTTTACATATCAGGGAAGCCAAAGCCTGGAAAGGGTAAATACCTATAAGAAACAGCTTATTGCTGGTAGAGCCAGGGTATTACGGAGAAGTTGAGCCTGAAAAAGAGCAGTGAGAGAAGGTGAATGATGAGAGGTAAACAACAGCATCTCTGGTTTTACATATAGAAAGAACTTACCCCCCATTCCCTCATTTTAAAAGTTATCTCCCAAAAGTCTGGCACTGAGTCTAAAATTCTAGCAGTATACTTCTTTGGGATAAACATATATATGCTCTGAGGAAACTAGCAGTGTAACATCTTGTATAACTTAGATTTAATCCAGAGCTTTAAAAAATTATTTGACAACAGCACATTCCCCTCCCTTAATGCTTATCCCATAAAAATCCACTTTGGGGAAACAACGGGTTAAAGCTTTGTGGTCCCAGAAAACTATGTGAAAAGGCTAACATTACTGAAAAGGCCTAGCTAGTTATCAGTCTTTCTTACTCTGTGATGATTATTTTATCCAAATAGCCCAGGGGTGGGCAAACTATGGCAAAAGCCTCAGCCTTCCACTTGATTTTGTAAATACAATTTTATCAGAACATAGCCATTTCCATTTGATTTTGGCTGCTTTCTCATTACATAGTAGAAATAAGTAGTTGTGACAGAGATGTATGGTTAAGCAGTAAAAAAAAACAACATATGATTTCACTCATATATGGGATATAAAACTGAAAGCAACAAAAGGACAAGACAAACAAACAAAAACTCATGGACACAGACAATAGTTTAGTGGTTACCAAAAGGTAAGTGGGGAAAGAATTGGTAGAAGAGGGTAAAGGGGGTCTAATATATGGTGACAAAAGGAGAACTGACTCTGGGTTGTGAGCACACAATGTAATACACAGAATATGTATTATAGAAATGTACACTTGAAATATATATAATTTTACTGACCAATGTCACCCTAATAAATTTAATTTAAAAAGTTTTTAATTAAAAAAGAAATCATAAAACTATACATGTAAAAAAAAATACTATCTGACTCTTTACTGAAAAAGTTTGCTGAGCCCTGGATTTACCCAGTAGCAAAGCCTCGAGATTTATCTATTGCTGCCTAACAAATGACGACAAAGCTTTGTGGCTGACAACAATAATTTATTATTATCTCTCATGGTTCTGTGGATTTAGTGGGCTCAGCTGGGAAGTTCTCATTTTGTGTCTCTCATGCAGTTACAATCTGATGGCAGCTGTGGTTACAGTCATCTGAAGGCTCAACTGAGCTGAATATCTAAGATGGCTCACTCACATGGCTGGCAGTTGATGCTGAATTACAGCCTGGAGCTCAGCATGGGCTATTGACTAGAGAACCTACATGTGGCTTCTCCCTTTAAGTTGGATTTCTCACAGCATGGCAGCTATATTCCCAGAGAGATCATTTCAAGAGTAGGAGTACATACTGCCAGTTATCTTAAAGGCTAAGATTGGAACTGGCACAATGACACTTCCACCTTATTCAGCTGGTCAAAGCAGTCACAGGCAAGCTCAGATTCAGGGGGACTTGAGTAATAAACTCTACCTCTGAATAAGGGAAGGATAACACTGTACATGGAAGGACAGAATTAATGCTGATTATATTAAAGACAAACTACCACCATGGGGAATCAGAATGAGGTGCTTGGGGAGCAAGGTGTACAAGGTTTTCTCTGGAAAATCTTTCAGGGTGACTGAAACCAATTCTGCTTTTGCCTGTGCCTATTGTATAAATAATTATATTGAGGCTCAGAACATTATATATGAAACTACCGAAGGTCATAGTCTGCCTCACAGTGTTGACAAGGACCGTAGCTGGCTTGCTGGAGGTATGTGACCAAATCTAAAGGAGATAGGGTCTAGGGCCAAGGGGCTGATATAAGCGAGCTGATGGAGACTGAGTAAAGTTCCCTTCTTTTCCTAAGCCTTTCCTTAGTCCCTAGGGCTGACTCAGGTGCCTCGGCTACAATGTAAACATCTAGGCCTTAGACAGACAAGATCCCTGACACTATGCCTTGTAAGCTTCTGAAGTCTTTTCCAAATCTAGAATCTGTGCTCCAAATTTATTGTGCCCATCTTGAGGACAGGGACATAATTTTCCTTTTTTTTCACTTCTTCTGGCCCTTATATACTTCCTACTGATGCTATATACACAGCAGACAACAGAAATTATAAAGCTATTAAAATTCCAGCTTATTTCCCAGTATAACCTATGCAGATAAAATTATGTAGTCTGGTCCCTGAATACTACCTCAACTTAATATGTGACCTTCAGCCATACTCAGTGTCATTATATCAGCCATTCTCAATCTCTCTCTCTCTCTCTCTCTCTCTCTCTCCCACACACACACACATATACTGGATGCATAAATATGTTGTTCTCAATGCTTGGAACATTCTTCCTTTCCACCCACCTTCACTCATTGATCTACTTCTTTGGCATCCTCCTTTGGAGATTAGCTTAGGTGTTAATTTTTCAAAAAGATCCTCCATGATTTCTCAGATACCCCTCTTTTGTGTTCCTACAGCACCCTGTGTTTCCCTCTTAATATTTATTTCCTGACTGTCCTTTAATGTAATTACTTACTGGTCTGTCTCTTTGACTTCATTACAGTGAGGGCACAGACTGTCTTCAATTTTGTCTCCCCATGGACCTGGGAGAGGTCTGATACAACAAATGAATGTACCCTCCCTTCAGTGATTTCCACTTTCTCCCCACTTTCCTGTATATGTCTGCTGGAACCAGTCATATAGTGGGCAGGAATTGGGAGAGTGGATAAAGAATATGTGCCCAAAATGTCATGTGAGCCACTTGCAGCCCCTCAGAACAATCCTTTAGAACTCTTGCTGGTCTTGTCTTGGAAGACTGTTTACAAGAACCAACAGGCTCCTTTGCAAGGGTCCGTTTTTCACAGCCTCCCACTACCAACTCAGTAAGCACTGCATGTTGAGCACCTCTCCTTGCTTCAACTCTCCCAAACATACAGGACTATGGCATACCATTGGGGAATGTTTGCCAACTCCTGAGTTTGGGAAGTCTGATCTAGATTTTCTGAGAATAAGGACAGTTTGGGAGCCCTGGGGTGCCACTCAATTGTAAGAGGGCAGTTAATGTATTTGGGAGATTATTGGCCCCCTAAGACCATTTGTCAAGCAGGACGATTATAATTAAATATAACTTGCCAGACTACAAGTGGCCCTCAGACAGCAGAAAAGGGTCCAGGGGAGCACTGCACGTAATGAAGTAGCCCCAGGGTAGTGGGCATCAACAGTCCTGCTCGATCAATCCTTGGAAACATAGTCAGAATTAATGGGGAACTTGTTGAAAGTTGATCGATACCTTTTGAAAAGTGAAATCCTTTTCTGTTCCCATTAAGTGTTGCTAAGGTCATTAGCAGAAATTAGAATAGAGAAATATGACCTTTCATGTGGTAAATTCAGAAGCTGAGAAGACTGACGAGATAGAAATGTACTGGCAGCTTATAATAAGCACCTGGGTGGGGAGTGATAACTAAAGATTGAAAATTGACAAATGGGCCAAAGTGTCAGAGACGATGACAGAGAGGGATGGACTAAGTTTGCACATGGAGCTGATGAGGGAAAGGAATGAGAGCATCAACAATCCAGGAAAGTCACCCATACTGAGGGCGAATTATGGATTACTCAGAAAGTGGCTGTAGTTTGCTAGGTGAAGAAGTGGGAGAGATTTTGTTACAAGACGAAGAGATCACTTTCCAGCTATTGAGAAGAGTAAACGATTTGGTCTTCCCTGGGGAGTTAGGGTACCAAAAAGAAATTCACCACACTAGAAGTCACAGGGTCTCAGAAATCTGTTTATTCAGTTTCATCGTGGCTGAATGACTATGACCCTCCTCATCCTGCAGGTGGTTGTATCCTTCAAGTGATTAACATGAAATTTCTTTGAAAGCCATGAAGCTATACAAATGTAAGGAATTATCATCATGATCACCCAACTGAATCAAGTGCAAAAGAATAGTGTTATAAGGTACTATGTGAGATTTTAATTGTTTCCTCTGATGCAGGTGAACATGTTTGCAGACAATCTTGAATAGCAACAGTGCCCAAATGATTTGTCCTGCACTTTAGAGACATACACCATGATATTTTGATGGAAAAGGGTTCAGGGATGTGGGGTGTATATCAGAATGGAGACTGTGATTTTCAATTTCCCTTGCCATTTTGGCTTGGCTCAAATCATGATGCCTTGACAGTGGAAAGAAGTGGACTACAAACAGTGATCAAATGGCCAGGGGCACTGTCTGTTGTGCAGACACCCAGGATCTCCAAACCAGCAGTGGAATTTGAGAGTTGGCAGTTTTCCACCCACTGATTTGAATTGACATAATTAGCTGAAAGCTTTCTCATAAGATCTGCCAGAGGCTGAGGCTTTGGGTCATACTTATCATTTGAATGTTGATACTGTATTAGGTACTGTGCTAAGCATTTTACCTGTACTATCTCAATTAATCTTCTCAACCACCCTGTGGAGTTAGATACTATTATTATCTTCATTTTACAGATAAAGAAATTTAGGCTAGGGGAGATTATTAACTTGTCTAATACCTTTTATTAGTGACTAGTAACACCGCTAGTAGAAAACAAAGCTTGGTATTAAACCCATGTTAACTCCAGAGTCTGTGCATCAAACCACACTATACAATACTGTCATATATATACCCGAGGTACCAAAAAAATGTATACAAATGGACACTTTGGTCAATGTTGCTCAAGCAGTGGTTTGTCGTAATTAGAAGTGCCTGGATGCTGATGGTAACCACTTTGAGCACCTCTTGTAATTGCAGAAGTCAAACGTGACTTGTGTTCATCTTTTGCTATCAGTATATATTGAGTATTACACTTTAGTACAGTTTTTTTCCTTTCTTAAAATGTGTATACATTTTCCAACATCCTCTGTGTGTGTGTGTTTGTGTGTGTGTGTGTGTGTGTGTGTGTCTGTTTTTCTGCCAATACCATGCTGTTTTGATTATTGTGGCCCTGTAGCACAAGCCAAAGTCAGGAAGGGTGATGCCTCCATTATAGTTCTTTTTTCTTAAGATTGCTTTGGCTATTCGGGGTCTTTTGTGGTTCCAAACAAATCTGATGATTTTTTGTTCTATTTCTTTAAAATATGCCATAGGGATTTTGATGGGGATTGCATTGAATCTGTATATTGCTTTGGGTAATATGGCCATTTTAACTATGTTGATTCTTCCAATCCATGAGCACGGAATGTCTTTCCATTTCTTTGTGTCTTCTTCAATTTCTTTCAAAAAACTCTTATAGTTTTCAGCATACAGGTCTTTCACATCCTTGGTTAAGTTTATCACTAGGTATTTTATTCTTTTTGCTGCAATTGCAAAAGGAATTGTTTTTCTATTTCTTTTTCTGAGATTTCATTGTTAGTATATAGGAAAACAGTGGACTTTTCTACATTGATTTTGTAGCCAGCAACTTTACTGTATTCGTTGATTGTTTCTAATAGCTTTTTGGTGGAGTCTTTAGGGTTTTCTATATATAGCATCATGTCATCTGCAAAGAGTGATAGTTTAACTTCTTCATTCCCAATTTGGATGCCTTTTATTTCTTTCTCTTGCCTGATTGCTCTGGCAAGGACTTCCAACACTATGTTGAAAAGCAGAGGTGATAGGGGACAGCCCTGTCGTGTTCCTGAATGTAGAGCAAAGGGCTTCAGTTTTCACCATTAATTATGAGATTAGCTGAGGGCTTGTCATATATGGCCTTTGTTATGTTAAGGTATTTTCCTTCTATACCTATTTTATTAAGTGTTTTAATCATAAATGTATGTTGTATCTTGTCAAATGCTTTTTCTGCATCAATTGATATAATCGTATGCTTTTTGTCCTTTATTTTGTTTATGTGATGTATCACATTGATGGATTTGCGTATGTTGAACCATCCTTGTGCCTCGGGGATGAACCCCACTTGGTCGTGATGAATAATCTTTTTAATGCATTGCTGTATTTGATTTGCTAGAATTTTATTTAGGATTTTTGCATCAGTATTCATCAGAGATAATGGTCTGTAGTTTTCTTTTTTTTGCTGTCCTTACCAGGTTTTGGTATCAGGGTAATGTTGGCCTCATAAAATGAGTTAGGGAGTACTGTCTCTTCTTCAATTTTTCGGAAGAGTTTGAGCAGGATTGGTATTAGATCCTCTTTGAAGGTTTGGTAGAATTCACTGGTGAAGCCATCTGGTCCCGGACATTTGCTTTTGGGAAGGTTTTGGATGACTGATTCAATTTCGTTACTGGTGATCGGTCTGTTTAGATTTTCCAGTTCTTCATGGATCAGCTTTGGAAGGCTATATGTTTCTAAGAACTTATCCATTTCTTCTAGGTTGTTGAATTTGGTGGCATATAGTCCTTCATAGTATTCTTGGATGATCCTTTGTATTTCTGTAGTGTCCGTGATAACCTCCCCTTTTTCGTTTCTGATTTTGTTAAGCAGTGTCTTCTCTCTTTTTATCTTAGTAAGTCTAGCCAAGGGTTTGTCAATTTTGTTAATCTTTTCAAAGAACCAGCTCTTTGTCACATTATTTTTTTCTATTGTCTTTTTGTTCTCTATTTCATTTAGTTCTGCTCTAATTTTTGTTATTTCCTTTCTTCTGCTGACCTTGGGTTTCACTTGTTCTTCTTTTTCTAGTTCTTTAAGGTGTAACATGAGGTTATTTATTTGGGAGTTTTTTTGTTTCTTGAGATAGGCCTTTAATGATAACAATTTCCCTCTTAAAACTGCTTTCGCTGCATCCCAAAAATTTTGGTAGGATGTATTTTCATTTTCATTTGTTTCTATGTATCTTTTTATCTCTCCTCTAACTTCTTCTTTGATCCAGTCGTTCTTTAAAAGTATGTTGTTTAATCTCCATGTATTTGTGTTTTTTCCTGCTTTCTTTTTGCAGTTGATATCAAATTGTAAATATTGTTTTATTGGTGATTTCACACTGGCCTTATAAGTTCTACTGTAGTCAATGCCTGAGATTTACATATTGATTTACATTTTATATAAATATGTACATAATTGCAAATTGTTTTCGTATTAAAGGGCAATATGTTGATATTTTTGAAATCATGTGTGTAGGTGGATTTTATTGTCTGTCAATTTCATTTCAGGAAGATAATGGAGATGTCACAAACTACATTTTTAAAAAGGGAATGGCTCTCGTAAGATTGAGAACAACTTACGTAGAATAAGAATTACAGTGAAGGAAATTAAATCTGGCAGGAGAGGTAATAATGGCTTCCATTTATAAGTACCTACTGTGTGCCACTTATAGGCTAAGGGCATTTTCCATGGGCTCATAATGGGGATGCCAAAAACATGTATACATACTTTAAGAGATGTTATTTATGTATTACTTTTCAAAGTTGAATTGAATTACAGTAGCAATGTGTAGTATGATGTTCGCTCAAAAGATGGCGTTAATCAAATGAATGCTAGCATCACCATATGACAGGCAGGACAGTCATAGTAAATGGCAGAAGCACAGTTGTTGTTTGAGGAGCATAAGACCACCGAGACATGAGAGCTTACATCGATGAGAATTTGCCAGGACAATGGATAGGGTGAAGAGGTGTGGTTGAGTTCATCTGACTTAACATCCCTTGAATTATAGCTATGGGGGACCTTAAAGGATGTGGTGTACCATAGAAAATGGCCTACACTGGCGGTGCTTTGGGAAGAAATTGAAATGGTATGTGCAGCGATATAAGTGGACACTTTGGTCAATGTTGTCAAGCAGTAGTTTGCCATAATCAGAAGTGTCTGGACACTGATGGTAACCACCTTGAGCACCTCTTGTAATTGCAGAAGTCAAACGTGACTTGTATTCATCTTTTGTTATTGGTATATATTGAGTATTACAACTTTAGTACAGTATTTTCCTTTCTTAAAATGTGTACACATTTTTTTGGCACCCTCTGTATATTCCTCACAAGCCACACCCTATTTCCTAAACTATGGGACAGAAAATGAGCACCAGAAGAGACGTAAAGGAGAAGTCATTGATAATGTAGAATTTCAGGCTAAAGATGTGTGGTCCAACTCTAGGTTTGCTACCCTTTCACTGCTCTTTAGAGTGATTGCAGTGTGAACTATGACTGAGCCCACAGAAGACTCTTACTCCCACAGCAGTGGCTGTTATTGCACCCTCTGTATGTGTGGGTTGATAGAGGCAGGGGTTACAGAGCTGGGGAAATCTCTATGAGGCAATGAGGATTGATTACTGCATACATATCTTTCTTCCTCTAGGACTATGATGACTCTTGGTAGTATATTAAAATATGACTTACAAGAATAAGTCATTCATTCATCTTTTTTGCCACTACCACTGGGCAAATATCTCTGAGCCACAGCTCCAAAGCCAGGTGTGGGGACAGTGGGCCACTTTTCTTGGAATGACACCTATGATTTATGACCAGGCTGCTTGGCAGAGGCAGTAGCCTCTGGTCTTCTCTGCTTGCCTCTCCCAGTGTGCCTTATGAGGGAGCTCAGGCAAGGGCAATTGGGCCCCTAGTATTTTTATCCATCCATACCTGGGGTAGAGCCTCTGACTTATGGGTATGGACTGGGTGGAGGAAAGAATATTTCACCATTTTTCTTGGCCACGCTTAACAGGAATTTAGCATCTGCAATTCATAGTTGGGAGAAGAAATGATAAGTTTTTGAGTCCTTTCCCTCCTGGTGAGTTATGCAGTCCCTTGACTGGATGCTGAAGGGAGGAGCCCTGTCAGGCTCAGCTGGGGAGGAGGAAAGTGGGAGTGGGTCATGACTCATGTGATGTAAACTCTCACAGTTCTTACCAAGATTTAGTAGATTTTCTTAAATTATTATTTCTTCACTTGCTATATTGCTTTAGGACAATTTTGAGAGGCTTTAAATGTTTCTTTTTAAATAATGTTATCAGTTATGCTTGTTTTACTGGGAAGTAAATAGCCTCCTCATCATATACTTTTCTGATGCTTGCTTTTCTCTATAACTCGAGAGGGATTCTGACTTCCAAGAAAACACTGTCACAGCTGTCAATGCTACATTGTGCCTGTATGATATCATCCCTGGACCATGTGTCAAGTAGATATTAAGTTCTTAGAGGAGAAGGACTGGATTTAGTACAACCATGACACTGTGCATATTATGTGGACCCAAAGAAATCATTCAAAGAATGAATGTACAAATCAGCAGCTATAGTTTCTATTTGAAAATGACCTCTAAAGTGGAGCATCACTCCCATTCCTTAAGTCTGAGCTCTGCATAGTGACTTTTTTCCAAAGAGTACAGTATGGACAGGGGGAAAAGAGTTACTTTACAGTGGAGAAATTTGACAAAAAGTATCTCAAGCCAGTTGATCAAGGTTAACATCAATAATGATGTTATATTGTGTACTCTTGATATGATGTGATGAGAATGGCACTTGACATTTTACTTCTTCCTGCCAAAAACACATAACCACAGTCTAGTCATGAGAAAAATAACAGACAAATCCAAATTGAAGCACATTCTACAAAATACCTAATTTTCAAGGTCATCAGAAACAAAGAAAGTCTGATAAACAATCACAACAAAGAGAAACCTAAGTGCATATTATAAATAAATGTAATATGGTATGCTGAATGGAATCCTGAAACAGAAATAAGACATTCGGTAAAACCGAAAGAATTATAAATAAAACATGGATTTTAGTTAATTATGATGTATCAATATTGGCTGACTAATTACAACAAATGTGTCATACTGATGTAAGACAATAATAGGGGAAAGCAGGTGTTGGGTACATGAGAACTTTCTGTACTATCTTCTCAGTTTTTAACTAAAATATGAAATTATTCTACAATTAAAAACTCTATTAAAAACAAATCTATAAAGAGGCAGACCTTGAACTGGGCATAAAGAACCTCAGTCAGACTGAGACTGTTTTTTTTTTTTTTTTTTTTTTTTTTAAATTAAATTTATTGGGGTGACAATTGTTAGTAAAATTACATAGATTTCAGGTGTACAATTCTGTATTACATCATCTATAAATCCCATTGTGTGTTCATCACCCAGAGTCAGTTCTTCCATCACCATATATTCGATCCCCCTTACCCTCACCTCCCCTCCCCAGCACCCGTACCCTCTGGCAACCACTAAACTATTGTCTGTCTATGAGTTTCTGTTTCTCATTTGTTTGTCTTGTTCTTTTGTTGTTTTTGGTTTATATACCACATATCAGTGAAATCACATGGTTCTCTGCTTTTTCTGTCTGACTTGTTTCGCTCAGCATTACTCTCTCAAGATCCATCCATGTTGTCACAAATGTTCCTATATCATCTTTTCTCACTGCGAATAGTATTCCATTGTGTATATATACCACAACTTCTTTATCCATTCATCTATCGAAGGACATTTTGGTTGTTTCCATGTCTTGGCCACCGTAAACAAAGCTGCAATGAACATTGGAGCACACGTGTCTTTATCTCTAAATGTTTTCAGATTTTTGGGTAGATACCCAGGAGAGGGATTGCTGGGTCATATGGCAATTCTATTCGTAATTCTTTGAGGAACCTCCACACTGCCTTCCATAACGGCTGCACCAGTCTGCATTCCCACCAACAGTGTATGAGGGTTCCTTTTTCCACAGCCTCTCAACATTTGTTACTATTTGTCTTGTTGATGATAGCCATTCTGACTGGGGTGAGGTGATATCTCATTGTGGTTTTGATTTGCATTTCTCTGATGATTAGTGATGTTGAGCATTTTTCATATGTTTATTTGCCATTTGTATGTCCTCTTTGGAGAAATGTCTCTTCAAGTCCTCTGCCCATTTTTCAATTGGGTTGTTTGTTTTTTGTTGTTGAGTTGCATGAGTTCCTTGTATATTCTGGATACTAGCCCTTATCGGAGGCACTGTCTGCAAAAATCTTCTCCCATTCAGTTGGTGGCCTCTTTATTTTGTCAATGGTTTCTTTTGCTGTGCAACGCTTTTAAGTTTCATATAGTCCCATTTGTTTATTTTAGGTTTTACTTCCATTGCCTTTGGAGTGAAGTTCATAAATGCTCTTTGAACCCAAGGTCCATAAGTTTAGTACCTATGTTTTCTTCTATGCAGTTTATTGTGTCAGGTCTTATGCTTAAGTCTTTGATCCATTTTGAATTAACTTTGGTACATGGTGACAAATAGCAGTCCAGTTTCATTCTTTTGCACGTGGCTATCCAATTCTCCCAGCACCATTTATTGAAGAGGCTGTCTTTGCTCCATTGTATGTTTTAGCTTCTTTGTCAAAAATTATCTGTCCATATTTATGTGGTTTTATTTCTGGGTTCTCAATTCTATTCCATTGGTCTATGTGTCTGTTTTCTGCCAATACCATGCTGTTTTGATTATTGTGCCCTGTAGTACAGGCCAAAGTCAGGAAGTGTGATACCTCCATTATAGTTCTTTTTCTTAAGATTGCTTTGGCTATTCGGGGTCTTTTGTGGTTCCAAACAAATCTGATGATTTTTTGTTCTATTTCTTTAAAATATACCATTGGGATTTTGATGGGGATTGCATTGAATCTGTATATTGCTTTGGGTAATATGGCCATTTTAACTATGTTGATTCTTCCAATCCATGAGCACGGAATGTCTTTCCATTTCTTTGTGTCTTCTTCAATTTCTTTCAAAAATGTCTTATAGTTTTCAGCATATAGGTCTTTCACATCCTTGGTTAAGTTTATTCCTAGGTATTTTATTCTTTTTGCTGCAATTGCAAAAGGAATTGTTTTTGTATTTCTTTTTCTGAGATTTCATTGTTAGTATATAGGAAGGCAATGGACTTTTGTGCGTTGATTTTGTAGCCAGCAACTTTACTGTATTCGTTGATTGTTTCTAATAGCTTTTTGGTGGAGTCTTTAGGGTTTTCTATATATAGCATCATGTCATCTGCAAAGAGTGATAATTTAACTTCTTCATTCCCAATTTGGATGCCTTTTATTTCTTTCTCTTGCCTGATTGCTCTGGCAAGGACTTCCAACACTATGTTGAAAAGCAGAGGTGATGGGGACAGCCCTGTCGTGTTCCTGAACGTAGAGCAAAGGGCTTCAGTTTTTCTCCATTAATTATGAGATTAGCTGAGGGTTTGTCATATATGGCCTTTATTATGTTAAGGTATTTTCCTTCTATACCCATTTTATTAAGTGTTTTAATCATAAATGGATGTTGTATCTTGTCAAATGCTTTTTCTGCATCAATTGATATAATCATATGATTTTTGTCCTTTATTTTGTTTATGTGATGTATCACATTGATGGATTTGCGTATGTTGAACCATCCTTGTGCCCCGGGGATGAACCCCACTTGGTCATGATGAATAATCTTTTTAATGCATTGTTGTATTCGATTTGCTAGAATTTTATTTAGGATTTTTGCATCGGTATTCATTAGAGATATTGGTCTGTAGTTTTCTTTTTTTGTGCTGTCCTTACCAGGTTTTGGTATCAGGGTAATGTTGGCCTCATAAAATGAGTTAGGAGTACTGTCTCTTCTTCAATTTTTGGAAGAGTTTGTGCAGAATTGGTATTAGATCCTCTTTGAAGGTTTGGTAGAATTCACTAGTGAAGCCATCTGGTCCCGGACTTTTGCTTTTGGGAAGGTTTTGGATGACTGATTCAATTTTACATTGGTGATCGGTCTGTTTAGATTTTCCAGTTCTTCATGGTTCAGCCTTGAAGGCTATATGTTTCTAAGAACTTGTCCATTTCTTCTAGGTTGTTGAATTTGGTGGCATATAGTCCTTCATAGTATTCTTGGATGATCCTTTGTATTTCTGTGGTGTCCGTGATAACTTCCCTTTTACGTTTCTGATTTTGTTAATCAGTGTCTTCTCTTTTTATCTTAGTAAGTCTAGCCAAGGGTTTGTCAATTTTGTTAATCTTTTCAAAGAACCAGCTCTTTGTCACATTAATTTTTTCTATTGTCTTTTTGTTCTCATTTCATTTAGTTCTGCTCTAATTTTGTTATTTCCTTTCTTCTGCTGACCTTGGGTTTTACTTGTTCGTCTTTTGCTAGTTCTTTAAGGTGTAACATGAGGTTATTTCTTTGGGAGTTTTCTTGTTTCTTGAGATAGGCCTGTAATGAGATAAATTTCCCTCTTAAAACTGCGTTCGCTGCATCCCAAAAATTTTGGTAGGATGTATTTTCATTGTCATTTGTTTCTATGTATCTTTTGATCTCTCCTCTAATTTTTTCTTTGACCCAGTCCTTCTTTAAATGTATGTTGTTTAATCTCCATGTATTTGTGTTTTTCCCGCCTTCTCTTTACAGTTGATATCCAATTTCAAAGCCTTGTGATCAGACAATATGCATGGTATGATTTCAATCTTCTTAAATTTGTTGAGACTGATTTTATGTCCCAATATATGGTCTATCCTTGAGAATGTTCCATGTACACTAGAAAAGAATGTATAGTCTGATGTTTTAGGATGAAGTGCTCTATAAATGTCAATTATGTCCATTTCATCTAATGTGTCATTTAGGGCTACTATTTCGTTATTTATTTTCTGTTTGGATGATCTATCCATAGCTGTCAATGATGTATTTAAGTCCCCTAGTATAATTGTGTTTTGGTCAATTTCTCCCTTTAGTTCTGTTAGTAGTTGCTTGGTGTATTTCGGTGCTCCCTGATTGGGGGCATAAATATTGATGACTGTTATGTCTTCTTGTTGTACAGTCCCCTTCACCATTATGAAATGTCCATCTTTGTCTCTTGTTATCTTTTTCACCTTGAAGTCTGTTTCATCTGATATCATTATGGCTACACCTGATTTTCTCTGGGTACCATTTGCTTGGAGTGTCAATTTCCACCCTTTCACTTTGAGTCTATGCTTGTCCTTGTAGCTGAGATGTGTCTCTTGGAGACAGCATATGGTTGGGTTTAGTTTTTGATCCAATCTGCTACTCTGTGCCTTTTTATTGGTGAGTTCAGTCCATTTACATTTAGGGTGATTATTGATATGTGAGGATTTCCTGTCATTCTATCTTTAGTTTTCTGGTAAGGCTGTGTCTCCATTGTTTCTTTGCCTTTTGTTGTTGTCTATTATTTCTGTGTGGTGGTATTCTATGATGTTTCCTCTGTTTCTTCTTTTATTTCAGTATATATTTCAATTCTGGATTTATTTTGAGTGGTTACCCTTAAGTTTATGTAAAAGAAAGTTTGATATTTAGAGTATTCCATTTTCTTCAGCACGCTTACTTTCTCCATTCCATATTCCGTTCAGGCCTTTACTCTCCCCTTTTGAGTTTTGGTTGCCACAAATTGTCCCTGTTGATGGTGGTCGAATAGCCTCCTTTAGTATTTCTTGTAGTGCAGGTCGTGTATTAGAAAATTCTCAGCTTCTGTATGTCTGGAAAGGTCTTTATTCCTCCTTCATATCTAAAGGATATCTTTGCTGGATATATTATTCTTGGCTCATGATTTCTCTCTTTCAATAGTTTGAATATTTGGTTCCACTCCCTCCTGGCTTGTAGAGTTTCTGCTGAAAAATCTGATGATAATCTAATGGGCTTTCCTTTGTAAGTTACAGTCTTCTTTTCCCTGGCTGCCTTGAGCATTCTTTCTTTGTCGTTGATTTTAGACAGCTTCAATACAATGTGCCTTGGAGAAGGCCTGTTGGGATTGAGGTAACTAGGTGTTCTATTTGCTTCTTGGATTCGAGGGTCCATTTCTGTCCACAAGTTTGGGAAGTTCTCATCGAAAATTTGTTTGAATATATTCTCTGTTCCCTTCTCTCTTTCTTCTCTTTCTGGTATGCCCATTATTCTTATATTGCTCTTTCTGATGGAGTCAGAAAGTTCTTGTAGAGTTCTTTCATTTCTTTTAAGTCTCAAGTCTCTTTCTTCTTCTATCTGTGTCATTTCCAGGTTTCTATCTTCGATGTCACTGATTCTTTCCTCCATCTGGTCAACTCTACTACCTAAGCTGGTTATTTCATTCTTAATTTCTTCTATTGAGTTCTTAATCTCCAGAAATTCTATTTGGTTCTTTTTAAGATTTCAATCTCTTTCGTAAAATGCTCATGCTGTTCTTTGATTGAGTTTCTGAGTTCATTTAACTGCCTATCTGTGTTTTCTTGTATCTCGTTGAGTTTTTTCAGAACTGCAATCTTGAATTCTCTGTCATTTAAGTCACATATTTCTGTATCTTTAAGTGCCTTCTCTGGAGATTTTTCACTTTCTTTCTGAGCTATCTTGTTGCCTTGGTTATTCATGGCGATTACTGGTTTACTATTTCTCTTCCTAGACATCTACAGGAGTGACTTCTGCAACAGGTTGATAGAAAGCGGTCTTTCTTTTGTTTGCCAGTACTTGTTGGTAGAATGTTTTATTATTTCTCCAACTGCAACTTATTTTTCTTCTCCCACACGGTAGTGCTATGTTTCGTCTGCACTATTCCAACTTCTCACACAATGCGGGGATTCCCTGGGAGACGGGCTTCTCCTCTGTTATAGTTCTCTAGGTCACAGGGCAGTGTCCCGGTGGGTATGCGGAGAGCTTTTGATGTTCCAAAGCTCTTCCAGCTCCTGATTCAGAGCCCGTATGTTTCAGCAGTTCTGTTTACTCCTGCAGGGATCCGCCCAGATAGGTGGGGTCAGGGGCGGGTGAGTTGTGAGAGGTGGCCCAGAGCAATGGCGACCACCACCACAGCCGATCCTGCTTCCACAGCTCTCTCCCCTTTGCCGGAACTAGTTGGGCTGTGAATTTGTGTCTGCGTACACAGTTCTCAAAATAGCAAATTTTCTGTTGTTTTGATCTGACACTGCTACTGTTTCGCTTCTAGCACCGGGCAGGTGGGGGCGGGCGAGCTCTGGGAGGGAGGGAGGGCGGCTAGTCTCAGTGCCTAAGGCTCCGTTCTCTGCTCGGCAGTGCAGGCTTAAACCACCGTTTTCAGCCTTTTTCCCTCAGTCTTTTCTCCGAGGTCTCTGCCGTGAGCGTTGGGTTCAGCCGTGTTATATGCTGTCCCTCAGCCCTGTGGGCCACCAGCGGAGCCCTAGCAGTCCGAGTTCTTCCTCTCCGCAGCTGCGGTAGTTCCGGGAAGCAGCGAGCTCGGCACTGAGCGAGGTCTGCCTGCGCCAGCGGCTCTGTCTCCGCCAAGACTTCTCCCTTTCCTCCTCCCTCCACTCGCGCGAATCTCCCACCTGTAGGTGATTTCAGTCGGTAGTGGGCCTCTTCGTCTTGCCTGTCTGCTGTTCAGGGAGTCCTTTGTGGAGTTTTTGTTGTTTGATTCTTTGTAAATTCCAGGGGAGCTTTACAGAGGCTCACCTCACTCCGCCATTTTTCCGGAAGTAGTATAAGAGACTGTTTTTCTTAAGGTCCTTTGTGAGATGGGGTCCATGGCGACCCAGCAAAAAAACTAGATAGGGGAGAGTCAGAACTCTATTTTTTTTTTTGGCCCATTATTTTCTTTCCAATGAATCTCTCCCAAAGGGAAATCCAGATGAGTGCACAAAGAATTCCATGCCAAGTATGGTTATAGCAAATTGATTTTAAGAGTAAAACTCTGCAATATCCTAAATGTCCACACTGGGGCAGTATCTCTGTTCTGTAGAACATCAATGTACAGAGATAATCCACATAATAAAAGGATCCATGAACAAACGGGAAACTGCATATCATATTCCCTTGGAAAGTCAAACACGCACTGATGTAATAAGGCTCTGAGATCAGTCTTGCTGAAAAGAAACTTGTAAATTTTTTGTTGAACCAGGGTTTGAAAACTCATTTGACCATGGATTGCTTTTCGATATATTTTTCTAACCAAATGCTAATAATATCATCACATTTTGGGAACTGCTGCACTGGGGGTTGGACTATGTAAACTATAGCATATATTTTTAATGGAATATGATATAGAAATTAGTGAAATCATGTTTTTTGAGAATATTTAAGGAATTGGGAAAATGTTCACAATTTTAAATAGCAAAAACAAGATATACATTTGTATACACAATATAATCTTGTTTAATTTTTTTTCTATGCATAAAAAATACAGTAGAAAAGCTACAAAGTTAATAGTAGTTACTTATGAGTTGTGCAGTTACAGGTAATGTAAACTTCATTATAATCTTGTAATTTCTAAAAGGTTTACAAAATAAATCCAAACTGAAAGACCAGGTTCCAGTTTCCTCCTACCAGACTCCTATGTCCTACTGACTAATGTAAAAATGCCTGCTCCTTCCGAGGAGACAGGAAGAATTGGAGATGGGTTAGCAGCTTTCAGTGCCTCTCTGAGAAGAACCCTGTGGTGCTAACCCATTATCAGTGTCTAGCATTGGACTGAGCACTAGTATGTGCTCAGTAGGACTTGCTGAATAAATGGCCCGGAATTTTCAGGTCACCAATTTCATTAATAGAAACTGCATTCAATGAATCTGCAATGTTATTATATGATATAATTTGCATAGAATATGATATGGCTGAGAATCAAATACATGATGCTGGAGACTGAGGGGAGCTTGGTCTTCATTCCAGGTTTGCTACTACTTCTTTGTGTGATCTTGGACAATTACTTCCCCTCACTGGGCCTTGGTTTTCCCAAATAAAAAACAAGTCGTTGGACTATGAAATTGGTTTTCTACTGGATTTACAATAAAACTCAAATTCTTTACATGGACCTATTTGATCAGTCCTCTGTCTTCCTTTTTGCCCTCATCCCCTACCACCTTCTCTTTCCCTTGTTCTGTTCCAATTACACCTCAGGATCTTTGAACTATCTGGAAGGCTGTCTCCCCAGTTCGGGCTCTGTTTTGGTACTCATGTCCCAGTTTAAACGTCACCTCATAAAGGCCTTCCCTGACCACCTAATAGAAGAGTTCCCTTCACCTTTTCCTCATCACTCTCTTTCCTATTACCTTGTTTTGTTTCCTTCCTGGAAATAATTATTTTATATTTGCTTTGTTTATTTTATCGTTGGCTTGCTTATTGTCTGCCTTACCTCACTGATAAGACTGAGCTCCACAAAAGTAGGGAATCTTGTTGACCTTGTTCATTTCTGCATCTGTAGTGACTAGGACAATGCCTGGCACATAATTAGTAATTGATAGATGTTTGTGGAAAGAATGAAGAAGAAGCTGACATTGACTGGTTTAATGAACACCTATATAGCACTTTGTACTACTCGAAGTGATTTACAAATTTTAACTTATTTAATTCTCATAACATGAAAAACCCTATGAGGTAGACACTATTCTTCCCATTTTAAAGACGAGGAAACTGAGGCAGAGAGACTCTAAGTAACTTGTCCAAGATTATACTGTAGTTTACGTGGGTTATCTCTTTTAATGCTACCTACTTTGTAGCGAGGAAATGCTATTATTACCCCATTTTGTTCGCAAGGAAACAAAGACTTAGTGAAGTTAAACAATTTTCCCGCGGTTACACAACTGGGTTACTGGCAAAGAAGGACCTTGAATCCAGAGTATCTGACTATAGAACCCTGCTCTCTTGTGACTGAGTGACTATTGCAGAACTGTCCTACCTGCCCTTTCTGTACAAATGGCAGAATGTAAGAATGTGCAGGTCATGTGTCCACAAAGATCATGTAGTAGGCAAGGCTGTATTGGGGTGAAAGGCTGGTTTGGAAAGAAAATGGGGTTGAACCCCCTGGAGTACATGATGGAGTAGGTTGAGCCTTTGAAGCTGGCTTATATCCTTGCTTCCCACTGGAAACAGTTCCTTTAAGGGTCAAGGCTAAAGGGACATTGCTTGGGCCAAAGAACTCTCAGTCCCAGAAGGAATTGTTGAGCCACTCTGAATCTTTTCCTGTTCCAAGCTCAACAATGGCCACTCTTGGGTTGTATGTCCAGCTGCAGAAACATCATACAGGCCTAGGAAAGCTATAGGACAAATCCAGAGGTGTGACCAATTGGGATTGCTGAGAGATAGAACAGTGGACACAAAGACAAACTAGAAACATTGACTACTCTGGAGGGATTGATAACTTTAGACTTATCAAGCAGATAACTCCATCCACCAGGCAGAACCATGGACTAGGCTGGACAGTCAGGTTAGATTCTGGAGAACCCAAGCAAGTCACAATTCTAGATAATGTATTATCTAAATGTTTACCTAGAATATCTGACCCCTTTTCCTGTTGTTCTGTATAGGACCAACACACTGCATGACTTCAGAGGGAGTCATTCATTTCATGGTGTATATAAATGGTGACCCTGCAGTTGTTCCTAATGTTTACAATGGCTCTGGTGCTGTAGTTCAACTTCTGTGTCTTGCTGTGGGTTCATTCCTTTTGGAGTTCCCTGTCCATCCTATCATCGAATCCTGTAGCCCCAGTTGTGATCACTGAAAGCCTCCAGAGTGCCACTCGCTACTGTCTTCTATCAGGATAAAACACTCAGATGTGCTCTCTAATATTTAGCTAGGTGACATTTTCACAGACCTCTTCAGTCAATATGGACCAAGAATCCAGTGGTCATGAAAAAAAACAAGCCATTAAATTTATAAATGTTAATGTTGAAAGATTTCAAGGATGAGACTGTGAGCCTCTCTGACCATTTGTTTCCTTAATGTTTCAATAATGAATCATAGATTTCCTGAAATGTGTAATGTTAAATGTGTTTCACCTGTTCGGAAATTAACACTTGTAAGTGCATGAAAACATTAGAATTGTAGGTGCTTCTGAGTCTAGGTACAGATCTATGACAGAAAGTACATAAACCTTTCTTTTTTTCCTTTTTTTTAAATTTATTGGGGTGACAATTGTTAGTAAAGTTACATACATTTCAGGTGTACAATTCTGTATTACATCATCTATAAATCCCATTGTGTGCTCATCACCCAGAGTCAGTTCTCTTTCCATCACCATATATTTGATCCCCTTTACCCTCATCTACCATCCCACCACCCTTACCCTCTGGAAACCACTAAACTATTGGTCTGTGTCTATGAGTTTTTGTTTCTCATTTGTTTGTCTTGTTCTTTTGTTGTTTTTGGTTTATATACCACATATCAGTGAAATCAGATGGTTCTCTGCTTTCTTCTGCTGACCTTGGGTTTCATTTGTTCTTCTTTTTCTAGTTCTTCAAAGTTTGACGTGAGGCTATTTATTTGGCATTTTTCTTGTTTCTTGAGATAGGCCTGTAATGATGTACATTTCCTTCTTAAAACTGCTTTCGCTAAATTGCAAAAATTTTGGTAGGATGTATTTTCATTCTCAATTGTTTCTATGTATCTTGTGATCTCTCCTCTAATTTTTAATTTGACCTGGTCATTCTTTAAAAGTATGTTGTTTAATCTCCATGTATTTGTGGTTTTTCCTGCATTCTTTTTGCAGTTGGTATCCAATTCCAAAGCCTTGTGCTCACAGAATTTGCTTGGTATGATTTCAATTCTTAAATTTGCTGAGGTTAGTTTTATGTCCCAATACATGGTCTATCCTTGAGAATGTTCCATGTACACTAGAAAAAAATGTATACTCTGATGTTTTAGGATGAAGTGCTCTATAAATGTCAATTATGTCCATTTCATCTAATGTGTCATTTATGGCTGCTAATTCATTATTTATTTTCTGTTTGTATGATCTATCCATAACTGTCAATGATGTATTTAGGTCAACTAGTATAATTGTTTTTTGGTCAGTTTCTCCCTTTAGTTCTGTTAGTAGTTGCTTGGTATATTTCGATGCTCCCTGATTGGGGGCATAAATATTGATGACTGTTATGTTTTCTTGTTGCATAGTCCCCTTTACCATTATGAAGTGTCCATCTTTGTCTCTTGTTATCTTTTTCACCTTGAAGTCTGTTTCATCTGATATCAGTATGTCTACACCTGAATTTCTCTGGATACCTTTGCTTGTAGTGTCAATTTCCATCCTTTCATTTTCAGTCTATGCTTGTCCTTATAGCTGAGATGTATCTCTTGGAGACAGCATATGGTTGGGTTTAGTTTTTTGATCCAATCTGCTACTCTGTGACTTTTTATTGGTGAGTGCAGTCCATTTCAATTTAGGGTGATTATTGATATGTGAGGATTTCCTGTCATTCTATCTTTAATTTTTTGGTAAGACGGTGTCTCCATTGTTTCTTTGCATTTTTGTTGTTGTCTATTATTTCTGTGTGGTGGTATTCTATGATGTTTCCCTCTGTTTCTTCTTTTATTACATATATATTTCAGTTCTGGATTTTTTTTTTAGTGGACACCTTAAATTTATGAAAAAGAAAGTTCGATATTTAGAGTTCCATTTTCTTCAGCATACCTACTTTCTCCATTTCCATATTCCGGTTAGGCCTTTACTCTTCCCCTTTTTATGTTTTGGTTACCAAAAATTGTCCCTGTTGATGGTGGTCACATAGCCTCCTTTAGCATTTCTTATAGTGCAGGTTGTGGATTAGAAAATTCCCTCAGCTTCTGTATGTCTGGCAATGTCTTTATTCTTCCTTCATATCTAAAGGACAACTTTGCTGTGTGTATTACTGTTGGCTCATAATTTCTCTCTTTCAATAGTTTAAATATTTGGTTCCACTCCCTCCTGGGTTGTAGAGTTTCTGCTGAAAAATCTGATGATAATCTAATGGGCTTTCCTTTGTAAGTTACTGTGTTCTCTTCTCTGGCTGCCTCGAACATTCTTTCTTTGTCATTGATTTTTGACAGCTTCAATTCAACGTGTGTTGGAGAAGGCCTGTTAGCGTTGAGGTAATTAGGCGTTCTATATGCTTCTTGGATTTGAGTATCCAGTTCTTTCCACTACTTTGGAAAGTTCTCATCAACTATTTGTTTGAATATTTTCTCTGTTCCTGTCTCTCTTTCTTCCCCTTCTGGTATGCCCATTATTCTTATATTCCTCTTTGTGATGAGTCAGAAAGTTTTTTAGAGTTCTTTCATTTCTTTCTTTTTTAAATTAAGTTTATTGGGTGACAGTTCTTAGTAAAGTTACACAGATTCATAATGGTAAAGGGGACTATAGAACAAGAAGACATAACAGTCATCAGTATTTATGTCTCCAATCAGGGAGCATCGAAATATACCAAGCAACTACTAACAGAACTAAAGGGAGAAATTGACCAAAATACAATTATACTAGGGGACCTAAATACATCATTGACAGCTATAGATAGATAGATCGTACAAACACAAAATAAATAATGAATTAGCAGCCCTAAATGACACATTAGATGAAATGGACATAATTGACATTTATAGAGCACTTCATCCTAAAACATCAGAATATACTTTTTTTTTTTGCAGTGTACATGGAACATTCTCAAAGATAGACCATATATGGGGACATAAAACTAACCTCAGCAAATTTAAGAATTGAAATCATACCAAGCATATTCTGTGATCACAAGGCTTTGAAATTGGATATTAACTATAAAAAGAAAACAGGAAAAACCACAAATACATAGAGATTAAACAACATACTTTTAAAGAATGACCGGGTAAAAAAAGAAATTAGTGGAGAGATCAAAATACATAAAAACAATTGAGAATGAAAATACATCCTACCAAACTTTTTGGAATGGAGGGAATGCAGTTTTAAGAGGAAAATTTATGTCTTTACAGATCTATCACAAGAAACAAGAAAAATGCCAAATAAATAACCTCATGTTACACCTTAAAGAACTAGAAAAAGAAGAACAAGTAAAACGCAAGGTCAGCAGAAGAAAGGAGATAACAAAAATTAGAGCAGAACTAAATGAAATAGAGAACAAAAAGACAATAGAAAAAATCAATGTGACAAAGAGCTGGTTCTTTGAAAAGATTACCAAAATTGACAAACCTTTGGCTAGGCTCACGAAGCTAAAAAGAGAGAAGACATTAATTAACAAAATCAGAAATGAAAAAGGGTAAGTTATCACGGATGCCACAGAAATACAATGGATCATCCAAGAATACTATGAAGGACTATATGCCACCAGATTCAATAACGTAGAATTAATGGACAAGTTCTTAGAAACATATACCCTTCCTAGGCTGAACCATGAAGAACTGGAAAATCTAAACAGACTAATCACCAGTAATGAAATTGAATCAGTCATCCAAAACCTTCCCAAAAGCAAAAGTCCGGGACCAGATGGCTTCACTAGTGAATTCTACCAAACCTTCAAAGAGGATCTAATGCCAGTCTGGCTCAAACTCTTCCAAAATTTGAAGAAGAGATTAAAAAAATATATAAAAAAAGGAGGAAAACTGGCAGCGTGAGGTGAGCCTCTGTAAAGCTCCCCTGGAATTTACAACGAATCGAACAACAAAACTCCACAAAAGACTCCCTGCACAGCACACAGGCAAGATGAAGAGGCCCACTACAGAAATCACCTACAGGTGGGAGATTCGCGAGTGGAGGGAGGAGGAAAGGGAGAAGTGCGGAGATGGAGACGGACGCGGGCAGGACGCAGACCCAGCTCAGTGCGCCGAGCTCGCTGCTTCCCAACTACCGCAGCTGAAGGAGAGGGAAGAACTCGGACTGCTAGGGCTCCGCCATGGCCCACAGGGCTGAGGGGCAGCATATAACACGGCTGAACCCAACGCCACGGCAGAGACCTCGGAGAAAAGACTGAGGGAAAAGGCTGAAAACGGTGGTTTAAGCCTCACTGCCGAGCAGAGAACGGAGCCTTAGGCACTGAGACTAGCCGCCCCTCCCTCCCTCCCAGAGCTCGCCCCGCCCCCACCTGCCCAGTGCTAGAAGTGGAACAGTAGCAGTGTCAGATCAAAACAACAGAAAATTTGCTGTTTTGAGAACTGTGGACCGCAGACACAAATTCACAGCCCAACTAGTTCCAGCAAAGGGGAGAGAGCTGAGGAAGCAGGACCAGCTGTGGTGGTGGTCGCCACCATTGCTCTGGGCCACCTCTCACAACTCACCCCGCCCCTGACCCCACCTATCTGGGCGGATCCCTGCAGGAGTAAACAGAACTGCTGAAACATACGGCTCTGAATCAGGAGCTGGAAGAGCTTTGAACATCAAAAGCTCTCCGCATACCCACAGGACACTGCGCCCTGTGACCTAGATGAACTATTAACAGAGGAGAAGCCTGTCTCCCAGGGAATCCCCCATTGTGTGAGAAGTTGGAATAGTGCAGGGAAAACATAGCACTACTGTGTGGGAGAAGAAAAATAAGTTGCAGTTGGAGAAATAATAAAACATTCTACCAACAAGCACTGGCAAACAAAAGAAAGACCGCATTCTATCAACCTGTTGCAGAAGTCACTCCTGTAGATGTCTAGGAAGAGAAATAGTAAACCAGTAATCGCCATGAATAACCAAGGCAACAAGATAGCTCAGAAAGAAAGTGAAAATCTCCAGAGAAGGCACTTAAAGATACAGAAATATGTGACTTAAATGACAGAGAATTCAAGATTGCAGTTCTGAAAAAACTCAACGAGATACAAGACAACACAGATAGGCAGTTAAAGGAACTCAGAAACTCAATCAAAGAACAGCATGAGCATTTTACGAAAGAGATTGAAATCTTAAAAAAGAACCAAATAGAATTTCTGGAGATTAAGAACTCAATAGAAGAAATTAAGAATGAAATAACCAGCTTAGGTAGTAGAGTTGACCAGATGGAGGAAAGAATCAGTGACATCGAAGATAGAAACCTGGAAATGACACAGATGGAAGAAGAAAGAGACTTGAGACTTAAAAGAAATGAAAGAACTTACAAGAACTTTCTGACTCCATCAGAAAGAGCAATATAAGAATAATGGGCATACCAGAAGGAGAAGAAAGAGAGAAGGAACAGAGAATATATTCAAACAAATTGTCGATGAGAACTTCCCAAATTTGTGGACAGAACTGGACCCTCGAATCCAAGAAGCAAATAGAACACCTAGTTACCTCAATCCCAACAGGCCTTCTCCAAGGCACATTGTATTGAAGCTGTCTAAAATCAACGACAAAGAAAGAATCCTCAAGGCAGCCAGGGAAAAGAAGACGGTAACTTACAAAGGAAAGCCCATTAGATTATCATCAGATTTTTCAGCAGAAACTCTACAAGCCAGGAGGGAGTGGAACCAAATATTCAAACTATTGAAAGAGAGAAATCATGAGCCAAGAATAATATATCCAGCAAAGATATCCTTTAGATATGAAGGAGGAATAAAGACCTTTCCAGACATACAGAAGCTGAGGGAATTTTCTAATACACGACCTGCACTACAAGAAATACTAAAGGAGGCTATTCGACCACCATCAACAGGGACAATTTGTGGCAACCAAAACTCAAAAAGGGGAAGAGTAAAGGCCTGAACCGAATATGGGAATGGAGAAAGTAAGCGTGCTGAAGAAAATGGAATACTCTAAATATCAAACTTTCTTTTACATAAACTTAAGGGTAACCACTCAAAATAAATCCAGAATGGAAATACATACTGAAATAAAAGAAGAAACAGAGGGAAACATCATAGAATACCACCACACAGAAATAATAGACAACAACAAAAAGGCAAAGAAACAATGGAGACACAGCCTTACCAGAAAACTAAAGCTAGAATGACAGGAAATCCTCACATATCAATAATCACCCTAAATGTAAATGGACTGAACTCACCAATAAAAAGGCACAGAGTAGCAGATTGGATCAAAAAACTAAACCCAACCATATGCTGTCTCCAAGAGACACATCTCAGCTACAAGGACAAGCATAGACTCAAAGTGAAAGGGTGGAAATTGACACTCCAAGCAAATGGTACCCAGAGAAAATCAGGTGTAGCCATAATGATATCAGATGAAACAGACTTCAAGGTGAAAAGATAACAAGAGACAAAGATGGACATTTCATAATGGTGAAGGGGACTGTACAACAAGAAGACATAACAGTCATCAATATTTATGCCCCCAATCAGGGAGCACCGAAATACACCAAGCAACTACTAACAGAACTAAAGGGAGAAATTGACCAAAACACAATTATACTAGGGGACTTAAATACATCATTGACAGCTATGGATAGATCATCCAAACAGAAAATAAATAACGAAATAGTAGCCCTAAATGACACATTAGATGAAATGGACATAATTGACATTTATAAAGCACTTCATCCTAAAACATCAGACTATACATTATTTTCTAGTGTACATGGAACATTCTCAAGGATAGACCATATATTGGGACATAAAATCAGTCTCAACAAAATTAAGAAGATTGAAATCATACCATGCATATTCTCTGATCACAAGGCTTTGAAATTGGATATCAACTGTAAAAAGAAAGGGAAAAACACAAATACATGGAGACTAAACAACATACTTTTAAAGAAGGACTGGGTCAAAGAAGAAATTAGAGGAGAGATCAAAAGATACATAGAAACAAATGACAATGAAAATACATCCTACCAAAATTTTTGGGATGCAGCAAAAGCAGTTTTAAGAGGGAAATTTATCTCATTACAGGCCTATCTCAAGAAACAAGAAAACTCCCAAATAAATAACCTCATGTTACACCTTAAAGAACTAGAAAAGAAGAACAAGTAAAACCCAAGGTCAGCAGAAGAAAGGAAATAACAAAAATTAGAGCAGAACTAAATGAAATAGAGAACAAAAAGACAATAGAAAAATTAATGTGACAAAGAGCTGGTTCTTTGAAAAGATTAACAAAATTGACAAACCCTTGGCTAGACTTACTAAGATAAAAGAGAGAAGACACTGATTAACAAAATCAGAAACGTAAAAGGGAAGTTATCACGGACACCACAGAAATACAAAGGATCATCCAAGAATACTATGAAGGACTATATGCCACCAAATTCAACAACCTAGAAGAAATGGACAAGTTCTTAGAAACATATAGCCTTCCAAGGCTGAACCATGAAGAACTGGAAAATCTAAACAGACCGATCACCAGTAACTAAATTGAATCAGTCATCCAAAACCTTCCCAAAAGCAAAAGTCCGGGACCAGATGGCTTCACTAGTGAATTCTACCAAACCTTCAAAGAGGATCTAATACCAATTCTGCACAAACTCTTCCAAAAATTGAAGAAGAGACAGTACTCCCTAACTCATTTTATGAGGCCAACATTACCCTGATACCAAAACCTGGTAAGGACAGCACAAAAAAGAAAACTACAGACCAATATCTCTAATGAATACCGATGCAAAAATCCTAAATAAAATTCTAGCAAATCGAATACAACAATGCATTAAAAAGATTATTCATCACGACCAAGTGGGGTTCATCCTCGGGCACAAGGATGGTTCAACATCCGAATCCATCAATGTGATACATCACATAAACAAAATAAAGGACAAAAATCATATGATTATATCAATTGATGCAGAAAAGCATTTGACAAGATACAACATCCATTTATGATTAAAACACTTAATAAAATGGGTATAGAAGGAAAATACCTTAACATAATAAAGGCCATATATGACAAGCCCTCTGCTAATCTCATAATTAATGGAGAAAAACTGAAGCCCTTTGCTCTACGTTCAGGAACACGACAGGGATGTCCCCTATCACCTCTGCTTTTCAACATAGTGTTAAAGTCCTTGCCAGAGCAATCAGGCAAGAGAAAGAAATAAAAGGCATCCAAATTGGGAATGAAGAAGTTAAATTATCACTCTTGCAGATGACATGATGCTATATATAGAAAACCCTAAAGACTCCACCAAAAAGCTATTAGAAACAATCAACGAATACAGTAAAGTTGTTGGCTACAAAATCAACGCACAAAAGTCCATTGCATTCCTATATACTAACAATGAAATCTCAGAAAAAGAAGTAACAATTCCTTTTGCAATTGCAGCAAAAAGAATAAAATACCTAGGAATAAACTTAACCAAGGATGTGAAAGACCTATATGCTGAAAACTATAAGACATTTTTGAAAGAAATTGAAGAAGACACAAAGAAATGGAAAGACATTCCGTGCTCATGGATTGGAAGAATCAACATAGTTAAAATGGCCATATTACCCAAAGCAATATACAGATTCAATGCAATCCCCATCAAAATCCCAATGGCATATTTTAAAGAAATAGAACAAAAATCATCAGATTTGTTTGGAACCACAAAAGACCCTGAATAGCCAAAGCAATCTTAAGAAAAAGAACAATAATGGAGGTATCACACTTCCTGACTTTGGCTTGTACTACAGGGCTACAATAATCAAAACAGCATGGTATTGGCAGAAAACAGACACATAGACCAATGGAATAGAATTGAGAACCCAGAAATAAAACCACATAAATATGGACAGATAATTTTTGACAAAGAAGCTAAAACATACAATGGAGCAAAGACAGCCTCTTCAATAAATGGTGCTGGGAGAATTGGATAGCCACGTGCAAAAGAATGAAACTGGACTGCTATTTGTCACCATGTACCAAAGTTAATTCAAAATGGATCAAAGACTTAAGCATAAGACCTGACACAATAAACTGCATAGAAGAAAACATAGGTACTAAACTTATGGACCTTGGGTTCAAAGAGCATTTTATGAACTTGACTCCAAAGGCAATGGAAGTAAAAGCTAAAATAAACGAATGGGACTATATGAAACTTAAAAGCTTCTGCACAGCAAAAGAAACCATTGACAAAATAAAGAGGCCACCAACTGAATGGGAGAAGATTTTTGCAAACAGTGCCTCCAATAAGGGCTAATATCCAGAATATACAAGGAACTCATGCAACTCAACAACAAAAACAAACAACCCAATTGAAAATGGGCAGAGGACTTGAAGAGACATTTCTCCAAAGAGGACATACAAATGGCAAATAGACATATGAAAAATGCTCAACATCACTAATCATCAGAGAAATGCAAATCAAAACCACAATGAGATATCACCTCACCCCAGTCAGAATGGCTATCATCAACAAGACAAATAGTAACAAATGTTGGAGAGGCTGTGGAGAAAAGGAACCCTCATACACTGTTGGTGGAATGCAGACTGGTGCAGCCGTTATGGAAGGCAGTGTGGAGGTTCCTCAAAGAATTACGAATAGAATTGCCATATGACCCAGCAATCCCTCTCCTGGGTATCTACCCAAAAATCTGAAAACATTTAGAGATAAAGACACGTGTGCTCCAATGTTCATTGCAGCTTTGTTTACGGTGGCCAAGACATGGAAACAACCAAAATGTCCTTCGATAGATGAATGGATAAAGAAGTTGTGGTATATATACACAATGGAATACTATTGGCAGTAAGAAAAGATGATATAGGAACATTTGTGACAACATGGATGGATCTTGAGAGAGTAATGCTGAGCAAATATGTCAGACAGAAAAGCAGAGAACCATGTGATTTCACTGATATGTGGTATATAAACCAAAACAACAAAAGAACAAGACAAACAAATGAGAAACAGAAACTCATAGACACAGACAATAGTTTAGTGGTTGTCAGAGGGTAAGGGGGGTGGGGGGTGGGGGGTGGGAGATGAGGGTAAGGGGGATCGAATATATGGTGATGGAAGGAGAACTGACTCTGGGTGATGAACACACAATGGGATTTATAGATTATATAATACAGAATTGTACACCTGAAATCTATGTAATTTTACTAACAATTGTCACCCCAATAAATTTAATAAAATAAAATTTTTTAAAAAAGAATGTTTCCTTGCTCTCCACCTGGCAACAGGTGACATTCATTGAGTCTGGCAGCAGTAAAAGAGGGTTAGGTTTGAGGACCAGCTATGGCTGGGGAGAGCTACACATGCATGTGCATGAACACACACAGATTGATTGAAAGCCCCTACTAGATGTTGGGGACATTTACACATTTTGTCTCATTTAATTAAATCGTGATAACAGCTTTATTAGGAGAATTACTATTCCCATTTTCCAGAAGTGGAAACAGACTCAGAGGATTGATGCAACTTGCCCTGGATCTCACAGCTAGTTAGTGGTAGATCCGGGATTAACTTTTATTGGGCAGCCCAAACATGTGCTTTTTCCACCACTTCACTCTGTGGGGCCCAGCAAAGCCTGTAGGGGTAAGGCAGGTTGATTGGCTAAGGGCAAGGGCTCCAGGAAGGCACAAAACGGGGAGGGTAGAAGGGGAACATGGGGGTCAGAGAGAAAAATAATTGTGGCTAGGGCAGGGAGGATTTTCTCCAGTGACTTGATTAAGATTTTTTTTTGGAGACAGGTTAAGCAGGCCAACCTGAGGTTCATATTTCATTGCTCCCCCTTCTACCAAATTCTGGCTCTGAACTCTCATGAGGTATGGGAGGGGAATAAATGAGGAGGCAGTTTATGAAGTGGCCCAAGGCCCAGGGCTACATTTGGAATTAGCACAGGGATTTCAGTGAGAGGAGTTGTTTCCAGGGCCATGGCTTAGTCCAGCAGCTGGAGCCCCACAGAGGGATAGAAGGCTGACCTTTCTGGCTAGTGCTTTGACCCCATCCTTCCTGTCACCTGCTCTATGCCCCTGGTGTTCTAGGAAATGATGAGAGTCACTCTTTTGGCCCAGCAGAAACAGTCAGTCTTCTACGTTGCTTTGTAGGGTGAGAAATAATGGAGCTAGGTCTAGGGAGTAGGTTAGGGTAGGATGGGGCTTCCGTCTGTCCTCTTTCCCCAAACGAGTGCCATCCTCATCCAAGCTTCCCACTTAGCCCTCTTCTAGCCTGAGAGAGAAGCTCAAGGTCAGGTGACCCCCAATAGAACTTCAGTGGTCTGTAACTCATCACCTGAGAGTTAGGTTCCTAGATCCTTTGGGTGACAACTACTAAGCCAGAGTTTCTTCTGGGTTCTGGCAATATCTTGGGGCTTGGAATATTCTTAGGGGTTAGAAAGTTTTCTGTGATAACTTCAATTTTTTTTTATTACAATGAAAATCTAAACCAAATGACATAAACTTGTTCTGTGTTGTCTATCTGGATGGCCACCTTATAAAATTAAGGGCAGCCGTAAGATTTCTGGACTCTCATTTACATCTGCCTTGGTGTACTAGGATCAGATTAGGTTGCATGTAACAGAAAAAGAAATCCAAAATGACAGTGATTTAAATAAGATCAAAGGTTAATTATCTGGCATGTCAAAGAAGTCTGGAGACAGGATGTTCAGGATTCGTGTGTTAGCTCCACGAAGTTTTAGGGACTGCAACTCCTCCTGGCAATCTACTTGCTGTTCCATCCTTAGCGTTTGGCCTTCATCCTCGTGATTCAAGTTGATTGCTGTAACTCCAACTAATTCTTGCTCATTACAATTAGTAATATAGAGGAAATGGCAAAGAAGGACCAGTCTCCATCCCTTTTAGGAGACCCCAAGAAATCCAAATAACACTTATACTTATATCTCATTGGCCAGAGATTTGTGGTATGGCCACACTTCGCCACAAGGGAGGCCATGGAATATAGCATTTCAGTTGGGCACATTTGGACAGGAAGGGGATGGTGTGTGGGGCAGATTACTCACTAGCAATCTCTTCCACATTTTGTGTAAAAAGATCTCATTAGTTTCACTCTGTCCTACTTGCATTGTCAAGGACTAATGAGAAAAGAAAATAGGAAGGCTTAATACGTAAAAGATGGCTTAGTCCCAGCAAAGGCCAAATGATGTCCCTGAGGGCTGTGGGAATGACAGATTAGCAGTATATCTGATAGGAAAAAAGTGATGCTGGAGCTGAGTGCTTGGCATGCAGTAATATAGCATGATGAATTCAAAAGGACCTGTATCCCCGTCGGAACTACAGTCACAATCTGAACAGCAATTTAATTTTAGAAAAAAAAAATCATCTACCTTGTTTTTTTATTATAATTTTTAAATTTTACATTGTAATGAGGCACTAAACAATGCGGTAAAACAACAAAAACAAATATAGTATATAATATTTGGAAAATAAAAACAAAACAAAACACCCTCTTCTTATATAAAGGGGATATAATTATGTACAAACAGAATGCAACAAAATCTATCAGATATTTTAAAAAAAAGCACACCATGATAACGCCATCCTAAAATGTAAAATCAATCTTACCAGTATACATTAGAATGCTTATTTGTGGAAGATGTCATCAAAATGGCAGCATGAGGTGAGCCTCTGGCAATCTCTCCTGGAATTTACAACAAATCGAATAACTATAACTCCATAAAGGACTCCCTACACAGCAGACAGGCAAGACGAAGAGGCTCACTACTGAATTCACCTAAAGATGGGCAAATTGCACGAGCAGGGGAGGCGGGAAGGGAGAAGTGCAGAGACGGAGACTTGCGGGCGCAGGACGCAGACCTAGTTCAGTGCTCCGGGCTCACTGCATCCAAGAACTATGGCAGCTGTGGCAGAGGGAAGAACTTGGACTGCTAGGGCTCTGTTTAGGTCCAAAGGGCTGAGGGGACGGCATATAACACGGCTGAACCCAACGCTCATGGCAGAGACCTCGGAGCAAACATTGAGGGAAGAAGGCTGCAACCAGTGATTTAAGCCCTCACTGCTGCATAGAACGGAAGCCTTAGACACTGAGACTAGCTGCACTCTTCCTCCCCTCCCAGAGCTCACCTGACCTCACCTGCCCAATGCTTGAAGCGGAACAGTAGCAGTGTCAGATCAAAAGAACAGAATACTTGTAGTTCTGAGAACTATGGTACGCAGACCCAGATTCACAGCCCAACTAATTCCCGCAAAGGGCAGGGATCTGTGGAACCAGGACTGGCCGTGGTTGTGGTCCCCGCCATTGCTCTGGGTCACCTCTCACAACCCACCTCGCCCCTGTCCCCACCTATCTGGGCAGATCAATGCAGGAGTAATCAGAACTGATGAAACACACAGGCTCTGAATCTGGTGCAGGAAGAGCTTTGGAACTTCAAAAACTCTCCACATCCCTACAAGGATGCGAGCCCTATGAACCAGGCGAACTGTTAACAGAGGAGAAATTCGCTTTCCAGGGAAGGTCCCCACTGTGTGAGAAGCTGGAATAGTGCAGAGAAAACATAACACTGCAGTGTGAGAGAGAAAAAAGGGCAGCAGTCGGAGAGAAAATAAAACATTCTACCAAGACGTACTGGAGAACAAAAGAAAGAGCTCTTCCTATCAACCTGTTGCAGAACCCACTCCTGCACATGTCTAGAAAGAGAAACAATAAATCAGTAATTGCCATGAATAGCCAACGCAACAAGACAGCTCAAAAAGAAAGGGAAAGGTCTCCAGAAATGAACTTAAAGATATGCAAATATGTGAATTAAATGACAGAGAATCCAAGATTGCAGTTCTGAAAACACTCAACCAGATGCAAGAAAATACAGAAATGCAGTTTAATGAACTCAGAAACACAATCAAAGAACAACATGAGCACTTTACCAAAGAGATTGAAATTTTAAAAAAGAACCAAATAGAATTTAAGGAGATTAAAAACTCAATAGAAAAAATTAAGCATGAAATAGACAGCTTAGGAAATAGAGTTGACCAGATGGAGGAATGAATCAGTGACATCAAAGATAGAAACCTGGAAATGACACGGATGGAAGAAGAAAGAGACTTGAGAATAAAATTAATGAAAGAACTCTAAAAGATCTTTCTGAGTCCATCAAAAAGATCAATATAGAATAATGGGCATACCAGAAGGAGAAGAAAGAGAGAAGGGAACAGAGACTATATTCAAACAAATAGTCAATGAGAATTCAAAAAACTTGTGGAAATAACTGTATCCTCGAATCCAAGAAGCAAATAGAACACCTAATTACCTAAACCCCAACAGGCCTTCTCCAAGGCACATTGTATTGTAGCTGTCAAAAATCAACAACCAGGAAAGAATCCTCAAGGCAGCCAGGGAAAAGAAGACAGTAAACCACAAAGGAAAGCCGATTAGATTATCATCAGATTTCTCAGTAGAAAGTCTACAATCCAGGAGGGAGAGAAACCAAAAATTCAAACTATTGAAAGAGAAAAATTATGAGCCAAGAATAATATACCCATCAAAGATATCCTTCAGATATGAAGGCAGAATAAAGACCTTTCCAGACATACAGAAGCTGAGGGAATTTTCTAATACACGACCTGCACTACAAGAAATACTAAAGGAGCTATTCAACCACCATCAACAGGGACAATTGGTGGCAACCAAAACATAAAAAGGGGGAGAGTAAAGGCCTGAACCAGAACATGGGAATGGAGAAAATAAGCATAGTTAAATAAATGGAATACTCTAAACATCAATCTTTCTTTTACATAAACTTAAGGGTAACCACTAAAAAAAAAATACAGAACTAAAATACATACTGTAATAAAAGAAGAAACAGAGGAAAACATCGTAGATTACCACCACAAAGATATAATAAACAACAACAAAAAGGCAAGAAACCATGGAGACACAATCTTACCAGAAAACTAAAGATAGAATGATAGGAAATCCTCATATATAAATAATCACCCTAAATGTAAATGGACTGAACTCACCAAAAAAAAAGGCACAGAGTAGCAGATTGGATCAAAAAACTAAACCCAACCATACACTGTCTCCAAGAGACACATCTCAGCTACAAGGACAAGCATAGACTCAAAGGGAAAGGGTGGAAATTGACACTCCAAGCAAATGGTATCGAGAGAAAATCAGGTGTAGCCATACTGATATCAGATGAAAAAGACTTCAGGGTGAAAAAGGTAACGAGAGACAAAGATGGACATTTCATAATGGTAAAGGAGACTATACAACAAGAAGACATAACAGTCATCAATATTTATGCCCCCAATCAGGGAGCACTGAAATACACCAAGCAACTACTAACAGAACTAAAGGGAGAAATTGACTAAAATACAATTATACTACGGGACATAAATACATTATTGACAGCTATGGATAGATCATCCGAACAGAAAATAAATAACGAAATAGTAGCCCTAAATGACACATTAGATGAAATGGACATAATTGACATTTATAGAGCACTTCATCCTAAAACATCAGACTACACAATTTTTTCTAGTGTACACAGAACATTCTCAAGGATAGACCATATATTGGGACATAAAATCAGTCTCAACAAATTTAAGAAGATTGAAATCGTACCATGCATATTCTCTGATCACAAGGCTTTGAAATTGGATATCAACTGCAAAAAGAAAGCAGGAAAAAACACAAATACATGAAGATTAAACAACATACTTTTAAAAAACGACCAGGTCAAAGAAGAAATTAGAGGAGAGATCAAAGATACACACACAAAAAATTGAGAATGAAAATACATCCTACCAAAATTTTTGAGATGCAGCGAAAGCAGTTTTAAGAGGGAAATTTATCTCATTACAGGCCTATCTCAAGAAACAAGAAATCTCCCAAATAAATAACCTCATGTTACACCTTAAAGAACCAGACAAAGAAGAACAAGTAAAACCCAAGGTCAGCAGAAGAAAGGAAATAACAAAAATTAGAGCAGAACTAAATGAAATAGAGACCATAAAGACAATAGGAAAAATTAATGTGACAAAGAGCTGGTTCTTTGAAAAGATTAACAAAATTGAACAACCCTTGGCTGGACTCACTAAGATAAAAAGAGAGAAGACACTATTTAACAAAATCAGAAATGAAAAACGGGAAGTTATCACGGACACCACAGAAATACAAAGGATCATCCAAGAATACTATGAAGGACTATATGCCACCAAATTCAACAACCTAGAAGAAATGGACAAGTTCTTAGAAACATATAGCCTTCCAAGGCTGAACCATGAAGAACTGGCAAATCTAAACAGATCGATCACCAGTAACTTAAGTGAATCAGTCATCCAAAACCTTCCCAAAAGCAAAAGTCCGGGACCAGATGGCTTCACTAGTGAATTCTACCAAACCTTCAAAGAGGATCTAATACCAATCCTGCTCAAACTCTTCCAAAAATTGAAGAAGAGACAGTACGCCCTAACTCATTTTATGAGGCCAACATTACCCTGATACCAAAACCTGGTAAGGACAGCACAAAAAAAGAAAACTACAGACCAATATCTCTGATGAATACAGATGCAAAAATCCTAAATAAAATTCTAGCAAATCGAATACAACAATGCATTAAAAAGATTATTCATCACGACCAAGTGGGGTTCATCCTCGGGGCACAAGGATGGTTCAACATCCGCAAATCCATCAATGTGATACATCACATAAACAAAATAAAGGACAAAAATCATATGATTATATCAATTGATGCAGAAAAAGCATTTGACAAGATACAACATCCATTTATGATTAAAACAATTAATAAAATAGGTAAAGAAGGAAAATACCTAAATAATAAAGTCCATATATGACAAGCCCTCTGCTAATCTCATAATTAATGGTGAAAAACTGAAGTCCTTTACTCTACATTCAGGAACACGACAGGGCTCACCCCTATCACCTCTGCTTTTCAACATAGTGTTGGAAGTCCTAGCCAGAGCAATCAGGCAAGAGAAAGAAATAAAAGGCATCCAAATTGGGAATGAAGAAGTTAAATTATCACTCTTTGCAGATGACATGATGCTATTTATAGAAAATCCTAAAGACTTCACCAAAAAGCTTTTAGAAACAATGAATTCAGTAATGTGGCTGGCTACAAAATCAACATATAAAAGTCCATTGCATTCCTCTATACTAACAATGAAATCTCAGACAAAGAAATAAAAAAAAATCCTTTTGCAATTGCAGCAAAAAGAATACAATACCTAGGAGTAAACTTAACCAAGGATGTGAAAGACCTATATGCTGAAATCTACGAGACATTTTTAAAAGAAATTGAAGAAGACACCAAGAAATGGAAAGACATTCCATGCTCATGGATTGGAAGAATGAAGATAGTTAAAATGGCCATATTACCCAAAGAAATATACAGATTTAATGCAATCCCAATCAAAATCCAAATGGCATTTTTTAAAGAAATAGAACAAAACATCATCAGATTTGTTTGGAATCACAAAAGACCCCGAATAACCAAAGCAATCTTAAGAAAAAAGAATAGTGCTGGAGGTATCACACTCCCTGATTTTAGCTTTATTACAGGGCAAGAATAATCGAAACATCCTGGTATTGGCAGAAAAACAGACACATAGACCAACGGATTAGAGTGGAGAGCCCAGAAATAAACCACATAAATATGGACGGATAATTTTTGACAAAGAAGCAAAAAACATACAATGGAGAAAAGACAGCCTCTTCAATAAATGGTGCTGGGAGAATTGGATCGCCACATGCAAAAGAATGAAACTGGACTGCTATCTGTCACCATGTACCAAAATTAATTCAAAATGGATCAAAGACTTAAGCCTAAGACCTGAAACAATAAACTGCATAGAAGAAAACATAGGTACTAAACTTATGGACCTTGGGTTCAAAGAGCATTTTATGAATTTGACTCCAAAGGCAAGGGAGGTAAAAGCTAAAATAAATGAATGGGACTATATCAAACTTAAAATCTTCCACACAGCAAAAGTAACCATCGACAAAATAAAGAGGCAACCAACTGAATGGGAGAAGATTATTGCAAACAGTGCCTCCGTAAGGGGGTAATATCCAAAATATATAAGGAACGCATGCAACTCAACCACAAAAAAACAAACCCAATTGAAAATGGGCAGAGGACCTGAAGAGACATTTCTCCAAAGAGGACATACAAATGGCAAATAGAGATATGAAAAAGTGCTCAACATCACTCATCATCAGAGAAATGCAAATAAAAATCACAATGAGATATTACCTCACCCCAGTTAGAATGGCTATCATCAACAAGACCAAGAGAAACAAATTTTGGAGTGGCTTTGGAGAAAAAGGAACCGTCATACACTGTTGCTGGCAATGCAGACTGCTGCAGCCGTTATGGAAGGCAGTGTGGAGGTTCCTTAAAAAATTACAAATAGAATTATCATATGACCCAGCAATCCTTCTCCTGGGTATCTACCCAAAAAATCCAAAAACATTTATCCATAAAGACACGTGTGCTCCAATGTTCATTGAAGCTTTGTTTATGGTGGCCAAGACATGGAAACATCCAACGAGTGCTTCGATAGATGACTGGATACAGAAGCAGTGGTATATATACACAATGGAATACTATTCGGTAGTTAGAAAAGATGAAATAGGATCATTTGTGACAACATGGATGGATCTTAAGATTATAATGCTAAGCGAAATAAGTGAGACAGAAAAAGCAGAGAACCATATGATTTCACTGATATGTGGTATATAAACCAAAAACAACAAAAGAACAAGACAAACAAATGAGAAACAGAAACTCATAGACACAGACAATAGTTTAGTGGTTACCAGAGGGTAAGGGAGAAGGGGGGTGGTAGATGAGGGTAAAGTGGATCAAATATATGGTGATGGAAGGAGAACTGACTCCAGGTGGTGAACACAAAATGGGATTTATAGATGATGTAATACACAATTGTACACCTGAAATTGATGTAACTTTACTAACAATTGTCACCCCCATAAACTTTAATTAGAAAAAAGTATCCTTATTTGTCAGTTTATTTATTTTTTGATGCTAAAGAACTAAGTCATTTTTAATTTAATTTTGTTTTTTCTATATTAAATTTTTTGGGTGGTGGCATTGGTTAGTAAAATTATATAGGTTTCACATGGAGGAAAAACTGAGGGTTGCTAGATGGGCAGGGGGGTGGGGATAAGGGGAAGGTGAGAGGTTTTGGGAACGTACAGAGGGATAGTGGATGGGGGGAGGGGGGTTCACACAGTGTGAGGGATATAAATGATAAATGTCTAAGTTTTGCTTTGTCTTGTGCACCTGAAACTAATTAATAAAAAAAAAAAAAAAGAAAAAAAAATTATATAGGTTTCAAGTATACATTTCTATAATACATCATCTGTATATTTCATTGTGTTTTCACCACCCAGAGTCAGTTCTCCTTCCATATATTTGACCCTGTTTACCCTCTTCTACCTCTCTCCTATCCCCCTTGCCCTCTGGTAACCACTAAACTGTTGTCTGTGTCTATGAGTTTTTGTTTGTTTGTCTGTCTTGTTCATTTGTTGCTTTCAGTTTTATGTCACACGTATGAGTGAAGCCATATGATTCTTGAGTTTTTCTGTCTGACAAATTTCACTTAGCATGATCATCTCAAGATCCATCCATGTTGTCAAAAATTACTGTATTTCATCTTTTTTACGACCGAGTAATATTCCATTGTGTATATGTACCAAATCTTCTTTATCCAATTATCTATTGAAGAACACTTTGGTGGTTTCCATGTCTTGGCCACCTTGTTAAAAATCATTGTTTTTCATTTTATTTTTACTGGTTTCATCATTTTGTTTATACTTTATTTAGAGGTTTGTTTCAGCTTTATAATTGTACATCAGCAGTTTGTAGTTTGTTATCTCTTTGTACATAACTTAACACTGTAATGAAAAAGATTATATATATATATATATGTTCTTTTCTTTTTCTTTTTTTTTGTCGAACCGGCAACCTTGTGGTTGAGAGCCTGCGCTCCAACCAACTGAGCCATCCAGGAGGCAGCTCAGCTCAAGGTGTTGTGTTCAATCTTAGTTGCAGGGAGCGCTGCCCACCATCCCTTGCAGGACTCGAGGAATTGAACTGGCAACCTTGTGGTTGAGAGCCCACTGGCCCATGTGGGTATCGAACCGGCAGCCTTCGGAGTTAGGAACATGGAGCTCTAACCACCTGCGCCACCGGGCCGGCCCAATATATGTGTTCTTTTCAAAGGGGTTTTTCTACTGGGAAATGCTTCCTGAAACCACTGGGGACCATTGTAGCAAACAGGAACACTTTCGGAGGAGGGACCCTAAACTAAGCCTTCTGGCTTCAATTTCAGGGTTCTTTTTACACCATCAGCTCAGTGCTGGTGAGGAGGAGGCGGAACTGTGCTGCAAAACAAGTGTTGAACCTAAACATAGCATATGATCAGAGAAGTCTCACACTGGAGGAGCTCTTAAAGGTCACATGGCATGCCTCCTGCCTGAAACTTGAGCCTTTCTATGAGTCAAGTGCCTAGGTCATGGGGTGAGGGTGATGTTGGCAATTTAGGGTGACATAAAGAGGCATTTGGGGGCAAAGTTGATTCAAATATTATGTATCTGATGCCAAAGGAGATCTTGGGATATTTTCTGAGTATGTTTGTGTGAACATTGGACAAGCAGAAAAGTTCCTGGGGCCAAATGCATGGAAATGCATCCCCTCCCTTGTCCCAAGTAACCCCCTCACAACCATCTTCCACAACACCTCTTTGCCCTTGATGATGTGCACTTCCAGCCTCCTTTCACTGTATTGCAACCTGGAGGGCAGCCTGTTTATCATGAGGCAGAGGGGCTGTGACAGATGGTAAGGTCTCTTTTGAAGCTGGGTAGTTGAAGGGGTGGGGGTTGTTCTAAAGGACTTGTTTCAGGCCACTTACAGATGGAAGAAAGAAAAGCTCCTCTCTCTCCTTCTCTCGCAGCAGCAAATCTTCCTCAGCCTCAGCTACTGCCACCCCGTTTGAGCACTTTGTTAGATTGTCCATCTGTTTGAGGGAATTCCACAGAGTTCAAGAAATTCTGAGAAAGACTCTTCCATAAGGGTGAGGGAAGAAGAGTCAGTGAGGGGAGGAGGGAGAGAGAGAGACTGATACAGAAATCAAGACAGAATGACAGTGAGACAAAGATTTCTATAGAGACAGTATCTTTATGAAGAGAGAGAAAGACACACAGGTATACACAGAGGCTGAGAGAGAGGGAGAGAGAGAGATTTATTGAGATATTAATTTATAGAGGGTGAGAGTGATGGGGAAACAGAAAAAGACAGGACCAAAAAGAAAGAAGTGGAGGAAGTGGAGGAGGAGAAAAGAGGAGAGCGAAGAAAGAGAAATAGGAAAAAAAATTAAGATATATGAAAGACAAGTACAATCCAAGGAGGGCTTCTTGGCCTCTGTGTTGCCCCCAAATGGTAGAAATGGGGATGACAGGAGGTGATGCTGTCAGAGAGTGTGCTTGTGCTTTCTGTGTGGAAAGAACTACACCAGTCTGATCCTGTCGTCAGGAAGCTTCCAGTTCAACCAGACTTGCTGATGGGTCATTGCATTCACAGACATCAGGAAAGGGGAAGAGAAAAGTTCATGACAAGCCACAGCATATAAGGTGTATGGAAGAGCTCAGGGTGAAGCCAAAATTACCTTTGGGAGAAGATGAATGGAAAGAGTAGCACCTACATGCACAGACAATGTTTGTCATTGAGAATCCACACTGTGCCTAATCTAAGCAGGTGTTCTGGAGCAGAAGGCGATTTCTACAGCTGTGAGAAGTGAGGCCACTGGAGTTGGCCAACAGCTATCCACAATCAACATGTGAAAATTAGCACTGAACTTCACATCCCCATGACTATTTTGTAACTACCTATTTGTACTTCTTAATCCCTTCACCTTTTTCACACTCCCCCCCAACCCTCATTCCCATCTGTCAATGACCAGTTTGTTCTCTGTATCTATGAGTCTGTTTCTGTATAGGGAATATAGTCCATAATATTGTAATAACTATGTATAGTGCCAGGTGGGTACTAGACTAATCTGGGGGATCACTTCATAAAATATAAAAAAATGTCTAACCATTATGCTGTACACCTGAAACTAATATAAAATAAGATTGAATGTCAACTATAATTGAAAAATGAAAATTAACCCTGAAGACTGATCCTATAAGGTTCCTTCAGCTTCCTGCCCACCCTCACTCTCTTGCACTCAGTCATTGACCTCTCTTCTCGCATAGAGAATATAGAAGCTATCAGGTGGTACAATATCCCTTCTTCCCCCATTCACACCAACATCTCTTTTTATTATTCTCCCTGCTCATTGCCCCCTATCCATTCTTCATCCCTCATTACATACTAAATGATTTCAGAACCTAGAAGAAGTAATCTCTGAGAAAGACGTATTAGCATATGTCAGATTATCTAATCCTCACAGCAATTGTCTTTAGTGGGTGAAAATAAATAAAAGATGAATAAACTGAGACTCAGAGAGGTTAGGCAACTTTTCAAGATCACACAGGTTCAAACTTAGACATCCCTAGCTACTTAACTCACTTTTCTTCCACTGTGCCAGACAGGATCCCAGTAAATATCCAAGAGATATTTGCTAAATGAAATCTTGCTCATTTGATCAGAGTCAGCAGTGAGTGGACCAGACAAGGCAGTTCTGAGGAAAGAGTCTTTGTAGGAACAAGATTGAAAATGCCAGGCTGGTGTGTTCATTGGCTAAGCCACCTGGGGTAAGGAGAGAACAAGCAATAAAAAAATCATGGTGCAAAGACAAGTTAGGAAAACCTCACACATGTAGATGGAAATATTTCATATCACTCTGTCTCATAATTGTTCAAGTCATGAGCTTGGCGATTGGGTACCTGGAACTTCACCTAGTCCAGGGCACTTCCAATCCTCTCACAGCACCCAGGACATCTGCAGGTATGATCGAGAGGTTGGTGAAGTTCTTTTCTAATACCTGCTTACCTCTCATATGGGCTCCTTTCTCCCTGATGCCTACCCAGCTCTGTGCCCAGCCATCAGCTGCCAGTCACCCAATCGCTACTCAGTTTGGTTCTAGATGAGGGTGTAACCTCTTCCAGGTGTATTTGCCTTCAATAGGAAGCATCTGGAGAACTTAACTGAGGGTGTGAGGCTATAATCATAGGATTTTAAGCACTATTGAGAACAGGCTTTGGGGTAAAGAGAATTTGTCAGCCTCCCCCCTCCTTGTTACCTCCTATGCATGGTGGAGCTGTCAGCTACTGTGTGTCAGACATGAGGTTAGGTGTTTTTTATATATGTAACCTCATTTCATCCTCAGTGTAATCCTGTGAGGTATATTATTACTACTCTTTCATAAATGATGAAACTGAGGCTCAGAAAAGCTAAGTAACTTGCCCAAGGTCACAGAGTAAGTAAGTGGCAGAGTTTGAATTTGAACACACAGTCGGGCTCCAGAGACCATACTCATAGCAGTTACCCTACACCGTCTCTCTGAAAATAAACAAAACAATAATAACAAAACTGAATTAAAAAGTATGCTATTTCTGTCCCACCACCAAAAAAGTATGAAAATCCTGGTTTTGTGGTCCATGAGACCCCAACCTAAAGGTACTTCCTCCTTAATGACAGCATATCTCAAGTGCAAACTACTGTGGAACAAATACGAGGTCGGACAATTAAGTGGGCGAACTCATCATAAAAAATAGTGCTACATACCTCATTGCTGAATATCACTACGGTCACCTTCCAAGTACTCCCCTTGGGAATCTATGCACTGATGCCAGTGTCTAGTCCACCCTTCAAAGCAATTTTGGAACTCATTTTCTGGAATGGCCATCAGAGCTGTCATCGTATTACCTTTGATGTCCTGAATGTCATCAAACTGTCTTCCTTTCAATATTTCCTTTATCTTTGGATAAAGAAATAAGTCATTGGGGGCCAGATCATGTGAGTAGGGAGAGTGTTCAAATACAGTTATTTGTTTACTGGCTAAAAACTCCTTCACAGACAGTGCCATGTGAGCTGGTGCATTGTCGTGATGCAAGAGCCATGAATTGTTGGTGAAAAGTTCAGGTCATCTAACTTTCTCATGCAGCCTTTTCAACACTTTCAAATAGTAAACTTGGTTAACAGTTTGTCCAGTTGGAACAAATTCATAATGAATAATCCCTCTGATGTCAAAAAAGGTTACCAACATTGTTGCAACAAGTTCATGAACTTAATTGTCTGACCTCATATGTCACCTCTAGATAGCTTTCCTTGGAGTACCAAAGTGAGATTCAAAACCAGGACTTTTTGACCTCTGATATCATTATTTAAAACCCCTGCATTAGCTCAACTTTTCACACTGGGAGTCCTGTTATGACCCAGCTGGATATTATGTGATAAACCTGAGCTGTTGTCATAATTTTTGCACATCAGACAATATTTTCTTTTGTGAACATCTGACTATATTTTCAACATATGAATATGCTCATGGTCTTTTCCATTCCTTCTCAGAATATTTCTGTATCCATGTAGGTTAAGAATAATGGCTGATACACATTGAGCTCTTACTCTGCACTGTTTTCACTGCTTTATATGGATGAGCTCTTTTACTCATTCACAATCCTATGAGGTAGGTACTATTATTAACTCAATTGTACAAACGAAGTGACAAAGAGTTAGGGAGGTTGAATGACTACCTCCATATTACACAGCTTCTAAGTGTAAAAGCTGGTATTTGACCCTTGGCCTATGTGACTCCAGATTTGGAGCTGTGATCTATTCCTGAGCACAGGGGTTCTGGAGTAGATAAGTGAGGGTTTTAATAGAGAGAGTTGTCTAGCAATTGTCCGATTGCAAAGATGGAAGAATTGATGCTAAGCAATCTTGAAGTTTAAATCAGCCTGGAGGGGAATGGAGCAGTGACTAGAAGCCTCCACAGTTTTTGTCTAGTCTTCACATACTGTGAGATCTTTGAGGGCAAGGCTCGATCTGATTCAATTATGTCCCCAGTGTCTAGCACATAGTAGGGATTCAGTTAATAAAGGTTAGTGATTGAAATGAATGTTTCTAACCATTTTAATCTGGGCAGGCTTCAGTCTCCTCTAAATGGCAGGTTTCACCATGTATTAGTTGGCATCAACATCCCTCATCAACAAATATGGAATATAGATGAGGGTCTGAGCCATCTGTACTGTTCTGTTTGATTTAAGGTCATCTGTACCTTCACCATAGAGATTTTTACCACTGGCATTTCATACACTCATTTCCTGCAATTCTGCTTCCTACAGAAGAAGTAAACACATAGAGGGAGAGTCACAGTAATGAGGAAGCCAAAACTACAGCTAACAACAACAACAACAACAGAAAGCCACATTAATAAAAAAAATAGTACCTAACAGCTATTTATCTGTGTCCTAGACACTATTATAAGACATTTATATATACTAAGTCATTTAATTCTCATCACAATCAGGGGAGATAGATACCATTATTGCTCCTATTGTGCAGATGAAGAAACTGAGACTCAGAGAGGGCTGGCTACACAGATAATAAGTGGTAGAACTATGATTTTAACCATGTTTGATTCCAAAGTCTCTGTTCTTAACTGTGGTGCTAAACTCCTTACAATCATTACTATGGGACTTGTTGATGGATTAGCTATGGGGACTGAGAAGAAGGGGCAATAACAGCTTCCTAGGACAGGACTTGTGTAACTATGTGGCTGATGGTGTTATTCATGAAGACAACAGCACTAGAAGAGGACTAGTTTGGGATGTGTGGAGGGGTCATTAGTTTGAATATACAAGTTTGAGGTGTCTTTGAGATATCCAACTGGAGATACCAAGAAGAGAGGTGGATATATGGTTTAGAAATCAGAGGAGAGATTTGGGACTCTTCATGTAGATAAAAATAGCTAACATTTATTAGACACTCACTATGTGTCCGTGCTGTCCTAATAGATTTATGTAGATTAGCAACTCTAATTTTCATGGAAACTCTGTGAAGTGATGCTTTATTATCCTCATTTTAAAGAAAAAGAAACTGAGGTATAGAGGTTAAATGACTTATTCAGGATCATACAGCTGGTAAATTGAAGAGGGAGAATTCAAGCAGAAGCATTATGAATCCAGGCCAGGCTGCTCCGCTCTGAATACAATAGATGGGTGGGATCACACACACACTAACAGAGAGAGAGAGAGAGAGAGAGAGAGAGAGAGAGAGAGAGAGAGAGAGAGAGAGAGAGAGAATATACATATAGGGGGCAGAGAAAAGGATCATCTAGGAATTCCTCGATAATTAAATAAGAACATTAAATAGGGTCATTTAATGGCTACATAGAAGAGAAAGAGGGAGTAAAGTTATGGATTTCTTTGCTTTTTGTTTATCTCTCTTACTAGATGGTAAGCTCTAAGAGGGCAGGCTATTTGTCTATTTTGGTCACTGTTGTAACCCCTGCAGCTGCCATGACTTTACTTTAATTAACAAATACATACATAGTATATCCCAAGATCTTCAAAAATATTAGCTCAATTAATCCTCACCAATAATTGAATGTGGTAGATATTCTTATATTCATTTTTATAGATGAGGAAATTAAAGCAGAGAGGTTAAGTAACTTGCTTAAAGTTATACAACTAGTCAATGGTAGAGCTGAGGCTCAAGTTCAGGCTGCCTGCTTCAGAGTCTGTGCACTTAACCACCGTGCAATGCTCAAGAAATATTTGTTGAATGAATTATGGGGAACTCAACTGGGCCAAAGGCTATTGAGAGGTGTAATGATTTGGGGATTACAATATCTGCTGGCTATGGTGACATGTAAGTCACTGGTGGCCTTAACAAATCTGTCCAGTCCGGCTTCAACCTAGAAGGGAAGTTGTCAGGGAAGTCAAGAAGAACTTGCAGGCTAGGATTCAGCCTGTCCACATTTACTGAACACTTACTATATTCCATACACCATTCTATGGGCTAGAGCAAGACAATCAAACTTCCTGTTTTCAAGGAGCTCACAGTATGGTGGGAGGGACACACAATGGACAAAAATGTAGAAATTATACCATCAGCAAGTAATACATACTATGAAGAGAAGTGAAACAAGGTAAGGAAATATAGAAGGAAGGGGTAGGAGAGGGCACTATTTTAGATATCTAAAATCTAACTACTCCTCAGTTCCTTGGGTTGATTCTGAGAACATTTACAGAATGAACTGTGCCTCGAGGTTTTTGGAGGCTCTGCTTTGTCTATGGAGAAGCAGTGTACGAGAGTAGTAAAAACATGGCTCCTCAAGTTAGATAGGCATGAGTTAGAATATTGATACTGCCACTTCCTAGCTGTGTGACCTTTGGCAAGTTACATACCTTCTCAGTGCTTCAGTTTCCTATTCTGTAGAAAGGGGATAATAATAGTGCCTGTTTTATAGGGTTGTTGTGAAAATTAAATGAGTCTAGATTAGTGCCAGGCACACAGAACACGTGTAATAACTGCCATTTGAAACTAAAAAGAGTGACAGAATTATCAGATTCTAATGAAAATTTAAGGGGAAATATTCTCCAATAGAAAAAACATAGGTTTTGAAGCCAGGCATATTTGGGTTTAGATCTACGCTCTGCTGTGTGGCCTTGGTCAAATTACTTATCCTCTGAGGTTCGGCTTCCTCAGTTATAAAATGGAAACAGTAATTTCCACGATGTAGGATTTTTAAGAAGATTATATATGTAAAAACCTGACATATATAGGAATTCCATAAATTAGAGCTATTACCATTAATAACATTTAATATTATTAAAAATGTATTGATTGATTTATAATACCATAGGATTATTATTGTAACAGGTGGGATCTAGGGGTTTCCAAATCACGTTTTCCTTAATTTCTGTTTTCTAAGTTTCCCTGAGAAACTGAGCCTGATCTGTTGGTTTCTTCTCTCAACTCCCTTTTAGCATCTTTAGTTTTAAAGCACATTAGATGCCCAGACACTTTCTTCAGTTTGGCTTATTTTAGAGCCTTTCTCTCAGTATTTTCATAAGAACTCTGTCCTTTTCATTGGCCAGCCCTTCTGGGACTGCAAGCACCCTAGGCCCCACCAAGCACCCCGGGCCCAACTACGCACCCAGAATTACTAAAGAAAAACAGAATCTTCCAAAATCCCTCATTTACTTGTTACCATCGCTCTTCCCACAAGGGGGCGCTACCTCACATATAATCCTTACATTTTTACTGCAGCTATTAACCAAAAACTGAGAGTGGCAGGATTCTAACCATAATTGAGCAGACACCCAAATATGTCTGAAGACAAAACCCCCAACATTGGCCACTACCTTACTTTGTACCCTCGTCTCACGATGGGCCCTATTCTGAGGACGATGCAGCCTAATGGTTAAGAACATGGGTTTTGGAGTCAACCTGCTTAGGGTCTGATTCTGGCTCTATCATTTCCTAGCTGTGCGCCCACGAAGCCTTAGCTTTTTCACTAAAAAAGGGGGATACCATTGGTAACTATCTCAGGAAGATTCTGAGGAACAAATGGTCAATGTTTGTAAAGAGTTTAACACAGTGCCTGGCATCTGGTACATAATAAATGTTAGCTATTTCTGAGCTCTTATCCTGGCCACCAACTGAATTCCCAATCAGGCCACACACTGAGCTCCAAACACCAGCTACTGACTGTCTCTCAAGTGGATATCTTACACTGCATGGTTCCGGGAAGGACAGTGGGGAATGGTTCCGTGAACCTGCATTCCCACTAAGAGTGACCCAGTTCCAGGTTCCCTGATGTCTCTCCCCTATTCCCACCCTGGCCAGATCCCTGTCATGTGCACCCTTATGTATTCATGCTGAGGCTCCAGGTCAGTGTGCTAATTTTGGATCTTAGCTCTTCTGCTAGCCTTGGCCTTGGAGACTGGCTTAGATTACACATTCCTGCCCTGGAGAGCAACCCTCTCCCCCGAAACAAACAGGTACATGTATACCACACAAACACACACACACACACACACAATACACACAACACACACACATCTTCCACCCAAACTCCAGGAGCAAATTCCTGCCCAATGGGGAGAGTGAAAGATAACTGAGCTCTGAGGGACAGCTGGGAAGCTGGCTCTCCCCTTGCCAGGCATTTTCCCTAGTAAGGGCACCTTTTGGGTGACAATATCCAATTGAAGAATCAGCCCATAGGGAGATCCATAACTGTTTCTCTTAGCCCTGCTAGCAATGTTCCCAGAAGCATTTTGGGGGATTGTATTTAGAGACCTGTTGGCACTCATTGACCCAGTCAGCCAGCAGTTGGTACCTGTCTGCCTGCCTTCCCTCTCCCTCTCTCCTCTCACCCCAATAGCTATAGCTGTACCCACAGAGATAAGTGATTCTATTCTGTGGTCTCCACTAGTATTGTGTGTGGCCAGGACTACCCTTCAACAGTGTTTGTAAGTGTGAACTCCCCATCAACCCCCATACCATTTCAGTTGCTTTCCCAAGGGAGTGGATGAATTCTACCTTCCCCAGATGGAGGATTGTGTGAGTAAGTCCTCCAAGGTCCCATCAGTTTGTGGAGATGGACTTTCCTTGGGTATGATCCCATGTATTAATTTCACAAATATTTAATGAGCCCCTATTATGTGCCAAACACTGTTCTCAGGCTAAGAAATACAAAGTTTTTAAAAAAGAAAGGAGGGGACGGCCTGGTGGCTCACGCGGTTACAGCTCCATGCTCCTAACTCCAAAGGCTGCCGGTTCGATTCCCACATGGGCCAGTGGGCTCTCAACCACAAGGTTGCCAGTTCAATTCCTCGAGTCCAGCAAGGGATGGTGGGCTCTGCCCTCTGCAACTAAGATTGAACATGGCACCTTGAGCTGAGCTGCCGCTGAGCTCCTGGATGGCTCAGTTGGTTGGAGCACTTCCTCTCAACCACAAGGTTGCTGGTTCAACTCCTGCAAGGAATGGTGGGCTGCGCCCCCTGCAACTAGCCACGGCAACTGGGCCTGGAGCTGAGCTGCGCCCTCCACAACTAAGACTGAAAGGACAACAACTTGAAGCTGAACGGCACCCTCCACAACTAAGATTGAAAGGACAACAATTAGACTTGGGAAAAAGTCCTGGAAATACACACTGTCCCCCAATAAAGTCCTGTACCCCTTCCCCAATTTAAAAAAAAATGAAGTAAACTATTCTATAAAAAAATAAATAAATAAAAAGGAAAGGAAAAGAAAATTTAAAAACTGACAGAATTCTCTAAGGACCTCAGGCTTCAGTAGTGCTAGGATGCCAGTATTGTGCTTATTATGTGCCAGGCACTGTTCTGAGTGCTTTATCATCGGTTAACTTATTTAATCTTCAAAACTTCAAATATGGAATATGAGTAGTAGTATTATCCCCATTTTACAGAGGAGGAATCTGTGGCTCTGAGAGGTTTCATGATTGTAGTGAATTGAATAATGTCCCTCCATACTCATGTCCACCTAGAACTTTAGAATGCAACCTTATTTGGAAATGGGGTCTTTGCAGATGTAATTAGTTAAGGATTTTGAGATGAAATCATCCTGGATTTAGGGTGGGCCCTAAGTCCAATGATTTATGTCCTTATAGAAGAGAAGACATGCAGAAACAGAAAAGAAAGCCATGTGACAATGAATACAGATATTGGAGTAATGTGTTTACAAGCTAAGGAACACCAAGAATTGTAGGCAACCACCAGAAGCTAGGAGAGGGGTATAGGGTGGTTTCTTGCTTACAGTCTCCAAAAGGAACCAACCCTGCCAACACCAGGATTTTGGATTTCGTGTTTCCTGAAATGTGAGAATAAATTTCTGTTGTCTTAAGCCATTCAGTTTGTGATGTTTTGTTACACCAGCCCCAGGAAATGAATGCAATGACTTACAGAGCTAATATTTGAACCCAAACAGCAGGCTCCTGACTCTGTCATCTGAACCCCAGGGCAGGGATTTGCTCCTGGAGTTTGGATAGAAGATACGTGCGTGCGTGTGTGTGTGTGTGTGTGTGTGTGTGTTGTTGTTGTTGTTGCTGTTGTCAACAGCCGGCAGCCTGTCTACTACCTCTCACACCCAGTTGGGGATGGTAGTTGCGGGGCCTTCACTGGTGACCCCAGGTGAGTAATAGCCTGGCTCACTCTGAGCCTCAATTTTCTCATGGTTAGTGGGGAGAGGTAACACAGTGGCAGCAGTGAAACCAGGTTGTGGATGAGGGAATAAAGGACATGCATTACACGCAATTGATTTTCAAAATGGAAGGAGAACTGACTCTGGGTGATGAACACACAATGGGATTTATAGATGATGTAATACAGAATTGTACACCTGAAATCTATGTAATTTTACTAACAATTGTCACCCCAATAAATTTAATTTAAAAAAAAATCCTGGTATGGAAAATTTTTTCATTATCTCTCCCTGTTGTCTTTTATGTCTGTTTCTCTCAGACTTCCCCTGATCCCTCCTTCTTTCTCACATGCATATGCATCCCCACACTCACACACATGTCCAGAGATTCCTCTCCAACTCTAGAAAGTAAGTTTATATTTATGAATTTCAAACTGGTGTAGAAGGAATGGGCCAGGGTATGAGTGTCCAGCAGTTCCTGGCAAGGAGAAAGGCACTGTGAGGGGTGCAGGGAGGGCTCCAGAGACTTGGGATTGGAAACAGTGTTATTAAGTATGTTCATTAATGAGCCCAAGAAGGAAATGACTAATAAATTGATGTAAGGAGGCTGATGGCACCAAACCACTTGGTTAATTAAAACCACTGAGGTCTTGGAGTGATTCCGAAAAGCTCCTGAGGATGGAAGTGGTTGATAGGAGGCAAATAAAGAATAAAGCCAAGAAAGACCCTTTAGGGGGTAATCATTGAAGGGATATCTCTTGCATGGATAGGTATCTAAAACTGGGAAAAGGCAAACAGACAAAATACTGCAATTTCAAAAAAGTATTCCCTGATATACCAACCCTGGGTACTAAAAGCTCTCCAACACTTGCATGCTTCTGTATACATGGTGTGATGCCTGTGTGTGTTTCAGTTACCGTAGTTGTTTTCTTGGCAACCACTGGGAATTCGTCTAGGCCTAAGTCCAGAGCATGTGAGAGGAGCTATTGTGCCATATGAAAGCCTCTAGATATTTGGTCAGTTAGAAGGGCATCTGAGGGTCTTCTCTGTCGTCAACAGCCAAATGGCATAGAGCCTCCCAGGCTGAAGTATATGTATCCCCAGATCAGCCTCTAGAAGTGTTTCAAATGCAATGATTGGAAATGCCTTTGGAAACTGGCACAGCACCAATTTAGGTTCTGGATGGCCAATTGCAGACCAATGATATGTGCATCACAGCTTATATGCAGGGACCTGTCCTTAAGGGTTTGTCTGTCTCTCTTGGAAGAGTGGTCAAGTACAAATACTAGAAGTCTGGAGCCAGGCAAGACTTGGCATATCACTAAATCTCTCTGGGCCTTAGTTTCTTCATCCATTAAATGTAATGATCGTGTTTACCTGATAGGGTTGTTTCTAATGTACAGCATGGTACTATAATTAACAACACTGTATTATATGCTTGAAAGTTGTTAAGAGAGTAGATCTTAAATGCTATTCTCATAAAAATATGGTAATTATGTAAGGAGATGGAGGTGTTAACTAACTTTATTGTGGTAACCATTTAGCAATATGTATGAGTATTGAACCATCACATTGTACATCTTAAACTTACATATGTTTTATGTCAATAATGTCTCAATAAAGCTGGAAAACATAAATAAAGCTATAGCAACCTAGGAAAAAACATGGATAATATACCATGCTTTGCTTGTTGAATATAAACAGCAGCCTTTGTCATTTTCACCTAGATATCTTTCATATACTTCAAATTCAGCATAACTCATTATTGTCCCACCATATGTCCCATATCTTAGATAATGGCATCACCATTAACCCAGTTTCTTAAACTATAGACTTCAGAGTCATCTTTACCTCTGCTTTCCTTCAACCCTCACATTCAACTGATAACCAAGGTTTAGTTCCTCTTCTCTATCCTTGTTGCCCCACATTGTCTCTACCTTAGTACAGGACATCATTGTTTGTCACCTGGACTATTGCAACAGCCTCCTAACTGGTTCCCATGCCTCTATATCTCCTCCCTGCAGCCCGTTCTCCACAGTGTAGCCAGAAAATCTTTCCAAAACACTAATCTTATCATGTCACTGTGCCCCAGCTTAAAACTTTTCACACTCCTTATTTCTTTAAAGATCAAATCCACACTCCTTATTTTGTATGACAAAGAAACTCACAATTACTTTCCTGTACAACCTTCTGCGCACTCTTCACACATTCTGCACTTGAGCCTCACTGAATCCATTTCTCAAACATGCCATGCTATTTCACTTCCTGTCCTTGCATATGCTGTTTCTTTTTCCTATTCTTACTTGTTGAACTCTTTCTCATCCTTCAAAGCCAGATTCAGTTGTGTCCTCCTTTGGGAAGTCCTTCCTTTTCTTCCCAGGCAGACATTTGGTGTCTTCCTTATATTCCCAAAGCACTTGCTCAGGCCCCATGTCCAGTACTTCTATCTAAAGCAGGGGTATCCAAACTTTTTTCAATGTTTTTCACCAAGGGCCATATGCAGTAAAATACACAAACAGCCAGGCCACTCACTCGTGGAGAAGTACGTATTGCCTCACCTGGTTTATTTAAGTAAACTAAATATATTTTTGGAATTTGCTGTGGGCCAATAAAAAATGGATTGCGGGCCGCAGTTGGCCCGCGGGCCGCAGTTTGGACACCCCTGCTCTAAAGGATGTCTATTTATTCCACTTGCTTGAGTGCTCCTCATCCCCCGGCAGTAGTCAGACTAAGCTGTCATAGTCCAAGGAATAGAATCAGGGTATCTGGCTGTGGCCAGTCTGTCCTGGACTGTGTTCTTCTTGTTTCTCCAAAACAAACTCTGTCACAGTCCCCCAGGGAACTTAAGAAACAGAAAATCCAGGTGACAGGAACTGATGTTGAACAAGCTGGTGCAACTGGAAAATCTTTTCATAACAAGCCCTGATCAGCTTCCTGTCTTCAAGATAAATGACCCAGCACTGATGGCTCTGCAATTACCAGCTCTTCTAATTGAATGCTGAGACCCTGCTTTTGGAAAACTAGTAGCTAAAGCCCTCCATGCCCAACCCCTACCTCTATATGTATTCTCTCTGGTCTCTATTCAAATTCAATGGACAGGTGGTAAGTGTCTGCCATGTGCCAGGTCTCGTGCAAGGAGTTTTAGAAACATAACCTCATTTAGCTGTCATAACAACCCTATCTGGTTAATATTATCATCTCGATTTGGAATATGATATGGACCTGATGGCTCCAGAGGTGGAAGTACTTACTTAAGATTACCCAGCTAATAAAAATAATAGATATCATTTAGTCAGTTCTTACTATGTGCCTGACATTGTGTAAAGTACTCTATGGATATTGTTTTATCTATACAACTCTGGAAAGTAGACATTGTGACTTCCATTTTAGAGCTGGGGAATATGGGACTCAGAGAGATGACATGATTTGACTAATATTTCATGATTAGTAACTGACAGACCTGGGATTATGAATCCATGTATCTTTATCTTTAGGTCGGTAATTTTTATACAACGCATGACCACTTTTTCCCTCATCAGATCAGTTCTCCAAGTAGGAGGGCCGTATCTCCCATGGCAAGAAGCACCATTGTTCATAATGCTACTCGGTATGAGGAACAGATAAACTGAAGAATGAGAATCAGGCTGCACCAGTCTAAACTTCAGAGCCAGGTACTGATGGGAATATAGTCTTTGGGAGAGTCAGGCCATTTTGTAGCACACAGCCCTACCTCTTCACCCATCTGAGGTAAGCATCTTCAACTCTCAGGGTTCTGGAGAGAAGCTACTTCTCCGGGAGTGAGGTGAATTTTCAATAAGGAAACATTCTGATCACAAGCCCATTATTCTGACAGACAAACTTTGTTGAGAAAAAGTGAGCAGATAAGAGTGAAAACAGCAGTCACTTGTTTTTCCAAGTGGTCCTCTTTTGGGAGAAACATGGATGATGTAGCTAGAACAATTACTAAGCATCCTTCCTGGGAGCCACTAGTTTGCTCTGTGTTCTTAGGCCTCAGGTTTCCCATGAATCCAATGAAGGGATACAACCCTCTAAGGTCCTTCTAGTTTGAATTTTCTACAATTCTAGATCCCCATGAAGCCAACATTGATTGGCTGCTAACCTGTTGAATGCTATGAATTTCCTGGGCCAGCTCCTAGGTCAATGTCAACAGATGCATGTATCCCAGCAGTCAGCTTTCGACATAGCACCCCAGTTATTATTTCATCTTCATCCTGACAGGATCTTAAAGTAAGTGAACTGACAGAGTGGACAGGAAAATGATGACTCTGGCAGACTCAGCAAGATCCCTTACTCCTCCCATCACCACCCAGAGCCACAGCCAAATGAAATGGCTCTTGGAACAAAACTGGCTCTTTCCATTAAGGAGATGAGAGTTCTATTAACTGGGAAGAAACTTTCAAAGGCAGAGAGGTCAGCACCCAGGTCCCATGGCTAAACACCACTCTGTAGATAGAACAAATTGGGGGATTCTGCAGGCTTGATGATAAAGGTTGGACAGGAAAGAGTCTGCTGAGCTCAAATGGAGAGTACCAGCCTAGCAAATGCAATTAACACCAGTTGGAGCTACCCTCTTCTTCTCCTCACCCCTGCCACTTCTAATTCCTTCAGCCACTCCATGTCCTATTTCCACACCCCAGACTACTCCCATTTCTTTCTGAATTTGTCCTCTCTATTTATATAATAGCACCTATTGTCTTGGATGTTGTGCAATATTTCAAGCACTGTAGAAAGCTCTCTCATGCTCCTTCCTTGTCAATAATTCCCTGAGAGGTAACCATTAGTCCAGAATCATCTTGATATCTTGTTAAAGCACAGATGGCTAGGTCTCACCTTCAGAGGTTCTGATTCATTAGATCTGGGTGGGGCCCATGAATTTGCATTTATAAAAAATTCTCAAGTGCTCCTGGTTCTTTGAGAACAACAGCATTAGTCTGATTTCTAACAGCATTGATCAGTTTTGTGTGCTCTTCAATGTAGTCATCTGTGTCTGCCTTCTTTTACTCATCTTATCTCTATAAAATTCACCCATGTTGTTAGGTGTATCAGTAGTTCTTTTTTCTTTGCCTTTTTTTTGCTGTATTTGTAATATTTCATTGTATGAACATATCACGCTTTACTTATACTGCTACTGAAGTATATTTGAGTTATTTCTTTTTTTTAAATTTTATTTTATTAAATTTATTGGGGTGACAATTGTTACTAAAATTACATAGATTTCAGATGTACAATTCTGTATTACATCATCTATAAATCCCATTGTGTGTTCATCACCCAGAGTCAGTTCTCTTTCCATCACCATATATTCGATCCCCCTTACCCTCATCTCCCACCCCCCACCCCCACCCCCTTACCCTCTGGAAACCACTAAACTATTGTCTGTGTCTATGAGTTTCTGTTTCTCATTTGTTTGTCTTGTTCTTTTGTTGTTTTTGGTTTATATACCACATATCAGTGAAATCACATGGTTCTCTGCTTTTTATGTCTGACTTATTTCGCTCAGCATTACACTCCCAAGATCCATCCATGTTGTCACAAATGTTCCTATATCATCTTTTCTTACCACTGAATAGTATTCCATTGTGTATATATACCACAACTTTTTTATCCATTCATCTATCGAAGGACATTTTGGTTGTTTCCATGTCTTGGCCACTGTAAAAAAAGCTGCAATGAACATTGGAGCACACGTGTTTATATCTCTAAATGTTTTCAGATTTTTTGGGTAGATACCCAGGAAACGGATTGCTGGGTCATAAGGCAATTCTATTCGTAATTTTTTGAGGAACCTCCACACTGCCTTCCATAACGGCTGCACCAGTCTGCATTCCCACCAACAGTGTATGAGGGTTCCTTTTTCTCCACAGCCTCTCCAACATTTGTTACTATATGTCTTGTTGATGATAGCCATTCTGAATGGGGTGAGGTGATATCTCATTGTGGTTTTGATTTGCATTTCTCTGATGATTAGTGATGTTGAGCATTTTTCATATGTCTATTTGCCATTTGTATGTCCTCTTTGGAGAAATGTCTCTTCAAGTCCTTTGCCCATTTTTCTTTTTTTTTAAATTAAATTTATTGCGGTGACAATTGTCAGTAAAATTACATAGATTTCAGGTGTACAATTCTGCATCACATCATCTATAAATCCCATTGTGTGTTCTTCACCCAGATTCAGTTCTCCTTCCATCACCATATATTCGATCCCCCTTACCCTCATCTCCCACCCCCCCCTCCCCCCCCCCCCTACCCTCTGGCAACCACTAAACTATTGTCCGTGTCTATGAGTTTCTGTTTCTCATTTGTTTGTCTTGTTCTTTTGTTGTTTTTGGTTTATATACCACATATCAGTGAAATCACATGGTTCTCTGCTTTTTCTGTCTGACTTGTTTCGCTCAGCATTACTCTCTCAAGATCCATCCATGTTGTCACAAATGTTCCTATATCATCTTTTCTTACCACTGAATAGTATTCCATTGTGTATATATACCACAACTTCTTTATCCATTCATCTATCGAAGGACATTTTGGTTGTTTCCATGTCTTGGCCACCGTAAACAAAGCTGCAATGAACATTGGAGCACACGTGTCTTTATCTCTAAATGTTTTCAGATTTTTTGGGTAGATACCCAGGAGAGGGATTGCTGGGTCATATGGCAATTCTATTCGTAATTCTTTGAGGAACCTCCACACTGCCTTCCATAACGGCTGCACCAGTCTGCATTCCCACCAACAGTGTATGAGGGTTCCTTTTTCTCCACAGCCTCTCCAACATTTGTTACTATTTGTCTTGTTGATGATAGCCATTCTGACTGGGGTGAGGTGATATCTCATTGTGGTTTTGATTTGCATTTCTCTGATGATTAGTGATGTTGAGCATATTTTCATATGTCTATTTGCCATTTGTATGTCCTCTTTGGAGAAATGTCTCTTCAAGTCCTCTGCCCATTTTTCAATTGGGTTGTTTGTTTTTTGTTGTTGAGTTGCATGAGTTCCTTGTATATTCTGGATACTAGCCCCTTATCGGAGGCACTGTTTGCAAAAATCTTCTCCCATTCAGTTGGTGGCCTCTTTATTTTGTCAATGGTTTCTTTTGCTGTGCAGAAGCTTTTAAGTTTCATATAGTCCCATTCGTTTATTTTAGCTTTTACTTCCATTGCCTTTGGAGTCAAGTTCATAAAATGCTCTTTGAACCCAAGGTCCATAAGTTTAGTACCTATGTTTTCTTCTATGCAGTTTATTGTGTCAGGTCTTATGCTTAAGTCTTTGATCCATTTTGAATTAACTTTGGTACATGGTGACAAATAGCAGTCCAGTTTCATTCTTTTGCACGTGGCTATCCAATTCTCCCAGCACCATTTATTGAAGAGGCTGTCTTTGCTCCATTGCATGTTTTTAGCTTCTTTGTCAAAACTTATCTGTCCATATTTATGTGGTTTTATTTCTGGGTTCTCAATTCTATTCCATTGGTCTATGTGTCTGTTTTTCTGCTAATATCATATTGTTTTGATTATGGTAGCCCTGTAGTAGAAGCCAAGTCAGGAAGTATGATACCTCCATTATTGTTCTTTTTCCTTAAGACTGCTTTGGCAATTCGGGGTCTTTTGTGGTTCCAAACAAATCTGATGATTTTTTGTTCTATTTCTTTAAAATATGCCATTGGGATTTTGATGGGGATTGCACTGAATCTGTATATTGCTTTGAGTAATATGGCCATTTTAACTATGTTGATTCTTCCAATCCATGAACACGGAATGTCTTTCCATTTCTTTGTGTCTTCTTCAATTCTTTCAAAAATGTCTTATAGTTTTCAGCATATAGGTCTTTCACATCCTTGGTTAAGTTTATTCCTAGGTATTTTATTCTTTTGCTGCAATTGCAAAAGGAATTGTTTTTGTATTTCTTTTTCTGAGATTTCATTGTTAGTATATAGGAAGGCAATGGACTTTTGTGCGTTGATTTTGTAGCCGCAACTTTACTGTATTTGTTGATTGTTTCTAATAGCTTTTTGGTGGAGTCTTTAGGGTTTTCTATATATAGCATCATGTCATCTGCAAAGAGTGATAATTTAACTTCTTCATTCCCAATTTGATGCCTTTTATTTCTTTCTCTTGCCTGATTGCTCTGGCAAGGACTTCCAACACTATGTTGAAAAGCAGAGGTGATAGGGGACATCCCTGTCGTGTTCCTGAACGTAGAGCAAAGGGCTTCAGTTTTTCTCCATTAATTATGAGATTAGCAGAGGGCTTGTCATATATGGCCTTTATTATGTTAAGGTATTTTCCTTCTATACCCATTTTATTAAGTGTTTTAATCATAAATGGATGTTGTATCTTGTCAAATGCTTTTTCTGCATCAATTGATATAATCATATGATTTTTGTCCTTTATTTTGTTTATGTGATGTATCACATTGATGGATTTGGATGTTGAACCATCCTTGTGCCCTGGGATGAACCCCACTTGGTCGTGATGAATAATCTTTTTAATGCATTGTTGTATTCGATTTGCTAGAATTTTATTTAGGATTTTTGCATCGGTATTCATCAGAGATATTGGTCTGTAGTTTTTCTTTTTTGTGCTGTCCTTACCAGGTTTTGGTATCAGGGTAATGTTGGCCTCATAAAATGAGTTAGGGAGTACTGTCTCTTCTTCAATTTTTGGAAGAGTTTGTGCAGAATTGGTATTAGATCCTCTTTGAAGGTTTGGTAGAATTCACTAGTGAAGCCATCTGGTCCCGGACTTTTGCTTTTGGGAAGGTTTTGGATGACTGATTCAATTTCACATTGGTGATCGGTCTGTTTAGATTTTCCAGTTCTTCATGGTTCAGCCTTGAAGGCTATATGTTTCTAAGAACTTGTCCATTTCTTCTAGGTTGTTGAATTTGGTGGCATATAGTCCTTCATAGTATTCTTGGATGATCCTTTGTATTTCTGTGGTGTCCGTGATAACTTTCCCTTTTACATTTCTGATTTTGTTAATCAGTGTCTTCTCTTTTTATCTTAGTAAGTCTAGCCAAGGGTTTGTCAATTTTGTTAATCTTTTCAAAGAACCAGCTCTTTGTCACATTAATTTTTTCTATTGTCTTTTTGTTCTCTATTTCATTTAGTTCTGCTCTAATTTTTGTTATTTCCTTTCTTCTGCTGACCTTGGGTTTTACTTGTTCTTCTTTTTCTAGTTCTTTAAGGTGTAACATGAGGTTATTTATTTGGGAGTTTTCTTGTTTCTTGAGATAGGCCTGTAATGAGATAAATTTCCTCTTAAAACTGCTTTCGCTGCATCCCAAAAATTTTGGTAGGATGTATTTTCATTGTCATTTGTTTCTATGTATCTTTTGATCTCTCCTCTAATTTCTTCTTTGACCCAGTCCTTCTTTAAAAGTATGTTGTTTAATCTCCATGTATTTGTGTTTTTCCGCTTTCTTTTTACAGTTGATATCCAATTTCAAAGCCTTGTGATCAGAGAATATGCATGGTATGATTTCAATCTTCTTAAATTTGTTGAGACTGATTTTATGTCCCAATATATGGTCTATCCTTGAGAATGTTCCATGTACACTAGAAAAGAATGTATAGTCTGATGTTTTAGGATGAAGTGCTCTATAAATGTCAATTATGTCCATTTCATCTAATGTGTCATTTAGGGCTACTATTTCGTTATTTATTTTCTGTTTGGATGATCTATCCATAGCTGTCAATGATGTATTTAAGTCCCCTAGTATAATTGTGTTTTGGTCAATTTCTCCCTTTAGTTCTGTTAGTAGTTGCTTGGTGTATTTCGGTGCTCCCTGATTGGGGGCATAAATATTGATGACTGTTATGTCTTCTTGTTGTACAGTCCCTTCACCATTATGAAATGTCCATCTTTGTCTCTTGTTATCTTTTTCACCTTGAAGTCTGTTTCATCTGATATCATTATGGCTACACCTGATTTTCTCTGGGTACCATTTGCTTGGAGTGTCAATTTCCACCCTTTCACTTTGAGTCTATGCTTGTCCTTGTAGCTGAGATGTGTCTCTTGGAGACAGCATATGGTTGGGTTTAGTTTTTGATCCAATCTGCTACTCTGTGCCTTTTTATTGGTGAGTTCAGTCCATTTACATTTAGGGTGATTATTGATATGTGAGGATTTCCTGTCATTCTATCTTTAGTTTTCTGGTAAGGCTGTGTCTCCATTGTTTCTTTGCCTTTTGTTGTTGTCTATTATTTCTGTGTGGTGGTATTCTATGATGTTTCCTCTGTTTCTTCTTTTATTTCAGTATATATTTCAGTTCTGGATTTTTTTGAGTGGTTACCCTTAAGTTTATGTAAAAGAAAGTTTGATATTTAGAGTATTCCATTTTCTTCAGCACGCTTACTTTCTCCATTCCCATATTCCGTTCAGGCCTTTACTCTCCCCTTTTTGAGTTTTGGTTGCCACAAATTGTCCCTGTTGATGGTGGTCGAATAGCCTCCTTTAGTATTTCTTGTAGTGCAGGTCGTGTATTAGAAAATTCCTCAGCTTCTGTATGTCTGGAAAGGTCTTTATTCCTCCTTCATATCTAAAGGATATCTTTGCTGGATATATTATTCTTGGCTCATGATTTCTCTCTTTCAATAGTTTGAATATTTGGTTCCACTCCTCCTGGCTTGTAGAGTTTCTGCTGAAAAATCTGATGATAATCTAATGGGCTTTCCTTTGTAAGTTACCGCCTTCTTTTCCCTGGCTGCCTTGAGGATTCTTTCTTTGTCGTTGATTTTAGACAGCTTCAATACAATGTGCCTTGGAGAAGGCCTGTTGGGATTGAGGTAACTAGGTGTTCTATTTGCTTCTTGGATTCGAGGGTCCAGTTCTGTCCACAAATTTGGGAAGTTCTCATCGACAATTTGTTTGAATATATTCTCTGTTCCCTTCTCTTTCTTCTCCTTCTGGTATGCCCATTATTCTTATATTGCTCTTTCTGATGGAGTCAGAAAGTTCTTGTAGAGTTCTTTCATTTCTTTTAAGTCTCAAGTCTCTTTCTTCTTCTATCTGTGTCATTTCCAGGTTTCTATCTTCGATGTCACTGATTCTTTCCTCCATCTGGTCAACTCTACTACCTAAGCTGGTTATTTCATTCTTAATTTCTTCTATTGAATTCTTAATCTCCAGAAATTCTATTTGGTTCTTTTTTAAAATTTCAATCTCTTTCGTAAAATGCTCATGCTGTTCTTTGATTGAGTTTCTGAGTTCATTTAACTGCCTATCTGTGTTTTCTTGTATCTCGTTGAGTTTTTTCAGAACTGCAATCTTGAATTCTCTGTCATTTAACTCACATATTTCTGTATCTTTAAGTGCCTTCTCTGGAGATTTTTCACTTTCTTTCTGAGCTATCTTGTTGCCTTGGTTATTCATGGTGATTACTGGTTTATTATTTCTCGTCCTAGACATCTACATTAGTGACTTCTGCAACAGGTTGATAGGAAGAGGTCTTTCTTTTGTTTTCCAGTACTTGTTGGTAGAATGTTTTATTATTTCTCCAACTGCAATTTATTTTTCTTCTCCCACACGGTAGTGCTATGTTTTCTCTGCACTATTCCTGCTTCTCACACAATGGCGGAATTCCCAGGGAGACAGGCTTCTCCTCTGTTAATAGTTCATCTAGGTCCCAGGGCGCAGTGTCCTGTGGGTATGCGGAGAGCTTTTGATGTTCCAAACCTCTTCCAGCTCCAGATTCAGAGCCTGTATGTTTCAGCAGTTCTGCTTACTCCTGCAGGGATCCACCCAGATAGGTGGGGTCAGGGGCTGGGTGAGTTGTCAGAGGTGGCCCAGAGCAATGGTGGCGATCACCACCATAGCTGGTCCTGCTTCCTCAGCTCCCTCCCCTTTGCTGGAACTAGTTGGGCTGCGAATTTGTGTCTGCGGTCCACAGTTCTCAAAACAGCAAATTTTCTGTTGTTTTGATCTGACAGTGCTACTGTTCCACTTCTAGCACTGGGCAGGTTGGGGCGGGGCGAGCTCTGGGAGGGGAGGGAGTGGGCGGCTTGTCTCAGTGCCTAAGGCTTCATTCTCTGCTCGGCAGTGAGGGCTTAAACCACCGTTTTCAGCCTTTTTCCCTCAGTCTTTTTTCCGAGGTCTCTGCCATGAGCGTTGGGTTCAGCCGTGTTATATGCTGTCCCCTCAGCCCCGTGGAGCCCTGGCGGAGCCCTTGCAGTCCGAATTCTTCCCTCTCCCGCAGCTGCGGTAGTTCCGGGAAGCAGCGTACTTGGCGCACTGAGCTAGGTCTGCATCCTGCGCCCCAGCGGCTCTGTCTCCGCGCACTTCTCCCTTCCCTCCTCCCTCCACTCGCGCGAATCTCCCACCTGTAGGTGATTTCATTCGGTAGTGGGCCTCTTCGTCTTGCCTGTCTGCTGTGCAGGGAGTCCTTTGTGGAGTTTTTGTTGTTCGATTCTTTGTAAATTCCAGGGGAGCTTTACAGAGGCTCACCTCACGCCGCCATTTTTCCCTATTTGAGTTATTTCCAGTTAGGAGATATTGTGAATAACATTGCTGCTATAAAATTTCTTGTGCTTGTTTTTGGTAGACATATGCACTCACTTCTCTATATACTTATGTACAGAATAGTTGAATCATAGGGTAGGTATGTATTTTTTCAGCTAAATGAGATACTGCCAAAAAGTTTTCCAAAGTGATTTTTTATATTTATGCTCCCACCAGTACTGTATGAGAGTTCCAGTTGCTCCTGATTTTTGCCAACATTTGGTACTGATGTTCTTGTTTTAAATATCAGCCATTTTGGTGTGTGTGTGTGTGTGTTTGTGTGTGTGAGTGTGTGTGTTGGTATCTCATGATTTTAATTTGAAATTTGGATGGCAATTTTAACTAGATTGCATAGCTTAAAACTGGTGGGAGAGATGGGAATGCCCAGCACAGTGCTCTCAAAACAATGACAGATGGTATAGTAAACACTGTGCAAATTAGTTCAAATGGTATAGTGGAGAACTGGATAGAGAAGGGATGGGGAAAAGTTCAAGGGAAAATCCAAGCTTCTTCACTGTTTTTTTTGGGTTCACTTTCCTCCCTTCTCTAGACAAAATAGTTCTTTCCTTGGAAGAGAGCAGAGACCTCAAGGTTGTCCTTTGAGCTTGGGTATACTGAGACAGTTAATAACAATCCCTGAGATGAGAATGATGTTGTGTATTGGAAGTACAGAAAGAAAGCCAATATGGTTGATGTGTAATAAAAAATGGAAAGATATAAATTATGTTAGATAGATCAACGGGAACCATCATTTGAAGATCTTATAGGCTACGAGAAAGAGCTTAAAGTTTATTCTAAGCACAATGGTGATCCAGTAAAGGGTTTTTGGCAGAAGAGTGATTTGTTTTGAAAACATCACTCTGGATAGTATGTAAAGCAATGGTTCTCAATTTTGGCTACACATTGGACTCATCTGTAGAACTTGAAAAAATACTGATTCCTGCCACACCCATTTGATAGAGATGCAAGATGCAGAGTAGATAAATGCTGTGTTGCCTCATCCCGGGAACACATCAAAATTACAACTAAATTATAGAACAATCAACCTGGAGAGCCATTTGAATTCTAGCTGAACAAAAGTTTTATGAATAAGGATATAAAGAAGAAGCCATGTCAAGACTGGTAGGAGGGTTGGAGGTGCGAAACAGGCTGACCCTAAACCTCCCTATGGTAGGTGAAAATTGGGAGGGATATCTTGGCGACAGAGGTCCCACCCCCACACAAGACTCCCCAGCCAGGAGTACTGGTGCCTGAAAGAGGAGCCCCACAATATCTGGCTGTGAAAAATTGTGTGGATTTTGGCAGTCTGGGTGGGATGGAAGGCTGTAGGAAACCAAGACACCCTCTTAAAGGGTCCACATAGACTCACTTGCAGACACAGCCTGGGCTCCAGCAGAGGGACAGTGACTTGGGGGGGTGGGCATCATAGACATAAGGGGTCAGACTGAGGTGTGTGGCTTCAAGTGGAAAGATAGTTGCCATTTTCCCTGTGTCATGTCCTCTTTCCATGCAGCCAGCAGGTGGGCAGCGTCCTTCTTGGGTTGAGTCTTCCCCCACACCCCTGGCCAAATCTGAATCTGAAATGGTTTGGTGAGCTCCACTTGCTCCGCCCTGGTGACTCACTGAGACTCAGCCCAACCCAAATCCATACCACAGGAGGCTTTATTGGTAGCTGAACCTTACAGGAGCTAGCAACCAGCAACAGGCCTAGGTGTGTCCTAGGTATTGGCAGAGCTAATCCCGACCCTGAACTGGTTGCCACTGTCCTTGCTTCACAGTGTGGTCTTTCCCACACACCTCCAGGTCCAGCACAACCATAGATCACTTTGTGGCTCTTACCAGATAGTCCCTGGCCCATCACAGGCAGTGACTGACATGGGCCTGCACCAAATCCCCTCCCAAGAGACCCCAGAACCAATATACTTGGAGGTTGGCTTCAGACCACAGCAGAGCACCACCCAAATAGCCCCACAAGTGGCACACCCAAAGGGCAATATCAGCAGGCACCAGATCTCACTGGGGTGAGCTCCCCTCACAGCAGCCTGTAAGCTATTGACGTGGCCAAACTGCAAAGTCAGTCAGCCTGAGGGTCAATCCCACCCACTGATGTGCTAATAGCAATCAAGGCTCAAATATAACAGAAGGGCACACACAACCACACAAGGGACACTCCTGGAGCACCCAGCACAGGTGACCAGGGAGACTATGCCACTCTGGGCCCCATTGGATACCTACTACATGAGGCCACACAGCAGGACTGTGAGACATAGCAGAACTACCTAATACATGGAAACAAACACAGAGGCAGACAAAATGAGGAAACAAAGAAATACACCCCAAATAAAAGAAGAGCAGAAAACTCCAGAAAAAGAACTAAAAGCTATAAAGGCAAGCAACCTACCAGAGACAGAGTTCAAAACACTGGTTACAAGCATGCTCAAGGAACTTAGTGAAAACTTCAACAAAGATAAACATAAAAAAGACATAGAAACCATAAAAAAGAAATAGTCAAAAGTGAAGAACACCATAACTGAAAGGAAGAATGCACTAGAAGGAATCACCAGCAGACTAGATAAAGCAGAGGATTGAATCAGCGATTTGGAAGACAAGGAGAAAAGACTCAATCAGAACGCAAAAAGAAATAAGAATTAAAAAAATAATGAGAATAGTTTAAGAAATCTCTGAAACAACATCAAACGTAACAACATTCACACCCTGTGAGTAGCAGAAGAAGAGAGAAAGCAAGGGACTGAGAATTTATTTGAAGAAATAATGTCTGAAAACTTTCCTAACCTGGTGAAGGAAGTAGACATACAAGCCCAGGAAGCACAGAGAGTGCCAAACAAAATGAATCCAAACAGGCCCACACCAAGACACATTATAATTAAAATGGCAAAGGTTAAAGGCAAAGAGAGAATCCTAAAAGCAGCAAGAGAAAGGCAACGAGTAATTTATGAGGGAGCTCCCATAAGATTGTCAGCTGATTTCTCAAGAGAAACTTTATAGGCCAGAAGGGATTGGCAGGTGTAAAGCAAGGGCCTACAACCAAGTAATTTACCCAGCAAGGCTGTCATTGAAAATTGAAGGACAGACAGAGAGCTTCTCAGACAAGGAAAAACTAAAGCCGTTCATAACCACCAAACCAGTATTACAAGGAATGTTAGAGGGACTTCTTTAAGATGGAAAAAATAATAAAAAATGTGAATAATAAAATAGCAATAAGTACATATCTATCAACAATTACTTTCAATGTAAATGGATTAAGTGTTCCAATCAAAAGGATAGGGTGGCTAAATTGATAAGAAAACAAAACCCTTACTGCCTGCAAGAGACTCACTTCATATCAAAAGACACACACAAACTGAAAGTAAAAGGATGGAAAAAGATATTACATGAAAATGGAAATGGAAAAAATAAAAGAAGCTGGGTTAGCAATACTTACACCAGTCAAAATAGACTTTAAAACAAAGGCTATAACAAGAGACAAAGAAGGACCCAGTATTCCCAGTTCTGGGTATTTATCTGAAGAAAGCCAAAATGCTACTTCTAGGGGATGTGTGCATCCGTATGTTCATTGCAGCATTATTTACAGTAGAAAAGATGTGGAGGCAGCCTGGGTGTCCATGAATGGATGAATGGATAAAGAGGAGGTGGTACATATATACAATGGAGTATTGCTTGGCCATGGAAGAGAATGCATTCTTGCCTTCTGTGGTGGCATGGATGGACCTGGACAGTATTGTGCTGAGAGGAGTATGTCAGACAGAGAAAGATAGGTGCAATGTGATTTCACTTATATGTAGAATCTGAAAAACAAAATAAACAAACAAACAAAACAGAAACACATTCATAGATACAGAGAACATTTTGATGTTTGCCAAATGGGAGGATTGAAGGGGTGGGTGAAAAATGGGAAGGGATTAACATGTACAGATTGGTTGTTATAAAGTAGTCATGGAGATGTACAGTATAGCACAGAAATATAGTCAATAATATTTTAGTAACTACATATGGTTTCAGATGGGTACTAGATTTATTGGGGTGATAGATGAAAGGAGAGTTGGGGGACGGTGAAAAAAGTGAAGGGATTAAGAAGTACAAATTGGTAGCTACAGAATAGTCATGGGGATGTAAAGTGAAACACAGTGAATAAAGTCAATAATATGGTAATAACTATGTATATTGCCAATTGGGTACTAGACTAGTAAGAGGAATCACTTCTGAAATTATATAAATGTCTAACTACTATGCTGTACACCTGAAACTAATATAAAGTAAAATTGAATGTCAACTGTAATTGAAAAATTAAAAAAGGGGAGAAGGTGAAGGGGAATAAGAGGTTCAAATTTCCAGATATAAAACAAGTAAGTCGTGGGGATATAATGTACAGTATGAGGAATATAGTCAATAATATTGTGATAGCATAGTTTAGTGTCAGATGGTTGCTGGATTTATGGTGATCACTTCTTTAGGTATATGAATGTTGAACACATGAAACTGATATAATGCTGTATGTTAGCTACATTTTTAAAAATTGAAATCTTTTTTAAAAAGTGAAAGGAAAGAAAAACTGATTCCTGAGTCTTACCTCCTGAGATTGCGATTCAATTGGCTTGGAGTACAGCCTGGTAATTGAGAGTGAAGGCAGAAGGAAGTGGACAGATTTGAGACATATTTTGCATATGGAATATACTGGGTTTGGAGATTGACTATAGACTATAAGGAAAGGTTGAAGTGAAAGATGTGGCCCAATGTCTAACATGGGGCTTACAGGAGATGTTAGTGCCATTCATTGAAACGGAGAGCACTGAGGGAGGAGGAGCAGATTGGGGGTGGGTGTGTGAGTTCATTTCTGTACATGTTAAGTTTAAGATAAATGAGCTATTCGAGGAGGTAGACAGAACTTAATAATGATTGGATATCGTGAGAGCAATGGGAGAGGAAGAGCCTTGGAGGATATCCTCCTTTAGTATCCTATGTTTCAACCTTTCCATGACTCTTGTCTTGGTCATTTCCAGTTCTGTGGTTGAGAAAAACTGCTAAAATTTTGCCTCTTCAATTTCAGTGAAAAAAGATGGCTTGATCAAGATAAAATGAAACAAGTTCTGACTCCCTTCGGGGAAATGCAGGTTCTGAGCTAGGACTTTATACCTATTGTCTTATTTACTATTCTAAACCACTGAGGTTGGTATTATTTCTATTTTACAGTTAAAGAAACTAAGGCCCAGAAAAGTTAAGCAATTCATCCAGAGTCATACGACTATTCACATGCAACATCCAGGAGCATATTTCTGCCATAAGTGCTTAGAGAATTTATTTATTTGTTTATTTGTTTGTTTATAGTTGTCCTCCAAACCCTGTCCTTGTTACATGCTCAGCTTCCCCCAAACCAGTCACTACTTTCCGTAGTAATACTGATCACGAGCTTTTCATACTCCTTTACTTACAGTCTCATCATGTGGTATGCCTTTGTGAGCACAGAGGATCCTGCATAGAGACTTTCTGAGGAGCATCAAAGGAGTAAAGAGTTTCCTTAAATAGAAACAAGATAGGCTGGTGGACAGAAGTGTGATCACCATTAGTGAGCTCCATCTCTTGAGTCCTATCCTATAGTAATATGCCAACACTCCTGCCTCTGAAACAGAGATCCCAAGAGCTGGAAGAACCCTTCCAGAGCTAAGAGTCTCATTCCAAAGGTAGGTAAACAGGGCAGAGAAAAGCAAGGTAGTTTGCTCAAAGTCACAGAGTCAATTAGAGGCAGGATTATAGTAATCCTTGGATGTACTGAGCCTCTATTACCTTTATCCTAGAGTTCTGAGGGTGTTTCCAGCAGCCCTTCATATCCAAATTGATCCTCACACCCTGGTGAAATATAGAGGAGGCAAGAAAAGGAATATATTCTCAGTAGAGGGTTCCCAAGAGCACATATCTCTGGGAGGAGGCTTTCTGAAGGAAGGGGCAGGGGGTGGGGGAAGAAGACAGAATCCTTCAAGTTGTAGCACAGACTCTGCCCAGAGCCTCTGCAGTCACATCCCATTCTGCAAACTAGTCCTGCAGCCCTCAGCTTGTGGCTGGAAAAAGACATAGGACAGGGCTCCTTAATGAGAACATTTGGGAACTCAGGAAAGGTTAATGATCTGCAGCCTCAACCATCCATCAGCTGCCCAGCCAGAGATAGCAAACACTGTTACTCATCTAATTAGCCAGGAAAGGCTGGGCAGGGGCTAAAGACAGGGCCTTGAGGATTATAGTCTAAGGGTCCACTCGCTTAGGGCTGTTGAAAAGAGGCTACCAATGGGAACAAGTTCCAATTTCCAGAGGCAGTTGGGAGTAGACTCACTCCTATCTGTCCCCCCATGGCTCTGGCTAAAGGCTATGGCAAAGGCATGGAACGACATAGACATTAATTGACGGCCTCCTCTGTGCCAGGCATTGTGCCAGTCAGTCCTATATGTGTCATCTTATTTTGTCCTCCCAACAGCACTGCAAGGTTCTTACATTTACTGAACACCTGTTGTATGTCAGTCACTTTACATATATTTTCATCTTTCATACTTCTAAGAGTCCTAGGAATTAGTTGATATTTTGCTCATCCTATAGGAGAGAGATGAAGATTTACAGAGCATAACTGGTTTACTTGCTGATTTATTCAACAAATGTGTATAGCATAACCACTGTGTTCCAGGCACTGTGCTAGGTGCTGAGGATATGATAGTAAAAAGGCAGACACAGACTTTGCCCTCATGGAGACCACTGTCTAATGGGGGAAACAAACATTAAACATGAGCTTACACAATTAGTAAGCAGCAAGACTAAGATTGGGATCTGATTGTAGTGGAAAGCTGTAGGCAAGATGGTAAGGGGACTGAGGTGACAGATACTGTGGGAATCAGACCAGAATACCCTTGTTCATGGCTGGCTTACGCTTGCTTCAGGAGGCCAAGCCCTGGGACAAATGATATACTGCTGCTGGTGGAGTTGAAGACCTCTTGAGGTATATGTGCTCATTGCATTCTGGAAGGTTCTTGTCCTTTCCAGTTTCCATGACTTATTTCACTTCTAAAGATGAGGTGTTGGGGTTTAGACCAGCTTTGTGATTGCTGACCAGTCAATGGGGTGGGCCGTGGCAGGGGAATGGGCATTCGCTCTGAACACCTAGTGTGTTCCCAACCCTATGCCAATTCCTGTGAAAGGATGCTCAGGAGCAACAACACGGATTTTATTTTTTCAAGAGAAGCTTCTAATCTAGGTTGAAAATGTGATTTATTTATGGAAAGATTAAGGAAGACAGCCAGTTGAGAGTTGAACAGGGTAGTTCTGGCTGATCAGCTTAGAAGCCTGAGAATCTTTGAGGGTTTTTGGAAGACAGAGGGGAAGGGGGATAAGACAGGGAAAGTGTGCAAGTAGTAAGAGAGAGAAAAAAATACCTGTGAAGGAGAGAAAGAGAAAAACAGAGAGACATGGAGAGATACAGACAGAGATGGGAAAGAGAGAAAGAGATAGAAAGAAAGAGGAGAGTACAAGTGATATAGGAGAGATACAAAGACAAAGTATGGCAGAGACCAGAGCAACAATGAATGTGACAAATTGAGAGACAGTAGACAGAGTTAGAGGAACAAAGCAAGAGGCTGGGGGCCTGCAGTTAAACAGGAGGAGGCTCAAATGATGATGTCACCTCTCACCCACTTTGAGGCTCTACAGACCACTGTGGAATCTGGCTTCAAGTGACTACTGCATCCCAAAAAGAGCTTTTTGCACTAATGATGGGCCCAGTTTTCTGAGCATCTGAAAAAGGAGAAAGTGCACTTGCCTACATGTGTATGTGTGCACGTGTGTGCATGTGTGTATGTGTGTGTGTGTGTCTGTGTAATTGATAGAAATCACCACATGGGCATATATATTCATTTTCCACATTCTCACACTTACAAGCCTTATTTCTTGCAAAGTTGAACTTGTAAAGGGAATCATCTTTTTCCATTAGATTGCATTCTCACTCCATTTAGAAAAGATCTCCACTAGGAGGTGACTTCTTATCATTTGAACCACAAGAAAATGTCCCCAAATAGAAATATCAGAACACTTAGGTTCAGATATAGGCAAAATCAGTACCTAGCCATTTATTAGCTGTGTGACCTTGAATTGTTTTGTCAGCTTCTCTGGGTCTCAGTTTTATCCCCAATGACAAAGTGGTTGTATTTAGTCCTTGGCCATTTTCCCATTTGAGCACGTGCGAGAAACAGGTGTTGCCTGGGCCCCCAAGGAAATCTATCCTGATGAACTTTAATTTGAAAGGGTGAGGGGTGGGGAGGGGATAAACAGATCAGATCAGAAGGCAGTGTGGAATGAGGCACGGGTATAAATAAAATAATGCCTAAATAAGTCATCTGAGATGGAATGGGCCCCAGGAAACTCGGGTCTTGTTCAGGCTCTCTTGTCCCAGTTGGCTGGCTCAAGGGAGGGACTTCCTCCTCTCACACTCTTCTTAGCTCCTGTTTGCTTCCTGCCTGGCTTCTACCTCCCTTCCACTTATCACTTAGTAGGGCTAATATAGCCTGCCTTGCAGTAGGGAAATACCTCCACACACCATTTTTATTTCCAGTGGAAGATTTCAGTTCTGTGCAATGGAATATAACAGGGTTGAGGACCTCATGGAATGTCAGGAAGGATTAATAGGGACTTCCAATTGAGAAATTAACATGGATGGATGGTGGGAAGGGAGACAGAGTAAAAGACCAAATATGGGGTTTGTTCTTCAGGCAATGTTAAGGGTGCCTTGAGGGAAAATGGTCACATCTTGCTTGACTGGTCATGGGCAAGGTCAATCCCTTTCTTTCCACCCCTAACCACTCTAGCTCAAACAGCTCTTCTACATTTGTGACTGGATTACTGCAAGAGCTTCTTTCTCGGCCTCTTTGCCTCCAGCTTCCTGCCTCTTTTGTATTCACCACCCTTCCCTTTATCTTTCTATATTTCAACATTGCTTATGTCTCCTCTACTTGACTGTGAGCTATGTGACAGAAGAAACTGAATCATCTTGTTAATTGATTAATTCCCTTTGCCAAACACCATGTTTTTCATAGAGGAGGTGCTCAACAAGTGTTTGGTAGATTAATAAATGAATGAATACATACTATGGGCCTGTCACTTTGCTAGTCATTGTAGCGTGTTCCTCCCACAGCCTCCCACAGTCCGTAGTGTTTGTTCCTATCAAATAACTTATCCACAGTTTGTAATTTTGTGTTTACTAGGCTAGGAATCTTGTAAGGATAGGGACCACATCGATCAAGTTTACCTTCCTTGACATACCTTACACCCAGCACTTTGCACAGTTTTGAATGAATGTGTGAATGAATTTTCCACTGGGAATGTATTTTTCTTCCATCTCTGACTATACATTCATTGGACACCTATTTATGTGCAAGGCCATGTTCTCTGCATTGGAAATTTCGCAATGGACAAAACAGACAAAACTCCTGCTTTGATGGAGCTTATATTTTAGTGGGGAAGGCAGTTGATAAATCAATGGACATATATTTATATAAGCAATGTAAAGTAGTGATAAGTGCTATGAATAAAAATGAAGCACGGCAAAAGGTATAAGTGGAAGGGATTCTTATTTTAGCTGGGGACTTCAAAGAGGACCTCTCTGAAGAGGTGTCATATGAACAGAGACCTGAATGAGGGGAAGGATGAGGCATTCCAAGCAAAGGGAGCTAAGAGTGCAAAGGTTCTGATGCAGGAATGTGCTTGGCAAGTTTCAGGAAATGTAAGGAGGCCAGTGTGGCTAAAGCATAGTGAACAAGGAGATGAGGAAGACATAGGGTCAGAGAGTTAGGTAGAGGCCAGACCATATAGGGTTATAACTTTGAACATAGTAAAGAGTTGAGAGATTATTCTTAATAAAATCAAAAGCCAACAAGAGATTTTCAAGTAAACAAATGAAAACAATTGATTGTTTTTTAATAGATCTGTGAACACTGGTGAAGAAAATCCTGAGGGAAGTGTGGAAGGAGAGAACCCAGTTAGAAAGCTAGTACAGTAGGTCAGGTGACAAATGATTACAGCTCGGGCCAGAGTGTTAGTAATGAAAATGAGGAGAGAGTGGTTGGACACAATATATGTTTGGAATGCAGAGCCAACAGACCTGTGGATAGTTTGGATGTAAGGTATGAGAAAAAGGGAAAGAGGAATCAGGGATGAATCTAAGGATTTTATCCAGTTTAAGTCCCATTCATCATGGCTCAGTTCAAAGCCACCTCTTCTGGGAAGCTTTCCTAGACACACCCTACCTTATCACCATTAAAAACAATACTTCCCCCTTGATTCCCATAGCAACTGTATAATGCTGACAAGAGCATTCTACCTTCTGGAAGAGCAGAGCTACCTGTGTACATAGCCCTCCCTCACTTGACTTAAAGTTCCTCAGGGACTCCTTCATTGTCATCTTTGTAGCCTTCACTGAACCCAGCACAATGGCTTGTGTAGAATATCTGACTAATAAATACTAGTGAGATTGACTAGATTAACTAAATTGAAGCTGTTTATTATTACTTCCAGTGTATGGTTGCAAATTTCCAATCATTAGAAGGTAAGCAGAATAATTATTTCAACATCACCAGCTTTTAATTACTAAATTCCATTTGATGGATGCCTCTACTTGAGTTATGGACATCATGAGGATTAAAATGTGGTCCCTTAATTAAAAGGAAGTTCTCATGTTTAGTAAGTGGTGTGGAGGGTACTCAAGGAGGATATTGAGTAGATCCTATTCTCACAGTTCATGTCCAGTTAGAGAAGTTGTGAGGAGAAGTAAAAACTGCCTAGAAGAGGACCAAGATGATACTTATAAAAATGGCAGAAGTGACAGGAGGCAGGGATTTTGGAAGCATGAGAGTTGAAGTATATGGACCAGGGTTCAAATTTCAGCTCTACCATTTACTAATCATCGTACTCTAAGGAAGTCATTTTTTCAGTTATTGCTTGCTATTAATTGGGGTACGACTTATATACAAAAAGTGCATCAATTTTAAAGTGTATAACCTGATTAATTCTTACAGTTGCATGCACACATGTAAGTATCCCTCAGATCAAAACGTAGAACATTTCCATTAACCCAGGAGATCCCTCATGGCCCACTCACAATAAGTACCTTCTGGAGAGGTAGCTACTATTATAACCTTTATCACCATATAGTGGTTTTGTCTGTTTTCAGTCTTCATGCAAATGAAATCTTAAAGAATGCAATCTTATGTGTCTGGATTCTTTCTGAGCAAGTTATTCAAACTCTTTAAAACCCAGTTTCCTCGTCTATATAACAGGAATACTAATACCACTCACATCAAAAGGGTGTAAAAATTTAATGAGACGAAACATTATAAAATGCTCAGGATAGTGCCTAGGACATAGTGTGCACTGAGTAAATATTGGTCCTTTCCTTCCTTTCTAAGTTCCTAGAGCTGTATTAGGTGCAAATATTGGTGTACACAGGAAGTATAAATGGCAGCTTATACCCTTAAGGAGCTTATAATCTAGTTAGGGAGACAAGGATGTAAAGTGCTTGGTGAGTAGTAAAGAACAATATTAATATAAGATGCTATTAAGATAATGAATGTAGTAATACAGATTACTAATCTCACTTCTAATTAGAGAGGAGTCAGACAATATAGTGAAATCATAAAAAAGCAAACGTTTTGGAGTTTTTAGAATTCTGTTATATCTCCAGTTTATCCACTTACCAGCTGTGTGACCTTAGTGATGACACATAATGTCTCTAAGCCTCAGTTTATTCATATGCAGAGAGGGAATAATACTATTAACTACCTCATGGGATTGCTGAGCATATTGAATACAACAACATATGTCAAGTGCCTGCCACAGGTGTGGGAACATAGCATAAATTTAAACAATCATGTTTCCTGAGGTTTTTCCCTGATTTGCAAAAATAAGATTCATAAACATCCAGAAGTACCTGTCAATCAGTGTTGACTGAGTGGTTTGCAAAACCTCACCTACTCCTGTTGAAGCCCAAGGAACCAACTCTTTGTTTACACCTCTACTTTTCTCTAGTAGACACCTGAAATACTACCAGTGACAACTTGTCTATAGACTCTGTCTCTGAATCCCCACAAGCATGCTCCTTTTTTCTGTGTCCATGAGGCTTAACTCCTAGTGACCCAGGTCCTTGACTGGGATTCCCTCTTGGCAGGCTGACTGTGCAGCCTTCCACCAGGGGCCATGGCAAATTGATCCAAGTGTATCCAGTGGAAGACTCATTTGTCACTGAGGAGTGCAATTTTCATGGCCATTTGAAGTCAACATTTGGAAATCAAAATCATTTAAACATTGTTTAGCATCATAGTGTTTTGAGAAAGCATTTTCAAAACGGTTTTATGCATTCTGCATCCCACTGTTCAAAACAAAAGGTTTTTTTTTGGGAAAAAACAACAACTTAAAAATCAGCACGTCTTGAAAATATTTTTCATACCAAAACAAATGTCTCAAAAGCTTTTTTCAGATATGATGATTAGTGAGATGATTCAGCCTCAGAGAATATTTTCTCTAATGTTGTTCTGATGATTGTATTTTGCAGACTTGATTTAGTCAGATTATTGTCTCAAAACCATATTTGTTTTCTATCTTCAGACTCAGCCAAGAGACCAAAGAAATTTAAAACCTTAAAGCTTCAACATAACACATTTCTTGAGTAAATGAATAATCTTTTTCTTCTTGTCTTGGCTTACAGGAGACTCAGAGTTATGTTACAAAGAGGTAACTATTTTACCCTTGGTTCTGTTTTCCTTCACCTTTTTTTTTTACAAAACAGCTTTATTGAGGTATAATTGATAGACCAAAACCATCACATATTTAATGTATACAATTCAATGAAATGGGTATAGGCATACAACTGTGAAACCATCACCTCAATCAAGGCAATAGGACATATTTATCACATCCGAACATGTCCATGTGTCCCCATTTTTTTTGTGTGTGTGGCCAGAACACTTAATATGAAATCTAACCTCTTAATAAGTATTTTAGGACTGCTCTGTGAAAGTCTTAGAAGATAACATAGACAATGGTCTTGACATTGGTCTTGGCAATGATTTCTTGGGTATGACACTAAAAGAACAAGTAACAAAAGCAAAAATAGACAAGTGGGGACTACATCAAACTAAAAACTTCTGCACAACAAAGGAAATAATCAATAGAATGAAAAGGAAACGCACAGACTGGGAGAAAATATTTGCAAACCATATATCTGATAAGGAGTTAGTATCCAAAATACATAAGGAACTCCTACAACTTAATAGCAAAAAATCAAATAACCCAATTTTAAAAATAGACAAAGCACTTGTAGACATTTCTACATGGTTTTCCTATCACTCTTGATCTTTATTCATTTCCCCATTTCCCATTTCTCTGATTTTTTTATGTTTATCTGCCTCATATCCATTTTGGAAGCAGATGGAGTTATTGACATACAAAATATAAATCTTTCAAAATATACAAACAAGAAAAAATCTACTCAGTAGAAATTGAGTAAAATATTTGAATTGGAATTTCACAGAATAAGAAATCTGATGTTATGGGAAAATGCACAATTGCAGTAGTATTCAGATAAATGTAAATTTGAAAAAAAACATGAGATATTGTTTAACACATTCAAACAGCAAAATTAGAAAGTCGGATAATACTATGAGCAGATGATGATATGCGGAATCATATATTCTCATGTAAAGGTGGTGGGAATATGAACTGATACAGTTTCTCTGGACAGTAATCTGGAGGTGCTTAAGGAAATTAAATATGAATAAATCTTATGACCAAGTTTATAGTACTGGAACACATCTATTAAGGGACATGTGCAATGATGTTTATGGAATCATTTTTTTTTGTGAAAGCAATGAAGGCAAACTAGATATGTATGATTAGGGGACTGGATAAGAAAAATGTGATCAGAATACCATGTAAGATCAGAACTAATCATCTAGATATATGTCTTAATCAGCTCAGTCTGCCCTAACAAAATACCATAGATTGGGTGACTTAAAAACCAGACATTTATTTTCTATAGTTCTGGAGGCTGGAAGTTCAAGAACAGGGTGACAGCATGGTCAGTTTCTGGTAAGGTGAGGGCTCTCTTCCTGAGTTGCAGATGGCTATCTTCTTTCAGTGTCCTCATGTGGCAGAGAGAGAGAAAGCAAGATGTCTGGTGTCTTTTTATAAGAACACAAATCCCATCATGATGTCCCCACTGTCATTACCTCACCTAACTCTATTACTTTTGAAAGGTCCCTGTTTCCAACTACCATCACTTTGGGGTTTAGGGCTTCAACTTATAAATTTTGGAGGGACACAAACATTCAGTTTATAACAATACACCTTAAGCAACATAAATAGATCTTAAACAAAAATGATGTACAGTGAAAAATTGATAAAGGGAATTTCATAGTATAATTTATGGTAAAAACACTATAAATTTTTAAGATCACACATGTATCTAAACAAATATATGGATGATTGATTGAAAGGATGTCTATTAAGTATATTTGAATGGATACCTATGGGGGCAGAAAGGAAATCAGATAGGAGATGGGAAATGAAAAGGAAAATAATAAAATTAATTAAAACAGTGAGAGGTTTTGGGAACGTACAGAGGGATAGTGGATGGGGGGAGGGGGGTTCACACAGTGTGAGGGATATAAATGATAAACGTCTAAGTTTTGCTTTGTCTTGTGCACCTGAAACTAATTAAAAAATAAATAAATAAATAAATAAAAACAAACAAACAAAAAAAAACAAAAAAGAGAGTCCTTGTAATGAAGACTGTGTGCCATTAACCAAGGAATATGAGTGACTCAGGTGTGTGAATCTTGAGGTCAAAGTAACTTGAAAAATATTTATAAAGTTAAGGGGTTTATTACATGTTTCAATGCTAGCTTTTATAAATGTACAAGAAAACTTCCCTGGACTATAGTATATGGACTTTTAAGATGAAACCAATCTCTGTGCCTATCTCAGGATCATATGAATGGTGTGCAAGGAGTCAAGATGATTTCTATGGAAATTAGGGGTTGGATTCTAAAATCAAGCTTTACCTTATTTTCAGAATGAGAAGGAGGTCTGAAGTGGCAGCATAATTTTTTCCATAGACACTATAGTGGTGGAAGGTTGTGTGTAGGCAGCAAAGTGATCTCTGAATTCCATTCAAGAACATCTAGTCTAAAAAAAAAAAGGTAGATGAATGATGCACAGTGTGGATGCTATTGTCTGGCTTGGGGAATGGGAGTAAAGATAGAAGAAAGGAGGCATGATTGAAAGAAAGAGGTTATTTGGGGCAGGGAGCAAGACGGAGAAATATAGTTGTGGATGAGAAGAGTGAGAGTACAGGTTGTGCTGATCAGAGATATTTGGAGATTAGAGGTTTGCTAGATTGGGGGAGGGTGGGGGTGGTAAGGGAAGAGAAAGACTTTTCTAAATGGAAACTAAGAGCTTAACATTTAAGTGACTCCATCACTCATGCCTAGGTGCCCATCAGCCTGAGAGGAATCACTCTGATGACCCCATCCTTCCTACACACATCCCATTGCACAGTGTTACTGTTGAAAGTTGATGGGACTAGGGCATGCAGTCACTGTCAAAGCAGGCTTGCCTAGCTCACTGGATTCCATTCCGGTAGGAGGAGATAACAATAGACTGATGACAAAATGCACTGGGTGTATCATGAGAGTTCCAGAATCATAATTCTGAGTATGGCACTTAATAGGCTTTGAGTATAAAACACATTTTTTGCCCTTTGGATGCTACTAATAAAATAAGAGATGTGTTTGTTTTCAAGGCATAACATGGAATCAGAACTTATTTAATTTTAGGGAACATTATTGAGTATCATCTGTAAGCTTAGAACTGAGATAAAAGATTAAAACAAAAACAAAAGAAAAGCATGATTGCCAATACTCAAAGAATTCAGAGTTAATCAGTTTTCTAGTTCTCAAAATTGAACCTAGCATTGACATTTTGAAGTCAATCAATGAACATATAATCCCACCTGTGCCATTTTTTTAAGGGATGGGATTATGAATGTTTGCCAGTAAAGCAGAGAAGAGAAAGAAGTTATGCTGAGAACTTACCATGTATCAGGCCCCATTACTGAGTTTCTTATGCATTCTTTCATTGGGATTCTGGAACAGAGGTCCTTGGAGAAACAGAAGACATTGGGGATATTATCCCTAGAGATGAGGGATGTCTTGGCTGTCTCTAGATGTCTGAGGATTTGTCATTTGTAAAGAGACAACTGTGCCTTGTAGCTCCAGAGGGAAAACCCTAGCCCAAGAAGGAACTTTTCAAAGGGATAACATTACTTAACAGGTAAAATAACTCAAAAGTATAATACTATTAATAGTTACAGCTTCTGGGCACTGGATATTTTGCTAAGCTGCCTCAAGTTCATTATTGGTGGCATCCAGCCTCAGTTCACAGTGAGGCCAACCTTACATGCCTCCAGGTACAGTACAGTACAGTCACCCATATACAGCTTTGGGGCACCTACTAGGGAGCCACAGGCCAGTAACATGCAAGGCTGAAATTGCCCTGCACCAGAGTCCTGCCCAAGAAACACCAGAAACAATATACTCAGAGGCTAACTTCATACCACACCAGAGCACTACCCAGTTAGACCCACAAGCAGCACATGCAAAGGGCTGAAGTAGGCACAAGAGCCCACAAGTACAAAGCCTCCTCGGAGGGGTAAGCCCTAACACAGCAGCTCATACACTGCGGGTGAAGCCAATCCTCATAGCCTGGGAGTCAACCCCACTCATTGATGCACCAAAGCAATCAAGGCTCAACTTCAACAGGAGAATACACACAACACAGGAGACACCTCTGGAACACACGCAGAGGAGATTAAGTAAACTGCACAATTCAACTACACAGGGCGCATACTACATACTACATACTACATAAGTCCACCCAGCAAAGACTGAGTGACATAGGTGATCTACCTAATGCATCGAAGCAAACACAGAGTGGGAGCCAGAATGGGGAAACAAAGAAACATGTCCCAAATAAAAGAACAAAAGAAACCTCCAGAGTTGGAACTAAGTGAAATGGAGGTAGCCAACGTATCAGAGACAGAGATTACAACACTGACTATAAGAATGTTTAAGGAACTTAGTGAAAAAATAAAGAAAGATACAGAAGTCATAAAAAACAATGAGTTAAAATTAAAAAAAAATATAACAACTGAAATAAAGAACACATTTGAAGGAGTTACCAGCAGATTAAATGAAGCAGAGGATTGAATCAGTGATTTAGAAGACAAGTTAGCAGAGATCACCCAATCAGAACAACAAAAAGAAAAAAGAATAAAAAATAATGAAAACAGTTTAAGAGACGTGTGGGATAACATCAAACACAACAACATGTGCATGCTAGGAATACCAGAAGTGCAAGAGAGGGAGCAAGGGATCGAGAACATATTTAAAGAACTAATGGCTGAAAACTTCCCTAACCTGGTGAAGGAAATCGACATACAAGCCCAGGAAGAGCAGAGAGTTCTGACCAAGATGAAACCAAACAGGACCACACAAAGACATATTATAGTTAAAATGGCAAAGGTTAAAGATAAAGAGAAAATCCTAAAAGCAGCAAGAGACAGACAGCGAGTTACTTAAAAGGATGCTGCAATTAGACTATCAGCTGACTTTTCTAGAGAAACTTTGCAGGTCAGAAGGGAGTGGCAGCAGCTATTCAAAGTGATGAAAAACAAAGGCCTACAACCTAGATTGCTTTATCCAGCAAGGCTATCATTTAAAATTGAAAGAGAGGTAAAGAGCTTCCCAGAAAAGAATAAGCTAAAAGAATTCATTACCACCAAGCCAGCATTGCAGGGGATGTTAAAAGGGCTTCTTTAAGGAGAGGAAAAACGAAAACAATCTAACTAATGAAGACCAGAAATACAAATAACAAAATGGCAGTAACTACATACCTATTAATAATCACATTAAATGTGATTAAATGCACCAATCCAAAGACATAGGGTGGCTGAGTGGATAAGAAAACAAGACCCTTATATATGCTGTATACAAGAGACTCTCACCTCAGATCAAAACACACACACAGGCTGAAAGTAAAGGGATAGAATAAGATATTTCCTACAAGTGGAAATGAGAAAAAATCTGGAGTAGCAATACTTATATCTGACATAATAGACTTTAAAATTAAAAATATAATAAAAGACAAAGAAGGGCACTACATAATGATAAAGGGATCGATCCAACAAGAGGACATAATCCTAGTAAACATCTATGCACCCAATGCAGGAGCACCTAAATATATAAAACAGATATTGACCGACATAAAGACAAAGATCAACAGCAACACTATCATAGTAGGGGACTTCAACACACCACTGACAAGGGACAGATCCTCCAGACAGAAAATCAATATGGAAACAGAGGTCTTAAATGGCACATTAGACCAGTTGGATTTAATCGATATTTTTAGAGCATTTTGCCCTAAAGCTGCAGAATATACATTCTCCTCAAGTGCACATGGAACATTTCCAAGATAGAGCATATGTTAGGCCATAAAACAAGTCTCAATAAATTTAAGAAAATTGAAATAATTTCAAACATTTTCTCTGACCACAGTGCTATGAAATTAGAAACCAATTACATGGAAAAAACTGAAAAACACAAAAATACATGAAGGCTGAACAACATGTTACTAAATAATGAATGGGTCAACAATGAGATCAAGGAATAAACCAAAAGATATCTCAAGACAAACGAAAATGAAAACACAATGACCCAAAATCTATGGGATGCAGCAAAAGCAGTCCTAAGAGGGAAATTTATAGCAATGCAGGCCTACTTAAAGAAACAAGAAAAATCTCAAATCAACAGTCTATATTTACACCCAAGAAGAACAGCAAAATAAGCCCAAAGGGAGTGTAAAGAAGGAAATAATAAAGACCGGAGCAGAAATAAATGAAATAGAGAAAAAAAACAACAAAAAATACAAAAGATCAATGAAACCAAGAGCTGGATTTTTGAGAAGATAAAGAAAATTGACAAATCTTTAGCCAGACTCATAAAGAGAGAGAGAGAGAGAGAGAGAGAGAGAGAGAGAGAGAGAGAGAGAATACAAATTAATAAAATCAGGAATGAAAGAGGAGAAATGACAACAGACACCACAGAAATACAAAGTTTTTAAGAAAATACTGTGAGCAACTATACGACAACAAATTAGACAATCTGGGAGAAATGGATAATTTTCTAAAAGCATTCAACCTTCCAAGGCTTTTTTTCTGTTTCTTCTTGAAGAAACAGAAAATCTTAATAAACTAATTACTACCAAGGAAATTGAATGAGTAATCAACAAGCTCCCAACAAACAAAAGCCCTGGACCAGATGGCTTCACACGTGTATTTTACAAAACATTCAAAAAAGTATTATCACCTATTCTACTCAAACAATTCCAAAAAATCCAGAAGGAGGGAAGGCTCCCAAACTCTTTTCATTCGGCCACTGTCACTTTGATCCCAAAATCAGACAAAGACATCGCAAAAAAAGACAACTACAGGCCTATATCCCTAATGAACATAGATGCAAAAATCCTCAACAAAACATTAGCAAACTGAATTCAGCAGTACATTAAGAAGATCTGACTCTGGGTGATGAACACACAATGGGATTTATAGATGATGTAATACAGAATTGTACACCTGAAATCTATGTAAATTTACTAACAATTGTCACCCCAATAAATTTAATTAAAAAAAAAAAAGAAGATCATACACTACAATCAAGTGGGATTCATTTCCATTATGCAAGTTTGGTTCAATATCCACAAATCAATTAATGTGATACACCACATTAGCAAAATGAAAAATAAAAATCATATGGTCAAATCACCAGATGCAGAAAAAGCATTTGAAAAAATCCACCAGCCATTTATGATAAAACTCTTAGCAAAGCAAGAATAGAGAGATCGTATCTCAACATAATAAAGGCCATATATGATAAACCCATAGCTAACATAATGGGAAAAAGTTAAAACCATTCCCCTTAAGATCAGGAACAAGACAAGGTTGCCCACTTTTTCCACTTTTATTCAACATAGTTCTGGAAATTCCAGCCACAGGAATCAAACAAGAAAAATAAATAAAAGACATCCAAATTGGAAAGGAGGAAGTAAAATTGTCATTATATGCAGATGACATGATATTATATAGAGAGAACCCCAAAGACTCCGCCAAAAACTATTACAACTGATAAATGAATTCAGTAGAGTAGCAGGATAAAAAAATAATATTCATAAATCAGTTGCATTTGTATACACCAATAATAAACTATCAGAAGGAGAAATTAAGAAAAAAGTTCCATTTACAATTGCTTCAAAAACTGTAAAATACTTAGGAATAAATTTAACCAAAGAACTAAAAGACCTGCACTCAGAAAATTATAAGACACTGAAGAGAGAAATCAAAGAAGATACAAATAAATAGAAACACATACCATGCTCATGGATAGGAAGAATTAATATAGTTAAAATGTCCATATTGCCTAAGGCAATATATAGATTCAACATAATTCCTATCAAACTATCAAGGGCATTTTTCACAGAAATAGAAAATATAATCCTAAAATTTATATGGAACCATAAAACACCCTGAATAGCCACCACAATGTTGAGAAATAATAAAGTGGGCGGTATCACAATACCTGACATCAAATCATATTACAAATCTATAGTAATCAAAACAGCATTGTACTGTCATAAAAACAGACACACAGATCAATGGAACAGAATAGAGAGCCCAGAAATAAATCCATACCTATATGGTCATTTAATCTATGACAATGGAAGCAAGAATTTACATTGGGAAAAAGATAGTCTATTCACTAAATGGTGCTGGGAAATCTGGACAGACACATGTAAAAAAATGAAATTGGACCACCTCCTTACACTATCTACAAGAATAAATTAAAAATGGATTTAAGACTGAAATGTAAGATCTGAAACCATTAAACTCCTAGAAGAAAATATGGGAAGTAAATTTGCAGACATTACCGTTAACAATATTTTTACTGCTATATCCCCTTGAGCAAGGGAAGTAAGAGAAAAAGTAAACATATGGGATTACATCAAACTGCAAAGTTTTTTTTCACAGCTAAGGAAACCATCAATAAAACAAAAAGGCATCCTACTGAATGGGAGAAGTTATTTGTCAATGATACATCTGATAAGGGTATAATACCCAAAATTTATAAAAAGCTCATGCAACTCAACACCAAAAAAACAGACGACCTAATTAAAAAATGGGCAGAGGACATGAAGAGACATTTTTCTAAAGAGGACATACAGATGGCCAACAGACATATGAAAAAATTCTCAACTTCACTAATCATTAGAGAGATGCAAATAAAAACCACGACGAGATACCCCCTCACTCTGGTCAGAATGGCTATCATCAATAAATCAACAAACATGTGCTGGCGAGGATGTGGAGAAAAGGGAGTCCTTGTTCACTGTTGGTGGGATTACAGATTCTGGCAGCCACTATGGAAATCAGTATGGAGGTATCTTACAAGACTGGAAATGGAAATACCTTATGACCCAGCAATTCCACTCCTAGGTATCTATCCGGAGAAATACAAAACTCCAATTCAAAAATCTTTATGCACCCCTATGTTTATTGCAGCACTATACACAATAGCCAAGACATGGAAACAACCGAAATGCCCATCGGTAGATGACTGGATTAAGAAATTGTCATACATTTATACAATGAAGTATTACTCAGCCATAAAGAAGAATGAATCTTACTATTTACAGCAATATGGATGGACCTAGAGAACATTATGCTAAGTGAAATAAGTCAGACAGAGAAAGACAAATACCATATGATCTCACTTATATGTGTAATCTAAAGAATAGAATAAATGAACAAACTAATTAGAAACAGTCTCTGAGATATAGAGAAAAACTGAAGTTTGCTAGATGGGAAGGGGGTGGGGATGAGGGAGAAAGTGAAGGGATGAGAAAGCACAAATTGGTAACCACAAGATTGCCATGGGGATATGAAAGAGAGTTTGGGGAATATAATCAATAATGTAAAGATTTTGTAGGGTATCTGATGGAAACTTGTCTTATTAGGGAGTCCACTTCAGTGACTGTGTAAATGCCTGATCACTGAATGCCTGAAACTGAAGCTGAATAACAATGAATGTCAACTATAATTTAAAACCTATATGGTCACAGGATATGGAGTACACTGTAGGGAATAGAGTCAATGGAATTGTTACAGTTACATATGATATCAGAGGGGTAGAAGATTGGGGGAAAGGGTTATCACTTTGTGAGGGGTGTAAATGTCTAACTATTACATTGTTTTGTACACCTGAAAAAAAACAGACATAGGATAGTTGAGTTGATAAGAAAACAAAACCCATGTATATGTCTTCAAGAGACTCACTTCTGATCCAAAGACACACACAGACTGAAAGTAAAAGGATGGAATAAGATATTTCATGCAAATGGAAACAAGAAAACAAGTGGAATAGCAATACTTACATTGGAGAAAATAGACTTTAAAACAAAGACTATAATAAAAGACAAAGAAGGACACTATATAATAACAAAGGGATCAATCCAACAAGAGGACATAACCCTAGTAGACATCCATGCACCCAACATAGGAGCACCTAAAATATATAAAACAAATATTGACCAACATAAAGACAGACATCAACAGTAACACAATCATAGTAGGAGACTTCACATCCCACTGATACCAATGGACAGATTCCCTAGACAGAAAATCAATACAGAAACAGTGGCCTTAAATGACACAGATGGATTTAATTGATATTTTTAGAGCATTTCACCCCAAAGCAGTAGAATATACAGTAGTACCTCGGTTTTCTAATGTCTCCGTTGACGAACATTTCGGTTTACGAACACCGTAAACCCAGAAGTAAATGCTTCAGTTTTCGAACACATCTCAAAAGTCGAACATGTCAGCGGCTTCCACTGAGTGCAAGATCCTGAGGCCTAGCTGTCGGCTGTTGAGTTCTGAGCACCTGTGCAACGCGGAGGTGATATTTGGGCTCATTTGGTGACTGAATGCAATCAATCTGTGTTCATGTCATCTCAGAAGCTCTCTGCCAATCACCCTTTGCTGTGAGAAATGGATAAAAGCTTCAAAGCCAAGAGAACCATTAACAGAACAACAATAGAGGTGAAGAAGGAAACTATTTCCAAACATGAGAGTCATGTCTGTGTATGCGATCTGGCAATGCAGTTTGGTATTGCCAAATCTACAATTTGTACCATCTTAAAAAATAAAGAAGCCATTAAAGGAGCCAATGTTGCAAAAGGTGTTAAAACACTTACAAGACAAAGAACACAAACAATTGAAGAAGTGGAAAAATTGCTTTTCATGTGGATAAATGAAAAACAGTTGGCCGGTGACAGCATTTCTGAGAGCATAATTTATGAAAAAGCTTTACATTTGCATGCTGACCTCATCAAAAACACCCCTGGAACAAGTGCTGAGAGTGATATTTTCAAGGCAAACAGAGGGTGGTATGAAAACTTTAAGAAAAGAAGTGGCATACACAATGTGGTGAGACATGGTGAAGATGCTGACCACTTTGTTTTGGAATTTAAAGATTATGTAGAGGCAGAGGGTTTCCTTCCCCAACAAGTTTACAACTGTGATGAGACAGGCCTCTTTTGGAAGAAAATGCCAAACAGGACCTATATAACAAAGGAGGAGAAATCATTGCCAGGACACAAACCCATGAAAGACAGGCTAACCCTTTTATTTTGTGGGAATGCAAGTGGGGATTTTACGTTGAAGACTTTGCTAGTCTATCATTCTGAGAAACCCAGGGTATTTAAGAAAAACAGTCATAAAAAGCAAATTGCATGTGATGTGGAGGGCAAACAGCAAAGCTTGGGCAACCAGGCAATTTTTTGTTGAGTGGGTTCATGAAGTGTTTGGGCCAAGTGTAATAAAATACTTCCAAGACAAAAATCTTACAATGAAGTGCCTGCTTGTTATGGATAATGCTCCAGCTCACCCCCCAGGCTTGGAGGATGAGATGATGGAAGAGTTCAGTTTTATCAATGCAAAGTGTTTGCCCCCTAATATGATTCCTCTCATCCAGCCCATGGACCAGCAGTTCATATCTAATTTTAAGAAGCTTTACACCAAAGCACTGTTCCAAAGGTGCTTTGAGGTGACTTTGGACACAGAGCTAACCCTCAGAGAATTCTGGAAGAATCATTTCAATATCCTACATTGCTTACATCTCATAGACAAAGCATGGAGGGATGTATTTCACTGAACAATGAAGTCAGCATGGAAGAAATTATGGCCAGTTGCTGTCCCTGAACATATATTTGAGGATGTTGAAGAGGATGCTCATATTGTTCAGGATATTTTGTCTCTGGGAAAGTCCATGGACTTGGAAATGAGTAGTGGAGGAGTTAGTGGAGGACCACAAGACTGAACTCACCACAGAAGAACTTAAGCACATTCTGACAGAGCAACAACAGGCGGCAACCGAGGAAATGTCTTTGGGGGAGGAGGAAAGAGAAAGTGTTTCTACTGCACTGATCAAAGAAATGTGTGCAAAATGGGTTGAAGGGAAAATTTCTGTTGAAAAATATCACCTTGATAAAGCTGCTGTAATTCATGCCACTAACACTTTCAATGATAATGCTGTGTCTCACTTTAGACAAAATTTAAAACATTGGAAAAAGCAAATGTCAATTGAAAAATTTTTAGTGAGGAAAAGATCCAGTGAGTCTAAACCAGGTGTCAGTGGTGTAAAAAAATTAAGGGAAGGAATGGCAGGAGAGGAGTTACCTACCGTGGTTATGGAAGAGGGTTACAGAACACCTGAACAACACTCACCTATTGTGATTCTGGAAGATGACCACAGAACACCTGAAGAACCATCACCTATTGTGAATATTGAAAGGGATCTCCCCATCCAAACCATGACTATCATCATTGTGGATAAGAAAAAATTACACTTTCATTTTTATCATCTACAGTACTGTTTTTACATTGAGTTTATTTATTATTGCTTTTACAGTACAGTATATTGTGTTTATTGCTATCATTGTGTATCATTTTATGGATCTATAGTATCATTAGATAGTAAAATTCATACTAAATTGCTGTTTTAGGGGTTGATTTTAAAGGTCTGGAATGGATTAATCCAGTTTGCATTACTTTCTATGGGAAACAGTGCCTTGCTTTTTGAACGTTTCAGAACTCGAATGGTCTTCTGGAATGGATTACATTAAAAAACCGAGGTACCATTGTACATTCTTTTCAAGTGCACATAGAGCATTTTCCAAGACAGACCACATTCTAAGCCTCAAAACAAGTCTCAATAATTCAAGAAGATTGAAATCATATCAAGCGTCTTCTCTGACCACAGTGGTATGGAACTAGATATCAACTACAAGAAAAACAAAACAAAACTGGAAAACACATAAACATATGGAGACTGAATAACATGCTACTAAATGTTGAATGGGTCAACAATGAAATCAAAGAAAATCAAAAGACACCTTGAGACAAATTAAAAAGAAAAAAAAATGACCCAAAATCTGTTGGATGCAGTCAAAGCAGTCCTAAAATGGAAATTCATAGCAATGCAGGTCTACCTAAAGAAACAAGAAAAATCTCATATCAACAGTCAATATGTACACGCAAAAAGAACAGCAAAATAAGCCCAAAGTGAGTACAAGGAAGGAAATAATAAAGATCAGAGCACAAATAAATGAAATAGAGATTGAAAATACAATATGAAAGATCAATGAAACCAAAAGCTGGTTTTATGAAAAGGTAAATAAAATTGACAAACCTTTAGCCAGACTCATCAAAACAGAGAGAGAGAGAGAGAGAGAGAGAGAGAGAGAGAACCCAAATAAAGAAAATCAGAAATGAAACAGAAGTGAGAACAGACACCACAGAAATACAAAAAAAAAAAATTTAAGAAAGTACTACAAGCAACTATACACCAACATTTAGACAATCTAGCAGAAATTGATAAATTCCTAGAAGCATACAATCTTCTAAGACTGAATCAAGAAAAAACAGAAAATTTGAACAGAACAATTACTACCAATGAAATTGAATCTGTAATCAACAAACTCCAAACAAATAAAAGTTCTGGATCAGATGGCTTCACAGTTGAATTTTGCCAAACATTCTAAAAAGAATTAACACCTATTCTCCTCAAACTGTTCCAAAAAATCCAGAAGCAGGGAAGGCTCCTAAGCTCATTTTACAAGGCCACCATTACCCTGATCCCAAAACCAAAAAAATTACAAATAAAGAGAACTATAGGTTGATATCTCTAATGAACTTAGATGCAAAAATCCTCAAAAAACAAACAAACAGCAGAAAAACAGTAGCAAACTGAATTCAGCAATACATTTAAAAGATCATACACCACCATCAAGTGGGATTCATTCCTGGTATGCAAGGTTGGTTCAATATCTGCAAATCAATTAATGTGATAGACCACATTAACAAAATGAAAAGTAAATTCATATAGTCATATAAATAGATGCAGAAAAAGCATTTGACAAAATCCAGCAGCCATTTGTGATAAAAACTCTCAGCAAAGTGGGAATAGAGGGAACATACCTCAACACAATAAAGGCCATATATGATTAACCCACAGCTAACATCATACTCAATGGGGAAAAGCTAAAACCATTCCCCTTAAGATCAGGAACAAGACAAGAACGCCCACTTTCACTACTTTTATTCAACATACCGTGTTTCCCCGAAAATAAGACCTAGCCACACAATCAGCTCTAATGCATCTTTTGGAGCAAAAATTAATATAAGACCCAGTATTATATTATATTAATATTATATTATTATACTATATTGCATTATATTATAAAGATCCGATCTTTTATTATAGTAAAACAAGACTGGGTCTTATATTAAATTTTGCTCCAAAAGATGCATTAGAGCTGATTGTCCAGCTAGGTCTTATTTTTGGGAAACACAATAGTATTGGAAGTTCTAGCCACAGCAATCAGACAAGAAAAAGAGATAAAAGACATCCAAATTGGAAAGGAGAATGTAAAATTGTTATTATTTGCAGATGACATGACGCTATATACAGAAAGCCCTGAAGATTCCACCAAAAAACTATTAGAACTGATAAATTAATTTAGTAAAGTAGCAGGAAACAAAGTTAATATTCAGAAATCAATTGCATTTGCATACACCAATAACAAATTATCAGAAAGAGAAGTTAAGAAAACAATCCCATTTACAATTGCATCAAAACAATAAAAGAAAATACTTAGGAATAAATTTAACTAAGGAAGTAAAATACCTGTACTCAGAAACATTGAAGAGAAATTAAAAAGATACAAATAAATGGAAACATATATCATGCTCATGGATAGGAAGAATTAATATAATTAAAATGTCCATACAACCTAAAGCAATATACAGATTCAATGCAATCCCTATCAAAATACCAATGACATATTTCACAGAACTAGAAGAAGTAATCTTAAAATTTGTATGAAACGATAAAAGAAATAGCCATGGAAATCCTGAGAAACAAGAACAAAGTGGGAGGTATCACACTACCCAACATCAAATCATACTATAAGGCTATAGTAATCAAAACAGCATGGTATTGGCATAACAACAGACACATAGATCAATGGAGCAGAATAGAGAGCCCAGAAATAAATCCATGCCTATAACGTCTATGACAAAGGAAGCAAGAATTTACATTTGAGTAAAGACAGTCTATTTAACAAATGGTGTTGGGAAAACTGGACAGATACACCAAAAATATGAAACTGGACCACCTTCTTATTCCATATACAAGAATAAACTCAAAATGGACTAAACACTTAAATGTAAGACCCTAAGCCATAGAACTCCTTGAAGAAAATATAGAAAGTAAACTCGCAGATGTTATCCTTAGTAATATATTTCCTGATATATTCCCTTGGGCTAGGGAAGCAAAAGAAAAAATAAACATATAAACTAAAAAGTTTTTTTTAATAGCAAAGGAAACCATCAATGAAACAAAAAGACATCCTATTGAATGGGAGAAGACATTTGCCAATTATACATCTGATAAGGGGTTAATATCCAAAAGTTATAAGAAGCTCATATAACTCAACAACAGAAAAACAAACAACCCAATTAAAAAATGGGCAAAGGACATGAAGAGACATTTTTCTAAGAGGACATGCAGATGGCAAACAGACATATGAAAAGACGCTCAAAGTCAGTAACCATCAGAGAAATGCAAATAAAAACTACAATGTGGTACAACTTCACTCCTGTCAGAATGGCTATCATCAATAAATCAACAAACAAGTGTTTGGGAGGATGTGGAGAAAAGGGAACCCTCCTGCACTGTTGGTTGGATTGCAACTTGGTGCAGCCACTATGCAAAACAGTAAGGAGGTTCCTCAAAAAATTAAAAATAGGAGGAAAAATGGCAGCGTGAGGTGAGCCTCTGTAAATTTCCCCTGGAATTTACAACGAATCGAACAACAAAAACTCCACAAAGGACTCCCTGCACAGCAGACAGGCAAGACGAAGAGGCCCACTACCGAAATCACATACAGGTGGGAGATTCGCACAAGCGGGGGGAGGAGGAAAGGGAGAAGTGCAGAGACTGAGCCCTGCGGGCACAGGACGCAGACCTCGCTCAGTTCTCTGAGCTCGCTGCTTCCCGGAACTACTGCAGCTGCGGGAGAGGGAAGAACTCGGACTGCTAGGGCTCCGCTTATGGCCCACAGGGCTGAGGGGGCAGCATAAAACACGGCTGAACCCAACGCTCATGGCAGAGACCTCGGAGAAAAGACTGAGGGAAAAAGGCTGAAAATGGTGGTTTAAGCCCTCACTGCCGAGCAGAGAACGGAAGCTTTAGGCACTGAAACTAGCCGCCCCCTCCCTACCCTCCCAGAGGTAACGAGAGACAAAGATGGACATTTCATAACGGTGAAGGGGACTGTACAACAAGAAGACATAACAGTCATCAATATTTATGCCCCCAGTCAGGGAGCACCGAAATATACCAAGCAACTACTAACAGAACTAAAGGGAGAAATTGACCAAAACACAATTATACTAGGGGACTTAAATACATCATTGACAGCTATGGATAGATCATCCAAACAGAAAATAAATAACGAAATAGCAGCCCTAAATGACACATTGGATGAAATGGACATAATTGACATTTATAGAGCACTTCATCCTAAAACATCAGACTATACATTCTTTTCTAGTGTACATGGAACATTCTCAAGGATAGACCATATATTGGGACATAAAATCAGTCTCAACAAATTTAAGAAGATTGAAATCATACCAAGCATATTCTCTGATCACAAGGCTTTGAAATTGGATATCAACTGTAAAAAGAAAGGGGGAAAAAACACAAATACATGGAGATTAAACAACATACTTTTAAAGAACGACTGGGTCAAAGAAGAAGTAAGAGGAGAGATCAAAAGATACATAGAAACAAATGACAATGAAAATACATCCTACCAAAAGTTTTTGGGATACAGCGAAAGCAGTTTTAAGAGGGAAATTTATCTCATTACAGGCCTATCTCAAGAAACAAGAAAACTCCCAAATAAATAACCTCATGTTACACCTTAAAGAACTAGACAAAGAAGAACAAATAAAACCTAAGGTCAGCAGAAGAAAGGAAATAACAAAAATTAGAGCAGAACTAAATGAAATAGAGAACAAAATGACAATAGAAAAAATTAATATGACAAAGAGCGGGTTCTTTGAAAAGATTAACAAAATTGACAAACCTTTGGCTAGACTCACTAAGATAAAAAGAGAGAAGACACTAACTAACAAAATCAGAAACGAACAAGGGGAAGTTATCATGGACACCACAGAAATGCAAAGGATCATGCAAGAAAATTATGAAGGACTATATGACACCAAATTCAATAACCTAGAAGAAATGGACAAATTTTTAGAAACATATAGCCTTCCAAGGCTGAACCATGAGGAACTGAAAAATCTAAACAGACCGATCACCAGTAACAAAATTGAATCAGTCATCCAAAACCTTCCCAAAAGCAAAATCTGGACCAGATGGCTTCACTAGTGAATTCTACCAAACCTTCAAAGAGGATCTAATACCAATCCTGTTCAAACTCTTCCGAAAAATTGAAGAAGAGACAGTATTCCCTAACTCATTTTATGAGGCCAACATTACCCTGATACCAAAACCTGGTAAGGACAGCAAAAAAAGAAAACTACAGACCAATATCTCTGATGAATACCGATGCAAAAATCCTAAATAAAATTCTAGCAAATCGAATACAACAATGCATTAAAAAGATTATTCATCACGACCAAGTGGGGTTCATCCCTGGGGCACAAGGATGGTTCAACATCCGCAAATCCATCAATGTGATACATCACATAAACAAAATAAAGGACAAAAATCATATGATTATATCAATTGATGCAGAAAAAGCATTTGACAAGATACAACATCCATTTATGATTAAAACACTTAATAAAATAGGTATAGAAGGAAAATACCTTAACATAATAAAGGCCATATATGACAAGCCCTCTGCTAATCTCATAATTAATGGAGAAAAACTGAAGCCCTTTGCTCTACGTTCAGGAACACGACAGGGATGTCCCTTATCACCTCTGCTTTTCAACATAGTGTTGGAAGTCCTTGCCAGAGCAATCAGGCAAGAGAAAGAAATAAAAGGCATCCAAATTGGGAATGAAGAAGGTAAATTATCACTCTTTGCAGATGACGTGATGCTATATATAGAAAACCCTAAAGACTCCACCAAAAAGCTATTAGAAACAATCAATGAATACAGCAAAGTTGCTGGCTACAAAATCAACGTACAAAAGTCCATTGCATTCTTATATACTAATAATGAAATCTCAGAAAAAGAAATAAAAAATAATAATTCATTTTGCAATTGCAGCGAAAAGAATAAAATACCTAGGAATAAACTTAACCAAGCATGTGAAAGACCTATATGCTGAAAACTGTGAGACATTTTTAAAGAAATTGAAGAAGACACAAAGAAATGGAAAGACATTCCGTGCTCATGGATTGGAAGAATCAACATAGTTAAAATGGCCATATTACCCAAAGCAATATACAGATTTAATGCAATCCCCATCAAAATCCCAATGGCATTTTTAAAGAAATAGAACAAAAAATCATCAGATTTGTTTGGAACCACAAAAGACCCCGAATAGCCAAAGCAATCTTAAGCAAAAAGAACAATGCTGGAGGTATCACACTCCCTGACTTTAACTTGTACTACAGGGCCACAATAATCAAAACAGCATGGTATTGGCAGAAAAACAGACACACAGACCAATGGAATAGAATTGAGAACCCAGAAATAAACCCACATAAACATGGACAAATAATTTTCGACAAAGAAGCCAAAAACATACAATGGAGCAAAGACAGCCTCTTCAATAAATGGTGCTGGGAGAATTGGATAGCCACGTGCAAAAGAATGAAACTGGACTGCTATTTGTCACCATGTACCAAAGTTAATTCAAAATGGATCAAAGACTTAAGCATGAGACCTGACACAATAAACTGCATAGAAGAAAACATAGGTCCTAAACTTATGGATCTTGGGTTCAAAATATAAGTTTTTAATTCTAGAAATTTATAGAAGATATGGAAGTTTGTATTTTCCAATGATAGCAGCAACAATATCTCATATTCCACATGCTGTTCTGCAATATCGCTCTCTCTTAGAGGTAGAGTTCATTTCTCCACTTCTTTGAATCTGCATGGGAACTGTGACTGCTCTGACCAATAAAATACAATAAAGTTGATGCTGTGACCATTCTTGGAATATCTCTTAACTGTTTTGGCAGTTTCCACTTTCTACCTCTTGAAAGCCAGCCAACATGTGACTACCCAGAGACCACAAATGCTATGAGAAACTCAAGTCATGTGGAGAGGCCCTGGAAGATGAGATGTCATGGAAAGAGAGAGAGAGAGAGAGAGAGCGAGAGAGAGAGAGAGAGAGAGAGAGAGAGAGAGAGAGAGAGAGAGAGAGAGATCAAAGTGTCGGACCTTGTGGTGGCAGACTTGTACATGAAGAAATTACATTGAAAGTGGAGTGTCCAGCCCTAGCTCTTCAGCAGAGTCCATAGGATTTGGAGACAAACAACCAGCCAAGTCTTTCCCAAATTCCTGATCCATGAAATTGTGAATAAAATAAAACTGTTGCTTTAGGCCACTAAATTTTGGGTGTTTTTTTTGTTTGTTTGTTTGTTTGTTTTGTTTTTTTAACACATCAGTAGATAACCAAAATGGTGGTGAGGGAATGGCTTAGAGTAGAAAATTTTCTCCTAAGCCCCAAAATACCAAGAGGAGGAAGTGAACCTAGAGGCTGGAAAGAAAGATAAGGTCAAATAAGAGGCCTTCTTAATACCTTTAGCAGGAAATAAATATGTAGAGCTTGGTACCCCTTGAAGTGGTGGATACAAAATATAAATGACTTTTAGACAGGCAAGGAAAAAAAGGATTGATTTTCAATAGTACAGATGACAAGGAACAAGGAATGGTAGCAGCTAATTTGGAGGGCTTAAGGAGTATTCCCCAAAGTCATAACAGGCTGGAATAATGGGTTAAATAAAAAAGTTAGAATTTAGCAAGTATTAATTAAAAGTGATGCATTTGAGTGCAACCTGAATATGTATAAAAATAAATCATTAGCACAATCTGTGAGATAATAATTTAGGTGCCTGCCAGTAACTGCTCAGAGAGGTAATAACTTCGTGAACCACATTATTAGAAGTGGAAAATTCCAAATGAAGGAGTCTGATCATCCTTTTCCACTCAGAAAACATCTGAAAGATTCTTCTCAGTTCTATGAGCAATTGGGAAAATGAGAAGACTCAAAGCCACATCACCTGCAGGAACTGTTGTCTTTTTAGGTCCTTATGAAAGTGGAGCATCTCTGAATGCAGATTTAGATGCATTCTTGAAATTCTGAAGGTATCATACAATTCATCAAAACCATGTCCCCGCCTGGATCCACTGTAGTGGTGTTCTTTAAATCCAGCTGCATAATACTCTAACAAGATCTAAAAAGGCAGAGTCCAGAGGGTGAATTTCTTCTGCGCTTTCTCATAGTGAGATTCAATTAAGGCAGGCTTTCCCATAAAACCTCTGAGGTAGGCTGGGGTGGGTCTTTTTGGATGCCCCTGTTATCTCTCAAACAGAAAGGATTTCCAATTTCCCACTGAGAAAGAGCCAACAGGCTGGGGTCAAGGTCATTTGGACTTGACTTCACCAGAGTTTTGCCCCTGTGTGTTTTGCTTTGTGATGTATAACTCACCATAATTATATTTTGAGCTAGATTAACTATAATTCCTGCACTTATTAGGTGGTCAGCATTTAAAGCTCTTGTAAAATAGGAAGAGCTAGCTGTTCATTTTGATAATACAATTAACTATACAACAGTTAATATTTTATCTTAGGAAGAGTAATGCTTGATTAACGATACATTTTATTTTCCAAATCCCTGCAGCAGTGGGTCACATCTTTGGTGAGAAAGCCAAAGATAAAGTGTAAAATCAGAAAATTCAGAGTTTCTCAGAAACTCATAGACACAGACAATAGTTTAGTGGTTACCAGAGGGTAAGGGGGGTGGGGGTGGGGGGTGGGAGATGATGATAAGGGGGATCAAATATATGGTGATGAAAGGAGAACTGACTCTGGGTGATGAACACACAATGGGATTTATAGATGATGTAATACAGAATTGTACACCTGAAATCTATGTAATTTTACTAACAATTGTCACCCCAATAAATTTAATAAAATAACATAATAAAAAAAAAGAAAATTCAGAGTTTCTGAAGTTAGATTAGTATACCTTCTCCAGAGTTGGCTTCTCCCTTGAAGCCCACTCCCAAGACCCTGTTCCCTTGGGCACATATGTACCTCAGGATTCTCCACAGGAGTATGTAGTTGGAAACATTTATAGAAACACTGATCTCCCTTTCCCTCACTTCCTCTTACAGAAATAAGGCATAATATCAGCTTTTCTAAGGTTCTTTGGCAACAATTCCTTAGAACAATCTATGTGAAGAGAGGACTGGTTGGGAGGGATCAGGAAATGCTTCCTGATATTTGAGAGGTGATATTTGTAAAGAGCATTGACTCAAGGCTTGCGTGAGAATTGTGGCACATGGTTTTGGGTCAAGTAAATCTGTTAGAAGTTTTTCAAGTTTCTCTGTCTGACTTATTTCACTTAGCATGATAATATCAACATCTACCCATGTTTTCGCAAATGGTAAGATTTCATTCTTTTTTTATGGCAGAGTAATATTCCACTGTATATATGTACCACATCTTATTTATCCAATCGTCCATCAAAATACACTTTGGTTGTTTCCACATCTTGGCCACAATGAATAATATTGTAGTTAACACAGGGATATGTATATCTTTGCGAATAAATATTTTCAGATTTTTTTTGGTAGATACCCAGAAGAGGGATTCCTGTGTCATAGGGTAATTATATTCTTAAGTTTTTGAGGAACCTCCATATTATTTTCCATAGTGACTGTACCAATTTACATCCCCACCATCAGTGTATGAGGATTCCTTTTTATCCACAGTTTCTCCAACACTTGTTATTACTTGTCTTGTTGATAATAAGCATTCTAACAGGTGTGAGGTGGTATCTCATTGTGGTTTTAATTTGCATTTCTCTAATAACTAGTAAAGTTGAGCATATTTTAATATATCTGTTGGCTGTTTGTATGTCTTCTTGGGAGAAGTGTCTGTTCATTTTTTTAAATGGGATTTTTTGTTGTTGTTGTTGAGTTGTATGAGTTTTTAATATATTTCACTCATATGTGAGATATAAAAATGAAAGCAACAAATGAACAAAATAAACAAACATGCAAAATCTCATATATAAAGACAACATTTTAGTGGTTACCGGGGGGCAAGGGGGGAGGTAGAAGAGGGTAAAGGGGATCAAATATATGGTGACAGAGGAGATTTTAATTTGGGTGGAGAATACACAATGCAATATGTAGATGATGTACTATAGAATTGTACACTTGAAACATATATAATTTTATTAACCAACATCACCCCAATAAATTCAATTTTAAAATTCACTTAGAAGGTTATTTTGGTAATCCATATGAGAGATCAGCAGTAGGGATGGAGAGAAGCAGACATAGTCAACCAACATTAAAGAAGTACAAACAAGGAATTGCTGATTGATTGAAAATTTGGGGGACAGTGAGTGGGGAGCCAAGAAAAATTTCCAGGTGCTTAATTTGAGTGATGGGGCATATGATGGCAGATAAGGTGGTAAAGGTAAAATATGTTTTGTGTGGGAAGATTATTTATTTTGAAGTGGTGGAAGAGATTTTGGGCTGGAATTAACTGTGGCACATCAAGTTAGAGATGTCTAACAGGCAGCTGGATGTGTGGGTCTCAAATTCAAAAGAAAAAAGCTGTAGATTGAGAGATCATGTCATAGCAGTTGTAGACATAATTGACCATGGATAAGGTATTGAAATTAGACGTTGATAAGAGGATCAAGGACTGAACTCTGGGGAAGATTAACTCTAAAGGGATGAGCCAAAGAGGAGCCAGGAAGGAGACTGAGCAGAAACAGCTATCAGTGGCTTTTAACTATAGAGTATTAAGGACCATTGAGGCAAAGAACAAAGAGGACACCTTGCAGAATAAATCAGCCTTCTCAACAAGCAGAATTGGTGGTAGAGGAGGTAAAGAAGGCACTGTAAGCTTAGACTTTAGCACAAGTAAAGGCACAGAAGGTGAATAGAGGAAGGTGCGAAGGCAAGAATTACAGTGAACTAAATTAAGCTTTTTCTCTGAAGGCAGTTTTCCATCCTTACCCACACTGACAAGGAACCTCAGTGCCACCTTTCTGGAATCCAAGTAAGCATCATTTTTTCCCCCTTGGCCTCTGGCAATCAGGGAGCAGTATCCACCTTTTGCTGCTTTCCCCAAATCCTTCCTTGGGCAGTCACTGCTGCTGGCTTCTGAGAGGGATAGAAGCTGAGGCTGGTCTTGCAGTATTCAAAGCCTACCACAGTCTGGCCAAAACATATCCCATCTTATCTTTCCTTTCATATGTCTAATCCCAGCTCCATTGAAATACAATTATCCACTGACTTTCATCTAACCCATCTGGTTTCTTACCTCTGTACTTATGTCATGCTGTTCTGTTTCCCTGGAAGTTGACCACTGCCATGCATTTACCATTTCTTCAAATTCTACTTATCCTTCATAAGTCAAGTGCATGCACAATGAAGTCATCCCAGATCTCTCAAACAAATCTGAGTCTTCTCTCTACACTACCACAGCATTTTTCTTTCTTATGGCATGAATCCTAATTTCCTATATATTTGGAGTTAGTCATGTCTGTTTCCAATTTCTCTCTCTAGAGTGGTAAATTCCTTGAGAGCCTGGACCACGTTCTACCCTTCACTGTGTCTTATCCATTAGCACCAAGCACAGTGCCTGGAACATACAAAATGTTCAATAAATATTTATAGAATTAATGAGTGAATGAATGAAAGGAAGGAAGAGTAAATTGTATGTGGAAGAGCTCAGTGCTAATCTCAAAGAGAGTATTTTCCCATCCCTGGCCCACAGATCCCAAATGAAATGGCATCTTATTACAAGTCGTGGCTCTTGTCTTACTCCAATAAGAAAAATGTTTTTTTCTCACTGCCGAATAGTATTCCATTGTGTATATGTACCACAACTTCTTTATCCATTCATCTATCGAAGGACATTTTGGTTGTTTCCATGTCTTGGCCACCGTAAACAAAGCTGCAATGAACATTGGAGCACACGTGTCTTTATCTCTAAATGTTTTCAGATTTTTTGGGTAGATACCCAGGAGAGGGATTGCTGGGTCATACGGCAATTCTATTTGTAATTCTTTGAGGAACCTCCACACTGCCTTCCATAACGGCTGCACCAGTCTGCATTCCCACCAACAGTGTATGAGGGTTCCTTTTTCTCCACAACCTCTCCAACATTTGTTACTATTTGTCTTGTTGATGATAGCCATTCTGACTGGGGTGAGGTGATATCTCATTGTGGTTTTGATTTGCATTTCTCTGATGATTAGTGATGTTGAGCATTTTTTCATATGTTTATTTGCCATTTGTATGTCCTCTTTGGAGAAATGTCTCTTCAAGTCCTCTGCCCATAGGAACATTTGTGACAACATGGATGGATCTTGAGAGAGTAATGCTGAGCAAAACAAGTCAGACAGAAAAAGCAGAGAACCATGTGATTTCACTGATATGTGGTATATAAACCAAAAACAACAAAAGAACAAGACAAACAAATGAGAAACAGAAACTCATAGACACGGACAATAGTTTAGTGGTTGCCAGAGGGTAAGGGGGGTGGGGGGGGAGGTGAGGGTAAGGGGGATCGAATATATGGTGATGGAAGAACTGACTCTGGGTGATGAACATACAATGGGATTTATAGAAGATGTAATACAGAATTGTACACCTGAAATCTATGTAATTTTACTAACAATTGTCACCCCAATAAATTTAATTAAAAAAAAAAATGTTTTGCTATATATCATGACAAATCTCTCAGTGATCAGGTGCATAGTAACTTATTTTCACTTATTCACACACACAACAAATGCCACGATAATAGGGGAAAGAGCCTGGCCCGGGTTCAAATCCTGATATTGTCTGTTATCCACTCTCTGTGAACCTAGGACATATCACTTGTTCTCTCTGTGCTTTGTAAACAGGAGTGTCTATCCCTGCCATGCCTCCTTCCCAGTGCCGCTGTGAGGCCGCAGAAAGATATGGAGTATACAGATTTTTACAAAAATAGACTCGACTCAGGTGAAGCATTGTCATTAACAAGGCAATTAATTAATCTGGTTTGGAATGAGATCCAGATCCTGGCCTGGTTGGACCAGGATGCTTTTTTAAATCACTATGCTGGCTGCGGCAGAGTCCTAGGACATGACTTTGAGTTATATAGATGACACTTGTTGATGACAGAACAATCTAAAGGAGGATAAGCTCACATATAGTAGAAAGTCTAAGTTAGTAGCTAGAGTCGGTTACTAACAAGCAGAAAACAAACTCTGCTGGTTGTTGGTAATAAGATCATCAAGGCAATATTGCAGGGAAATGGAAGAGAAAATTGAGCCAAAGTGTGGATTCTCAAGCAGTTTGGGGAGGGTGAGTGTGTGTGTGTGTGTGTGTGTGTGTGTGTGTGTGTGTAAGGGGGAATTGGGATCATTAATAGCAATAACTCTTGTCACCTGCATATTAGCCCTTGACAATTTGCAAGGCATTCTCACATCCATCATCTCTGAGGCCAGAAAACAGTATTTCCACTTCACAAGATAACCTCAATGACAGCAGCATCTCAGTCTTAACATTTCCTTTCCTCTCCTCACTTCACCTTTTCTCTCAGTCAATATCTTCAACCAACCTTAGGGCTTTGAGGAAGGTTTTAGAAAGTAAGTCTCAAAAGAGTGAAGCAACTTGCAAGGGACAGAGTTGAAACTTCAACTTTAGTCTGATGGCATATTTTCTTTAATATTTACCTTTTTTCTTATACATAAAACAACAATGTTCATTGCAGAACATTTCAGGAGAGGGGGAGACCCAGACAAGTAGAAAGAAGAGAACATAATTCACTCAAAATCCAACCTTTCAGAGAGAGCTATCTACATTGGATCCATACTTCCTTCCAGCTTTTTCCTATGCAATTTGACATGCTTGAGATTCTGCTAAATATAAAATTGTGTATTCCAGTATACTTTCTTGCATCATGGTCTAGGTAATTCTTTTCTTTGCTATTAACCCCCATGCATACCCTCTTCTAAACCCCTGTATCCTTCAAAACCCACATTTGTCAAATAGGGGTTGTAACAATGCCCTATTCAGCCTCTTAGATCTGAAGTGAGGATTCTAAAGGTAAGTGTATTTTGAAACTCTCAGCATGTGGTATGTAGGCAAGGTCTCAAGTGCAGGGATTGGGGCTAAACCAGTGATAGGTTACTCTGGTTCCTTCTCTAGTAAGCCCCTCATCCATTCACTGGAGATAAACCTTTCCAAAAGCTTCCCTGCTAAGCACTACTTTGGCTGTGCTCTCCTCCTCTTATCCTGTCTCTTTAAGTCCTCCCGCTCCTGTCTCCAATCCTCCCTCAGGTGACCCCAAAGCAATAACCTTCAAGGGTAAATGGTATTTAATGATATTAAATATAACTTGAGAATATGAACAGGTCATCTACAAGACAAGTACAACTTTTTCAAGCTCATGGTTAAAAAAACAAACCTCTTATTCTCTCATATTTGCTTTTTTTTCCCTTTTGGGTTAACTATTGGTCTTCAGATGTTTGACTATTTTTAATGTGTCTATAGATGACAGAAACTGGAAAGGAAAGGTCTCAGTGGTAAGAATTCAAATCTATATAGAATAAATTCCCTAGAAATACATGAATTCACCTATTAGCTTATACTGTCAGTGGCGGCACAGTTCTTCATTGAGGGAGGTGGAGCTGTGTGATGGCAACTGTTGGCTTAGACCTCTGGGAACTTAGATCACTGAGAATCTTGGATTAATGCTTCATTTGCTGTGAGTTTTTGGCATTGGAGTGGATAAGGTTCAGACAGTTAGGTTGCCCAAGGAGGGAAGTGGAAAGAGTACCTCTCTCCCACAGGTACTCATGACCTTGTTCTATTTAAAATTGTTATATAGTCACTTATATTTACTTTCCACATCAAAGATTAATCCCATAGCACACATCAGCATTTCTCAATGTGTGGTCCATGAACTACTTATTATCAGAAGCACTTTAGTTGAGGTCTAGGATCTGCATTGGAAAAGCATCCCAGGTGATGCAGATGCACACTAAAATTTATCCCCAATGCTCCAGTCCCTGAGATGCTCTGTGAGAAAAAAATGGATGGTTAAGGAAGTTTTGAACACGGTGCCTACTATGTCCCCCTCTTGGGAGAGTCGTAATGCATAAAAATGCATATAAAAGGCTCTGAGTAGTCCTTCTATAAGGAAGCAATCTTATGTTCATTTATATAAGATTAAATAAATTATGACACAGATATAATCAACTCTTATGCTATATATATTTTAAGTGAGGTAGCCCTCAAAGTACTGAGATGCAGCATGGTGAATATGTTAAGAGCACAGGCTCTGGAACTAGAGAGGCCTGAACTGAAATCCATCCTATGTCATTTAATTATTAGGTTGGTGCAAAAGTAATTGTGGTTTAAGAGGTTAAAAATAATTGCATCACCCCAATAAATTTAATAAAAATAATAATAATAATTGCAAAAACTGCAATTACTTTTGCATCAACCTAATATTATGTGATCTTGAGAAAGTTCTCTGAACCTGTTTTCTTTTCTCTACAACAGGGATAGTAATAATAGTACCCACATATATCATGGAGTTATTGTGAATTTTAAATGAAATAAAACATGAAATGCTTTTTAGAATTCACTTGGCACATAGAAAATGCTCAATAATTACTAGCTCTTATGATCACTGACATGGGAAAATGTCCATGATATATTGTTAAATAAAAAGCAAGGCCAGGAACAATATATATAGCGTGTTTTCATTTGTGTTAATAAGCTATAAATAATTTTATAGAAAAACAAGTGTGGAAGAATACAATTCTGTTAACAATGATTACCTTTGGGGTTAGAGGTTGGGGGACATTCAGACTGCCATTTTTTACTTTATATACTTTGGTAAGGTTTTTTGTTTGTTTGTTTATTTAAGAAAATACACATCATCTGGAAGATAAAAACAATCTTGCCCAGAACCTGTATGCCCTGTATGTCCTGGACAATGAGGAATACTGAAGTCGAAGCGTAGTTTTCTACTGTTTCTAGAGAGTTACACTCTCACATTTAGGGTAGTCTTTCTTTTCTGGTTTGTTTGTGTTTGTTTGTTTGTTTGTTTTTGCCAGCCTCACCATTCTTCTGACTCATTGAGCTGTCAGCTTGCTGACCCCTCTGCCTTCTGCACCCTGCTGGCTGCTTTGTATATAAACCTGTCTTTGTTCATATGAATTTTGGATTCTCAGTGCTGGACACTGCATTTCACAGAGGTCAGCCAATGTTCCAGGCTACTGACATTGCTTCATATCCTGATTCTCACATCCAGTCTGTCAGCTGGACCCTCTAGCTTCCCGGTGTCCTCACTTTTAGAGAGAATGCCGTCTACATCTTCATGGAAGTCATGGATAAGAATGGTGACTTGACTGGGACTAATGTAGAAAAGAGTCCCGCTAATCTGCCACCAAAGACCCTGATCTACATATCAGCAGTCTCTTGCAAACTCTGGAGTCTCACCCTTGGCCTGTATTTCTTCACTTGATCTACAAAGAGCTCATGAGAGCCTAAGTCAAAAACCTTGTTAAAATCCAGATGCATCCTGTCTACAACATTCTCCTGATCCACAAGGCTCGTAACCTTATCAGAAAAGTAAATTAAATTAGTTCTGCCATGACTTGTTTTTCTAAAGGCCCTACTTAGTGTTATTACTAAAAGAGATTTGATTTGAGCCCAATTGGGGTTTCAATTTAGACATATTTACTGTATTTCCCTACCTGCACAGTGTCCTCCCTGTCCCCCCAAGGCCTGCCTGGTGACTGGAGGTAATTGGATATATAAATTCATGCAAAAGCACTAATGGAAAACAAGGGCTTATATGTACTGTTCGCAATGTCACAGTAAGAATTACCCCAAAAGTAGTAATGTTGACATACATGTGAATTTTGGATCCCTAGTGTTTGACAATGCATTGCAATAGATGGAGGGTATATTTTGGGTGGAGGGGGATTTTGATGCTCTTCATACTACAAGAAGATTATAATTCTACCTGTGACCTGAGCTTATAAATGGAGAACTATATTAATTTCCTATGGCTGCTGTAACAAATTAACACAACAAAAATTTATTATCTCACAGTCTAGAAGGCCAGAAGTCTGATATCACTTTCACTGAGCCAAGATCAAAGTGTTGGCAGAGCCACACTCCCTCCAGAGCTTCTAGGGGAGAATATGTTCTTTGTCTCTTTAAGCTTATGGTGGCTGTTGGCATTCCTTGGCTTGTGGCCACATCACTCCAATGTCTGCATCCCTGGTCATATTGACTTCTCCTCTTCTGTCTATAATTTCCCTGTCTCACTCTTATAAGGACACTTGTGATTGTATTCAGGACCCAGCGGATAATACAAAATAATCTCTCCATCTCAAGATCCTTAACTTAAACACATCTGCAAAGTTCCGTTTAAGGTAATATACACATGTTCTGGGGAATAGAATGTGGATATTGGAGTGTGGGGCATTATTAAGCCTATCTCAAAGACGAAAACTAAATGACTAATGCTTTCCCCTGTCATACTTTTCTCAGTCCCTCAGTTTATCTAAGTATGAAACAGACAACTGGGATAGAGAAAAGCAAAGTCCTGCAGAAGATGTCACTAGCCTTCTTTCCCTCTTTTGGCCCAGGGTGGTATGTCCAGTTGTGGATATGTTCATGTACCTGCCCAGGTTCTGACCATACACATCCTGCTGGGAAATAGTGCAGTATAATCCACTCCTAAAATTCATCTTTGCCAGTTTTCACTCATTTGGGTGGCTTTCGACCTCAACAGTATAATCGCTGATGCAGGTTGAAACTTTAACAGGGCAAAAGATTGATTGGCTCACCAATAACATTTGTCTCTTGGACTGGCAGTGAGTGCAGAGGAGCCATTTATGCAATCTAATTATTACGTCAATTGGGGGATGGAGTAATGTTTCCCAGATGCCATTTGGCACCTGGAGAGCTGCAAATCAGCACTACAATATAGGAAACATTAATATAGACCACTGATTGGATTCATTGATTCCTCCCCCACCCCCTCTCCTCTTTGGTTTCTTATTTTGGATTGGAGTGAAATGCAAAAGCTTTGCTTTGACACTTCTAGCTATCATGTTCAGACAGGGGACTGGATTGATTAGATGTCTTTTACAATTAAATGTACTTAAGGAATGCATTTCTGAATTGCTGTCTCTTTTCCTGACCTGTGTCATTCAAAATACTTGTAGCCAGTGGGGATGAGATCCAGGTTCTAAAGTAACCTGAAATAGGCAGAAAGAAAGAGTAATGGGCAAAGATGCTGTTACTATCTCTGCATCCTGGGCCTGTGGAATATGTACTCAGAGCTTTTCACCAAACCCTTTGTGCCCATTGTTATAAGAGCTCCTTAGTGCTAAAACATTGTAAGTCCCAAAGATGGCTTTATTTTTTAATGATTATTTTTACCTGTAACTATGGTATGGGATTAATCTACACAGAATACAGGGCCCTAGAGCCTGAGGAAAGAGGATGTTAGGATATTGGGAGGTTTAGTATACCCCTTCCCCTTTCCCAAGTAATTCTCCCCCTTGTAGACAGATCCCTGAAATTTTTTAATTAATTGACAAAGCCTTTCATTCCACTATTGGAGGGAAAAAATCAGCTTAAAGTTTTTAGCTTAAAATGTAGCTAAGCCTAGGGAGAAAAAACATGAATACTTGAATTTATAATAAATAGTAAATGATCATCATTACACACTCCTAGATGGTCTCTCAGATTTAAAAAGGGCTTCATAGTCCCTAGCCCAAACTCCTTATTTTAAGGAGGAGGGAACTGAGAATTGACTTGCCCAAGGCCTTACGGCAATTTTGTAGCAGTCTTTCCTGAAAGAAAGGTTCAGTAAGGGAGCACTTTAAGGGTATCGAAGACAGACATTTGTGATTGGTTTTACCAAAGGCCAGTTTTGGAGCATTACAAAACCAGCTATAACAGTAGGTTAATCACAAAAGGACATAAAGTAACCTGTCATCAGTGCTCAAAACACACTTCCCTTGTCCCTGTCCTGGTAGTATTCACCAAGGCCCATGTATCTTATTTTTTGTTATTTTTTTTTTTAAATTAGTTTCAGGTGTACAGAACAATGTAATAGTTAGATATTTATCATTTATATCCCTCATACAGTGATAACCCCCCTCCCCCAATCTACTACCCCTTTGACATCGCATACAACCATTACATTTCCACGGTCTTTATTCCTAATGCTGTACTCCACTTCTTGTAAATAATATATATATATATATATATATATATATATATATATATATATATATATATATACACACACACACACACATATATACATACATATATACATATACATATATATACATATATATATATATATATAATTATATTTGACATTCAATATTGTTCAGCTTCAGCTTCAGGTGCACAGTGCAGTGATCAGGCATCATGTATCTTATTCTTCCTTGTCCCCTTAGCATCTAGCAGAATGCTCGCCACATAAAATGCACTCAGCAAGTGTTTGATGAATGACTGAATGTCTCCAGAAAAAGGGAAGGCTTTGTACTGAACCCTCTATACTCTTTCACTCTGCCTTCTGAGGACACATTGCTTAAATGGCTGCCTAGGTTTGGGGCTTTGCCCTTGAGTGGCACTAATAATAGTGACATTGGTCAGGGAGCAAAGTGAAAGCTACTCAGTCTACTCAGGGTTGAACCCACAATCTTAGCTGTCCTTGAAGCATATAAGGAACTTGTTAGACTGCAGTCTGAGATTTAAGAAGGAAATATCATGGGACCCATGTGTCCTTGGAGTCCGGAGCCACCGAGTCTATCTCTAGGTGTTGTGGGCATCCTAAGGCAGGAACTAGAACTTCCAGGTGAGAGCCAGCACACCTTGCCCAACCAACTTCTCTTGCTGTCTTGGAAGAAACTCTTCCCTGGCTGAGGTTTGGACTACAGGGAAAGAACAAAGAGGGCACCATAGTGTTTTGGAAAAGCCATTTGGATACTGATGGCTTGTGGGAAAGAAACAAGAAGAGTTTCATTTGTCAGGATCTGCCCTGAGCTTCGATCCTACAGTGCTCACTCCCACCAGTTCCACTTGCTGTTCTCTCCCTTTGCTGGTTTACCTGCACTCACCTGCAGGGTCTGGGGATGAGCATGGCTCCTGGACCACAGCATGCCTACCTCTTATCGGGCTGCCTCGATTAGGTCCCACTGTTCATGCCTTCTGTGATTCATGGCAAAAGTTTTCAGTCAGGGATGACAATGGGAAGACAGGGAAGCCCTTGATTCAGGGCTACCCATCAGCTTCAGAGGAAAACAGGCTCCAGCAGCCAAGCCCACTCCTGTTGGCTTATGGCTCAGCATTGGCTGAGAGTTCAGAGAGACTTTAGTTGGCCTGAACCAATGAAAAGGAGCCAAAGATGCAGTCTTTTTGGCTATTAAAGTGATACTTCCACCTATGATTGGCCCCAGGGTACTTCACCTCAGGGTTCTCCCATTGGCTTGAAACAGCATGCTGGCAGCCAGGGCAATTTGTGGTGACCAGGCACCTACGTAGGCATGCAGTCAGGCACAGCCTGCTGCTGGGCACTCAGGGGAGAGGCAGACAGAGGAGGAAGTATCAAGGTCCTCCTTCTGCTTAACTGGTGACATGTTGGGGGCCCACTAACTTCTCCTTTCTGTGCTTTTCCCCTCAGCTTGAGCCTGCTCACTCTCTTGTTCCCATTCCCAAAGGACTTCGATTCTCAGTGTGCTGGTGACTGACAACACAAGGGTAAGAAGTAGCCGTTTCTCAGGATTATTTGCATTGTTGTAGGGGATTCCTAAAATCTGAAAGGCTTGGAAGGTCCAAAGAAATCAGATTCATAGAATTTTTGTGCCAAAAAGGAACTTTGGAATAGTTCCCATTTTACAGACGGAAAAAAAAAACTGAGTTGAACTCAGAGCGGTAATGGAATTTGGTCGAAGTCATACAGCTAGTTAGTGGCAAGTCTCCTGACCATAGGCAACGGCACTTTCTGATGCATCACAAATGAGTCTAGAACTGTGGTATTTAACGTAAGGGTACCTTTCTGTTGTTCTTCATACTACAGGTTTTCTTTCCTTCAGAAACTCCTAGTCCATCTGCAGAGCTCTTCAGGCCACAGATCAGGCTTAATTAACTTTCTCAATGCGTTTTCAGCTGTGTCTTCAGTGGATGGAGAAAGACGCTTGTGCCATAGGCATTTTTTCATTTCTCTTTTCTTGTGATCACCAACATACAGTAGTGACTTGACTGTGACCAGGGCTCTGGAGTCAGGTAATCAGCTATCTAGACAGGAAGTTGTCCAACTGGGGACTGTCGCCACCAGCACCATGACAATTGAGCCATCAATGTTTGAGATGAGGCATAGAAACAAGTCAATTACTAAATTGAAAAAGGTCTGAGCCTAAGCTACTGCCACATTAATATGAGTGCTTCATTTTTCACAGGTTTATCCTCCAAATCCCCTTTAGGTAAAAGACATGGGTTTACTTTTTAATATGTAATATGAGCCCCTGGAGAGTCCTAAAATCCTGGCTATGTGTAGCTCTGTATCATTAACAACAAAGCATAAAGGGATTTTGATTCCTCAGTCCAGCTTCCCCCCATTGTTTCTCTTTCCTTGATGCTTTTGCCTTTCTCATTCTCTTTTTCCTGCCCTTTAAAGGCCACTTTAAGCCTTTAAGCCCTGCCTTCTCTGGGAGTCTTCCCTCATCAGTGTTGTCTACATCAATCTCTTATTCATTTTGGATTTTTACTGTCCTTCCAGCCTGTCTCAATAAATGACAATTTTATATATATATACACACACACACACACACACACACACACACACACACACACACACACACATTATTGGTTTCCTATATATCAGTCTCATCTTCTCAACCAGATTGTAAGTTCCATAAGGGCAAGGTACACATTTGATACTTTTTAGTGTGTCCCACAATGTCTGGGTGGACATTCAAATTAGACTAGAATCATAGCTTTTGTAATGATATAGCAATGCTCACAGTATACTTATGTGTATAACTCAAAGTATAAAACTTTATGATTACAGTTTTATAAAGAGATAGAAAATAAAATCAAGCAACCAAAAAGGAAATACATTCAAATGTGCAAGAGGTGGGATGATAGGTGTGTGTAAACTTTCATATATTTACTTGATTTTCCAAATTTTCAACAGGAAACATGAATTGCTATTATGAGAAAAAAATATGCATTTTTAAGAAGAAAATTATAGATTAATGGGTGCTGGAAAATAGAGCAGGAAGAGATCTTAGAGATCATGTAAGTCCTGCCCCCTTGTTTTAATGTGGAAAAACCTGGGACATTGCTATGGGAGATAGCAAACTAGTAACTCAGTCTCCACTTTCTGGGAGCAAATGGCCCAGTATCCTGGGTCTCTGAGGCTGAGCCTTCTAGCCTCTCCTTGAATCCATCTTCCCATTTGGGTTTCCCTCTAGGCATTGTGGTTTTCTCTTGCTGAATCTTCTCATGATTATTTGGTGTCTCCTGGTTAGGAGATCCTGAAGGTTTGGCTTTGACTTATGCTGTAGTTCCTTGATAGCTCCTTCTGGAACTCCCTGCTTTGCTTCTGGAGCAACCCAGAACAAGATGTAATATTCCTGCCCCCAGGAGACTGGAAGTAAAAGCACCTAGCTCTACCCTTAACTAGTAATATAAATTCACTGTATTCTGAGTACTTGCTGGGGAGGGTGATTTCCAACTTACTGCCACTCAATACCTTTGCAAAGTCTTGCTGAGAGCAAACTATTTGCAGAATATCACCTTCAGATACATGCAGTTCATCCATTTCTTCCACATTGGACCCAACAAAATAGCCCCAGACACTTGCCATGTTCATCTTTCCCTTCTAGTTAAACCTACTTCACCCACAGTCCCATAGTCAGGAAAAAGCCTGGCTGTTTTATGCACAGGAGTGACCACTGATTGGCCCAAGGGATGGCCACCTAATGCAAGGCAGGCCATCCATGATATGGTAGCCAACTTATGTGGTGGATATTTCTAATAGTATTCCTCTTGCTAGCAGTAGACTTTAGTGTGTCCACAATTGGATACTCTCAGTTAAAGTTATGAATGCTCTTGTTAAATGCATATTTGTCACTTATTTGGAAGGATAAACATATGTAGTGTATAGCATCCATCTATGCTTCTATCTATATACCAATCAAGTACTGGGTTCCTAGTACATATCATCAATCCATATTTGTACTTCCAAAACCACAAAGCTCTGAAAATCAAAAACTTTCTCACAAGATTGATGCTAAAATTCATTTTAACTTACATTAAGATATTGACAGTCTTTAATTGTTCCACTTAGTATGAATATTGATGTATTTTATGAAAGAAATATTAATGTATTTGATTATGCCACAACCTTATAGAGATATGAAATAAAGGACTACCCTGATTAAATTCTAAAATTCTGAATTCTGAAATATATCTAGCCCCAAGGATTTTGGATAATAACGTCTATTATATGTTATTGCCCTATAACATCTGGGGGCAGTGTGGAGGTGGTGACCCTACCTGAATTGGCCAGGAGCAGAGAAAGCTGCACAGTGAAGAGAATAAATAATCAAGTCTTTGGAGAGGGAGGGTTTGCTGAGTTTCAAGTAAAGGAAAACCAGTTGGGTCACTCAGTTATTGGTCCAAAGGGCATGAACAAGGCTGAAGATAGAAGACAAAATGAAAGACTCAGGGGAAAAATAAAATTGAACTGGAACAAGAATAGTTTGAGAACAGGAGGAATGAGAAGGGGCCTAGACAGCAGCAGGGATAGTATCTTTGACTCCAGTCAACTGACTGACAGTCAACTAGCTGACAGCAGTTTAGGTACAAATGTGGGTCAGGCTGGCTTTAGAAATGGAGAGTTGTGGCAGATGAATACAGAGAGATATAAGACACAATCTCAGCCTTCTCTTTGACTAAAGGCCAGAACACCATTAACCAGAAGCAGGGTCCTAATAGGATAGATAGAACTGGAGGACACATTAGTCTGAGATAAAGATTTGTCTTTGAAAACCTCTCACCTTCCCCTTATCCCCACCCCCCGCCCCTCTAGCAACCCTCTGTTTTTCCTCCATGTTTCCAAAACTGTCTCTGATTAGTTCATTCACTTATTCTTTTCTTTAGATTCCACATATAAGTGAGATCATATATGGTCATGGGGGTTTGAAAATTAATTTGGGGAACATACAGAGGGATAGTGGATGGGGGGAGGGGGGTTCACACAGTGTGAGGGATATAAATGATAAACGTCTAAGTTTTGCTTTGTCTTGTGCACCTGAAACTAATAAAAAAAAAAATAGAAAAAAATAAAATAAAATAAAATGAAAATCAATGGCAAAGCAGGATTTTGCTTTGAAGAAATTCCTTTCATAGTTTTAATGGGACAGATTAAGTCCATTAAAATTTTTAATGTGGTATTTAATAAACATGGAAACAATTAAAAAAAACTAAAAAAAAACAAAACAAAGAAAACAAACAAACGAAAAAAAGATTTGTCTTTGACTATTTTCTGCCTTTGTATTTTTAAAGTTTTCTCTTGTGTGTGTGAACTATACCATACATAAAGAAAAGTACATAGTTCACATGTGTACAGCATAGTGAATGAAGCACATGTGTTAAGTATCACCCAGTCAAAAAATATAATATCTATCAAAGAATACTTTGGTTGTTTCCATGTCTTGGCCATCACAAATAAAGGTGCAATGAACATCGGTGTACCTATATCTTTATGAATAAAAGTTTTCAGAATTTTGGGGATATACACCCAGGAGAGGGAATGCTGGGTCATATGGTAATTCTATTCTTAACTTTTTGAGGAACCTCCACACTGCCTTCCATAGTGGCTGCACCAATCTACATTCCTACTAAAAGTGTATGAGGATTCCTTTTTCTCCACAGCCTTTCCAACACTTGTTATAATAGTGTCCTTCAATAGATGGTTGGATAAAGAAGATATGGTACATATACACAACGGAATATTACTCTTCCATAAGAAAAGATGAAATACTGCCATTTGTGACAACATGGATGGATCTTGAAATTATTATGTTAAGTGAAATAAGTCAGACAGAAAAAGTCGAGAACCATATGACTTCACTGATATGTGGGATATAAAACTGAAAGCAACAAAGAAAAAGACAAAGTAACAACATCTCATAGACACAGACAACAGTTTAGTGGTTACCAAAGGGTAAGGGGGGAGGGGTAGTAGAAGAGGATAAAAGGGGTCAGATAATATGGTGATAGAAAGAGAACTGACTCTGGGTGGTGAACACAAAATGTGATATATAGATGATGTATTACAGAATTGTACACTTGAAACCTATGTAATTTTACTAACCATTGTCACCCCAATAAATGTAATTATATATATATATATATATATATATATATATATATATATATATATATATGATTTCAGAACCCCTGATATCCAACTCGTGCCACTTCTCTAATCATAACTCCATTACTCAGAACTCCGGTCAAGATGGCAAAGTAGGTAAATGTTGTGTTTGCTTCCTATCGTGACCACATCAAAATTACAACTAAATTACAGAACAACCATCATTGAGAATCACCTGAAGTCTAGCTGAATGGAAGTCTTATAAGTAAGGATGTACAGAAGAAGTCACACATAGACTGCTAAGAGGGACGGAAACATGGATGGGCTGGTCCCACAATGTGTAGTGGTTAAAAATTGAGAGCAATATCTCGGCTGCAGAGGTTTCCCCCCGGCTCCCCTCCACCAGAGGAACGAGGCTTTCCAGCCCTACACAACGCTCCACAGCTAGTGTTCCAGTGCCGGGAAGAGAAGTCTCCATAACTTCTGGCTATAAAAGCCAACAGAGATTGTGGCTGAGTGAGACATAGAGCTGCTGGAGTCCCTGGTGCTCCTCTTAAAGGGCCCACACACAAATGTATTTACTGATGGACTGATTCACTCCTCTGAGCTCCAGTGCTGGGGCAGCAGCTCAAAAGGTGCCAGGGAAATATGGGGAGGAAATGAAATGTTTGGCATAAAGATGAGGGCTGGAACGGCAGCTTTCTCTAGGACAGAAGAGCTAGCAGAAGCTATTGTTCCTTTATTGAGCCCTCCCAACTCCCAGCATGCAGATGTAGGCAGGTGCCATACCTGAGTGTCCACTAACCTAGCTAAAACTATTCGCCTCCACCCTGCTGATGGCCTGAGACCCTGTCTCACCCAACTTGTGGCGCACCTAAGCTGCTTCCAGTGGCTTTTCCATACAAACAACCTATCTTAGCTCATGTTGCAGACTTTCTTAAAATCTCTCAAAGGTTCTCAAACCCCAAGCAAGCAGCGTCTGGGCTGGACATGCTCCATACCTCTTGCTAAACTGCCCTAAGCCCAGCACTAATGGAAGTTGACCTCGGTTCGCAGCTTGGCTTCACCCAGGCACCTGCAAGCCCAGCACAAGTGGTAACTATCAGCAGATCACTTTGTAGCTCATACTAAGTGGCCTCCAGAAGGGCACAGGCAGCAGCTGAACTTGGCTTGCAACATAGCCCCTCCCAAGAGGCCCCAGAACCAACACACTTGGTGGCCAGCTTCAGAATACACCAGAGCATCACCTAACCACCTCCATAGAATACACACCTAAAGGACAAACTAGGCAGGCAACAGAGATCTGCTAAAACAAATCTTGTTCTGTAGGGTCAGCCTCTTCACAACAGCTCCTCCACTGTAGTCACAGCAGTCCTCACATCCAATCAGCATGATGATCAATCCCTCCCATTAACATGTAAATAGCAACCAAGGCTCAACTACAACAGGAGGGCACATACAACCCACACAAGGGAGTACCTGGCTCAGGGGACCAGGGAGACTGTGCCATTAGGCCCCACAGAATACCTACTACATAAAGCCACTGTACTAAGACCAGGAGACATAGAAGCTCAACCTAATACATGAAACAAACACAGGGAGGCAATCAAAATGGAAAGACAAAGAAACATGTCTTAAATGAAATAACAGAATAAAGCTCCAGAAAAAGAGCTAAACAAAATGGAGAAAAGCAATCTACCAGAGGCAGAGTACAAAACGCTCATTATAAAGATGGTCAATGATCTCAAAGAACTTCAAAAAACAGATAGGAAACATAAAAATGGAGATAGAAACAATAAAAAAGAACCAGTCAGAAATGAAGAATAGAATAACTGAAATAAAGAATACATTAGAGAAAATAAAAAGTAGATTACATGAAGCAGAGGACCGAATCAGTGATTCACAAGATAAGATGGGAGAAAACATGCAATCAAAACAGCAAAAAGAAAAAAAAATGAGGACAGTTTAAGGTGCCTCTGGAACAACATCAAGTGTACCAAAATTCCCATCACAGGAGTACCAGAAGGAGAAGAAGGAAAGCAAGGGATTGAGAATTTATTTGAAGAAACAATGTAGAAAACTTCCCTAACCTGGCAAAGGAAGTAGACATACAAGCCCAGGAAGTATAGAGAGTCCCAAACAAGATGAACCCATAGAGGCCCACAACAAGACATATCATAATTAAAATGTCAAAGGTTAAAGACAAAGACAGAATATTAAAAGCAGGAAGAGAAAAGCAGTTAGTTACCTACAAGAGAGCTCCCATAAGACTGTCAACTGATTTCTCAACAGAAACTTTGAAGACCAGGAGGGACTGGCACAACATATTCAAAGTGATGAAAAGCAAGGACCTACAACCAATATTAGTCTACCCAGAAAAGCTATCATTTAGAATTGAAGGACAGATAAAGAGCTTCTCAGATAAAAAAAACCTAAAGGACTTCATAACCACCAAAGCAATATTACAAGAAATGTTAAAGGCACTTCTTTAGCAAGAAGAAAAAAAGATTAAAAATATGAATAACAAAATGGCATTAACTAGATATTTATCAACAACAACTTTAAATGTGAATGGATTAAATGCTCCCATAAAAAGACATAGGTGGCTGAATGGATAAGAAATCAAAATCCTTACATATGCTGCCTATAAGAGACTCACTTCAGATAGAAAGACACACACGGATTGAAAATAAAGTGATGGGAAGACGTCATCAAAATGGCGGTGTGAGGTGAGCCTCTAGAAATCTCCCCTTGAATTTACAACAAACTAAACAGCTATAACTGCACAATGGACACCCTGCACAGCAGACAGGCAAGACGAGGAGGCTCACTGCTGAATTCACCTAGAGGTGGGCAGGTTGCGTGAGCAGGGGAGGAGGGAAGGGAGAGGTGCAGAGACGGAGCCCTGCGGGAACAGGACATGGATCTAGCTCAGTGCTCCGAGATCGCTGCATCCCGGAATTGCCACAGCTGCAGGGAAGGGAGGAACTTGGACTTCTAGGACTCCGTTCATGGCCCACAGTGCTGAGGGGTCAGCATATAACACAGCTGAACCCAAGGCTCACGGCAGAGACCTCGGAGAAAAGATTGAGGGAAGAAGGTTGAAAACGGTGGTTGAAGCCCTCACTGCCGGGCAGAGAACGGAAGGCTTAGGCACTGAGACTAGCCACCCCCTTCCTACCCTCTGAGAGCTCGCCCCGCCACACCCTGCCCAGTGTTAGAAGCAGAAGACTAGCAGTGTCAGATCAAAAGAACAGAATTATTTGCAGTTCTGAGAACTGTGGTCTGCAGAAAAAGATTCGCAGCCCAACTAGTTCTGGCACAGAGGAGGCAGTTGTGAAAGCAGGACTGGCTGTGGTGGTGGTCGCCGCCAGTGCTCTGGAGCACATCTCACAACTAACCCCACCCCTGGCCCCACCTCTCTGGGCGGATCCCTCCAGGAGTAAACAAAACTACTGAAATACACAGGCACTGAATCTGGTGCAGGAAGAGCTTTGGAACTTCAAAAGCTCTCGGTATCTCCAAAGGGACACGGTGCTACATGACCCAGGCGAACTCTTAACAGAGAAGAAGCCCTCCTAACAGAGAATCCCCCCTTGTGGGAGAAGCTGGAATTGTGCAGAGAAAACATAACACTACAATGTGAGAGAGAAAACAAGGCTACAGTCGGAAAGAAAATAAAACATTCTACCAACACGTACTGGAAAACAAAAGAAAGACCTCTTCCTATCAACCTGTTCCAGAACCCACTCCTGTAGATGTCGAGTAAGACAAATAAAAAATCATTAATTACCATGAATAACCAAGGCAACAAGACAGCTTAGAAAGAAAGTGAAAAGTCTCCAGAAAAGGAACTTAAAGATATGGAAATATGTGACTTAAATGACAGAGAATTCAAGATTGCAGTTCTGAAAAAACTCAACGAGATGCAAGAAAACACAGAAAGGCAGTTTAATGAACTCAGAAACATAATCAAAGAAAAACATGAACATTTTACCAAAGAGATTGAAATTTTAAAAAAGAACCAAATAGAATTTCTGGAGATTAAGAACTCAATAGAAGAAATTAAGAATGAAATAGCCAGCTTAGGTAGTAGAGTTGACCAGATGGAGGAAAGAATCAGTGACATCGAAGATAGAAACCTGGAAATGACACAGATGGAAGAAGAAAGAGACTTGAGACTTAAAAGAAATGAAAGAACTCTACAAGAACTTTCTGACTCCATCAGAAAGAGCAATATAAGAATAATGGGCATACCAGAAGGAGAAGAAAGAGAGAAGGGAACAGAGAATATATTCAAACAAATTGTTGATGAGAACTTCCCAAACCTGTGGACAGAACTGGATCCACGAATCCAAGAAGCAAATAGAACATCTACTTACCTCAATCCCAATGGACCTTCTCCAAGGCACATTGTATTGAAGCTGTCCAAAATCAACAACAAAGAAAGAATCCACAAGGCAGCCAGGGAAAAGAAGACGGTAACCTACAAAGGAAAGCCCATTAGATTATCATCAGATTTTTCAGCAGAAACTCTACAAGCCAGGAGGGAGTGAAACAAAATATTCAAACTATTGAAAGAGAGAAATTATGAGCCAAGAATAATATATCCAGCATAGATATCCTTTAGATATGAAGGAGGAATAAAGACCTTTCCAGACATACGGAAGCTGAGGGAATTTTCTAGTACACGACCTGCACTACAAGAAATATTAAAGGAGGCTATTTGACCACCATCAACAGGGACAATTTGTGGAAACCAAAAGCGTAAAATGGGGGAGACTAAGACCTGAACCAGAATATGGGAATGGAGAAAGTAGTCATACAGAAGACAATGGAACACTCTAAACATCAAACGTTCTTTTACATAAACTTAAGCGTAGCCACTCAAAAAAAAATCCAGACCTAAAATATATACTGTAATAAAAGAAGAAACAGAGGGAAACATCATAGAATACCACCACACAGAAATAATAGACAACAACAAAAAGGCAAAGAAACAATGGAGACACAGCCTTACCAGAAAACTAAAGATAGAATGACAGGAAATCCTCACATATCAATAATCACCCTAAATGTAAATGGACTGAACTCACCAATAAAAAGGCACAGAGTAGCAGATTGGATCAAAAAACTAAACCCAACCATATGCTGTCTCCAAGAGACACATCTCAGCTACAAGGACAAGCATAGACTCAAAGTGAAAGGGTGGAAATTGACACTCCAAGCAAATGGTACCAGAGAAAATCAGGTGTAGCCATAATGATATCAGATGAAACAGACTTCAGGGTGAAAAAGATAACAAGAGACAAAGATGGACATTTCATAATGGTAAAGGAGACTATACAACAAGAAGACATAACAGTCATCAATATTTATGCCCCCAATCAGGGAGCACCGAAATATACCAAGCAACTACTAACAGAACTAAAGGGAGAAATTGACCAAAACACAATTATACTAGGGGACTTAAATACATCATTGACAGCTATGGATAGATCATCCAAACAGAAAATAAATAACGAAATAGCAGCCCTAAATGACACATTGGATGAAATGGACATAATTGACATTTATAGAGCACTTCATCCTAAAACATCAGACTACACATTCTTTTCTAGTGTACACGGAACATTCTCAAGGATAGACCATATACTGGGACATAAAATCAGTCTCAGCAAATTTAAGAAGATTGAAACCATACCAAGCATATTCTCTGATCACAATGCTTTGAAATTGGATATCAACTGCGAAAAGAAAGCAGGGAAAAACACAAATACATGGAGATTAAACAACATACTTTTGAAGAATGACAGGGTCAAAAAAGAAATTAGAGAGATCAAAACACACATAGAAACAAACGACAATGAAAATACATCCTACCAAAATTTTTGGGATGCAGCGAAAATAGTTTTAAAAGGGAAATTTATATCATTACAGGCCTATCTCAAGAGACAAGAAAAACCCCAAATAAATAACCTCATGTTACACCTTAAAAAACTAGAAAAAGAAGAACAAATGAAACCCAAGGTCAGCAGAAGAAAGGAAATAATAAAGATCTGAGAAGAACTAAATGAAATGGAGAACAAAAAGACAATACAAAAAATTAATATGACAAAGAGCTGGTTCTTTGAAAAGATTAACAAAATTTGGAGAAATGTCTCTTCAAGTCCTCTGCCCATTTTTCAATTGGGTTGTTTGTTTTTTTGTTGTTGAGTTGCATGAGTTCCTTGTATATTCTGGATACTAGCCCCTTATCGGAGGCACTGTTTGCAAAAATCTTCTCCCATTCAGTTGGTGGCCTCTTTATTTTGTCAATGGTTTCGGGGGGTGGGGGGTGGGAGATGAGGGTAAGGGCGATCAAATATATGGTGATGGAAGGAGAACTGACTCTGGGTGATGAACACACAATGGGATTTATAGATGATGTAATACAGAATTGTACACCTGAAATCTATGTAATTTTACTAACAATTGTCACCCCAATAAATTTAATTTAAAAAAAAAAAGATTAACAAAATTGACAAACCCTTGTCTAGGCTCATTAAGATAAAAAGAGAGAAGACACTAATATACAAATTCAGAAATTAATAAGGGGAAGTTCTCACGGATGCCACAGAAACACAAAGGATCATCCAAGGATACTATGGAGTACTACATGCCACCAAATTCAATGACCTAAAAGAAATGTGCAAGTTCTTAGAAATGTATAGTCTTCCTAGGCTGAACCATGAAGAATTGGAAAATCTAAACAGACCAATCAGCAGTAAGGAAAGGAATCAGTCATTGAAAACCTTCCCAAAAGCAAAAGTCCGGGACCAGATGGCTTCACCACTGAACTCTACCAAACCTTCAAAGAGGATCTAATACGAATCCTGCTCAAACTCTTCAAAAAAATTGAAGAAGAGACTGTGCTCCCTAACTCATTTTATGAGGCCAATGTTACCCTGATACCAAAACCTGGCATGGACAACACAAAAAAGAGAATCACAGACCAATATCTCTGATGAATACAGACGCAAAAATCCTAAATAAAATTCTAGCAAATTGAATACGACAATGCATTAAAAAGATTATTCATCACGACCAAGTGGGGTTCATCCCCGGGGCACAAGGATGGTTCAACATACGCAAATCCATCAATGTGATACATCACATAAACAAAATAAAGGACAAAAATCATATGATTATATCAATTGATGCAGAAAAAGCATTTGACAAGATACAACATCCATTTATGATTAAAACACTTAATAAAATAGGTATAGAAGGAAAATACCTTAACATAATAAAGGCCATATATGACAAACCCTCAGCTAATCTCATAATTAATGGTGAAAAACTGAAGCCCTTTGCTCTACGTTCAGGAACACGACAGGGCTGTCCCCTATCACCTCTGCTTTTCAACATAGTGTTGGAAGTCCTCGCCAGAGCAATCAGGCAAGAGAAAGAAATAAAAGGCATCCAAATTGGGAATGAAGAAGTTAAATTGTCACTCTTTGCAGATGACATGATGCTGTATATAGAAAACCCTAAAGACTCCACCAAAAAGCTATTAGAAACAATCAACGAATACAGTAATGTGGCCGGCTACAAAATCAACGTACAAAAGTCCATTGCATTCCTATATACTAACAATGAAATCTCAGAAAAGAAATTATAAAAAACAATTCCTTTTGCAATTGCAGCAAAAAGAATAAAATACCTAGGAATAAACTTAACCAAGGATGTGAAAGACCTATATGCTGAAAACTACAAGACATTTTTAAAAGAAATTGAAGAAGACACAAAGAAATGGAAAAACATTCCGTGCTCATGGATTGGAAGAATCAACATAGTTAAAATGGCCATATTACCCAAAGCAATATACAGATTTAATGCAATCCCCATCAAAATCCCAATGGCATTTTTTAAAGAAATAGAACAAAAAATCCTCAGACTTGTTTGGAACCACAAAAGACCCCGAATAGCCAAAGCAATCTTAAGAAAAAAGAACAAAGCTGGAGGTATCACACTCCCTGACTTTAGCTTGTACTACAGGGCTACAGTAATCAAAACAGCATGTTACTGGCAGAAAAACAGACACGAAGACCAAAAGAATAGAATTGAGAACTCAGAAATAAATCCACATAAATATGGACAGATAATTTTTGACAAAGAAGCTAAAAACATACAATGGAGCAAAGACAGCCTCTTCAATAAATGGTGCTGGCTGAATTGGAAAGTCACATGCAAGAGAATAAAACTGGACTGCTATCTGTCACCATGTACCAAAATCAATTCAAAATGGATCAAAGACTTAACCATAAGACCTGAAACAATGCACTGCATAGAAGAAAATATACATAATAAACTTATGGACCTTGGGTTCAAAGACATTTTATGAATTTGATTCCAAAGGAAAGGGAAGTAAAAGCTAAAATAAATGAATGGGAGTATATCAAACTTAAAAGCTTCTGCACAGCAAAAGAAGTCATTGACAAAATAAAGAGGCAACCAAATGAATGGGAGAAGATTTTTGCAAACAGTGCCTCTGATATCCAAAATATACAAGGAACTCATGCAACTCAACAGGAAAAAAACAACCAACCCAATCGAAAAATGGGCAGACGACCTGAAGACACATTTTTCCAAAGAGGTCATACAAATGGCCAATAGAGATGAATAAATGCTCAACATCACTAATCATCAGAGACATGCAAATAAAAACCACAATGAGATATCACCTCACCTCAGTTAGAATGGCTACCATCAACAGGACAAATAGTAACAAGTGTTGGAGAGGCCGTGGAGAAAAAGGAACCCTCATACAGTGTTGGTGGGAATGCAAACTGGTGCAGCCGCTATGGAAGGCAGTGTGGAGGTTCCTCAAAAAATTACAAATAGAATTACCATATGACCCAGCAATCTCACTCCTAGGTATCTACCCAAAAAAATCTGAAAACATCTATCCATAGAGACACGTGTGGTCCAATGTTCATTGCAGCTTTATTTATGGTGTCCAAGACATGGAAACAACCAAAATGTCCTTCGATAGATGAATGAATAATGAAGTTGTGGTATATAGATGCACAATGGAATACTATTTGGCAGTAAGAAAAGATGAAATAGGACCATTTGTGACAACATGGATGGATCTTGAGAATATAATGCTAAGTGAAATAAGACAGAAAAAGCAGAGAACCATATGATTTCACTGATATGTGGTATATAAACCAAAAACAACTTAAGAACAAGACAAACAAATGAGAAACAGAAACTCATAGATACAGACAATAGTTTAGTGGTTACCAGAGGGTAAGGGGGGTGGGGGTTGGGAGATGAGGGTAAGGGGGATCAAATATATGGTGATGGAAGGAGAACTGACTCTGGGTGGTGAACACACAATGGGATTTATAGATGACGTAATACAGAATTGTACACCTGGAATCTATGTAACTTTACTAACAATTGTCACCCCAATAAACTTTAATTGAAAAAAAAAGAAAAGAAAGGGATGGAAAAAAGATATTTCATGACAATTAAAATGAAAAAACAATAAAAACTTGGGTAGCAATACTTATACCAGACAAAATATATTTTAAAACAAAGGTTATCACAAGAGACAATAAAGGACCCAGTAATCCCACTTCTAGGTATTTATCCAAAGAAGGCCAAAACACTAATTCAAAGGGACATGTGAATCCATGTGTTCATTGCAGCATAATAACAATAGCAAAGTCATGGAGGCAACCTGGATGTCCATCAATGGATGACTGGATAAAGAAGAGGTGGTACATATATATAATGGAATATAGCTGAGCCATAAAACAGAATAAAATCTTGCCATCTGCATCCACTTGGATGCACCTAGAGTGTATTATGCTGAGTGGAGTAAGTCAGAAAGAGGAAGACATATAATTTCACTTATATGTGGAAGGTAGAGAATAGGAGAAAAGCAACAAACATCACAGAAATAAGGTCATAAATACAGAGAGCATTTTGATGGTTGCTGGATGGGGAGGTCTGAAGAAGCGTGAAAAGGAAGGGGATTAATAAATATAGAACAGTCATGGTGATATAGAGTATAGCATGGGAGAATGTAAGTCAATAGTATTGTAATAACTATGTATGGTGTCATGTGGGCACTCCATTTATCATAATGATCACTTCATAAGTTATATAAATGTCTGTTGTACACCTGAAACTGATATATTATTGTATGTCAACTGTAATTGAAAAATTAAACAAATTTTAAAAAATAACTCCTTTCCTCCCTCCTAAAGGTTAACAGTTATTCTGACTTGTACTTACATCACTTCTGTGCTTTTATTTATGCTGGTGCACCTTAGCATTCATCTCTAAACACTTTAGTTTTACCAACGACTGATTTTTATATAATCATTCACTCTGTTATCTTTCGTATCTGACTTCTTTCATTCAACATTTTGTTTGTGAGATTCATTCATGCTGTTGCATGAAGCTTATTTTGTACCTTCTTATTTATTGCTGTATAATATTCCTTTTTGTGAATGTGCCACAACTTATTTATCCATTCTACTGTAAATGGGCATATGGAACCTTTCCTGTTTGGAGCTATTATGATTAAATATTACTGTGGATATTTTTGTTTGACTTTTGGTGCACGTGATTCCATTTCTGTTAGTAGTGGTATCACTGAGTCATAGGGGCTCCACATATTCCACTTTGGTAGATGCTGCTAAACAGTTTTTAAAAGTGTTATGCCAATTTACACTCTTCTATTGCTCTAAATTATCATCAACACTTTTAAAATTGCAATCATTCTGGTGGGTGTGCAGTGCTATCTCATTGTGGTTTAATTTGTATTTCTCCAGTGACTAATAAGGTTGAGCACTTTTTCATTATGTTTATTGGTCATTTGGATAGACTCTTTTGTGTAATGCCTATTTAAGTATTTTGTCCACTTTTTTCCTGCTAGATTGTCCTTTTCTTATTCATTTGTAGGGGTTCTTTATACATTTTAGACGCAATCTCTTTGTCTCTTATATGTGTTACAAATAAATTCTCCAGCACTGTGAATTCCCATTTAATACTTTTGAGTCTCATTTTTCTTTCTCTAATTTGTATCAGGTTCCCTGGGCCCAAATTATCTCCATTTTTCCAAGGTCTTAACAAAGTCACCCAGGCTTTGGGAGACACTTCACTAATGCTACACGGCTGTTTCTTTCACTTTCCCTACCTTTTTCTTTCTCTTACCCCCATGGATCTTCCCTATCTCTCCCCTTCCTTCTTTCTTTCCTTCCTTCTTTCTTTCTGACTTTGCTTATTCTTAAGAGGCTGCTTATTATTCACAGGATGGGTAGAAACAACCTTATTTCAGCTATGGTGCCAAGACCATCAAATTTGCCATGTGCTACTCATAGGAAAGCACTTGGGATCATGTAGTTCTGTCTTTGGAAAGCACTTGGGATCATGTAGTTCTGTCTTTAATGATGAGGAATTGAAAGCTCAGAAAATTTAAGGGACTTGTTCAAAGTGATAAATTGGGGGACTTATCCAAGGTCATACTGCAAGTTCATGGCCAAGGTAGGACTAGAATTCAGTTCTCTTACATGTATGTCCCAGCTTTTTCCACTCCGTTATGTTAAGAAAGACCAGGGCACACAGCTGCACATTGACAAGAGTGTTTCTTTTTTTCCCCTGAGAATAAGTGTTGTCTGTGTCTATGTAACAACGTAATCAGTAGAGACTATGGCTCATGCCTGTCTGGACCCAGGTTGATAGATCACATCACCTATACTATGTTCCCATATCCTGGCTGTCAAAGCCTGAAGGACAACAAATGGTTTAAGTAATGAGATGAGTTAAGATAGTGTCTCCCACGCTGAATTATGTGCCAGTTCCAGGACTACAGGATTGTGCCACAATCCATTTACACGAGAAATTAAATTGAAGATCGCAATGTAATATTCATATATTAAATCCTGGCGGACAATCAAAGTAATTAAGGCCAAATGCTCTGAATCATTCTGTAGCATCACGAATATTCTATTGCTCGGTTTTTAGAACGACTTATTTCTACAACCAATTATCTTGGAAATCATTAAGGTTCCTTTGGAATGTGAATAATTTGAAAGCCACCACAGTACCCAGTACTACTCAACTCCTTTGCCCCCATGAAAGAAGAATTCTGCTAGAAAGGGGTGTAGAGTGGACAGGGAAAGTTTGATTTCAAGAAGCTAGAACAAGTCTGTGACCAACCCCTTTACTGTGTGTGTGGTTTTTTTTTTTAAAGGAGTGGATATATTTCACCTTACATTGAAGCAGTTAAACTGATGCAGTCTACTAAGCTAACCCCCAGCACACACTGACCTGCTTGTTGTGCAGCTCTGTGGCTATTACAGGTATATACTACTGATGTAGCAATATGATCCTTGGGAGTGGGGATGGCTCCATGTAACCCCACCATGATGAATAGGGTTGACGTTCAGACCTTCCCCTACCCATGGCTGACCTCATCTCTTAAAGCTTCTCCAACTACCCTCATCTCTTAGTCCTTGTTCTTAGTCCTTGTGGCCAACACCTCTGCTACAGCATTCATTATAAAAGCCTCAAGTTATTTGTCAGTTCCCCTCCTAAAACATATGCCCCTTAAGGGCAGAGGCTATGTCTGAACATCTACAGTGTCCTCAACCTTACCCAGTACATACTTCAGACAACGTGCTTGGTGTACAGTTGGTGGATGGATGAAAGACTAAATAAGCAAAAGAATGAATGACCAAGAGAACAGACTTACACAAATGTATCTTTGGGAATGTCAGGGTTAGTGTCATAAATGAATCTTCACTTTCTTCCAGTAAACGCCTTAAATCTCTCCAAAAAAACAAAAACAAAACAATGCTCTCAAACCATCACCAATAAATGAAAACCTGTCACCAAGAATGTGTAACTAAAAGATTAACAGAAAGTATTAAGTTAACTCGTACTTTTGAGTTATACTTAGAAAACAACTGTTGTCTTACCTGAACTGATTACAAAACTTCTGTGCACCTTGAATATTGCATACAGAAAAGGTCTCTGATTCTTCAGTTTTGCCAGTGGGAATAACTAAAAGTGTGCATATACAATAATATTCTTACCAAATTATTTCTCCTTATAAATATATATCCATAGCCTAAGATTGTTAATGCTGCGAAGCATCAATATTTCTCGGCTTTAGCTCACATACTGCTCACCTGACTGTAGCATAATTCTGATTTACAAATGAGATATTAGAGAGATATTGGACTGTATCTTGTTCATGTCTGTATCCCTAGCTGTAGCACAAAGCTTGGCACAGAGAAAGTACTCATTGCAGAATGAATGAACAAATAGTAAGTGAGAGAGAAGCTCTAAGGGTTGTTTCCCATCATCAAAGTAGAGCTGCACAAAGCAAGCCCCATTCATTTAGGTTCTCCTTGCGATCAGTTGGCTACACTATCCCTGAGCTTCTAAGCCAACCTGATCCATCCACCCAAGCATTATGCCCCTTTCTAAGGCAGTTGTCTCACTCCTCCATGTGCCCAGCACAATCCAGAGGGGGTGTTACAGTTTGTGTGTCAGCCCAAGCCAGATGAACACACCAACAACCATCTGTGGCTTTCTTGGGAGGGCATCTTGTGCCTGCATGTTTCACATCATCATGGGTGTACCAGTCAGTGTCAGAAACTGTGCCAAGAAATATTGATACTGTACAAAATCAGTAAACCAGGGCAATGGCTAAATATTTATTGGGGCAGACAGTGACGCCATGTTTGCTCGGAAAATTCAATCAAGGTCTGTCCAATTACTACAGGTTTAGATTTGAACGAATTAGCTCTTAGTCATAGAATCCTAGAATGTCAGAGCTAGAAGGACCCTTAGAACTCATCTGCCCTTGTCTAACCCTGAGGTTTTCAAACGGTTTTTTGTTTTATTTTTCAAGAAACACATTTTGTCCAGTGAAATCTTATGGTGCTCTTCTCATTCAAGTGGCAGTGCAGGTATTAGATCTTGCTGCTTGGTCTTCCCCTCTCATCTGCCTCAAACTGCAGACAAAAGGAAAGTCAAAATAAGTTAAAGAGGATTATGAGATACTGGGGGGAGAAAGCCCTGGTCTTGGAGTAGGAGTCAAGACAGACTTCAAATCTGTCTTAGCCACAGGCCATGATATTTCACCATTTAAACACATGCCTGAAGGGGCCCTTTGAATATGATCATTTAAACTGGTTAGGGACATCTGTTCCCTGGGAAAGATGACACAGTAACTAGCAGACTTATTGGCAGGAGGAGTGAGTTTATTTAAATAAAACACAGTGCTACCAACTGTCATAAAGGCCAGCAGAAAATCCTGAGGGCAGGAGACACAGGGAGGTAAATGTCCTTTAATAGGGTACTTCACTAAGCAAATGGAAGAGAAGGAAAAACAGAGATAAGGTGGAACCTCTTCCTCTCACCTTAGCTGGTGTCTGCTTCTGCACCTGTCTGGTTTTGTGTCCATCTTTTTCTATACCTCTGTGTCATCCTCTGCAGCAGTATCTAGTTCCTTGTCAGTTTCTACCAGTACACATCTTTGTATTGAGGTTAACTCTGCTAATACTTGTCTGCTGTGAATCTGTCCCTGCCTATGCCTCAAGTCTTTCTGCATCTAGCTCTTTGCTTCTAAATGTGTCTGTCTGATTTTGCACACGTGTGTGTGTGTGTGTGTGTTCTATGTATGTGCTCAGCACTCTGTATCCATGGCTTTTATTTCACTAGGTGGTTGTCTATGACTTTCTGTTTCTGCCTTCAGTGCTTTACCCCACAAGAAAGGCTAATGGTGGAAGTGAGAGGAAGGCAGCTTTCTGTGCTAGAAAGAAAACCTGATGACTCTGACCATTCTTAAGACCAGTGCTGAAGCATCACAATGAAATCATGTGCGCCTCTGCAGCCAAAGAGAAAAGACAAAAATAGGAAGAACAATAACAAACAAACATTTCTGGTGTTCCTAAAGACCTTAGTCTCTTTCTTCTTCCATGTTGCTCTAATTTCTTCATCTGTTTTTCCCACTCATTCTCCCTCCCCCATCCCTTTTTCTTTCACTCTGTCTCCTCATCTCCTATTTTTCTATTTTTCATATCCCTTTCTTTTGTTTTCTATTTTATTTCTCCCCCTTTCTCTTCTTTTGTTCTTATTTGTTTTCTCTCTAGATTTAGCTTTCCCCATACATTTTCCTTTAAATGTTTTTCTTTCTCTGTTTATCTTTTTTTTCCCTTTTAGGTTTCTTTCTTGTTTTCTTCTTTCTCCCTTTCCTCTTAGCTCCTCTTTCTGGATTTCTCTTTTTATTCTATTCTTCTTACTCCTTGTGTATGAATCCATCAGCCTCTTTCGTGCTTTGTCTTCTCCAAAGATGTTTCAATCCTCAAAAGAGAGAAGTTTTCCTTTTATGCCCTGAGCTGGGCTATTTTCTCATTCTCTGGTGGGCGGGGTTATTGCTGCTCCCTAGAACCTAACCCGGACATCCTTGCTCCCCAACCCCAGGACCCTGTCTGCAGAGTCACTCTGCGACTCCAGCTGCTGCTTGCATTCCCTGCACATCATGCAAAGCGGTGAGCCCCCAGGTGCAGTGGGGGAATTCATCAGCCACCCGACAGGTCTAAAGATTTACTACTGAGAAATAATCCATATCTGGATAATAGATCACCCCGACTCCCTGAGACCATTTGTCTTGGCACTTAAATGACACGAGAATCCAGCAGCAGAGCCAGGACTGCATCCCAGGTTCATTGGTATAGGCTGGAATAATAATGTTAAGGATCATGATAAGGAACACTTTGCATTTGCATGGTGCTTTTAAGCTTTATAAACTTGGGGGAGCTTAACCTTCCTTGGCTCATCACTTTTGAATCTCACACACTGTGGACCCTGCTTGCAAATTCAGAAGCAGGGCCTTTTTTATTTTTTTTATTTTTCATTTTTTTTTATTTTTTTTTTTAAATTGTAAGCAAACATTTATTCTTATATTATATTCTGTTTAGTTGTCCATCCTAATTGTCCTTGTTTTCATCTAGACATGGAGATTCAGTGTTTGGAATAATATTGAATTCCTTTTTTTTTTTTATTAAATTTATTGGGGTGACAATTGTTAGTAAAATTACATAGATTTCAGGTGTACAATTCTGTATTACATCATCTATAAATCCCATTGTGTGTTCATTACCCAGAGTCAGTTCTCCTTCCATCACCATATATTTGATCCCCCTTACCTTCATCTCCCACCCCCCACCCCTAAGTGACTCACCCAATCATCTAGCCTGTTACTGGCAGAAATGGGAGGAAAACTCTATTTTTATGGCCTCCTGTGACTCTTTCCTCTGAATGCTAGGTGGCCTTCCAATCTCTAGGTCTCACTGTTCCTATCTAGAAATGGAAGCCAATACTGAGAGACAGTAAACTGTAGAGGCTCATTGTAAGACAGACCTGAGTTTGAATCTTAGCTCTGCATTGGCTAGCTGTGTGGCCTCAGACAGGTTACTTACTCACTCAGAACCTCAATTTCCTCCTCTATAAAACGAGTGTTCTAATAAACCCTCCTCATAGGACTGTTATGAGGATGAATAGAGATTATGCATGTAAAGTGCTTAATATAGTGTCTGGCTCATAGTAAAAGCTCCATGAGTATTAGCTATGATTATTACTACTGTCTGTCTCTTTGCAGGATGATGAGCAATCTCATACAAATGCATGAGAAAATTGGTCTGGGGGTGGGGAAGAGATAATTGGTGAACCAGTTTCCAAAGAGGTGTCCCTGAGGCCATCAAGGGGGGAAGAGACCTGGAAGGGTGAATATTGATGGTGGGAGGAGCTAAGGATTCTGTTCGGGTTGGGATGACTGGGCCAGTTCTGGGGTTCTGGAAACAGGCAAAGAGAAGGGAGGAGGTTGGTGATCTGTATTCAGGTCCTAAGCATATCTCAGCAGCACGTTGCTCAGCACAATCAATTGCTGGTTGTCAATTCCAGGTGTCTAACTTTCCTCCTTCTCAGGGTCTCATCTATGAGCTTCCCTGGGATGGCTCCTGTCCTGAAAAGCTGGACAGAGGGCTTTTTCATTCTTTCGGGAATCTTGAAACCAAAAAGATTTTGCAGATGGCCAGAAAAAATCTAAAACTAATGAAATCTTATTCAGGAGCCTTTTGCGTATATGGAAGTGCACTGTACAAATATAAGAATGATTATTAATATTCCCAGTAATAACAGTAACAATCAATCTTTAGAGCTTGTTCTATAGTGTGTGGCTCCTGGAGGTTGACACACCATCTTAGATGGCAAGACACATCCACTTGCATGCAGAATCACAGCCAAAATTCTTCTCCCTCTTTAATGGGACCTCATTCTCTCAGAGTCACACACATAATTCAGCCTTCAATGAGATGATTCTCATGCTATTGAAGCTCCCTGGAGATTGGATGCCATGCGGAGGCGGGTAGATGTGGGCTCCTGACTTCAAGCTGCTGGAAGGCAATGAATTGATACATTTCCTAAGCACCAAGGGCTCAACTCCTTTGGAAATGAGAAGGACTTTGTCAAAGCCCGATGGTTTATTAATAGTTTTCTCAACTGAAAGGAGCCCCATGCTTACCAGTTGACAAGTATTTAGTTAGAACCTTCCGTAGAGGATCTAAAGAGGTTTGGCAGAGCTGACAATGTGGTTGAGGAGACAGGCCACAAACATATAAAGATTATTGATAATATAAAGCAGTATCTTCAAAAAAGACAAGAGAGCAGCTGGAGCAAAGTGGGAAAAATATAAGATACAGAGTCAGGAGAATTGATGTCACAATCTCTCTGAACCTTGGTTTCCTTATCCTCTTGGAAAGGCAGCCCAGTGGCACTGAGAGAACATTAGGTTTTGTGTCAGACCAACCTGATTTAAAATTTAAATCACCCCACAAATTAACTAGGGGTCCTTGAACAAGTAACTTAACTCCTGTGAGCTGCAATTACCTCATGTATAAATTGGGGTATAATGGTAGCTCTTACTACATAGGATGGTGGTGAGGATTAAATGAAAGCACACATGTAAAGCACTAAGCATAATGCCTGGCTCACAGTAAATACTCAATAATCAGTTCTTATTATAATATGCAGGGAGAAAAGGCAGGGAATGTTTGTAAATAGTAGGGCTTTATTTTTCTCTTCAGCTCTTTATACACCTGACATTACATTTCATGGGAATGCAAACTCAAAAAAATACTTATGTGTAAACAATAATTATATTACTGCTCTGTTATATTTTTATGTACCTCCCCAGTATTGCTCACCAAATTTGGTATGATTAAATTTACAGTAAAATGAAAAAGGAAATAAATTATATAATCCTTGTGGTCTTCGGCACCTCCCTGAGCTTCAGTTTTATAACCTGTAAAATGTGGCCAAGCACACCTATTTCAAGGGCTATTGTGAAAATGATATTGAAATGTGTATAAAACACTTGGCATAGAATAGGCAGGAAACAAATGTTAGCTTCATATCTCCTTCTCTATTCTATAAAATTGAGAGTAATAAAGAATCACCCTCACTGAGATATTATAAGGATGAAGTCAGGTATATATACAGGAAATGTTTGTAAACTGTAAGATCCCAAAAACAGCCTTTACAGAATATTTGCTATGTACCAGGCACTGTGCAATTATCAAATATTAATCAATTAGGTAAACATTAGTTGTCTCCTATTTGGACTACACTGTTGTAGGTGCTGTGAATGATCCAGAGAGATCAGGTCTTTGGAGTGGATGAGCCCCTTCATACAAAAGCAGTATTAAGAACAGGACCTTGAGGGATGCTCTTATTTAGGGTACCAGAGGAGAATGCAGAACCAGAAGGAGAAGTCATTGATGAGAACACTAGTACAGCATGGAATCCTTAGAGCCAAGGGGAGAGTTTCAGTAAGTAGGGAGGGATTCACATTGTAGCATTCTGCAGAGAAGGCAAATAAAATTAATGTCCCATTGGATTATGCCTCCAAAAAGACATTGCTAGCTGCAGTGAGAGGAGTCTCAGGAGAGAGAGAGAGAGAGAGAGAGAGAAAGAGAGAGAGAGAGAGAGAGAGAGAGAGAGAGAGAGAGAGAGAGAGAGAGAGAGAAAGGATGCAGGCACTATCTTGATGTGGACTGAGAAACGAGTGTATGGTAAGAAGTGTGGAGAGCAAGTATACAATACTCTTTGAAGATGTTAAGGAATAAGGCTGAGAAAAGGAAGGTTGGATGATAGCCATAAGGGGACTCAGGGTCAGAGAAGGGTTGAATATCTTTGTGGGCTATAGGGAAGAAGAAGCCCATAGGGAAACAGAAGATGAATAAGCAGATGAGAGAGAGGATTACTGAACAGGCAGAAGAAGCCTGAGCGATACGACTTGGGAGGTACAGCTCAGAGAAGAGGAACTTTCAATCAATAAGGAGAAAGGGATCCTGGGGTTGCAAATGCTGCCTAATGGTCAAGAGGCCTGGAAACTGACAATGGGCCATTGTATCTAGAGTTAGGAAACCATGAGGGCCTTCAATAGTGGGCGTTAAGTGGGAAAAAGTGAAATAGTTAATGGATGGCAGAGACCATACATTTGAGAAGTTTTACAGACCTAATAGCAGGTAGAGAAAGGTTGAGGGAAAGATTGTGTTTTATGGGGAAGGTTAAGATATGTGTAGGCAGAGGGAAAGAGTTAGTGGAAGGAGACAGGCTGAAGGGACAAGAGAGTCAGAGGCTGAGGTGGCAGGAGGGGCTCAGTAGCACTGAAAAGGACCCCAGAGATGGAGCCTTCTTCCTTTGAGATTGGAGGGAAGGACAAGAAACCCAGAGAGGTCAAGGTTCTGCATTCAGTCCTTGAACCTAGCCTTGGGCACTAACATCATCACTCCTGACCCCATACCTTTCAGGGTATCTCACTGTCACTGAGTAGTTTTGAGGGACAGCAAGGTATGTGATTTAGGGGAATATACTAGTGGCTTTCTCCCTAGGGAGGTGGGAGGGAGCTGTAGCCCCATTCTGACACTGGGCCACAGAGTGTGGCCCACCCAGGAAAGCCTGCCATCTATGACCTATACCCATGCCACATAATCTCTTCTTCCCCAATTTCTTCCCTGAAATCACCAACCCAGACCCACTCTTGAAAACAATGTGAGGGTCCACAGTCATTCAGAGACTCGAGCTTTCCTGTTATTTGCTAAGGCACTAAAGGCCCAGAGTCCTATGATCCAGCCAAATGTTATTGAAGACAAGAGAAGGGGACTTTTTTAATATAACCTGGTCTTCAGCTCTTTGACATACATACACCTGTTAAATGTGTCATATGGCCTTAGTGCCATTTGATCTGACCCCAGCTATGGCCCATCCTCTCCAGCATTGCTGCTTTCTGGTCCTAGGCAAATACAGCTCTGATGGACCCTCTTTGCCTTGCCTCTTAGCTTACAGTCTAACAAGTCTCCTGGGATTTGGGTTGCAGAATGGCAGGACAGTTATAAGCCCTAGGTGCTTGAAAATGAGAGAGGGTGCTGGGAACCAGTCATCAAAGGAGGGGGGCCCTGAGTGGGTGCCAGACCCAAAGCAGCTTGGAAGATAAAGTCAGCCCTTAGTATCTTTTGTCCTGGGGTAAGCTCTGGTGTTCATGTACCCGTCTCCATGGTGCCTGGGATGTAGGAATGCAGAGGAGAGGGACAAAAAATTCAAGTTAGGGAAAATTAACGCTGTGGAGCTAACCCTGAGTGCCTATTTAAGACCTGAGTTGTTCCAGGATTGAGTTATAGGGGAGAAAGCCTTATTTGCATTGAAAAATGGCAGTTAACAAAGGAGGTGATTAAAAGTTAGAAAGGCTATATTCAGAAATTTCAGGGCTTGGTGTATAAGAGAATTCTTTTGTCTCGTTTTCCTCTCTCCTTCTCTCCCCTCCTTTCCTCCCTCCACTTTTGCTCTTCTCCCTTCCTCTCCATCCACCCCCACCCACAGCTACTGATGTGATTGCTCATGATCAATAGTCAAATGCCATTAACCCCAACATGCTCATGAAGGGCCAGCTAAGCTGTCCCATGAGCCAATCTTGTAAGCAGACAGACCAGAGAAAGCATGAGGCAGATCCCCCACCCTACCCTCTCGGGGTAATGGTAGCTAAACCAATGAACTGCCCTAAAAATAATCAATAAATCACTTAGCATCTGAAAGAAATGGAAAACACCCCAGCAAACAGTGCTCAGGACATTTTCCATGACCTCTTCTGCCTTGAATGTCCATGGCGCACAAGCTACACAGGCCTAGACTGACTGCTCTCAAGGTGCCACTCCCAGATGGCACCTGGCCTGTCTCAGTTTCAGAGGGTGGTCATTCATTCTAATGGGATGTCATGGGTGCCATCTTCAGGCACCTGGTTCTGCTGCCAGACGCAGAGACTATTGCTGGTTGCAAATCCCCCAAGTGCCATGCTGGTATGAAGAGAACAAGTCATGGCTGCAGTGGACATATGACCTTTCACAGACCCAAGGTTAGATGACAATATGATGTAATGGACTGAGCCCTGGACTAGGAGTCTGGACACTTGGCTTTCTAGTCCTATTTCAGCCACTAATGTTCTGGATGATAGATAAGTCACTGTCCCTCCCTCAATCTCAGTGTGCCCATTGAGACGTGAGGAGGTTGAACTAGATTATGTCTAATGACACTGACAGCATTGATACACAAATTCTGAATTTTTTAAAACTGTTTTTGGAAAAATTTGAGTTCTGATTAGAATGTATGGGGGGACTCCTTCTCTAGGGCTCCCATTTAGCTGCTTTGCCACCAGATCCTTCATCCTAAATTCCCATTCAGTACATGCAGCCATGTACTGAGTTCCACTTCAGACATCAAAACCACTCGTGGGTCTAGCCTGTACGACCTGCTGAGCTGGTTCTGTGCTTGGGGCTAGGCTAGGCCATTCTGATGGAGTCCTGCAGTGGAACCCTGTGGAAGGGGATGTGCCATTGACTCCCAGATTTTAGTATAGGCAGGTGAGGTGGCCACCTAGGTGGGTTGATTTCTCCCATGTTTGTATTTTCAAACTTTATAACATACGGTAAAATTGAAAGAAAGACAATAGTTTAGTGGTTACCAGAGGGTGGGGGGGTGGGGGTGGGAGATGAGGGTAAGGGGGATCAAATATATGGTGATGGAAGGAGAACTGACTCTGGGTGGTGAACACACAATGGGATTTATAGATGATGTAATATAGAATTGTACACCTGAAATCTATGTAATTTTACTAACAATTGTCACCTCAGTAAATTTAAAAAAAATGGAAAGAATGGCACAATAAATACCTGTACATACTCTCATTAACAATTTGCCATATTTGCACACTGTCTTTCTTCTGACACCCCTGCCCCTGAAAATATTTTGCAGACATTATGACACTCCTCTCTGAAATACTTCAGCATATACCTCCTAAGACTAAGGATGTTCTTGGGGAAGCTTTTCAAAGGCTCTGCAATTCTCAGCTAGGGGAAAGTGTACAGTCTCTGGAGTCCAAAGGGGTTCAGGAAGTATGTGAGATCTAAAGACCAGATTTCAGTCGGCCTGGATATGGATAGTGGGAGAAGGAACCAAGCACAACAGAAGAAGGCACAGCCAGTGGTTCAAGTGCAGGTTCCAAACCAAAAGAGAAGGAGTAGGAGGATGAGATAAAGGAGGAGGAGAAGGAGGAGGAGACACTTCCCTTCTTGAGCTTTAGTTTCTTCATCTATAAAATGGGGGTTATGCTAATCTCTGTCCTGCCAACCTCTCAAAGCTATATGGGGTTCACATGTGAAAACAGATATGAGAGCACATTGGGAACTGCCACACTTAAACACATAAGGACAAGTGATTTGTAGAGATTACTTTCAGTGTTAGTAAAGCTCAGGCGTGGAGGTCTCTGGAAGTAAATAGTCCCCCTGCTCAGTCCCCAAACTCTTGTTACTTGAAGCCACAGAATTTTCATCTATAATGGAAATCTCAGTGGCTGACATCTTTTGCAGTTTTTCAAAAGCATAAACACACATCCCAGTTCTTTCTAGTTTTTTTTTTCAGATAAGTCCATTTTCTCTTATTGATTATGACACAAAACTAAAAGATCACCTCTACATTTTCTTCTTTCTGACATTTTTTTTTGTGTTCGCCCTTAATTTCTACTATTCCCTCCCACCCTGTTGAGACTTCCAGTGTTGGAAATTTCTGTTATCCTGCCTACCCCTAGCTCAAAGAGCAAAATGATTTACAAAATTAAGTGAGCATTTGGGATTTTTAACTTGATTTTATCTTTTCATTCAACCAAAGGGGTATGTGTGTGGGAGATGCACTTGTCAACTAAAAGCAATTTCTCTGCCTCCTTGGGGACTGAAGCATAATTGTAGCTCTGTCTTCCTGGTGTCAGAATGAAACTTGCATTTTCCTGAGTGGTGTCAGCACACTGACAGACAGCTCCTGGGATATAGTAAGGGGTATTGGAAAAGAACGGGCAGAAGGGTGAGAGATTAGAGGCTGGTCTCATGTCTCCTTCCCTGGGTGACTTTGGGCTAGTCACTTACTGTCTTTTGCTTCAGCTTTTCTAACTTAAAAAATAGGAATAATTCTCTTCCATTTCTACCTCATAAAGATGGTGCCAAGACCTTGTCAGGCTTTGGTGATATGAAAATGTTTGGAAGTAATAGAGCTACGGAGAGTGGGGGGCAAGTGCCATGGAAGCAGTGTATCCTAAGAATGCTAAGTAGCTAGAAAGTAACTTCAAGTTTTCCTTATATAACCCCATTTGAGAAGTGAGGAAACTGAGGCTCTCCTGAGGTTCAGAGAGGTCCCAAAAGGTCCCCCATAATTTCACTACATGTTCACCATGAGCCCAGATAAATTTTTCCAAAACAGAAAAGCAAGGAGGCAGAGTCATGAGGTTCTAAGGTTTATAGTACCTTTTACAGAGCACATATGATTCCTGTACACACCAAGTATACCTTCTGACAGGACTCCTCAAAAGGGTGTGCTAGGAGGCAAAGTTGCTAACCTGCCAATTTTCTCCATGGGCCTGGGGGGTAGAGTCCTTTGTTATCTTACTCCTGAAATTATGGAGACCTTCATAACAACCTGCTGAGGGAGGCAGGCAGGGGGACAAGGATCCCTGCTCCACAGAGGTGGAGTCTGGGGCTCAGGTTGGAAAGCAGACATACTTGTTATTCATCTAGCTAGTCAGTCAGCATGCTCAGCCTCACTCCTGATATTTTAACTTTAAATGCCATGCTCTTTCCACTGTGCTCAGCTGCCTCTTGCCTGATGCAAGGAACCCAACAAGAAGGGAGTTCAAACAAGATAACCTGACTGAAAATGTTATATAGACATACACAAGGATTCTTAGAAAATTCAAATAAATGGCCTTTATGGAATATGCTTATTTTGAATATTACCCACACACCCAAAAGGAGTAGAGTAGGGTTTAAGGGATCGAGTTTTCCAGATAATGGCCCCAATGTTCCTTGTAGCTGGAGTACAATAGGAAGAGACACTGGTGGAGGGTTTTCAGGGAAAGATTTCTTTCCACTACATTAGTTTCTTTAAGTTTGATATAAGAGCTTGCTAAAAATGCTGTTTTATGGTCCTCATGCCCAGAAATTCTTGTTCAGTAAATCTGTAGTGGGAGCAGGGACTCTGCATCATTACAGCACATCCCAAGTGATTCTGATGCATCTGGTCCAATGGACCACACCTTCGGAAACCCTGATCCATGACAAGGTTTACTGGTCTTTGATCCAGTAAATCTTGGAATCCTATTCAATTAGCAACTGTTTGCCTGGGTGCCAAGTACTTTTGAGTTTCAGGGGGAAAATGATAGGAAGGTTTGAAGCCTGCCTTCGCACAGTCAACAGGCCCCCAGCTAGACCTCATAATTGTGACTTCTTCCAAGTTAGAATGTTTTCTTCCTGCTAAAGACCTCACGGCAAACAATGACCTAAGTAAGGAACAGGGTTCTTGGTTTTTAATTGGAATTGCAATGAGACCCTGAAGAGGCAGCAAGCTGCCCAGCTCTAGGCCTTGGGGAGATATACCCAATGTGCCTTTTGTGAGCACAGACCTTAAGGTGAGGGGTGGCAGGTCCAGGCTAGCAGGCTCCTGGCTGCTCAGTGGGGGTGCTAAGGACCTCTGCATTCTTGGAAAAGAGGTGTCACAACTGGTTATGTGTCCCTGCACAAGAAGGGCATCCTGCATTATACTCACAGACCAACTTTTACTTTTTTCTGAGTCACCAAAACCAGCCCCAGCGCCCAACCCCAGCCTAAATCTCTAGTCATTCTCCTATCTAGTCTTGTCCTTTATACAGTAGAAGCAAGGTTGCATTTTTTTCTACAAGAAGTGTTTTCTAACTCCAGAAAATAATATGTTTATTAAAGAAAATTGTAAAATACTAAAATATGAAAATAATAAAACATTTAAAAATTGCCCATAATTGCATTGCTTAAATACAATCACTATTAAGATTCTGGTGTGTTTCCTGTTAGCCTTTCTATGCATAGGCTTATTATTTATCCTTACTGTTTATATAATAGTGTCCATACATTTAGATTATTTATTTTTCATTTAAAATAATCATAAGGATATTTTCAGATTATCATATAGTCTTCTAAATTATACATTTAAAAGTAATTGTACAATAAATCATTTAGTGAATCGACATTATATGCATAGTTCAATATCTTCCACACAAAGGACATTTGATAAATATTTGTTGAATGAATGGATGGATTGATGAATGAATGCATTCCCTTATTATGTAACATTTATTTAAGGACAGATGTTTTCCAAGGAAACTTAACATTAAGTAATGAAGTGGCCAAGGAGGTTGGTCAAAGAAAAGGGAAGGGGGAGAATTGCTAACTTTACTGCTAAATAATTTGTTTTAAGAATTCTAACTTCTGTATTTCCCCTTCCCTTTTTTTCCCCAAAAGAATAGACTTTGATTTGTCTGGAGCTCATTCACAACTATTAATATTCCAATTTCACAGATGAAAAATACCAAACCATTAAGAGGCTAAATAATCCTCCTAAGATTACATAGCTAGTACATAGCCGAATTAGGTTTCCAATGTAGGTCTGTGAGCATTCTTAGTTTTGTTCCTTTACCACATCACACCTCTTGCAGAAAAAAGCAATCAAGAAGAATAGTTGTCATGAGTTTGTACCTCAGGTGGAGCTATTCTGGAATCAGAAACTTCAGTTACTGAGGCCCATTGGATTGGACTGAGCAGGGAGCCTTTATACCACAAGGGAGCTCGCCCATCCCCACCCCAAAAGCTCATTCAGCTGGGGGAAAAAGAGGAAGACTATTGAGGCCATTACAGAAGCTGGTACTGGATAAGCTCAATGGAAGAGGTAAGGGTGAAATTTCAATATGCAGAGCCTGAAACTGGACATTTCTAGATGTCAGACTTGTTTGGCTTGGATGACTGGGTTTTATACAGCAGAAATTGGTAAAAGAGCAGGTCTGGTGAATGTTTGTTGTCTTTGATTGGTTTTAGAAAACAGAAAATTGGAAATAATTTAGAAATTGATGCAAAGGCAAAGAGGTACCATGTTTCCCAGATAGGAAGAAAAATTAGTGGAAGCCCTTTAAACTCTAACTATAGTTCTACTGTGCTAGCAATTGCATGGCAAAATACAGGCGATTTTTCCATTTTATGCAACTCTTTTGTCACATTAATGCTAATATCAGTGGTTAGCAAAGCAAATGTAATAACTACTCTCCCCAAAGGACCTGTGATTGCAGTTTCCATTCTTCAGGCCTGCAATTGAGCTGTTGGAAGAGGGTTTTTCATATTTCTTTCTACCTCTTCTCTAGTATTTTGATCGACAGAATCCCATTTTCTCAGTGGAGAAAAACAAAGCACAGAGTCATGTCTGTACAACTACCATCAGAGAATTGGGGAAGAAATTAATTTGGTCCCCTGGACTCGAACAGGAAAATAAATTTTGTTTAGAAAGCCCTTCTTGCCCAATATGGCCCATTTCTGGTGGCTACTTCTACCTCAGGATTGGGGGCAGGGCTGGTTTACCACCACCAGATGCCCCAAACACTGAACCCATTATGGTATGTGCCTCCATAAGTATTTAAAATTTAAAAACACAATGCCATAAAAGAAGTGTAATGAAATCCAACACAGTACCACCCCCATTGAAATATCAAATATCAAATTCTTTCTAAAAATAAATGTTGGTTCCCCTTCTATGCCAGCCTTGAGCAAAAGCATAGGTGGTGGAGTCCAGTCCCTAAGTTAGCAGCAACTGGGGCCACCCCATATTCATACTTACTTATTTTCTTTCTGTTGGAGATCAACCCCCACAAAAGAAAGGATCCCAGGCAGGAAAGCATCTCCCTCTTTCCCTAGAAATCCACAGGGCTGGAACAGTAAAATTACTCTCACCTCTGAGGCTCCTTGGGGGGCAAAACTCTTTTCTCCTATTCACATTCTTCGTTCTCTAGAACAGATCAGTGACTTAAAATCAGATCTGGAGCAACCTAGGGCTGAGGTGATGCTTCCACTCAGAGAGGGGTTTCCCAAGGACTGAGGCAGTGCCTCTCCTTCTGATTCAGGGCTCCTGGGGCAGATGCCGCTTCCCGCCTGGATTGGGCCTCCTGAGGGCTGAGATGATGTCTCTGTTAAAACATTGGGTTTCTTAGGTCTGGGAGACAGTCTCACCGTCAGATCTGAGGCTCCCTGGGACAGGTGCACCATCTCGCCCTCATATTCTAGCTTCTGGGGACAGGCCCGCTTTTATGCACCTGATTACAGGCTCCAGGGGGCAGGGACCTCCCCTCCCTCTCAGATTCGGGGCTCACCAGGGCTGAGATGGCGTCTCCACTCAGACTCTGGGCTCCCTGGGGCATGGGCAGGGTCCTGTCCTCAGCCAGAACTTCCCGGGACAGGAGCTGTGTAGTGGCCTCCCTCCGCGTGGGGGAAGGGGCTGTGGGACCAGCGGCCTCTCCTCCGGCGGGGGGGGGGGGGGCTCCCCTGAGGCCCTGCCCCCTTCGTGACATGCCCGAGGTGTCCGGTGACCAAGACACTCTTAGCTGGGTGCAGGGTGCGGCTCAGGGCGTGGTCACCGGGGGCTACTTAGGGCGGACAGTGCCAGGGACAGCGCGGAAGCTAGTTGCGAGGCTGCTTAGCGCCGGCACTCAGCGTGGGTCATGGCGTGGATTCTGGACTGCCTGTTTGCGTCGGCCTTTGAGCCCCGCCCCCGCCGTGGTGAGTGGGGCTCACCGAGTCGGGAGGGGGGGCTAGGGCGCTTGGCCGGGGGCGGCCGGCGGCTGCAGCCCCGGCAGGGTGCCCTGGAGCTTGGCTGGCCGCCCCCTTGCTTCCCTTCCCGCTGGCTTTTAGCTAATTGTTCCTGGCTCAAGGGACTGCCCCGTCGAGGCCCCGCATAAATCACCAGGTTTGCCGGGAATAGAGAGCAATCGCGCTAATGGCTCGGCAGGACGCGGGGCGAGCGCGGGGGCGGAGCCGCTGGCTCAGCCGTCCTCAGCGACAGCCAGAGCAGTGGGGCCAGACCCGCAGGAGCGACATCCGCAACTCAGGGGCCCTAAAGTTCCAAGGATGAACGCCCCTGGCAGGGTACCCAGGGCCCAGGTGCCCTGAAGATGGGGGGGGTTTCCTTTTGCCCTAAAGTTTGCCCCACTTGTCACAATCTCAACTACAGAATATCAGCGTGGGCCCCTTAGCGTCATGGAATTCAACCCTTTCATTTAAGAGATGGTGACATTGAAGCCCAGAGATGGGAAAGGCCTGCCCAAGGTCATACAAGGAGTTGGCAGCAAATCTGGTTTTACTGAGGCTCTGCCAACTGCCCACTGCCCCAAACTGCCCAATGGCAGAGGCCTGGGGTCTTTAGTCTGGGTCTTTCCTTGAGTGCTTGGCTCTCCTCTCCCTGTGGAGTTGAGGATATAGGTATGCAAAGACCAAGCACCAGTATAAATATCTGGGTGGCATCTCACCCTTTTCCTGTAACTGCTTCTATAAAGTGTATTTTAGAAACTGATTATTTTTTCCTCCTTAAAGTTTCAGGAGACTGATCTTTTCTTTTTGGGATTTCCCAGGACCCTCACCCACACTGTCCTTCACTCCCCCTTGGTAGGCTCCACCCACTCCAGGCTGCCACCTGCCCCCACTACCACCTGTTTTTCCATAGTCTCCACCTCCAAAATCTATATTGGTGAGAGTGCGTCATTGGTCACCAGCCGTAGACCAAACCTGGGGTTGTCTCCTCTTTCCTCTGCCCCCTCACAGGCAGAGAGAGGAGGGGCTTCAGCAACTTAATGCAGCAGAAACCTACTTTTAGTTCTTGCCAGCCCCAGCACCCTACTGAGAACCATCCCAGGAGTCTGACCTACTGCTAAGGGACTGCAGCATGCTTAGCAAGTTCAACCATAGTCTCTGAAAGGTCACAAGGTCTCTGAGAAGGAAAGAGATGCACATGCAAACACAGTTCAATTTTTTGTGTGTATTTTTTCGTTTACGTGATCCTGGTGAGTCAAACAAAATAATAATAAGGGAGCTTTATAAGGTGCCTTTTAAGACTTTACAGCTCAAATATCCAAGCCTGGAAAAAGAGGTCCACCCCTGCCTGGTCTACTAGATTGTCATGTAATTCCGATGAGATCAAGGATATGAAGACTCCTTTATGAATAACCCCACTGGAGGGGGTCAGTATCACACCAGGAAGCCCATCCCCATCTAATGACAGCCATGTCTATTAGAATAGAAGGCTTTTCCTTAAACTGAACCCAAATCTATGTCTTGGACCTGGAGCTGACCTTTGTGATTTTCCCAAGGGAACAGTGTCAGACCTCCCCATTTTTCCACCCCACTCACCCCTGTTCTTATCCAGGCCAAATCTGTTCCTTCACCTAGTTCTTTCATCTATTTCACATGTGACATGGCTGCAAGGCGCCTACCCACATCTAGCTGCTCTTCTTTGAACATGATCCAAGTTGAAAATACCCAATGACCTTGCCAAAAGAGGATTTCCAGCTGTACCCCTTTAATTAATAGTTCTGGATTGCTGAATTTCCCTCTTTTGGAAGCCTGTGTCACACTCATGGTACACAGCTCCATAGCCTTAAATGCACACATACATACACATTCCCACCCCCACACATGCCCACATACAAAGTCACAGACACACACACAGCACATGTATCACATACTTTCCACACACAACAAACTATACCCATGGCACACATATAAACACCACACACAAACCAAAATATACCCATATCACACATATACACACCACACACATATATATGCCACACAGTTCACACAAATAGTTCATTTATATTGGAAATACTTTCAAATGAAGCTACTCTTTTTAAAAAGGTAAACCTGAATTCTTTTCACAATCTTCATTGTGTATTTAGTTGGATTTTGAACCCAAGCACAAGATCTTATATTTGCTGCTGCATTTGCAATCTGGTGAGACCTGTGCCCCAACATATGCCAGTGGCACACCACTGCCTACACCAACTCCAACTCCATTACTCATACAATATTAGGTAATATGTGTGAAGTGCTTCCCAGGTGTTGCACCTTACGCTCGGTCCCTTACATGTATGATCTCATTTACGTCACACAACATGGCTTTCAGATAAGTACAGCTTTTTTGGTAAGAACCCATTCATTGCACTCTCCCTGAGAAATGTTGTGCATCATGAAAGGGTACTTTTGTGGATAACTATTTATATTCTGTAGGACTATAATTGTCCTTGGTGCCTCCCTTCAAATGCCTTCCAGAAATCCTCAGGAGTCAGAGGTGGGGGAGAAGTAGCTGGTCGCTGATTGGGAAGAGTGGGCAAGGTATTCTAAATGTTCTATCACCCACCCATTCTCCCCTTCCCCAGGAGATAGTTGGTATGTAAGAGCAATCTTTTGAGGGTGGCAATGGGTGACCATATAAAGATATTTGGGAGAGGCATCATTGAGCTCTGGGAAGAATGGGGGCCCAGAATAGTTTTCTTTCCCAGGGAAAGGGACAGCACAATTGACCCATTTTAAATTCTCTCTCCAGTTCACTCTTGGCATTGGATTTACCTCAGACAATTGGACTTCTGTAAAGCAGCCAAAATTCTAAAGTTGAAGGGACTCTGGGGTCCACTTTACATACAAATTTGATCTTTCCTTGGAGATGGGACCTAATCGATTTGCTGAAGCCAGGTCTGGTTGAACTGCAACAGGATCATTTTCCAGAGCTGGAGCCAATTTGCCAAAGAGACACCCCACTCCCTGAGTCACGGTATCAGATGAGCACCCCCATTCACCAATGGCAGGACTTCCCAAAGTTCCATTGTAAATCACTGGATGCACCTCAAAAGATGTTTTGCCACAGGGAAAAAATGTGACAATCTAGAGCTTAGGTTTCTACGTTATCCCACACTTTATCCACCATGAGGATAAAATGCAGAATCTGTGTGATGAAAACTGGCAGAAAATAATACTCTTGCAAATGTACCTCAGGCTCCAGCAGTAGAGCTGACATTCATCACACTTAAATATCAAATGACAGAAAGCATATCGGGCACTGATAGAGCAGGGCACCAGGTCCTGGAGTGTGATTGTGGCAATGGTGAAAATAACATCATTCCTTTTTTCACACTTATCTAGTAAAGCAACCTAAATGTCCAATAATAGTGGAATGATTAAATAAACTATATGACATATCCACTCGTTAGACTAGTCTACAACTATAAAAATGATGTTTATGAAGAATAGGTAGCAACATGGAGAACAGTATGATTATAATTGTGCCAAATATGCATTTTTGAACTATTGGGAAAAAAATTCAGCAACAAAGTAAATAAAGTAAGAGATTCTATTAAGTTGATGGAATAATAGTAATTTTTTCTGTTTCCTAAAATCTCTATCAGGTTTGTGCTTGAATCACTCTCATAATTAGAACAGGTTTTTAAAAGGTTAATGGAAGCCCTAGGTTATGGAAACAATCCATGCAATGATCTAGAATCCTGCTGCACATAGTTTAATATGAGGGATTTTATTCCTTCAATTTTTTGTTTAAATGCAAAGATTAGATTAGGTAAGCCAAATGTGATCTTCCCAATGATCATGAAGTGTCCCCTAACACTGGGAGGGAAGTGGAAGAACTGGTTTGAATCCCAGGCCTGCTTTTTATAGTGTTGCTGTGAGCAAATTACTCAACCTCTCTTAAAATTATTTAATAATGCCAACATTTCCAGGTTATAAATATTATTATTATTATTATTAAATGCCTTCTATGACTCAGGTATCAAAAGATGCATTTTATTCCTTCTCCAAATATTTACTATGTACCAACCACTTTACATAAACAATCTCATTTAACTTTCATAACAACTCTCTGGTATTATTATCCTTATTTTAAAGACAAAAGTTCAGAGAGGTTCAGCAACTTGCTCACTCTCGCACAATGACTGGGGGAGGATTACAACTTCTTTTGGTCTCATTTCAAAGCTTGAATGAAATTAAAAGGGATCACATTTGCAAAGCTCCTAGCACTATGCTGATATGCAGCAGACATTTATGAGGTGATCAATATGATGTTGATGATGTTCCCTTGCCAAGAGTCCAAATTCTGGTCTTTGATCTATTACTTATAGATTCCTTTCTATGAAAAGGTTCACATTTTAACAGGAAATTTCCATGCAAATACCACTTGTGTCATCATTGCTGGTGCTCTGAGTCACTAAGACACAATTTCTGTTTCCTTCTGGCAGTATAATTTATTCTCACATGTAGCAGTAGAAGTTGGTAGATGGCATGTTTGATGAACCTTGGCAGCTACTGTCACATCTCAGATACACCTCTTGAGAAACCACACAGCTTCCTCGGGATGGGCACCCAATACCCAACAACCAGTAGGCCCCTGCACTCAGGGAAGCTTATTAAATGGTGAGGGCCTATCCTGAATCCAACTATTATTCTCTGTATGGTATGGCTGACCCTTAATTGTTACTCCTCCCACATCCCTCCTCAAAGTGGAGGCTCCAGCACTTCCTCAGAAGCAGACACAGGAAGAAGCAGGAGAAGTTTTCTAAATCCCTAAATCCTCAGAGAGGCTCACTAATGGATTCATTTGCATGGTGGAGGCTAGGGTTAGTGAGTGGTAGTATGAAGGATTAATAAGAAAGGTGAAGGAGAAGGAGGAGTTGAAGGCATAGAACACCTGAAGCCCAACCTCTCAGAGCTTTTTATGCCATGAATCTCAATACTTCTCTACTCTGTAGCCTCTTTGTCCCTCCCTGGGATTATATCCACCCCCTAAACTCAGTTTCTTAAACTTCCCCCACCACTCCTTTCTTCAATGCAGCTTTCGCTTGTAATAACTTGTTTTTGTCTCTAGAGGGAAGCAACAGTATCAGAAAGGAAAGGGCACAGATTGGGGTCTTCTCTCACTTTACTATTTTTTGCAAGGGTTAGATTTTATCTTGCATTAACTGCAAACAGATGAATAACAACCAATTGGAGCTGTATTTTAGGTGCTGCAAAGTATATCAGAGAAGCTTCACATGTTTCTCCTCAGTGTCCCATCTATCCCCCAATTTTGATGGCTGCTAGAAAAACTGTGGCCTTGGGAACATTTCTTAATTTCTAGGGTAGACGTGAGAAAAACAAAACAAGAATGGTAGGTCAGTTTAGCCAGGAAATATTCATGCTGTTATTGTCTTGAACACAACAGTAAGTATTTAGGAGATAAGGTTGGGGCTGGGTCTGCAGTTAGGGGTTGGGGAGCTCAGTCCATAGTTGGGGTGGGGGATTTCTAGATGCTGAGCAGGTAGTTTGAAACTTTGCTGTGTGGAGTAATACACCTGAAACCTTGCTCTCATTAACACTGCCAGGAGAAACTGCAGAGTGAGAATTGGACTTAGGGTGTCCAATTCTTCCGGGGTTGCATTAGGCTGATCAAAACATCATCCTCCAAGAAGAGGGACTATTTCAAGAGTGTCAGACAAACCAGTAATGAGGCAAATAGGCAGTTCAGCCAGTCAGCTTCAGTCCCTAAACACCCCGGTTGAGACAGTCTGGGCTATATGAGAAAGGGGAGGGGGTAAGCAACGGAGGGAATTAGCTAATCTTTTCTTGAACATTGGCTATACATATTAGGCAATTGGCTGCTGCTTTCCAAATTTTACCTCCTTCAGTCATGTGGGTATTTCTAAGGCAGGTGTTGACATCTCCAATTTACAGATGAGAAATCTGATGTTCAGAGAGATGAAATAACCTTGCCAAGATCACACAGCAAGTAAGATGGAGCTGGGCTAAAAACTCAAAGCTGTCTCCCTCCAAAGCTTCTCTGCCCCCACTGAAAAAGATGAAGGTCCTGATCTTGAAAGGGTTTTACTCTGATGGGGGAAACCAAGGTCTCTCTCCTCAATAAAATTCACATTTTGATGCCCTGCTTCTATAGGTTCTTGTTTTGTTAGGGTGAAAACAAGCAAATCTCTGTTTACATTTGGCAGTGATGGGGGTTATCAAAGCATTTTTCCACCTTTAGAGTTTCCCATACAATAGCCATGTTATGAACTTTAAAAAGAGGCTTAAAGTGGGGGGTTTTAAGCTTCAAGGAAAGGTGTGTGTGTGTGTGTGTGTGTGTGTGTGTGTGTGTGTGTGTGTGTCTATCCCATGGTGGTGACAGTGTTGACAGGGGTCCTGGAAACCCTTTGTATCCCACCATTTATATGGGTTGGGGTGGAGGGGTGTTGACGATAGCTTCCATTACACTAATTTAGAGCCTCTGATCCAGGACTGCATCTTTGGAGTCGTAGCCATGGAGCTTTTGGCTTCATAAAAGTTGAGGTTTGCCCTCCATTTCACAGGTAGGAACACTGAGCTGGAGTGAACCAGATACTCTTCAGGAATCCAGGTGGGGCTTGCACAACAGCATTTAAACAGGTGGTTCAGTAGATGGGTGTGTAGGGGATGGGAAGGAAGGGAGAGAATCTTCAAACAGGGAGAGGTCTCACTGAGGGAGTGTGAGGAAGTGGAAGTGAAGCTGGTATCTTCAGAGGAGAGTGAGGAGGTGTCAGACTGGCTCCCGCAGCAGCAGGGTAGCCAAGTACCTGAGACTTGTAGGGACTTAACCAAGGGGCTTCAGCTATTCCGCCCTTGCATAACTTTGGCCTCTCTAGATTTTTTTTTTTTTTCAAAAGGAGACTTACTGGCTACATAAGAGTTTAGACAATGCTTTTAATGCCCACCCAGGATGAGGTGCTGACCCAGGCCCAGCTTGAGGGGCAGGCTTTATGGATGTTCCAGCTGCTTCTCATCTGCACACCAGGCTCATTTGTGCCAGTTGAAAGGGCACAATAATAACAGTAGCAATTTAAATCTTGCTTCTCACTCCCCCTTACCCCAGAAAGTTTCAAAGTGACTCACCACCATTGAATTGTCCTTCTCTATCCACCTGCTGACCTCTTGGAAGCTGGTTCCCTGGGGGCTGAGCTGGAAGCCAGTGCTTCCAGCCGCCCTTTAGTTGTGACTGAGCCAATCCCCCCCTCCCCAATAAATGTGGTCTCCAAAATGCAATGTGTTGTTTTAATTTGGATTTCTCAGATGAGGCTGCTTAGAAGGCATTATAGCAGCACGAGCCCCATTAGGCAGGCATAGTGTTCCCCCAATTATGAATAATACAAAATTGGGCCCATTCAGGAATGTTTTCTGAGTGATCTCTGCTTGCTTTTCTGTGTGCAGTTTTATTTGGAAATGACTGATCTGCTTGAAATTTACTGGATACCAATTTCTGGTGGTAATGCTATTAAAAAAAGGGTCTGAGGGAGTTGTGAAATCATTCCCTTACTCCATCCTGACCCCTTACTCCATTCCCCTCCATACCCATTTTTCCTGACCCTATGGCTAGAAAAATGCTCATTCTCTGCTCTTTCTTTCAGCACCAGCCTCAGGAGAGCTCCTAGAACTGGAGCTGGTGAGGTGCTTATGAGCCTAGTGTAATTACAGATTTTGAGGTGTCAACAAAGCACGTAATTAGGTGGAGAAGGTATCAGCTGTCTGAGAGACAAAGAAAGTAATTATGCTGAGCACTCTTCGTGCTATCAGAAAACTTAAAAGAAAGATTTATTGGGAAATGATACTGTTTGATAGAGACTTCAATGACTAGCATGAATCAGAGGACCTTTGGTGAGGCTGCCTGGTATAGAAGAAAGATTTAGAGAGCATGGCAGACCTGGGTTCAAATGCCAACTCTGCCTCCTACTGGCTGTGTGACCTTGGGGAAGTCACTTAACTACTCTGAGCTTGATGTGTGATGTGTAAAACACAGATAATCATAGCTCCATTTATCTCATAGAGTCATTATGAGGACTCAAGGTGATAATGCATGTAAGAATACTTAGCACAGTGCCTGATACACAATAAGTGCTTAATAAATTCTAACATTATTATTAAGTTCGTTATTATTATTATTATTGCTATATACCAGGCATTCTCTACAGGAACTGATTTTAAAAGGAGAGACAAATAATTGCAATTACGTATGATCATGTCATAAGAAGTATGAACAGTGTAACTATGGTGGGTCAAAGGAGGGAGCCCTCAATCGAGAGGGAGGAGTACAGAAAAGCAGAGGAAGTTTTGTGACTCTTGAGTTAGGTGTTAAAAAGTAAGGAGTCTGTCAAGAAACCCAGGGAGAGAGGGATTCCAGGCAACAGGATTTGCCCACACAAAGCCAAGGAGGTGTGAAACAGTCAGGCCCTGCGCAAATACTTGGGCTCTGCTGGGCACAAACTGGGGTCTACTGGGGGTGGGGGTTGGGTTGGGATGGGGAAATGACCAAGAATCTTTCCAGTTTACTCCCACCAGCCCCTACACTGCGCCCTAGGCGCCCTACCTGACCAATCACGTGCGGCGCCCTCCTCTTCTTTCCTTTGAGCAGCCATGTAAGCTCACACACCTTGCCCCAGCAGGTCTTCGCGCACAGCGGTGGGTGGGCTGACTAAGACCGGGCATATCAAGCCAGCCATCGACCTTGCCCTGGTAGCGGCCCCTACTTCTTCCTCGTCCCAGTCCTGGAGCAACGCCCCCCATCCCACACACTCCAATTAAAAAAAAACAAGCACAGGGTCACCTGGGTTCTCTAGACTACCCCGTGCTCTCACACACACCCGTGCACTTACACTGCAACCCCCCCTCCAAGACACACATGGTTTCCAGACCTCCAACTGAGCATATACACTAGCCACATGCATTCCCACCAAGCACATGAACACATCACACCCAAAGACACACACACACACACACACACACACACACCTTTGAACAGACACACACCTTAAGTAGTCTAACATATAAAAACACCTTGCTCATGAACACACACACTACACACCACAGCAAACACCACCCATAAACCCACACTGACACAGCGCATCTAAGGGTAAACACATCAAACACACACACACTGCACACATATACACATTCACCACAGCACGACCACCAACCCCGGCAGAAACATATATTGAACACACCCACATCCAGACTGCACCCATATAGTCACACTATTATCTGAAAGAAACACAACCTACAAGCGTGTACAAACACCGCACAAGCACATGCTCCAAGTGCAAAGGTAAACCAAATACACTCCACACCATGCCCTTGAACTAAAACACGCACCACGCACATCCACACACACATTCAGCCACACACCGAATGCACACACGGACGTGCCGCACTCGCGCGCGCACACACACACGTGCGAACATGCATACATACATATACACACAGCCTGCCCCCTCCTTCCCTTCGGGCGGAAGACGAGGGGGCGAGGAGGGGAGGATGGGAAGGAAGGAAGGAGGATGGGCGGGCGAGGCGGTGCAGGCACAAACGGTCTTTTCCCTTTGACCCCATCGACACGCCTGTTCCCCATTTCCAAGCAAAGGGAGTGAGTAAACTGGGTTTAGGCGGGGTCCAGTCAGAACCCAGGAAAAGTGGAAGGTCCAAGGAATCCATTGGCGGGTGGCCGGCGCCGGGCGGGTGAGCTTGCGGGGACCCTGATTCAGCGTATAGTAGACCCCGCCGGAGGCTCCTCCTTCCGGCACCCTCCCCAGACCCCTTCGCTGCCTTGACCTCTGCCCCGCCCCCTGGGACGGGGAAAGCTTCTTCTTCCCCTACCTGAAAGAGTGGACAACCGTTGGGGGTTTCAACAAGAAGTTTAGATCCACAATCTTTTTGTGAAACCTGTTCTAATCTAGCTTGAAGGCTTGTCTTAATGGAGAGCTCACCATTTTGCAAAGCAACTAATTTTCTACATAAATGGCAATGACTGTGAGAAATCTGTCACACCGCGCTGGACACATAGTAGGGCGTTATAAATGTTCCTCCCTCCCGCTGATGTCACCAAATTTGTCAGGTCTATCTGTAGTCCAGCACCAGCCTGAAACAGCTCTTGGGCAATCAGCGAGCATTTTTCCTTAGTACACAAGACCGCCTGAAAACAGAGGCCTTGACCAGGGAGCCACAGGCGGCAGGGGGCGGTAGAGTCGCTAAAGGTGCTTTGCCCTTCTGGCGCAGCCCCTTCGGGAAACTCTGAGCTCCCCTCCCACTGTAGAGGGCTACAAGGGTCACTCCAGAATTCTCCGCATCCAGATCACTATCTGGCTCCTGTCCTCTGCTTGCCTCCTTTCTGTTGAGATGGATAGCGGGTGAAGAAGAGGTGGAGGAAGAGAAATCCCATCTGCTGCGGCGCCTTGCCATGTAAAGTGCATAGACTTCATAGTCATTATAAGTTCGAATCCCAGCTCTGCCACTTCATAGCTGACTACCTTAGCAAATCACTGGCTTAACTGGCGGGGTGGTTGTGAAGTTTAAAGGAGGAAACATGTAAAACGCTTATGTAATGCGCTTATCTCAGTTAAGATCCCAGAGATTTCTATTCTCTCCTCCTCTCCCTCACCCTCATCAAAGGTAAAGATTTGGGAGTTTGTGGAGTCCTTGGAGCTGCAGTGAAGCCATTCTACCCATCACCTCCACTCCTCCACTTCCTAATTTAGTCCCACTGCATTCTTCTCCCGTTTTCCAAGTTATTTCTGTTAATTTTTTTAAAAAATATATATTTATAGTAAATACTCAATGGGTGTCAGGGACATTTCCTTCTACCTTATGCCTCCCCAGTGCCTAGCATAGTGCCAGACACAGCACAGGCTGTGTACAGGTGGCAAAGCAAAGCCCTGGGTGAAATCTCTTGGAAACACTGAGACTGAGGGCACATAAAGACTTATCACAAGGAATCTACAAGGAGGACTCCAACAGCGGCACCCCAAGTACTTTGGGGATGGAGGGCAGTAGCTTTTGGATAGGGGGGCTATTCTATTACTTCCCAAAGCCCTGAAACTCTAATCCTGCCTTGAAGAGTGTTGTCTCACTGTGACTGAGGTTTCTGCAGTCAATTAAGAAGAAAGCCTCTTTCCTGGAGGGCAGTGGCCCTGGCCAGCTAAAAGGTGACTTACTATCTCAGAGTTAGGCAGTAGAGGTGGCACTAAAGTGGCAATGAATCAACCCATGATGGCATGGAGAGATTACCTGAGTGATGATGAGAAAGGGGATGAGGCAGAAGCCTGAGCCCTTGAGGCTGGCACTAAGTGATAGAGTCTATATACATATACATAGAGTCAGCTCCCAACCCACCTTCCCATTCTCACCCCCACCAAGTCCTGAAGGATATCCCTGGCAGCCTTCTTAGCAGAGGAAGTGGAGTGGAAAGCACCTTTCCTGAGGGTATGTTTGGGAGACCTGGGTTCCAATCCTGACTCTGCTACTTACTGTGTGACCTTAGGCAAGCCCTTGTCTTTCCTGTGCCCAACTCCAGAAGGAAATTAAGGGGGCAAGGGGCTCTGTGCACAGTCTTGTGCTAAGTTTTTTACCAGTGCTATTTCACACACTTTTCCCCACAGCGTTTGGTGTGAACATTTATTCCTCTACTTTGCAGTTCAGAAAACTTGAGGCTGAGTGATATTCCGCCATCCTCCTTCTTTCTAATATATTATGCAAGCTTTATGTATTTATGTTATCAAGACTATCATTGTAAACCAAACCAACAATCTGTCAATCCTCTGCCTACTGGCTCCCTATGCACTTGGGTTCAAATCATGTCTCCCAGCTGTCCCCAAAGCCAACCTGTGTTGCTCTTCTGGCAAGACAGTTGGCTACCTGGGTGGGTTTCTCTTTTCATCTTCCATGATGCCCAAACACCTTTGAGTCAAATCTTTCCCACTTATATTATTCTTATATCTCACATTAGAAAGCAAGCATCACCAGATAGATGTACCCCAATATCAATGTTTTATCACAAGAGTGGGGGAATTGGCTGCAGGATGCTGCAGCGAGGAATGGGAGCAGAGCCGCCAGGGCCAGAGGAGGGGTTGCAGAAAAAAAACACACACACAAAAAAAAAAAAAAAAACAGGAGAGAGGGAGAGAGAGAGAGAGAGAGAGAGAGCGAGCGAGCGAGAGAGAGAGAGAGAGAGAGAGAGAGAGAGAGAGAGAGAGAGACAGTATGCCAGAGACAAATTGGACTGGACTCAAACTGCTGCTCCCTCCCTTTCTCCCCCTCTCATGATCTGGTGCTCTAGAATGTATAAAGGGGCAGCACCCAGCCCATTTTCGGCAAGAAGAGAGGGAGAGATCCTCTCTAAATACAAGGGAATACTTCCCTGATCCTGTGTTGGGTAAGATTTATTTAATTACTGCGGAGGGAGGAAAGGGGGGGCTAGGAAGGAAGAGGAGGGGAAGAGGGCATCTTCGCGGTAGTGATGTTGGTGAGGTGGTACTGAAAGAGCGCCACCAGTGCTTCAGCCAGAGCCAGAAGCTCTCTCCTTTTTCTAGGGGATGTGAATTACCACTGGGTTTCTAGATATCACTTCCTGTCCAGGTCTTTAAGAGCCACATCTCTGAGCCTTTGGGGAATAAGTCCATGTCTTCCTGGGCTACCCCAGTACCTATGCATGCCTGGAGTCAGCAGCTGCCCTATATCTTTTCCTTTCCCCTTTCTTCCTTCTCTTCTTTTTCTTAAAATTTTATTTTATTAAATTTATTGGGGTGACAATTGTTAGTAAAATTACATAGATTTCAGGTGTACAATTCTGTATTACATCATCTATAAATCCCATTGTGTGTTCATCACCCAGAGTCAGTTCTCCTTCCATCACCATATATTTGATCCCCCTTACTGTCATCTCCCACCCCCCACCCCCACCCCCCTTACCCTCTGGCAACCACCAAACCATTGTCTGTGTCTATGAGTTTCTGTTTCTCATTTGTTTATCTTGTTCTTTTGTTGTTTTTGGTTTATATACCACATATCAGTGAAATAACATGGTTCTCTGCTTTTTCTGTCTGACTTATTTCGCTCATCATTACACTCTCAAGATCCATCCATGTTGTCACAAATGGTGCTATTTCATCTTTTCTTACAGCTGAATAATATTCCATTGTGTATATATACCACAACTTCATACACTGTTGGTGGGAATGCAGACTGGTGCAGCCGTTATGGAAGGCAGTGTGGAGGTTCCTCAAAAAATTACGAATAGAATTGCCATATGATCCAGCAATCCCTCTCCTGGGTATCTACCCAAAAAATCTGAAAACATTTAGAGATAAAGACACGTGTGCTCCAATGTTCATTGCAGCTTTGTTTACGGTGGCCAAGACATGGAAACAATCCTTCTCTTCTTTACCTAGGCTCTGCTTCCCTCTATTTCCCTCTTGCCGGGCTCATGCACAGTCTCTGACATTCTTCACTCTCCTTTCCTCTTTCTTTTCCATTCCTGTCCCTCTCTGTCAACAGCACTCTCCCTTTTTCCATTTACTTTGCCCAGGAGAGGAGAAAATTCAATTCAAGGGGGGTGTAATCGTGTATTTGAAATTCTCCCCACTTGAGATCTTGCATTTACAACCCTATATTGCTCTTGTTGTGTCAGATGAGAATATTTAGTGCTTATGAATAATAGATTTTTGCTTGGCTGAATAGTGATCTGTATATATGATTGTTGGGCTGCAGATTAAAAGGCATTTTTGGAAGAGGTGTTAGAAGGTAAAATGGTTCAAGCAGGTGTGGATGGCCTTCTGACCTCTCCAAGTGCCAACAAGATAGGAAAAAAAATGATGAAGACTAGTTGTTTTGTGTGTGTGTGTGTGTGTGTGTGTTTTGGGAGGAAGTACTGACACCATTGTCATCCAGATGTGTAGAGGACTTTGTGAAGTTAGCTTCATTTGCTCTTGCTGCTCATTGAACTTTGAACAAAATGATCTTTTTGTCTCTGAGTCTGGAAGAGCAGAGACCCTGGTCAAGATGGGAAACAAGGAGGAGGAAGAGTTAGAAAAGGAGGGGAGGTGGTTGTTCCTTGTACAGTCCTTGTGCGCAAAGGTCCAACAAGGGATGTTCCCTGTCCTCCAATGCCATACAAGTTAGGGCAGAAAAGCAACAATGAGGACTAGAAAAAAAGTGTGCTGAGCTGAGATCCAGGAGTTATGGACTTTCCTCTTTGCTCTGCCACTAATTAGCTCTGTGTCCTTCAGTAAGTTTCTTAGCCATCTGAACCTCCAAGTTTTCCTTTCCTTCACCTGTAATGTGAGATTGTTTGCTACTGCCAAGGAAGAGGAAAGAGTGCTGAGAAGAAGAGACCTTTGGGCTGAGTTTTGAAAAAGGAATCAGCTTTGGATGAAGGTATAGGAGATTGTTGGGGTACAATTAGAAACAGTGGGAGTAGCCAAGGGAATTTAGCAAACAGGTATGCGTAAGGCACCGAGCTGGCTGCTGCGTGTAAAATTTCTATGAATCAGCCCCTGCCCCTCTGCGAAAGGATTTACAGAGAGTGGGGGAACCTGAGCCGCAGAACTAAGCGCTAGCAGTACCTGCAACTCTTCCCAGGACAGGCCGTGGCCACGCTGCAGGACTGACCAGCTGGTCACGCATCCACTTGTTCCCGGGGTCAGACCAGGAGAGTCGCCAAGAGGTAGTGCAGGGGCACTCTAGGAACCTGAGTGCAGCCCGTTGTGGGGCTCGAGTGGGAGGTGAGGGCACTCTACGTGGAGAGCCCGACGTGAGGGAGGGAGAGAAAGCCTGAGAGTGCTGAACAAGTTGCCCGGCTTTTTGCGCACGCAAAAGATTTAATTCTTCGAATTCTCGACAAGGGTAGGTGCGAAGAGTGGTCTTTGCGTGCAGAGGGGGCTTTGTTTAACTTTGCAGGTTCTGCGCTCTCTCAAGCATCCCAAGTTCTGCAGCACAGGGGCAGCCAGGGGCCCAGGACCACCCTTTCAGGCAGGAAGGCGCAAGGTCTGCGGCTGGCCAGCCGGTCAGTTCCCACCCCTCTCCTCCTCCCCTCTTTTCTCCTCTCCCCCCTCTCCTCCTCCCCCTTCGTCATTCCCTCTGCTGTTGCCTTGCTCAGGGTCCAGGGCTGGCAGCCTGGCAGGGCTGAGGCTCCAGTAGGAAGGGAAAGGAAGACCCACTTAGGATCCCCTCCATATCCCTACTCCCCCCCCACACACACACACACACTCTGGCGCCTTTAGGTCTGCAGAGGGCCCAAGGCGCTTTCTCTTTCCAGCTGTGGCAGTGGCAGCGTGGCCCTGTGTCCTAGAGCTGGCTTAGTCCTGTAGAAGAATCAAGGACTGCAGATATGACGACTGTGTTTCTACCATGTTCTTAAATAAACAGGATAATAATAATTTGCCCTGGCTGTGTTTAGGGCTTGGAGACGCTCACCAACTTGTCAAAGGCCACTCAGCTGCTTAGTAACTAGGCAGGCCTCCTGACTCCCAGTCTAGGACTTTTTTCATTGCATCATAGCCAAGACAGTAGTCTAATTTTGAAGAGGGTTAGATAGGTAGTTAGACAAGTATTAATATATACATTTTTAAACGTGGCCATTTTAATGTAGTTTTAAAATAGTATTCTTATTATGAAAACTATCTGGATAAACATCTCCAACAGCCCTAATTCCCTATGACAGTCACTCAGACAGGATTTTGGAAAAGAAAACTGACAGAAAATGGGATGCTTGTTTGGGGAAGACACAATCAAAGAGGAAGAGAAGCAAGTGGGGGTTGGGGAACTAAGATGGAGGAGGGGTAATTCTGAGCACAGAGTCCCAGAACAACTTTATTCTGAAGATTTCCTTGACAAGCCTCTGTCCAGATGGTTTAAGGGAGTGTCCCATTGGTCTTTTCTCTCTCATGCCTACTCTGTAGATGCCCTAGCTGTGGTCTGGAGGGCCAAATGCTTAATGGTCCTCCCTTTAATTCAGAGTCTCATTTTCTTCCTTCCCTCTGTTGCAGTGAATACATCGGAGAGGTCTATTCTGTGTGTGTGTGTGTGTGTGTGTGTGTGTGTGTGTGTAAAATTGCATATGTGAGAGAACATGAGGATGCATGTGTGCATGGATGTCTGTGAGAAGGAATGTGTGTGTCTGAAAGGGAGTGGTCTTAAAGAGTGGGGCTTAGTAGGCCAGCAGAGTTGAGAAGATGGGGAAAATTAATCAGGGTTTACTGAGTGCATACTGAAAACCTAAGACTGAGTAAAGGTCTGGCCCAGGGCTGGTGAACCTGAGGAAACAGTTAATTCTTGATGTTCTTTAAAGGAACAAAGGAGAGGAAATGTACTTAAATCAGTGCAGGGAAGCATAATGTTAGACCCATGGGCCGTTCTTGATAGTCCTTCAGACTCTTGACATTTATGTAACCTCAACTAGGTTGCAAGATTCCAAGGACAGGAAGTGGGGCTTTCCACTCCAGATGGCTCCCCCTTTTCCTCCACCATCCTTGGCATGGATGGCTTGCACACTGTGCTGAGGAAGCAAAAGGTAGTGATTAAATTCCTTTTGTGGGCTGGTTAACTTTTTCTACATTACAGCCTAGACTAATCCCCCTATCCCTTCAGTTAACTGCCTTGTATATCTGGTTGTGAAAGACCCAGTGAGAAACAGTTGAACTCATCCCTTCTGAAAGTGTGCTTCCTGTTAACAGGGGATGAGTATCCATTTTTGCCTTCAAAGGATAGTGGGAGGGCATTCTTCAATCGGGGCACTATCTGCCTCATTCCAGATAGTAGCACTTCTGCTCAGTCTCCCTCTCAAATTTGACTCTCGGGTATTTTGAAGGGCAATTCCCTACCTTGGTACAACACTGTACCCTGTGGAGGATTTTTTCATTCCATTCTATCTCTTATTTAGTCTTTATCACAGCCATACCTAATAGGTATCATGATTCCTATTTTGTAAGATGATGGAACTGAGGCCCAGAAAACAGATAGTTTGCCCCAAGTCACTTAGTTGGTAAGCGTGTGAACTTATATGTGGTGAGGTTGGGATTTGAACACAAGTTGTAGTCCATACTTCAGGACCTTTTCAGGATGTTATGCTGTCAACTTGGAGGTGGGCTGGAGTGAAAGTTGTGGGAGGAATATATAGAGCTTTTGGTGCCTTTCTGCTCTATCTACTCCTTTCCTCTACCTTTCATAATAGTCTTCTTCAAAACCATCTTCTTCACCATCATTAGGTATCTATCTATCTATCTATCTATCTATCTATCTATCTATCTATCTATCTATCTTACTTATCTATTCTATCTATTAATCTATCTATCTAGTCTAATCTACCACTCATCTACCTTCATTCCCAATTTTCAAGAATTGTGTATAAATCCAGCCACCTCCTTAGGAAACCAGGGAAGCTTGATCCAGACTGTCCCAGTTACAGGTGGCAGATGTTGGTGATGCATACTAATAAATACCGTGGTTTAGTGGGAAGAGCAAGGCCAGGCCTGAGGATAGGTAGGGACAGCTGGTTCCCCCATCATATTCTTCCATGGCATTTTAGTGCAATTTCAGGTAAGTCACAACCTCTCCAGAGTCCTAGTTTGTTGTTATATGTGAAAAGGGAAAACATAACACCCAACTTACCTCCTTCCCAGGGGTTGTTGTGAGAATAAAATGGCATGATTCATTTATCCATGAATAACGAATAGTTGTTTTAATTATAAGACCTTTATGTTCTTCAAAACCCTTAGCATTTATAATCATATGATTCACCCAACAAACATATATTGCACACCTACTGTGTGCTAGGGTCTGGAGATAATGGACATATGGAAAGCTTTTGAGAAAATAAGGCACAAGACAAATTAGGTTGTTTTTTTTTACCTCTTGCTGATGGAACATCTCACTTTTTAATTTTTCTGCAATAACATAATAGAAGCAGCAACCAAAAGGGGGAAAAAAGGATTAAATGGTAACACAGCTTGTGATGCCAGTACTATTATGCACTCTGACACTACAGATAATACTGAGGATATATATATATATAAAATCTTCTTGTAGTTGATGCCACATCACCTTGTTTACACTATCCTTTGGAATATTTATAACATAAAGTTTGACTTTCACTATCCTGAGCTTGAGTTGTTTCTTTGGTCAATAAAATTTTAAAAAGTCATGCCACATTCTATAGAATGACGACTGTACCTATTTTACAAAGGGATTGTAATTTGTAGTGGCTGTCTGCCTTCAGATAAGAACTCTCCTGGCTTATCAAATCAGACTTTGATTATATGTCCATTCTTTTGATTTCATTATTTAGCTATGTATTATTTTGCAGCTATTAAGAGCAAAGGTGGATGGGGCAGTGGAAAGAGTCTTAGGATTGAGAAGAACTGGGTTCTTGTCTAGACTCTGCACTCAAATTGCTGTGTGATCTTGGGCAAACCCCTGTCCCTGCCCAAGTCTTAGTTTTCTGAACTGTAGAATGGAAGCTTTGGACTAGGTGATGGCTAAGGTCCCTGTTATCTCTGATACATTCTAATATTCTAAGCAGTTTGTGAAACATTATTTTTTTGAAGCCAGAACTTTACTCAATATATTTTAACAGTACTGCCTCTAGTTTATGAGCTTCTGTTATGGCACAATGGGCTGACTTCACATACCATGTTTCCCAGAAAATAAGACCCAGCCAAACAATCAGCTCTAATGCGTCTTTTGGAGCAAAAATTAATATAAGACCCGGTATGTTATATTATTATATTATATTATTATATTATACCCAGTCTTATATTATAGTAAAATTAGACTGGTTCTTATATTAATTTTTGCTCCAAAAGACACATTGGAGCTGATTGTCTGGCTAGGTCTTATTTTTGGGGAAACACGGTATTGAAGAATGCTGTCCCCAAATTAAATTATCTTGGGACATCACCACTGCATAGGATAAAATGAGCCATTTTGTTCATTACATCTGCTGCTTTTGCTGAAATAGAGGCTATAGGACAACAATTTGAAGGCTAACTCATTAATGCTCAGGGATGACTGAGGTTATGTGCCATCAGACAAAATTGGTGCCCAAATATTTTCATCTAGAGACCTTTCTTTCTTCTGTTGTGATATAGTAATGGGGATGTCTTTATCTATTGTCACTGCCTGCAGACATTTGAATAACAGAAGCAATGCCTCCTGGCCACCCAGTACTGTCCACTAGCAATTTCTCAAACTCTGAAGAGCTCTTGGAGGCTTGGAGCAAAATTCTGATGATGCCATCAAGTGACTAATTTATAAATTTTGAATTTATAAAATTTATAATTTCTAAAAGTATAATTTATAGAAATTGAATCCTCATAAGCATTTAAACAATGATATCAATGCAGTTCCTTACCTTTTTCTCATAGGTGTTTACTAGGGAGAACTGCGTCATCCCTAACTATTTGATAAGGTCAGCAGAGTAAATTAGTCTTCCAAACTGTGAAGGTTATGGATTTATGCCTAGCTGAAAGCCTTTCTGTCCTGGCAATGTCAAAGCAGGTGACCTTTCTGACGTTAATTTGTGTCTCCATCTGTACCATGCATTGCGGGAGGACCTGAGGAACAAGCTCAATTCCATTCATGTGTGTTTCCCCTTTTTGTATTGCTGGAGACTTGATCTGGGTGTGCTTCTGGTCTTTGTTCAACTTCTCTCTCCTGGTATCTGCTTACATCCTAGCCCCTTTACTGATCCAAATAAAATTATACATTCTTTTGCCAGTGACAGTATAAAAGTGGATGGTTTGAAAGAGAAATAAATTTGAGACATACACGCATTTTACTAATCTGAATAATAGCATTTGAAAAATTGACTTATGCAATTATTTTTTCTAAATTTTATAAGGTAATTTTTGTATACTTGACCCTGATGACATTGGAGATTGAAGAAGAAAGATCTATTCCGAACAGTCTTTCAAGATCTCTTTACCTGTTTAATTTAATTCAAATTTTGTAGAGCTAGATCAGAGTAAGTGGTTAGATGCATTGCTACAAATTCTAATTTTATGTAATTACTTTTGAAACCTGATATTTTCTGGTAAAGTCAGGACCTCTGCAAAGAACCTTCAATATCAACGTATTTATTCACACATGCATTATTCATGTAATTCTCACACAACTGCTGAAATGCATACTGCATTATTTCACCGTTATAGGGGAAGCCACTGAGGCTCAGAGAACTCAACTAACCTTTAAAAGTTACACAGTTAAGAAATTGTGAAGCTTGGCTTCAAACACAGTTTCTGTTTAGTTCAAACTCCAGTGAAAACCAAGGATATTTGTCTAAGGATATTGTTTTTTGCAAATGTCTTGAATTCTAGGCCAAAACTGAGAGGGCTTGCTTTCATCTTTCTTCTTGAGTATCTTTTGATGTCAAGATCACTTGGTCACTTCAGGTCAGCACCATAGCATGCTGCTGGGGGAAGGAGAAGACACTTTGGAGCAAGAGAGGTCTCTTGGCACCTTGTTCCCTGTAGGGAACCTCCTTTTGTGTTCAGCTTAGAAAGTCAGGCCTGAGGACAAGTATTCAGATCTTGTGAACCTGTTATGTGCCTCTCTCATAATGTTGAAGCCTGCTTACTTGTCTCCTCTCCTCACCCTGCTCATCTGCTTCTTGTCTGGGCACAATGGCCTTCCTAACTCTGCTTCTGTCATGTATTCTACTGGAGCCTTGAGAGGGTTGAAAGTAAACAAGACAGTATCAATTTTGCTGGCAGAACTGAGGCATATGATTGCTCTTAAGTTTAGCCCTGTATCTTTGAGCAGGAGGCAATGACAAACGGTTTATTCTAAGGCCTTTGATTTCCTTCGGAATTGTAAGCATCTAGGCTGACTCATCTCTCAAAGGCTTTCCTCTTTCTGTTTTTGGCTGGTGTTATTGTGAGATTTTCTTGTTTGTTCTTACCTTATTTTGGCAGGGGGAAAGGAATTGATTTGCATCTTGATTTTTGGGTGAAAGTACGAGCTATACTCTTTGGATGACCAGATTTTGTAAGCTTCAGCAAGAAGAAATAACTGCAACTCCAAAACAGGTACAAAAATGTCTGAACTGGGACAATGGGAGATGGGAGCAATGTTAGAAAAAAGAAACCAGAGCTAGGTTGTGTGTGTCAGGAAGAGACCTTCGACTAACAGGTTTTGTACCTGTTATTGTGAATAAGGGATTTTTAGAAGATTACTCTGGGACTGTGGTTAGGTTATGTGTATATGCCTTTGGTTAAAATGGTCATCTTGTGGATGTAGTTTGTTGGTCAGGCTTAGGCATTCACTTTGGGTCAAGGGGATGGTGTGTTGCAGCTGAAGGACCCTTTTAAAAAACCCATGCTAAGGATTTTCATTTTAGCTCATTTCAAAAACCATAGAAAGACCCCTCATCCTTTCTATACTGCACTTCAGTTATCTGGCCAGCATTTATTTCTGAAATGTGTGACTTTGACCATTAAGGAAAGTGGGCAAAAGGGAATTTTGGAAACAAAAGTAAGGTGGCTTTTTTTGTTTGTTTTTTGGGACAGAGCTCATTTACATGGATTATTGAATGATAAACTCCTACCTACCTTTCTCTGGCAAAGACACATAACCTGATCTTTGGAATTTAACTCCCCCCGTCCCCCAGTAATACACAAACTGTCATCATAAAACTCCATGGGAAAGGGAAGCTCAGAAAAGTGGCATGTGACTACTTCCCTTCTTGCCAAAAGTTTTCGTTCCCTGTGTTCTAAATTATCTCCTCTGTCAGAAGCCAGCATATACACACTCACCCAAACCATAAGCTTCAGAGCTATCTTAAATTCTTTCCTTTCCATTATAATAAAAAATTCCCACAAGTCTAGAAAATTTTACCCATATGATCCATCCTCTGCTCCAGTTCCAGAGACACTGACTTGTGTCAGCATCTCTTGCCTCTTGGCTGATCTACCTACTTCAGGCTCTACCCAAACCAGGATTTCCACTATTCTCTGTTATTTTTTCCAAGCTGCAGCTCTGACTTTGTCATTCCCCCCTTAGAATCCTGCAGTAGTTCCCTACTGCCTTCAGGAGAAAGTCCAGCTCTTTAACATGGCTAACAGGGACATTCATGATGTCACCCCTGCCTATCCAGATTTATCTCCTTTATGCAGCTTTAAGAATGTAACAACCTCTCTCCCATCTCCTTGTCTTTGCACAAGCTGTTCTCTCTTTCTGGACACTCCCCCTCCCTGTCTCCAGGCAGACTTAGATGTTTCCTCCTTTCTGCTCTCAGGGTACTTTGTATATATCTTGGCTGATTGACTTATCACAAGGCTTTGCAAATTGTTGCCAACCTGTATATCTCCTTCATTGCATAGTTAAATCTGTTATGAAAGGAGTAATATCATCTCCCTCATATTTGAATCTTTAGTGCCTGGTACAAAGTGGTCATTTAATGCAGGCTTTTTTAAAATGAATAAATTAAAGAACAAAAGAATAATAGAGGTGAGCCTGTGCATGAAAGGATGTCACGTGTGGGGTCAAGGGAGATCCCCACTGAGGGATCCTGAGCAGCCTGGGAGCAGTATGAGATAGTGGGCACCACGGAGAAGGGACAGGTTTACCAGTACACTGAGACAAACTTCACTCTGATCAGCAATCTTGTATAGGGAGTCTCCCTAGAAATGTCCTGGAAATGTTTTGGTACAAATATGATATGTGTTGTTTTAATGAAAAAATAGTACAATTAAGTTACACAATTTTTAGTGAATAGATAAAAGGCAGAAGGCAAACAAAATCCCATAGACAGTATAATACATAATATATATACTGTTAATATCTGAGTGCATTTCTTTCAGTCTTTTATTTTCATGTGTATTTTTGCACATAGTTGTAAACACAATACAATTCTGCATTTTGTGTTTGTTGCTTAAGAGTTCTTTATAAATATCACTTCAATGATTGCATAATTTTCCACACTATGACCATTCCACAATTTATATAACTAGTTTCATTGCTGGGCTAGCTTTTTTTCCCTTAATTTTTTACTGTTATGGCTCATGTAAATATGTTTTTCCCTCTCTGTAGGAAGATTCCATTAAGATAGATTCCTAGAAGGGGAGTTACTAGGTCAAAGGGCCTGGGGATGATTTTTGGCTTGAGACTCATGTGTCCAGCTTGCTTTCTGGAAGAGTTGTACAGATTTACAGGGCCCCTAACCTAGATGGATATGTCCATTTCACCCAACCTGGACAGCATCAAGTATTAACATTAAAAATAAAAATAAACTTCATTGATGTTCTAATTATTTAATGGAAAAGATTACCTTATTCTTGTCTCAATGTACATTTTTAAATTGTAAGTAAGGTTGTTTCTTTCTTATTCTTTTCTTTCTTATTTTTGCCTAATTAGATTATTTTCTGGACGATTGGTTCAGGGCTGATTTTTTTTTTTAAGTTGGATTTTTTTTTTAATAAGCAACCAGAGGCAGCTCTGCTTGAAGGTGAAGCCACCTCCCATTTTTCCCTCCCCCTCTACCAACCTCCCCCCCCATAGTTCCCTCCACCAAGTCCAGTGACAATTGGATGATGCAGACTTGATAATCATTCGATTCCAGAATGGGTGGCTGCATTCCTTTTCTGAAGGCAGCAAGGACACTGTGCCCCAGAATAATGCCCCTTTTGCTGTTGTTGTCCGCCTTCATATTTTTAGTGAACGTCCTGGGAGGAGCCCCAAGACACAACCCAGACCACAAGACGAAGATGATATCAATACACAGTCTCTCAGAGCTGGAGCGTCTGAAGCTGCAAGAGACTGCTTACCACGAACTCGTGGCCAGACATTTCCTCTCTGAATTCAACCCTGACCGAGGTGAGCGGTACCCTGGAGTGTGGCATCCTCGCCCTTGGGCGAGTGGACACCCCGCCCACGGGAATGGGACGGGCGAGTTGGGGGTCCAAAAGTGTGGGAGGGGCTCATGCCTGGTGTCGGACCTGTTCGGTTCTCCTGACGCTCGGAGAACTGAGGAAGGAGGGGTTGAAGTGTGTTTCTTGAATTGCGGAAGAGGTGAAGATTAATTGAGTTGGGTCAAAAATTTGGGGGCTCGAGAGACAGTAAGACAGACAGGCATATGTCAGGGACAGACAGGTTGGCAGAGGACAGGTGAAGAGACAGACACACCAGGTGCGGTGTGAGAAGGAGTCAGAGGACAAAGGCGCAGAGGGACACTCTGAGAGAAGACTGGGACAGGCAGAGACAGCGTGGTTAAGAGATGGAGAGTAAAGGGAAATAGCGAGACAGCGAGAGACAGACGCGCCAATCCCGGCGCAGAGCGGCGGCGCGAGGTGCGCTGAAAGCGCTGCCCAGCTCAGCTGGCGGCAGAGAAGCGAGCGGGACCAAGCGCTGGACGGGGTTCGAATGTGCCAGAGGTCTCAAGGGTGCGGGCGCGCAGATTCAGCAGCTGAGGGCAAGGGGGAGGGGATCGCGCGGGCAGAGGAGCACCCCTGCAGTAATGAAAAAAAAGTGTAGGGGCGGCAGGTTCTCTAGGCACGCGCAGCTGGCAAGGAGCGAAGCAAAGGGCGAGACGACCCCGAAGGGCAGCCGCCGCTGAGGGGTTCTGAGTCCGGGACAGCTCTGGGAGCCGACGGCATTCCGGGTGCAAACGCCCCCGCAGTAACTTGGCGACACCTATTCTCGGAGGCTGCGCAGGCAGAGCCCTTCTTCTCGCCTGTTGCATTATCCCGGCGCTCAAAGCCCTGGAATTTATGTTTTAAGCGTTGTGTTCCGCTACTACTGGTGCGAAACAAGATGCGTGGTGCGCACGCGGCGCCTAAGGTCGTCTGGTTTGGTTAAATTCTTGGAGTCTCATATATAGTAGATAGAATTAGTCCCGTTTTCGAACGGGGAAACTGAGGCTAAGAGAAAGCAAAATACTTTTCGTGGGATGGACAGAGCTCCTTACCTCCCTCCCTCATCCCTGCGGATCAATGCACTGAGATGCTTTAGTCACTTATCAAATCCTATTTGTGTGAGTGTGCGTGTCTTGTCTTTTTTCTCTTCCCATAGCTCTACCTACTGACCGTCCAACTACTTTGGAGAAGTGGTTTCTGATTCTGAGAGGACAACAGAGGGGTGAGGAGCTCTCGTACTTGCCTTAGGAAAGAAACGGGATGCTGCATCCCTCCTGTATTGTGTCCCACGCTACTGGAGACAAAGCGTGCCCATTGCCCCCTCCCAGAAACCCCGTAGGGGATGATTTCAGGAAATGGCGCATTAACTGCAGGCGCTGGGGGGGTCCCATCAGATTGGCCTAAGCCTTCCTGTTCGATCCAACCCAGGCTGATCGCCCCTAAGAAATTATCCTCATTGCTTCAAGGTGGTCACTCCCCTGGCAGGACTTAAGGCAGAGACCGTGAGCTCTTTTGGGCTAGTTGAGTGGAACTGAATCCTTTTGGGCTCTTTCCGCGAGGAGGGGCGCTACGGGTCTGGAGGGGTAAGGATTGACTGCGGATAGTTGCTTAGAGGAATGCTACAGCCTCTGAAGTTCCTCCTGGTTTAAACGCTAGGAACAATTGACGTTTCTCATTCTCTGCTTGGCTCCCCAGTCGTATCACTCAAGACATTTGGCATTCGTCTGGAAGAGGCGCTGGTGAATGAGCTTACGCGCCGCAAGCATCTTGAACTAAGAGTCGCGATGCAGAGTAAAGAATCTACCAGTCAGGCTGCGGGCCGTCGTCGGGGAAACGTGGTGCAAAGCATGTTTGGCCGCATCAGGCGCTTTTTTAATCGCAGACGGGATGAGCCCTCCTTGCCTCGGGAGTTCACTCGCCGTGGGCGTCGAGTGAGTTAAACCCTCCAGGTTTCAGGCAGGGGCCCTTCCTGAAGTGTGAAGGGATGTGGGGGGTAGGGTCAAGGCCTGTGTATTCAGAGAGAGGAGGAGTTGAACAGAACAAGTTGGAGGGGAGTACTTGGCTTGCCCCAGGGGGAAAAAATGTCTCCTGTTATGAATGTGACACAATCCTCAGGAAAGTCCAAAGCAACTCTCCAGATTCCCCATTTTAAGGTAGTCTGGGTTTCTCCACAGGGTGCAGTATCTGTGGATAGCCTGGCTGAACTGGAAGATGGGGCCTTGCTGCTGCAGACCCTGCAACTTTCCAGGATTTCCTTTCCAATTGGCCAGCGACTCCTGGGATCCAAAAAGAAAATGAGCCTCAATCCAATTGCTAAACAAATCCCCCAGGTTGTTGAGGCTTGCTGCAATTTCATTGAGAATCATGGTAAGGGGGCTGCAAATGATGGTTAAATCAAGGAAGGAGGCAATTAAAGAAAGAACAGTGTTCTAGAAATGGGGAGAGAAAAGAGGTTTCAGGATGAAGGGCTTGAAATGTTCCCCTGCCACCAGCTGGGGGCAGGATGCAGAGGGGTGGGTGGGAGGGAAATGCTATCTCCGGTGAAGGGGACCAGAAATTCTTACTGTCCCCTGGTTTTTTCTTTCAGGCTTAAGCACAGTGGGGATTTTTACCTTGGAATACTCCGAGAAAAAAGTGCGTGAGGTAAATTGGCTATGTTTACACTTTTGTTCCTTGACTAAGAAAATCAGGTGAGGTGGGGGATTTCCCCATGGGCCCCAGGGAAGTTTCATGTTTGGTGGTGGGAGCAAGGTCTTCTTTCTAGCCCCCCAGGCACACCATATTGCCGGTTACCTCCAGTGAAGCCCAAGACTTATTGAAGGAATGACCAGGAGGGAGACTGTGGTGGTCAAGGCATACAGACATGTATTTTCTTCCTTTTTCTAGCTCCGTGAAGAATTTGATCAGGGTCTGGATGTAGTGCTGGATGACACTCAGAATGTGCATGATGTGGCCGCACTTCTCAAGGAATTTTTCCGTGATATGAAGGACTCTCTGCTGCCAGATGATCTGTATATGTCCTTCCTCTTGACAGCAAGTGAGTCTTCTGCTGTCCCTTCTCCCAGGCAAGGAAAGGAACTAGTACGGGGGTGTGGAGTTCTAGAGACAGAGCTCAGGTTTCAGGACTCCAAGGAACTAAGACAGAATGAATATTTGAAGATGAAAACACCTCTTCAGACTACTTCCCTTGTATTTCATAATATTCCATTACAAGTCTGTTTGGAAATTTCTCCAGAGATTCTTGAAAATGTGTGTGTCCTCAGGACAAAGAAGAACCTACTTTCTGTAGACGGGGTTCAATTTTAATGGGAACACCTCTCACTTTTAGGGCTTCTGAGCTCAAATGCTGTGGGAACAAGCAAAGAAAAGATGCCGGGAGACTTTCTCCATACCCTTCAGTGATTTTCAAGCAGAATCCATTTCTCTTGGTATCAGGCTGCTGCCAAGGCAATTTCCCTGAGTCAGCCCCTATTTTCTTTCCTATAGCTCTGAAACCACAGGATCAGCTTTCTGCCCTGCAATTGCTGGTTTACCTGATGCCACCCTGCCACAGTGACACCCTGGAGCGTCTGCTAAAGGCCCTGCATAAAATCACTGAGAACTGCGAGGACTCCATTGGCCTTGATGGACAGTTGGTAAAAAGCTCTGGAAAAGGGTAGTGAGAGCTGTGGTAGGGGACATGTGTGGCAGTATATGAGAAAGACAGAGCCAGAGAGACAGAGGGAGAGTGAAACAAGAACAAAAAGAGGTGTTTCCATTTGTATAAGTTCCATTACTGCGTCAGACTCAACCACTTCCTGCTTTCCTTTACCTAGGTTTCAGGCAACCGGATGACTTCTACCAATTTGGCCTTGGTGTTTGGATCTGCTCTCCTGAAGAAGGGGAAATTTGCCAAGAGGGAGTCCAGGAAAACAAGACTGGGGATTGACCACTATGTTGCTTCTGTCAATGTGGTCCGTGCCATGATTGACAACTGGGATATCCTCTTCCAGGTAGGTGGGAGTTTTGGACACACTTATTTCACAGCTCTCTTTCCTGTTCACAAGGCAGGTAAAAGTTGTACATGCATCCCTGAGGATAGCCAAAGGTACCTCAAAATCCCCCAGTCTAGAAATTCTTCTCACATTAACTGGTCATGGTGCCTTTAGTTCTGGGTTCCTGATAGAGATAAACATAAATTTATTTTAAAAATTGTTTAATAAAAGCTAACATTGCTAATTTCACCCTTAGGTGCCTCCCCATATTCAGAGACAGGTTGCTAAGCGTGTGTGGAAATTCAGTCCTGAAGCCCTTGATTTTATCAGACGGAGGAATTTGAGGAAGATCCAGTGAGTATTTTCTTGGTTTGTTTATGCTTAGCTTGAAGAAGAATCTCCTATGGGGGTTTCAAACCCTAGGCAATCTTTATATTAGTCAACTAAAGTATACAAACTGACTTGCTTTTTAATTCTCATTCAGGAGTGCACGGATAAAGATGGAAGAGGATGCTTTACTTTCTGATCCAGTGGAAAACTCTGCTGAAATACAGGCTGCTGTTCTTGCTCAAAGTAAGCCCTTTGATGAAGGTCAGTTCCCTGCTGGAAGTCAGACCCTTGCTGAAGGTCAGGCCTTTGCTGAAGGTCAGTCCCTTGGTGAAGGTCAGGTCCTTCCTAAAGGCCAGGTCTTTGCTGAAGATGGGCCCCTTGAGGAAGATGAGTCCTCTGAGGAAGATGTGACAGTCAATGAAGAGCTAGTATTTGAATACCTCAATCAAGGAGTGGCCTTTGGAGAAGCCCACGGTCTTGAGATCCTAAATGACCTTGAAATTCAAGGCCCACATCTTGAAGGCATACAAGACTTTGATGAAGAAAATGATGATGATGGTGATGATGATGATGACACCCTGAATTTTGATGATCTTCCTCCCCTTGAGGGTATTCTAGACCTTGATGATGAAATTCCAGAACTCATTGAAATCCCAGACTTTGAAGAAATACCAGCCCCAGATGTGCAAGACATCCCAAACCCTGGAGAAAACCCAAACCACGACCTCGAAGAAGGACTAGATTTTGAAAACTACCAAAATCTTGACCTTGCAGAAGTTCCCTACCTTGATATAATCCCAAACAATGAAGAAACCTCAGATACTGATGAAATCCCAGACAATGAAGAAGCCCCAGAGATAGATGACATCCCAGACAATGTAGATGCCTCAGATAATGATGAAAGCCCAGATTTTGAAGAAGACTCCAATCTTGAAGAGGTTCTAGCTCTTGAGGAAATTCCAAATGATGAAGCCTCAAATATTGAAGAAATTCCAGACCATGAAGAAACCCCAGAGGTCAATGGGATTTCAGACTCTGATGAAGACCTTGATTTTGAAGAAGTCCCAGCTCTTCATGTGGTCCCAAGCCCCGAAGAAGCCCCTGGTGGTCATGAATTCCCAAATCATGAAGAATCTGCAGAGGTTAATGGACTTTCAGACTCTGAAGAAGACCCCAGTCTTGAAGAGTTTCCAGCTCTTGATGGAGTCCCAAATGATGAAGAAACCTCAGATACTGAAGAAATTCCAGATCACGAAGAAACTCCAGAGGTCAATGGCATTGCAGGTTCTGAAGAAGACTCCAACCCTGAAGAGATCCCAGCTTTCCACGTGGTAACAAGACCAGAAGATGTCACTGATTTTGATGAAATTCAAGATCAGGAAGAATCCTCAGATGTGAGTGGAGTCCCAAACAATGAAGAAGCCTCAGATGCTGAAAACACCTCAGGACACAAAGAAGCCTCTGATGGAATCCAAGACTCTGAAGCCTCTGATGGAATCCAAGACTCTGAAGAAAACCCCAATCTTGAAGAAGACTCAGTTTTCAATGTGGTTCCAGAGCCTAAAGACGCTCAAATTCACATTGAAATTCCAGATTCTCAGAAAGACCAAGCCAACACTTTTGAAGAAAATGAAGTTACCAATGTGACTCCAGAAACTGATGATGTCTCCATTTTCAATACAATTCCAGACCCTCAGCCAGATCTGGCTGTCAATCTTGAAGAAATCATGAATGTGCGAGCAGTACCAATGCCTAATTATCTTGACTCTAAAGAAGTTCGGGATCCCAAAGCAATCCAGTTCCATAAAGAAGATGCAGATGTTACATCTCCTGTAGATACCACTCTCCTCCTTCTTAAAAACAAGTCTCAGCCTGGTCAAGTCATGGACGACAAGTCCTCCCCAGAGTCATTGAAGACCGACACCTGCTTTCTCCCCTTCATGAAGTACTGTAAGCTTCCAGCTCCAGCTTTGTTACTCATTTGTTTAGTAAAATTAGTTAGGCTGGTTATAGGGCGGTGGTGGCTGTTAGGAGGCCGCATTCTTCCCCGCCTCCCTGGAGGTATTGTCCATTTGCTCTAAGCATGGGGTATCTGTCTCACTCTTTCTGCTTTCTAACCAAGCTCTCCTCCCCCACCTCCAGCTTCCACAGTTGGCCTACATTTAGAGATCTATATTTTACTGTTAGGCTGCAGTTTTCTTATAAGTCAAATGGGGATAATCATTCCTGCTCTAACTTCTTGCCTCATACTGTGTTTAAAGCTCAAAATTAGGTCTTAGTCCCTTGGGTGCTGTGCAAAGTATGAAGTGTAGAAACATAAGGAGTTAACATTGTTACTATTTTCCAGGTTCCTCTGAGGAGCCAGCTGTGCCTCCTGGCACTGCCCGTTCCCATGACGATGAGGAAGGAGCGGGTAACCCCCCCATTCTGGAGCAAGACCGCCCATTGCTCCGTGTGCCCCGGGAGAAGGAGGCCAAAACTGGCATCGGCTACTTCTTTCCTTAGATGTTTTTCCTTCTATGAGGTGCCAGACAGGGGAAAAGGGTGGGGGTGACCTGGGATGTCACAGGAAACATTAAGAAGTGTGTCTCAAAGGTAAAGATCTGAGGATGAGAAGGAGTTCCACCTGATGCTTGGGTCAGGCTATGAATTCCAAACACACTGCCAGCCCCTTCACTGGGGATGCTTGGTCCCTTCAGCTGGTAAAAGCAGAGATGTTTCGGTGTCATGCCCAGGCTCCCTGGTGCTACCTTGCCTTTCTCTTTTACCCCTGATCCTGGCTTTCCCACACTATAGCCCTTCCTTTAATTGATGTGACATTTGTGGTAAACACCTGTCCCAGAGAAGCACACAAATCTCGAGGTGCTTTCCCTCCCCCAAAGGGGATTGCATGTTTTTCCTGACTTTCCTACCCTACTCACGAGAGCTCAAATGAAAAGGCCCTCAAGAGGCATGCTAGGATGTTAGGTCAGCTGACTGACAGCTGACAAATAATTAATGCTAAACCATGTCACACCAACTCATAGCCGTGTCCCCGCAGCAACTCCACCACCTCAGGATATTTCCCCCCCAAATTATTTAGACTAATGACTCATCAACCAGCCAGTCCCAAAATTCTGTGCAGTTTTGCTCAGGTAATGCCAACACGAAGAACACTCAAGTGTAAGTCTAGCTTTTCTTTGGTCAGAAGTTAGAGGAGAAAAATTGATTTTATTCCCTGGATTTGTTTTACAATCTCAGACAGCTGGGATTCATACCTTGTTGTCAACAAAACAGCTAGTTAGGTACAGACACATAATTCCAAGTAGTTAAAGTCACCTGATTACGAATGATCTTATCTATCGTCTCTGTAGTTCCTCTATGCAGGACAGTACAAATTTGTGGGACATGCTCTGGTAACACAGATATAGGTTATGTATGACATCTAAAATTAAAGCTGATATTGAAGGGTAACAACTGCTAAGGTCCACAGAATGAAGAATGTATCGTATTGAGGGATAGAAATTGATCACATAATGGGTAACAACCACAGAGCTCGAAGATTTGTGATTGTTAAACTTCTCTGGCATTTAATCATTAATAAACATCTGTATTGTGACAGCAGCATATTCATGGCTTACTTTTTTTTTAATTTGAAATTTTGTTGGAGAGTTGGGAAGCTCTGACTGGAACTGAAGAAGAAAGAAGTGGGGAAGAGGAAAAAAGGAGAAGAGGATGATGTGGAATAAGCGGGAGGGGTGAGATGGTCTAAAGGGATGGAGTGAGTGGAATAAAGAGGAGGTGGTGATGTGGGATAAAGGAGAAGGGGTGACTTGGAATAAAATGGAATGAAGTGGAATAAAGGAAGTGAGGTAGAAAAAAGGAAAGCATGGGGAAATAAGGGGAGGGGATGAGGTGGAATAAAGAGGAGGGCATGATGGGGAATTAAGGGGAGTGGGTGACATGGACTGAAGGAGAGGGGTGATAAGGAATAAAGGGGAGTAAAGTGGAAGAAATGTAATTGAATAAAGAGAATGGAAGGGTTAAAGTAGAATAAAGGGTTAAAGAGAGATAAAAGAGAAGTAGGGGAAAGGAATGAAACTTAAGAAAGCCTCTAAAGGGAAAGGAGGGGGAATAAAAAGATCACTAGGTGTCCTCAACTGAGAAATTCCTCCTGAATTGGTGAAAACGGAAACCTAGAAACATCTGGAGACATGATTTCCAAGTGTAAGAGAAGAATGTGTTGCTGTTTGATTGGAGGAAACTCCAACCTTTCTTGAAAGCTTGAGACTTCATGACATGCTTGGAATTTTACCATATTAGGAACAGGGCTCCAGAAAGTGAAGTGATATATGTATATATTTTTTATACAGTTTACTTTAGGATATTTCCTTGTGTAGAGCTTTAGACATCAGAAATGTAACATTTTACTCCTCCTATAATAATTATTTTATAATAATGATTATAATGATAATCAACACATATTGAGTTTTTCTAAAAGTGTATGACATTGTTTAAAGCTTTGCATGCATCATATTATTTAATATTAATAACAACTCTATGAGATAGGGAAGAGAGAGGATAATGCCCATCTCTAATCACCACTCTCAGCCCCAACCCCTTGGTTAGTAGTCACCACTGGGGAGGAATATAAGGGAAGCAATAGGATTAGGAGAAAACCTGGTTTCAGGGAAGGCCAAGAAGTGAAGGGAATGTTTTTAAACAATCTACTTTCCTGTTTGTTATCTGGTTTATTTGGTGGTTTTTAAACTGTGTGGAAAAAGCACAAGTAAACTCTTCCAGGGACACATTTTATTATTTTGTGTGTATAAACACACACACACACACACACACACACACACACACACACACACGGTGCCAAAAATGTATACACATTTTAAGAAAAGAAAAAACTGTATTATTTGTAATATTCAATATATACTGATAACAAAAAATGAATTCAAGTCACATTTGACTTCTACAATTAAAAGAGGTGTTCTAAGTGGTTACCATCAGCATCCAAACACTTCTGATTACAGCGAACTGTTGCTTGAGCATAGATAGCCTCTCTTAAAATGTGTATACATTTTTTGGCACTCCCGACACACACACACACACACACACACACACACACACACACACACACACATACACACGCTGGAATATTATTCAGCAATTAGAAATAATAAAGTCTTGCCATTTGCAACATTGATGGACCTTGACAGCATTATGCTAAGTAAAATAAATCACACAGACAAAGACAAATACCATATGATTTCACTTATATGTAGAATCTTTAAAAAATGAACAAACAAAATAAAAACAGACTCATAGATACAAAGAACAAGCTGATGGTTGTCAGAGAAGAGGGGGTAGGGTGGTGAGTAAAAGGTGAAGGGGAATAAGAGGTTAAAATTTCCAGTTATAAATTAATAAGACACAAAGATATAGTGTACAGCACAGGGAATACAGTCAACACTACCACAATAACTTTGCACAGTGACAGATTGTTACTAGACTTATTGTGGTGATCACATTGTAAGGTATACAAAGTCAAATCACTATATTGTACTCCTGAAACTAGTATAATATTTTATGCCAACTATACCTTCATAAAAAATACAAAAAATACATGATCACCTCAATAGATGCATTTGACAACATTCAAGAACCCACAACCAATTGGGTATAGAAAGAACATATCTCAACATAATAAAAGCCATATATGACAAACGCACAGCTAACATTATATGGAAAAAAGAATGAAAACTTTTCCTCTAAGATCAGGAACAATACTAGGATGTACTCTTTCAGCACTTTTATTCAACATAGTACTTGAAGTCCTAGCTAGAGCAATCAGACAAGCTCAAGAAATAAAAGGCATCCATATTGTAAAAGAAGAAATAAAATTGTCTTTATTTGCAGGTGATATGATTTTATGTATAGAAAAATTTAAAGACTCCACCCAAAACTATTGGAACTAATTAATGAATTCAGTAAAGTTGCAGTATATAAAATCAACATTCAGAGATTAGTTGTGTTTCTATGCACTAACAATGAAATGACTGAAAAAGAAATAAAGAAAACAATGTCATTCACGACAGTATCAAAACCAATAAAATGTTTAGGAATAACTAACTAAGAAAGTGAAAGATCTGTGCCCTGAAAAGTACAAGATTTTGATGAAAGAAATTGAAGAAGATACAAACAAATGGAAAGACACCCCACGCTCACGGATCAGAATTAATATTGTTAAAATGCTTATACTACCCAAAGCTATCTATAGATTCAGAGAAATCCTTATCAAAATCCCAATGGTACTTTTTCACAGAAAAAGAAAACACAATCTTCAAATTTGTATAGAACCAAAAAGACCATCAATAGCTAAATAAATCCTCAGAAAGAAGAACACAGCTGGAGGTATCAGGTTTTCTGATTTCAAACTATATTACAAAGCTGTAGTTATCAAAACAGTATGGTACTGGCATAAAAATAGTCCCATATACCTATGGAAGTGAGTAGAGAGCCCAGAAATCAACTTCTACATGTGTGGTCAACTAATTTGTGACAAGAGAGCCTAGAACACTGAACAGGGAAAGGATAGTTTCTTCAATAAATCGCACTGGGAAAACTGGATAAACACAGACAAAGAATGAAATTAGAACCATATCTTATGCCACTCACAAAACTTTACTCAAAATAGATTAAAGACTTAAAGGTAAGACCTGAAACTGTGAAACTACTACTAGGTTGGTGCAAAGGTAATTGAAGGTTTAAAAGGTTAAAAATAAGTGCAAAAACCGTAATAACATTTGCACCAACCTAACAGAAGAAAGCATAGGAGAAAAACTCCTCAACGTTTGTCTTGGCAACAATTTTTTTTTTTGGATATGACAGGAAAAGTAAAAACTAAAAAGTTTTGGCACAAGAATAGGAACATCAGCAAAATGAAAAGGCAACCTACTGAATAGGAGAAAATATTTGCAAACCATATATCTGATAAGGGGCTAATATCCATCATATGCAGGAAACTCATACAACTCAACATCAAAAAAATCTGATTAAAAATTAGCAGAAGACCTGAATAGACATTTCTCCAAAGAAGAAAAGAAGACATACAGATGGCCAACAGACATATAAAAAGATGCTTAACATCACTAATCAACAGGGAAATGTAAATCAAAACCAAAATGAGATGCCACCTTATACCTGTCAGAATGTTTATTATCAAAAAGGCAAGAAAATGGAGAAAAGGGAACCCTAAGCACTGTCAGTAGGATTGTAAATTGGCTCAGCAAATATGGAAAATGGTATGAAGATTCCTCAAAAAATTAAACATAGAACAACTGTACAGCCCAGCACCACTTATGGGTATTATTTATCTGGAGAAAACATAAACACTAATTCAAAATGATACATGCATCCCTGTGTTCATTGCAGCATCATATACAATAGCCAATATCATATGACTTCTGTCTTTCATTCTATTAATGTGGTACACTATATTTATAATTTTTGTATGCTGAATTATTCTTGCATCTCAGGGATAAATCCCACTTGATCATGATTATGATCCTTTTATTGTGCTGTTGAATTTGCTTTGCTACCATCTTGTTGAGCCATCGAATTTATTATTTTTTCCCCAAAATTTTCTGGGGGCATTCTAGTTCATCTGAGTTTCAATATGAATTTTGGAATTAGTTTATCAATTTATGCAAAAGAGCCTCATAGTATTTTGACTGGGATTGCAATGAATCTGTAGATCAATTTTCAGTCTTTTTACTCACTGACAAGGTAAATTTCCATTTATTTAGGTCTTCTTTATTTTCTACCAGCAATGCCTTTTAGTTTTCAGTAGTCTTTCAGTTCTTTTGTCACATTTATCTGTATTTCACATTTTTTCTGCCATTGTAAGTGGTATTTAAAACATTTAATTTGCCACAGAGACAGAAAGTTGATTAGTGATTGTTAGTGGGTAGGAGGATGGGGAAATGAAGAGTGACTATCAATGGGCACTGAGTTTCTTTTTAGAGTGAAGAAAATGTTGTAAATTTCTAATGATGATGGTAACACAACCCTGAGAATATACTAAAACCCACAGAATTGTATCCTTTAAAAGGGTGAATTTTATGTTATGTGAGTAACATCTCAATAAAGCTGTTATTAAAAAAAAAAGAAAAGCAACTCCGAACGTTTTAATAAGTGTTACTGCAAAAATGTGACTGTCAAATAAATAGTACAAACTCAAGGCTATGCAATGTACTTGTTATTTTAATAAATAAACAACAATATTGTATAGTAAAAAAATAAAATAAATATAAACATTTAATTTGCTAATATACAAAAATATAAGTAATATTTATATGTCAAAATTGTATATTATTAATTATGGTGGTTTCGTTTTGTAGAATTCATTGGATTTTCTACATTGATGATTATGGTATCTGTGAATAAAGTCTTCCTTATTCCTTTGAAGTCTGGATGCCTCTTATTTCTTTTGTCTGATTACACTGGCTATAACCTCCAGTGCAGTAGCACAAAACAACACACATTTATTGTCTCACAAGTTTTGTGAGTCAGGAATCTGGGCATGACTTAGCTGGATCATCTGCTCTGGGTCTCATAAAGCTATGATGAAGGTATTGTTTGGACTATATTCTCATCTCAAGGATCAACTAGGGAAGAATATGCTTTCAAAATCATTGAGTTTATTGGAAGAATTTATTTCCTTGCAACTGTATCACTAAGTGCCTTTGTGGTTTGTTTGTTTGTTTGTTTTTTACTGGCTGTCAGTTAGACATGGCCCTCAGGTCCTAGAGGCCACTTTCAGTTTCTTACCGTGTGGTTATCTCTATAGGCAGTTCATAACATGTCTTTTTTTTCTTCAAGGCTGGCAAGAGACCAGTTTTCTAAGACAGAGTCTCTTATAACACAATGTAATGATGGAAATGGCATTTCATCATGTTTTTCATATAAGATGACCTAATCAAAGTAGTTTTATTCCATAACCCTTGCTATATTCTATTGGATAGAAGCAAGTCACACATCCCATCCACCCTCAAGGTGAGGGGTTTATGCAAGACATAAAATCAGAGAGTAAAAGTCATGGGAACCATATTAAAATTTGCTTACAACATAGTATAACAATTTTAAAATAGTATACTGCCATTACTCCTGCTGAAACTTTGTGCAAATGTCATTTAGTTTACTTTTTATGTGAAATAAACCACATAATACATGGTTATTACTTTTGTTTAAAGAGTAAACTTTTAGAAATAGTAAACAAATCATATATATTTCCCATGCCGTTACTATTTCCAGTGCTTTCATTTTTCTGTATATATCCATATTTACACATGCATATATACACAAACACACACGCACATACACACCTAGTTAAAAGACTTTTCTTTAAAATTCTTTATTTTGCTTATGTGATGTATCACATTGATCTACAAGTATCTGCGTATGTAAAACCATCTTTATGCCCCGGGGATGAACCCCACTTGATCATGATGTATAATCTTTTTAATGCATTGCTGTATTCTATTTGCTAGAATTTTGTTTAGGATTTTTGCATCTGTATTCATCAGAGATATTAGTCTGTCGTTTTCTTTTTTCTTTTATCCTTACCAGATTTTGGTATCATGGTAATGTTGGCCTCATAAAATGAGTTAATATTGCCTCTTCTTCAATGTTTCAGAAGTGTTTGAGGAGGACAGGTATTAAATCATCTTTGAATGTTTGGTAGAATTCACCAGTGAAGCCATCTGGTCTCGGACTTTTGCTTTTGGTGAGGTTGTGTATGATTGTTTCAATTTCCTTACTGTTGATTGGCCTGTTTAGATTTTCCAGTTCTTAATAGATGCAGAAAAAACATTTGACAAGATACAACATTGATTGATGATTAAAACAGTATTACTAAAATGGGTATAGAAGAAAGTACTTCAACATAATAAAGGCCATCTATGACAAACCCTCAGCAAATATACTTAATGGTGAAAAACTGGAAGGTTTTTCTCTACGATAAGGAAGAAGACAGAGATGTGCCCTGTTATTATTAATGCTATCCAGTGATAACAGTGATAGTGTTGGAAGTCCTAGCCAGAGCAGTCAGGCAAGAAAAGGAAAAAAAGGCGTCCAAACTGGGAATGAAGAAGGTAAATTGTCACTTTTTGCAGATGCCATGATTCTTTATGTAGAAAATCCTAAAGACTCAACCAAAAAACTATTAGAAACAATGAACAAGTACGGTGCAGTTGCAAGATACAAAATCAATATGCAAAAATACATTGTGTTCTTATATACTAACAATGACATTTCAGAAAAAGAAATGAAAAAAATAAGTTTTGCAATTGCAACAGAAAGAAAAAAGTACATAGGAATAAACTTAACAAATGATGTGAAGGGCCTATACACTGGAAACTATAAGACATTATTAAACAAAATTGAGGAAGAAACAAAGAAATGAAAAGACATTCCATGTTAATGGATATGTATTCTCTTTAAAGAAAAAATTATTTAAAGTTTGTCTTTTTATATTATTTTGCCTTTTTTATTATTGAGATGTAAGTATTCTTTATAAATACTGGATATGTGTCGCATATCAAAAAATATAATTTTCAAGTATTTTCTCCCATTCTGGGGGTTGTCTTTTCACTTCTTTGATAACATAATTCACAATACAAAAGTTTTTAATTTTGATGAAGTTTAATTTATGTTTTATCTTTTGTCACTTGTGCTTTAGTTTCACATTAAAGAAACCATTTATTAACATCAAATTTGTGAAGATTTACTCCTACATTTTCTCCTAAGGGTTAGATAGTCTGGATTCTTACATTCATGTATATTATCCATTTTGAGTTCATTTTTGTTTATGAGGTCAGGCAAGGGTCTAATTTCATTTTTATTCATGTGAATATTTACTTTAGTAATTTGAGTTGCTTTTCTTGGTCATTCTAGCTAAATGTTTGTCAATTTTGTTGATCTTTACAAAGAACCACTATTTTTCATTGTTATCACTATTTATAATCAATTTCTGCTCTTTGCCTTATTCATCCCTTCCTTCTATTTGCTTTTGCTTGATTTAACCTTTCTTTTTCCAGTGTCTCAAGGTGAAAGGGTAGGTTGTACGTTTGAGATTGTCTTCTTTTTTTATTGTGCATTTTACAGCTCTCAATTTCACTCTAAGTACTGCTTTCTCTTCATTTTATATGTTTTTGTTTAATTAATAGACTTTACATTTTTCTAGTAGTTTAAGTTTACAGGAAAAAGTGAGTGAAAAGTACAAAGATTCCATATACTCCTCAATCTCCTCCAACTTGCCCTGTATTTAATATCTTGCATTACTATGGTACACTTGTAACAATTGAAGAGCCAATATTGATACAGTATTATTAAATACATTCCATAATTTACAAGAGGGTTCCCACTTTGTGTTGTACGTTATATGCACTTTGACAAATGTATAAGTCATGTATCCATCATTACAGTATCATACTGAATAATCCCCTGTTATAATGTTCTACTTATTCATCACTTCCTCCTTCCCCTGGACTTCTTGTCAACCACTGATCTTTTTCTTGTCTTCACCGTTTTGCCTTCCAAAACATCAGATAGTTAAAATCGCACAGTATGTAGCCTTTTCAGATTGGCTTCTTTTACTTAACAATGTGCATTTAAGTTTCCTCCATGTCTATTCATGACTTGATAGTTCATTTCTTTTTATCACTGTTTAACATTCTATTGTATGAATGTAACAGTTTGTTTCCTCACTTGCCTATTTAAGTGTATCTTGGTAGCTTCCAAGGTTTGGCATTTATAAAAAAGCTGCTATAAACATTTGTATGCAGGTTTTCCCTATACCAGAGATTAGAATCTGAATGCAGATGGGACTGTGAAGATTTCTTTGTGCTCTACAGCTTGCTTTCCACTTCAAAAACTATGTAAGATTTATCTCTGTTTCAGAGCTTGGATGTCAGCTATTTAATTCTTTGATTAATTCTCTTAGCTCTCCAGTCCTGCTTGTTTTTCTGTGTTTCAGGAGATAACCACTTTACAAAGATGCTCTACCACCAGTCTTTAATGGACTACTTTATCTGCTATCTTCCACTAGTTGAATATTTAGAGTGTTGTGGAGAAAGATGTTTCAACAATTCTGACCCATGCTTAACTTTCATCAGCCTCTAACTTGTACTCATAAAAGACCAGCAGTCATTTATAATGGATTCTATGAATTCTCTTCCACAACACAAGTTGGGGAAGGATATCTTTATCAGTTTGTACCCTGTTACCAGGTTTTAGTGTAGTACGTCCATACATTTAGTGAAGTCTTTGGGAAGTGGTTGGTGGGTGGGTACAAATAAATTCATTGAATGAAACGTTTGGGAATTTAAAATGTCATACCAGTCAACATGGGACATTCAATGTTTCTTTAGGAAGTTTGACAAGTTTCTCCTTACCCTCCTCCATGACACTCTTCTAGGGATGAAATGGCCATGAGTCTCCCAGGGATGGCTTATCATTTTCTGGAAAACAGTTCATTTTTGTTACTTGCAGCCTTAACATCCTGATGGTATTGGAAAAACACCATACTTTTGTATGTTATCCAGCTTTTTCTCATTTGTAGAATTGGAGTGATGGTGGTTATTTTCTACATTCTAATCTATAATGTAGGATCTGCAGAGTGTTTTGTGATGAAATGATGCTGTATTTTATCAAATGCTTTTTGCATCAATTGAAATGATGACTTTTTATTAAAATTTATTGGGGGGACAATAGTTAGTAAAATTACATAGGTTTCAAGTGTACAATTCTCTACTACATCATCTATATATCATATTGTTTGTTCACCAGGCAGAGTCAGTTCTCCTTCCATCACCATATATTTGACCCCCTTTACCCACTTCTACCACCACCCGTGTCTCCATTACCCACTGGTAACCACTGAACAGTTGTCTGTGTCTATGAGTTTTTGTTACTTTATTTGTTTGTCTTGTTCCTTTGTTGCCTTCACTTTTATATCCCACATATGAGTGAAGTCATACGGTTTCTCGACTTTTTTTGTCTGCCTTATTTCACTTAATACACTAATTTCAACGTCCATCCATGTTATCACAAACGGCAGTATTTCATCTTTTCTTATTGCAGAATAGCATTCCATTATGTATATATACATATCTTCTTTATCCAATTATCTATCAAAGAACACTTTGGTTGTTTTCAAGTCTTGGCCACTGTAAATAATGCTGCAATGAACATTGGAGCACATACATCTTTACGGATAAATGTTGTTAGATTTTTTGGGTGGATGCCCAGGAGAGGGATTGCTGGGTCATGTGGTAATTCTATTCTTAAGTTTTGAGGAACCTCCATTCTGTTCGCCATAGTGGCTGCACTAATCTGCATTCCCACCAGCAGTGTATGAGGGTTCCTTTTTCTCCACAGCCTCTCCAACACTTGTCATTATTTACCTTGTTGATGATAGCGATTCTAACAGATGTGAGGTGATATCTCATTGTGGTTTTTATTTGCATTTTTCTGATGATTAGTGATATTGAGCAATTTTTCATATGTCTATTGGCCATTTGTATGTCCTCTTTGGAGAAATGTCTCTTCAGGTCCTCTGCCCATTTTTTAACTGGATTGTTTGTTTTGTTTTTGTTGAGTTGTATGAGTTCCTTATATATTTTGGATATTAGCCCCTTATCGGAGGCGTTATTTGCAAAAATCTTCTTTGATTTGGCTGATTGCCTCTTTGTTTTGTTGATGGCTTCTTCTGCTGTGCAGAAGCTTTTTATTTTTTATTTTTTTATTTTTATTATTATTATATTTTTTTAAATAACACATTTATTCTGGAGAAAAAATGTCCCACCAAAATCCTAAAATATTTTAAGGGGGGAAAAATAAAGACATACAACTGCAATCGTTCTGAATTTTGTTCCACACAGAAGTTGAGTGAAGAAATCTATATAGCTATACATACTAGGACATGTTGTACACCATCCCCCCAAAACTCCAAAAAAGGAAAAAAAATTGTTTTTCAAAATAGTCAAAAGCAATAGTGGATTATGAAAACAAGATAAACACTTGTAACTTCTGGAAATGTGTTACATGGAGTCCTCAAAAAGTAAATCACAGCCAATGTTGCAAAGAGAACAGAAGCATGAAACAGAAAACGAAAATTACTGAAGAGTGAGGAAGGGAGGCTGAAGCTCCATTCTCGCAATGACCGCAGCCGTGGCCGTCACCACAGAGGTCACAAGAGGACAGCTTCGCTTTGGAGTTGTAACTTCTCACCGCTTGTCTCCTTGGTTCATAGTAATCCACTATGGACACTGAAGCATCTTGCGTATTTGAAACTTTAAAGTTTCTCACAGCAGGAATATCAACACAAAACTGGGTTTCATTTACGGAATCTAAATATAGGTTGAGTTTTCCATGGTCATGCTCTACTTTCTTCACTGTCTCACTCAGAGGAATTGCGTCTGAAGGCACCGTAAAACCACTGAGTAGGTTAACTTCCATAAGGGCCATGCCACTTCTAGCTGGGCCCAAAAACCTTGTGCACACATTCAAATTCAAGCGATTGACATCATCTTTGTTATCCTTCACATCAACATCTAAATCAAAGGCTTCTTGATTTTGGATAGATCTTCGTCTTCTAGAAAACTCTGAATCTTTCACATTATAAATAACATTAAGCTGACAAATAGCAAATCCAAAACCACTTGCAGAAATATTAACTTCAGTTGGCTCTACCACAGCAAGCTCTGCCGTTTGGAGGAGAAAGCGGTTCTGTGTGTTAATCCGAAACTTTACAAGTCTCGGTGAGCTGGGCCCTGTCACGGTCACTTGGACATTTGTCCTTTCTGTGTTCATTAGGGCTGCAAATTCAGAGAGGGCCTTCAGAGCCACAATGGTGTCCTGGGTAGATGCAAAACCTCCCAAGCTATTTCTTTGTCTGCTTAGCCACCTCATAATGGGGATTCCCTCAGAAACCTGATAAAGCAGGAAGTGTGAGAGCAGTGCATAGGCGGCAACTTCAATATCCAGGGAGCTTGGCTGCCAGGATTCAGAAAGTTTGGACACTGATGACACCCAGAATTGCATGCCTCCTTCTTGTTCTGCTCTCCCAGTCAGCGTATTCAAAGCTTCCTTGGCTTTAGGGCTCCCCACGGATGACAGCGCATAAGTTATAAGAGCTAGAGTATAATTGTCTGAAATTCCTCTGTTGAATTCAGACTCCAAGAAGTTGACAGACTCTTGCACATCAATATTAGGCTGATAGTTTTTATATCTCAGAAGAGAAGTCACAATATAAGCTGTAAGCGTTACTGGACTTTTAGTGCCACCTTGAAGCTCACTATGGATCACTCTTCCGGGTTCCCAAAATTCACCATTTGATTTTTGATGTCCTTTGAGCCAAGTATATGTTCTGTGTAACACATTCTGATCAATAACTATGGAAGGATCAGCCTCAAGGAAACATCTTAAAACAAAAGCTGACAACCAAGTGCTCCCAGAAGGGTCATCATTCCCAAAAGCACTGAAAGAGCCATCTTCCCTCTGATAGAGAAGTTCTCTCTGATAACCTTCTCTCATAAAGGAAAGGGCTTTTTCTCTTAAATTCTCTGTCACTTGTTTCTTTTTAGTCAGGTAGTCCAAAACATAAATAGTTGGAGCAAAATTTATCATGTTCTGTTCACCACAGCCATAAGGCATCCGAATCAATGAGTCTAAGCCATTGATGGAAGAACCAAGAATATCTCCAATTGCAGTGATTTGCACTCTTTCACTACCACTCAGTACATTAGGAGGAAAGGAGAAACTCAAAGTTTTCAGGGTAGTTTGTAGCTTGCTGTCAGTCAAGTCCAATAAAATGGATTGTGAATATGATTTTTCTATTCCTTCATCCTTGACTAAAATGCTCTGGGGGATAGCATCAGAAGCACCAGGTGAAATAGCTGTGACTGTGATAGGAATTTCTCCCAGATGTGTTGGCCTGACTGGGAAGAGAACAGTTGCTCCATCTTCACTGGGAACCAGAATGGTCTGTTGGTGTCCTGTGGCATTTATTTCATTTGAAGCCATTAGAATTTCAAATTGGTCACTTTTCTCAATGATTACATTAACCTCAGTGGCATCTTTCAAATAATTGAATATGGTTACTTCCAAAGCAAATTCTTCACCTCTAATTACAGAGTAGGGAAGATTCAAAAAAATAAAAAATGGTTGGAAGGCTTGCAGCTCCACTGGAACAGTTGTTAGTCCAAGACCTAAGTCCTCAGAGATCACAAAAGCAGTAGCTATCCAAGAAGTGATAGAATCAGGAACAGTAACTTCAAATTCTTGGTAAATCCTAGAACCCATGTTGGTGTCTAGCCAAATCCAAGTTTCTGGAAAATGCTTTCTGACACGTGGATTACTAACTGAAAAGTCATAGAAATCTACCAAGGATCCTTCTTTTTTTTTTTTTTAATTAAATTTATTGGGGTGACAATTGTTAGTAAAATTATATAGATTTCAGGCGTACAATTCTGTATTACATCATCTATAAATCCCATTGTGTGTTCATCACACAGAGTCAGTTCTCCTTCCATCACCATATATTCGATCCCCTTACCCTCATCTCCCACCCCCCCACCCCCCCTTACCCTCTGGCAACCACTAACTATTGTCTGTGTCTATGAGTTTCTGTTTCTCATTTGCTTGTCTTGTTCTTTTGTTGTTTTTGGTTTATATACCACATATCAGTGAAATCACATGGTTCTCTGCTTTTTCTGTCTGACTTGTGCTCAGCATTACTCTCTCAAGATCCATCCATGTTGTCACAAATGTTCCTACATCATCTTTTCTTACCGCCGAATAGTATTCCATTGTGTATATATACCATAACTTCTTTATCCATTCATCTATCGAAGGATATTTTGGTTGTTTCCATGTCTTGGCCACTGTAAACAAAGCTGCAATGAACATTGGAGCACACGTGTCTTTATGTATAAATGTTTTCAGAATTTTGGGTAGATACCCAGGAGAGGGATTGCTGGGTCATATGGCAATTCTATTCGTAATTTTTTGAGGAACCTCCACACTGCCTTCCATAAAGTCTGCACCAGTCTGCATTCCCACCAACAGTGTATGAGGGTTCCTTTTTCTCCACAGCCTCTCCAACATTTGTTACTATTTGTCTTGTTGATGATAGCCATTCTGACTGGGGTGAGGTGATATCTCATTGTGGTTTTGATTTGCATTTCTCTGATGATTAGTGATGTTGAGCATTTTTTCATATGTCTATTTGCCATTTGTATGTCCTCTTTGGAGAAATGTCTCTTCAAGTCCTCTGCCCATTTTTCAATTGGGTTGTTTGTTTTTTTGTTGTTGAGTTGCATGAGTTCCTTGTATATTCTGGATACTAGCCCCTTATCGGAGGCACTGTTTGCAAAAATCTTCTCCCATTCAGTTGGTGGCCTCTTTATTTTGTCAATGGTTTCTTTTGCTGTGCAGAAGCTTTTAAGTTTCATATAGTCCCATTCGTTTATTTTAGCTTTTACTTCCATTGCCTTTGGGGTCAAGTTCATAAAATGCTCTTTGAACCCAAGGTCCATAAGTTTAGTACCTATGTTTTCTTCTATGCAGTTTATTGTGTCAGGTCTTATGCTTAAGTCTTTGATCCATTTTGAATTAACTTTGGTACATGGTGACAAATAGCAGTCCAGTTTCATTCTTTTGCACGTGGCTATCCAATTCTCCCAGCACCATTTATTGAAGAGGCTGTCTTTGCTCCATTGTATGTTTTTAGCTTCTTTGTCAAAAATTATCTGTCCATATTTATGTGGTTTTATTTCTGGGTTCTCAATTCTATTCCATTGGTCTATGTGTCTGTTTTTCTGCCAATACCATGCTGTTTTGATTATTGTAGCCCTGTAGTACAAGCCAAAATCAGGAAGTGTGATACCTCCATTATTGTTCTTTTTCCTTAAGATTGCTTTGGCTATTTGGGGTCTTTTGTGGTTCCAAACAAATCTGATGATTTTTTGTTCTATTTCTTTAAAATATGCCATTGGGATTTTGATGGGGATTGCATTGAATCTGTATATTGCTTTGGGTAATATGGCCATTTTAACTATTTGATTCTTCCAATCCATGAGCACGGAATGTCTTTCCATTTCTTTGTGTCTTCTCCAATTTCTTTCAAAAATGTCTTATAGTTTTCAGCATATAGGTCTTTCACATCTTTGGTTAAGTTTATTCCTAGGTGTTTTATTCTTTTTGCTGCAATTGCAAAAGGAATTGTTTTTTGTATTTCTTTTTCTGAGATTTCATTGTTAGTATATAGGAAGGCAATGGACTTTTGTGCGTTGATTTTGTAGCCAGCAACTTTACTGTATTCGTTGATTGTTTCTAATAGCTTTTTGGTGGAGTCTTTAGGGTTTTCTATATATAGCATCATGTCATCTGCAAAGAGTGATAATTTAACTTCTTCATTCCCAATTTGGATGCCTTTTATTTCTTTCTCTTGCCTGATTGCTCTGGCAAGGACTTCCAACACTATGTTGAAAAGCAGAGGTGATAGGGGACATCCCTGTCGTGTTCCTGAACGTAGAGCAAAGGGCTTCAGTTTTTCACCATTAATTATGAGATTAGCTGAGGGCTTGTCATATATGGCCTTTATTATGTTAAGGTATTTTCCTTCTATACCCATTTTATTAAGTGTTTTAATCATAAATGGATGTTGTATCTTGTCAAATGCTTTTTCTGCATCAATTGATATAATCATATGATTTTTGTCCTTTATTTTGTTTATGTGATGTATCACATTGATGGATTTGGATGTTGAACCATCCTTGTGCCCCGGGATGAACCCCACTTGGTCGTGATGAATAATCTTTTTAATGCATTGTTGTATTCGATTTGCTAGAATTTTATTTAGGATTTTTGTGTCTGTATTCATCAGAGATATTGGTCTGTAGTTTTCTTTTTTTGTTATCCTTACCAGGTTTTGGTATCAGGATAATGATGGACTCATAAAGTGAGTTAGGCAGCACTGTCTCTTCTTTAATTTTGGGAAGAGATCGAGCAGGACTGGTATTAGATCCTCTTTGAAGGTTTGGTAGAATTCACTAGTGAAGCCATCTGGTCCCGGAGTTTTGCTTTTGAGAAGGTTTTGGATGACTGATTCAATTGTGTTACTGGTGATTGGTCAGTTTAGATTTTCCAGTTCTTCATGGTTCAGCCTCGGAGGGCTACGTGTTTCTAAGAACTTGTCCATTTCTTCTAGGTTATTGAATTTGGTGGCATATAGTCCTTCATAGTATTCTTGGATGATCCTTTGTATTTCTGTGGTGTCCGTGATAACTTCCCCTTTTTCATGTCTGAGTTTGTTAATTAGTCTCTTCTCTCTTTTTATCTTAGTGAGTCTAGACAAGGGTTTGTCAATTTTGTTAACCTTTTCAAAGAACCAGCTCTATTGTCTTTTTTCTCTATTTCATTGAGTTCTGCTCTGATTTTTGTTATTTGCTTTCTTCTGTTGACCTTGGTTTCCTTTTTTCTTCTTTTTCTAGTTCTTTAAGGTGTAACATGAGGTTATTTATTTGGGATTTTTCTTGTTTCTTGAGATAGGCCTGTAATGATGTAAATTTCCCTCTTAAATTGCTTTCGCTGCATCCCAAAAATTTTGGTAGGATGTATTTTCATTGTCATTGTTTCTATGTATCTTTTGATCTCTCTTCTAATTTCTTCTTTGACCCAGTCATTCTTTTAAAGGATGTTGTTTAATCTCCATTTATTTGTGTTTTTTCCTGCTTTCTTTTTGCAGTTGATATCCAATTTCAAAGCCTTGTGATCAGAGAATATGCTTGGTATGATTTCAATCTTCTTAAATTTGTTGAGACTGATTTTATGTCCCAATATATGGTCTATCCTTGAGAATGTTCCATGTACACTAGAAAAGAATGTATAGTCTGATGTTTTAGGATGAAGTGCTCTATAAATGTCAATTATGTCCATTTCATCTAATGTGTCATTTAGGGCTGCTATTTTGTTATTTATTTTCTGTTTGGATGATCTATCCATAGCTGTCAATGGTGTATTTAAGTCCCCTAGTATAATTGTGTTTTGGTCAGTTTCTCCCTTAGTTCTGTTAGTAGTTGCTTGGTATATTTCGGTGCTCCCTGATTGGGGGCATAAATATTGATGACTGTTATGTCTTCTTGTTGTATAGTCCCCTTTACCATTATGAAATGTCCATCTTTGTCTCTTGTTATCTTTTTCACCTTGAAGTCTGTTTCATCTGATATCATTATGGCTACACCTGATTTTCTCTGGGTACCATTTGCTTGGAGTGTCAATTTCCACCCTTTCACTTTGAGTCTATGCTTGTCCTTGTAGCTGAGATGTGTCTCTTGGAGACAGCATATGGTTGGGTTTAGTTTTTTGATCCAATCTGCTACTCTGTACCTTTTTATTGGTGAGTTCAGTCCATTTACATTTAGGGTGATTATTGATATGTGAGGATTTCCTGTCATTCTATCTTTAGTTTTCTGGTAAGGCTGTGTCTCCATTGTTTCTTTGCCTTTTTGTTGTTGTCTATTATTTCTGTGTGGTGGTATTCTATGATGTTTCCCTCTGTTTCTTCTTTTATTTCAGTATATATTTCAGTTCTGGATTTTTTTGAGTGGTTACCCTTAAGTTTATGTAAAAGAAAGTTTGATATTTAGAGTATTCCATTTTCTTCAGCACGCTTACTTTCTCCATTCCCATATTCGGTTCAGGCCTTTACTCTCCCCTTTTTATGTTTTGGTTGCCACAAATTGTCCCTGTTGATGGTGGTCGAATAGCCTCCTTTAGTATTTCTTGTAGTGCAGGTCGTGTATTAGAAAATTCCCTCAGCTTCTGTATGTCTGAAAGGTCTTTATTCCTCCTTCATATCTAAAGGATATCTTTGCTGGATATATTATTTGGCTCATAATTTCTCTTTCAATAGTTTGAATATTTGGTTCCACTCCCTCCTGGCTTGTAGAGTTTCTGCTGAAAAATCTGATGATAATCTAATGGGCTTTCCTTTGTAAGTTACCGTCTTCTTTTCCCTGGCTGCCTTGAGGATTCTTTCTTTGTCGTTGATTTTAGACAGCTTCAATACAATGTGCCTTGGAGAAGGCCTGTTGGGATTGAGGTACTAGGTGTTCTATTTGCTTCTTGGATTCGAGGGTCCAGTTCTGTCCACAAGTTTGGGAAGTTCTCATCGACAATTTGTTTGAATATATTCTCTGTTCCTTCTCTCTTTCTTCTCCTTCTGGTATGCCCATTATTCTTATATTGCTCTTTCTGATGGAGTCAGAAAGTTCTTGTAGAGTTCTTTCATTTCTTTTAAGTCTCAAGTCTCTTTCTTCTTCCATCTGTGTCATTTCCAGGTTTCTATCTTCGATGTCACTGATTCTTTCCTCCATCTGGTCAACTCTACTACCTAAGCTGGTTATTTCATTCTTAATTTCTTCTATTGAGTTCTTAATCTCCAGAAATTCTATGGTTCTTTTTAAAATTTCAATCTCTTTGTAAAATGCTCATGCTGTTCTTTGATTGTGTTTCTGAGTTCATTAAACTGCCTTTCTGTGTTTTCTTGCATCTCGTTGAGTTTTTTTCAGAACTGCAATCTTGACTTCTCTGTCGTTTAAGTCCCACATTTCCATATCTTTAAGTTCCTTTTCTGGAGACTTCTCAGTTTCTTTCTGAGCTGTTTTGTTGCCTTGGATATTCATGGGAATTATTGGTTTACTATTCCTCTTTCTAGACATCTACAGGAGTGGCTTCTGCAACAGGTTTATAGGAAGCGGTCTTTCTTTTATTTTCCAGTATTTGTTGGTAGAATGTTTTATTTTCTCTCCAACTGCAGCCCTTTTTTTTCCTCTCTCTTGGTAGTGCTGTGTTTCTCTGCACTTTTAGAGCTCCTCACACAATGGGGGGATTCCCTGGGAGATGGGCTCCTCTCTGTTAATAGTTCACCTGGGTCACAGGGCGCCGTGTCCGTGTGGGTATGCGGAGAGCTTTTGAACTTCCAAAGCTCTTCCTGCACCAAATTCAGAGCCCGTATGTTTCAGCAGTTCTGTTTACTCCTGCAGAGATCCACCCAGATAGGTGTGGCCAGGGGCGGGGTGAGTTGTGAGAAGTGCCCCAAATAATGGCGGTGACCACCATCACAGCAGGTCCTGCTTCTACTGCTCCCTCCCCTCTGCCAGAACTAGTTGGGATGTGAATCTGTGTCTGCAGTCCACAGTTCTCAGAATAGCAAATATTCTATCCTTTTGATCTGAAACTGCCTCTGTTCCGCTTGTAGCACCAGGCAGGTGGGGGCGGGGTGAGCTCTGGTAGGGTAGGGCGGGAGGGCTAGTCTCAGTGTCTAAGGCTTGCATTCTCTGCTCGTCAGTGAGGCCTTAAACCACTGTTTTCAGCCTTCTTCCCTCAGTCTTTTCTCCGAGGTCTCTGCCGTGAGCGTTGGGTTCAGCCATGTTATATGCTGCCCCCTTAGCCCTGTGGGCCATAAGCAGAGCCCTAGCAGTCTGAGCTTTTCCCTCTCCCACGGCTGCGGTATTTTCCAGATCCAGTGAGTTCGAAGCACTGAGCTAGTTCTGCGTCCTGCGCCCATGTGGCTCCGTCTCCGCCCTTCTCTCTTTCCTCCTCCCCCGCTAGCTCAATTTACCCACCTTTAGGTTATTTCTATAGTGTGGCTCTATTCTTGCCTGTCTGCTGTGCAGGGAGTCCTTTGTGGAGTTATAGTTGTTCAATTTGTTGTGAATTCCAGGGAAGATTTCAAGAGACTCACCTTACCTTGCCATTTTTTAAAATCAGAAAACCTATATATACGTTTTTAATAAAATGTTTTTGTGTTATAACAGTTTTAAATTTACAGAATTATTTTTAAGATAGTACAGAGAGTTCTCACTTATGGCACATCTAGTTTCCTTTATTGTTAACATCTTACATTAGTATGGTGCACTTTTCACAACTAATGGACCAATATAGATACATTATTCAACTCCTGACTTTGTTCAGATTTCTTCAGTTTTTCCCTAATGTCTTTTTTTGTTCAATGGTATTACATCCAGGATACCATATTACATTCAGGTGCCACATCTCTTTAGACTCCTCTGGATTGACAGTTTTACAAACTTCCTTGTTTTTCAGACTTTCAGACTGTTTTTCAGACTTCCCTTGACAGTTTTAAATATTTTTGCTTAGCTATTTTGTACAGTTAATTTCATTTTTTCTGATATGTTCCCTCATAATTAGACTAGAGTAATGTGTTTTGCGGAGGAAGACCTGAGAGGCAAAGTACCATTCTTATCATATCATATCAAAGGTGTACTATCAATATGTGTTAAACTATATGTTAAACTTGATCACTTGGTTTGAAGTAATGTTTGTCAGATTCTCCGCTGTAAAACTACTCTTTTTTTCTCTCTTCCATACTGTCCTTTTTGAATGAAAGTCATTACGTGCGCCCATACTTAAGCAGTGAGTGTCACACTTCATTGATCTTCTTAAGGGTGGAGTATCTGTATACATTATTTGGAATCTTTCTGCACCTGAGATTTGCCCATTCTTCTCATTTATTTATTTGTTCAGAAATTTATTTATATCATTATACACTCACGGATATTTATTTTATGCTTTTGGGTTACAAGCTTATGCTATTTTATTTATTTTGTTGCTCAAATTGTTCCAGCTTTGGCCATTGAGAGGTATCTCAGTTGGCTCCTGTATTCCTTTCACATAGTCCAACTTTACTTTTCAGCACTTTTTTATTAGTTGCATTACAAGAGATTTGAAGGTAATTTTTTTTATGATTGCTGATCAAGTGCTAGAATTAGCCATTTCTTCAAGGAACCCTGGTTTATTTCATTGTGGAATGGTGTTAGAAACTAGCATCTGGGTTCAAAGTGTGCTGGTTGATTGTGTCATTGCTTCTAGGGGTTCTCAGCTGACAAAGCAAGGAAATATAAGTGTGTATATTTTAATTTATATATATATATATTTGTAAATATTTTTGAGATATAATTAACATGACATTATGCAAGTTTAAGTTGTACATCATGTTGATTTGATACACTTCTATATTGCAATATGATTACCACTGATAGCATTAGCTAACATGTCTATCCCATCACATAATTATTAATTTTTTTTGGTAGTGATGATATTTAAGTTCTAGTCTCTTAGCAACTTTCAAGTATATAATATAGTATTATTAACTGTAATCACAACGCTGTGCATTAGATCCCCAGAACTTATTCATCGTTTATCTGCAGGCTTATACCCTTTGACCAACATCTCCTCAATATCCTCACCTCCTAGCTCCTGGTAACCACCATTCTACTCTCTGTTTCCATGAGTTTGGCTTCTTTATATTCCACATGAGTGATACCATATAATACTTGTCTTCCTCTGTCTGACTTATCTTTTTGAGTTAGTATTTTCATTTTCTTCAAGTAAATACCCAAAGTGGAATGTGTGGATCATCTGGTAATTCACTTTTTAATTTTTGAAGAACTTTTTGAGGACAACATATTGTTTTTCATAGTGTCTGTACCATTTGGCCTTCCTACCAACGGTGTACCACGGTTCCAATTGTTGTACATCCTTGCCAACATTTGTTATTTCGTGTGTTTTTTTATACTAGCCATTCTAATAGGTGTGAAATGATACCTCATTGTGATTTTGATTTACATTTTCCTGATGATTAATAAGTGACATTGAGCAACTTTTCATGTGCCTGTTGGGTACTTGTATGTCTTCTTTGGGAAAATGCCTATTCATTTCCTCTGCTCAATTTTAAAATTTATTTTCCAGCTTTATTGAGACACATTAACATTGCATAAGTTTAAGATCTATAAAGTATTGATTTGATACATTTATAAATTGCAAAATGATTACCACCATAGTACTAGTTACCACCTCCATCCTGTCACATAGTTTTGTGATGAGAACATTTAAGGTCTACTGACTTACAAACATTCAAGTATATGATACAGTATTATTAGCTATAATCACTATGTTGTACATTAAACTCCTAAACTTGTTAATCTTATAACTAGGAGTTTGTACCCTTTGAGCAATATCTCCCTGTTTCCCCCACTCCCAAGACCTGGTAAGCACCTTTCTACTCTCTGTTTCTCTGAGTTTGTCCTTTTTAGATTCCACAGATTTAAAAAAATATTATCATTCATTGAAGAATGAAAAATGGTACTGCTTCTTTGGTTCTAGATCTAATTTCCAGAGGGCGGATGCCTCCACCAGATAACACTGTAAGATTCTTACTGAACTTAAAGCTATGGCTGCTACCTGGTAATTTGGGGTTTCTTATGCCACTAGAGCAGCAGGTAAAGAAAGAAATTAACATACTGGCAAGACTAATTGACCTTGATCATCATGAGTAGGTAGAGTTGTTGCTCCTATACCCATTTTTAACTGTGAATGGGCAATGGACCTGGAAGGATGGGGCTGGAGAACAGGGAGGCCAGTCATTTCTCTGAGATGTCTAGCTTCCCAGAGATCTTGAGCTCCTCAGGACTCATTCTACCATCACAGCAATGAAATTAGAAAGTGGCAGGAAGGGCAGACATCCTCAAGGTGACCCCGCTCATATATTGTATTGGTGCAAAAGTAATTGCGGTTTAAAAAGTTAAAAATAATTGCAAAAACTGCAATTAATTTTGCACCAACATAATACCATTTCCAGAAGGCACCAATGTGAAGCATTCCCAACCATGACAAAACTTGCAGGTTGGCTCAACTCTCAGGGAAGATAATATGTTGATTAACTATGGGCCAGGAGGGAATATGGCAATTGGGCTTTGAATGTCAGAAAATAGTGCTGTTGGTGAAAGCAGAGAGCTTATCCCAAAGTTAAACTGAAGGACATTTTCATTGTTGGCTGAAATGGCCACTTCTGGGGTTTGTGAGAATTTGACTTCATCAGTCAGAAGAAGGACCAACTTTCTATATCATAAGACCTTTTCAAGGCTCCTTTGGAAAACTGGATTTTTCTTTTGGTATTCTCCTATTTCTGTGTTCTATCACTTGACACCTAATATTCCTCACATTTTTCCATATATATTCAAATTTCCTTATTTTCTGAGTGCCAACAATGTTCCAGGCCTTGTGTCAGGTTCACGTAGTGGTGGGATTGGGACAGTGAGATTGGGGGCTGTGGTGAGATACAAGGATGAGTTAGCCTGGGTACCTTCCTTTGAGGAGCTTGATATCCAGCAGGGCAGATAGAACTTTGATCAAAAACAGCATAAATGTGGTAGAACAGAAATGTAAACACACCGCCATGGGACTCCAAAAGAAGAATATATTCAGCTCTCTGGAGGTCATAGAGGGCTTCACAAAGGACAGAACACTTGAGCAGAGGCTTGATTAATCAGTAGGTGCTTGCTAGGTTGAGAAGAGAGGGAAGGTCATTCAGGATAGAAAGAACAGAGTTACAAAGGCACAAAAATAAGAAACATGGCTGTGTTTTTATGGAATGGTAAGTGAGTATTTGTGGGAAGCTGATCCATTACACAGATTTTTGCAGGCTGTTCTTTCTATAAGTGTACTGGTCAAGAGGTCACGTAGATGCTGATCCCCAGCTTACTTCTCCTTGTTAACTCAGACATTCTGGTAAGGATTTCTGTCCTCCTAAAGAAGGAGTTTTATTCAATAAGTCCTTATTATCAGAGGACATAGTACCACCATTATTTTTCTTCTGTCTTAGATCTTCATCTCAGAGTAGTATAAGGAATGATGCCCCCACCCCAAGATATTCTCAGACCCAAATCAGATGCCAGTTGCAGAATTTTCCTGTGAATCTCTGCCAAGACCTAGGGTTGATGGCCCTTGCTTTTTTCTAGAAAACCTGAGACATTTGAAGAAGTACAAACTGGAGATGTCCTCTTTGGGAGGTCCCTGAGGGCTTTGGAGAGCAGGGTACCCAAGAAGTGCAGAGTGACTCAAGGTAACTGAGGAAGGGGTTGGGAGAAGAGGCATTCAGTAGCTAATACAAAGAAAATAATGCCACTCATGGCCTATAAATGCATTTCATACTCAATTACACTCAAGCGGCAACATCCATTCCCTCCCACCCCCAAGTAGACACACACACACACACACACACACACACACACACACACACACACACACTTTTTTTTCACGGAAAAAATGAAAAGGAGGCAAACATCTACAGATGTCAGTCAGAAAATAAGCTCCATTGGGAAGGTAAAACCACTTTCTTACTTTCCCTCACTTTCCTTGGGTTGTTACCAAGTTTGCCCTAGCAGTATTGGGGCTGGCTGCCAGCCTATTATGTCCACTGCCCACCTTTGTGCCAGAGATCACAACTTGTTATTGGTCTTTCACTACCAATGCCTTCAACTTGGAAGCAAAGTGACTTTATATCTCCTTACTTCTTTTCAGAGAGTCCACAGTACTCCATATCCCAACTTCTGTAACTTTTATCAGTTCACTTGTAACATGAAGTCTGTTTCCTCATCTCTAAAACTGGAATAATGTAATAATAATATCTATCTGAGAGAATAAAGTTTTTCTTATCTTCTCATTTTGCATGTGAGAAAACAATCTCTCAGAGGGGAGGTGGTGTGCCCAAGGTTGCATAAAACTTAGAGACAAATAGGGGACCAGAACTCATTTTTTATTTAGTTTTTCTTCAATACTTTTCCACTGCACCAAAAAGTTTCTCTGCTCAGCAGTCTTTGTACATTGGTAAGAGATAGATGAATCAAATTAACATCAAAAGCCAAATATCAAAGCAAGAAGGATAGATGGTTGGGTCATAAATCTACAGTTTTGTTAACATGACTCACTTTAAAGAGAATTTATTCAGTAGGCATTGATTTTTTTTCTTTTAGCATTGGACTTGCAACGAATGATTTCGTATAAAGCAAAACACACTACCTTTGGTATTTAATGAGAGAAGAATCACAGCATAGTCAGGATATGTAGTTCCCAACCATGAAGAAATACCTGCCTGATGAGGGAGAGGTAGTTTTCATTTTCTAAGGAGTCCTAGTGTTCAGGAACCTCCAGTCTGGTGAAGGAAATATTAATTCATCGAAAATATATCTGTTGGGGACCTACTGTATTCCAATCACTGTTATTGGTACTGGGGATTTGTTGGTGAGAAAAATATATGTGACTATCTTAATTGAGCTTACATTTTAGAGGGGGAGAAAGAAAGTAAACAATACATTTAATATGTAAGCAAAATGTATCATGTTTGATAGAAATAAGTGCTAAGGAAAAATAAAAAGTAGGTATTATGAACAGAATCGTGTTCCCCAATTTTCACATGTTGAATTCCCAATCAGAATGTGACTGAATTTGTAGACAAGGGCTTCAAAGTGCTAAGTACATTAAACTGAGGTCATTAGGGTAGGCCCTAATCCAATGTGACTGCTGTCCTGATAAGAATAGGAAATTAAGATGCAGACATATACAAAGGGAAGGCCATGTAAAAACACAGGGAGAAGATGGCCATCTACAAGCCAAGGAGAGAGGCTTCAGAAGAAATAAACCCTTCTTGATCTCAAACTTCCAACATCCAGAAGTGTGAGAAAATAGTTTCACTGTTGAAGCCACCCAGTCGGTGGTATTTTGTTATGGTAGCCCTAGCTGACTTCAGGGATACATACAGCAAGGAAATGGGATAAGAAGTGTTGAGGTGGGACTGGGGTGCAATTTTACCTAGAAAAGTAAGGTGGCATTTGAGCAAAACATTTAGAGGATGTGAATGAGCACTAGACAGAGCTATTTGGGGAAGAATTTTCTAGGCAGAGGAGACAGCAAATGCAAAGGCCCTGAGGTGGAGTTTGTGCCTGATGAGTTTGAGGAGCAGCAAAGAAAGTCAGGATGGATAAAGCAGAGTGAGTAACGTCAGAGAGTTAGTATATGGTGGGCCAGATCATGTAAAGACTTTCACTTTACTGTATGTAATTATACTCTGAGTGAAATTTAGATCCAGCCACTGCGGAAAACTGTCAGTTCCTTAACAAGTTAAAGATAGAATTACCACATGACCCAGCAATTCTACTCCTAAGTACATACCCAAATGACTGAAAAATAGAGAAACTCAAAGAGATGCATGTACATGAATATTTATAACAGTATTGTTCAAAATAGCCATAAAGTAGGAACAACTCAAATGGCCACATAAACAAAATATGGTATACCCATATGATGGAATATTATCCAGTCATAAAAAAGGTATGAAGTAGTGGGAGAACCTTGAAAATATCATGTTAAGTGAAAAAAGCTAGACATAAAAAGTCACATATTATATAGTACCACTTATATAAAATGTTTAGAATTAGACAAGTCCGTAGAGACGGAAAGCAGATTAGTGGTTGCCAGGGACTGGTTACATGATGGAATGGGAAGTAACTGTTTAATTGATATTGACTTTGCTTTTGGAGTGATGAAAACATTCTAGAACTAGATAATGGTGATGATTTCACAACATTGTAAATGCACTGAAAATCACTAATGATAAATTCTGTTATATGTTTTTTACCATAATAAAAAAATATTTAGGGGCCGGCCCGGTGGCTCGGGCAGTTGGAGCTCTGTGCTCCTGACTCCGAGGGTTGCGGGTTCGATTCCCACATGGGCCAGTGGGCTCTCAACCACAAGGTTGTCAGTTCAATTCCTCGAGTCCTGCAAGGGATGGTGGGCAGCGCCCCCTGCAACTAAGATTGAACACGTCACCTTGAGCTGAGCTGCCACTGAGCTCCCGAATGGCTCAGTTGGTTGGAGCGCACCCTCTCAACCACAAGGTTGCCAGTTCGATTCCTCGACTCCTGCAAGAGATGGTGGGCAGTGCCCCCTGCAACTAAAATTGAACATGGCACATTGAGCTGAGCTGCTGCTGAGCTCCCGGATGGCTCAATTGGTTGGAGTGCGTCCTCTCAACCGCAAGGTTGCCAGTTGGACTCCTGCAAGGGATGGTGGGCTGCGACCCCTGCAACGAGTAACAGCAACTGGTCCTGGAGCTGAGCTGCACCCTGCGCAACTAAGACTGAAAGGACAACAACTTGACGCTGAGTGGCACCCTCCACAACTAAGATTGAAGGGCAACAACTTGACTTGGAAAAAAGTCCTGGAAGTACACACTGTTCCCCAATAAAGTCCTGCTCCCCTTCCCCAATAAAATCTTTAAAAAAAAATTTAGATCGAAAGAAATGTTTTGAACAAAGGAGTGTCTTGATCTGCTTTGTACTTTTAAAAAATCATTCTGACTGCTCTGTTAAGAAGGAATAGTTAGGTGTGTGGCAAGAATAGTAGTAGCAGGGAGATCAATCAGGGACTCTTTTAATAATTCAATTGAGAGATCAGATGGGTGGAAAAAGGAGTCTGGAGCTCAGGGGAGAGGTCTTGAGAAGAAGATATTAATTTGGAAGTCTTCAGCATTTAAATCCATGAGATTGGTTGAGATCAACAAGTCTCCTATCCCATATACACTATTTAGTCCTTTACATAGTAGAACTTCAATTCCGATAGAGGAGACAGGTGTTTTGTTTTGTTTTGTCTGCTCTAAAAGGACTTCAATTTTTTTTTTTTTTACTTTCTATTTTTTCATCATTAATTTTTACTTTCATTGTCTCTTTTATTTTTAAAACTTATTAGGGTGAAAATTGTTAGTTAAGTTACATAGATTTCAGGTGTACAACTCTGTAATACATCATCTACACATATCACATTGTGTGTTCACCACCCAGAGTCATCATATATTTCCATCACCATATATTCCATCACCATATACTCGATCCCCTTTACAGTCATCTACCACCCCCATGTGCCCTTACCCTCTGGTAACCACTAAAACATTGTCTGTGTCTATGAGTTTTTGTTTCTCATTTGTTTGTCTTGTCCTTTTGTTGATTTCAGTTTTATATACCACATACCAGTGGCATCATATGGTTCTCGACTTTTTCTGTCCGACTTATTTCACTCAGCATAATAATCTCAAGATCCATCCATGTTGTCCCACAAATGGTCCTATTTCATTTTTCCTTATGGCAGACAGTATTCCATTGTGTGTATATACCACAATTTCTTTATCCAATCATCTATCGAAGGACACTTTGGTTGTTTCCATGTCTTGGCCACAGTGAATAAAGCTGCAATGAATATTGGAGTACATATATCTTTATAGATAAATATTTTTAGATTTTTGGGATAGATACCCAGGAGAGGGATTGCTGGATCATATGGTAATTCTATTCTTACAGTTGCTATTATTTGTCTTGTTGATGATAGCCATTCTAACTAGAGTGAGATGATATCACATTGTGGCTCTTATTTGCGTTTCTCTGATGATGAGTGATGTTGAACATTTTTCCATATGTCTATTGGCCATTTGTATCTCTTGTTTAGAGAAATGCCTACTCAGGTCCTCTGCTCATTTTTTAATTGGATTGTTTTTGTTGTTGTTGTTGTTGTTGAGTTGGATGAGCTCCTTACTCATATTAATTTTGGATATTAGCCCCTTATCAGAGGCGTTTGCAAAAATCTCCCATTTGATTGGCTGCATCTTTATTTTGTTGATGGTTTCTTTTACTGTGTAGAAGCTTTTTAGTTTGATAGAGTACCATTCATTTATTTTAGATTTTACTTCCCTTGCCTTTGAGGTCAAATTCATGAAAAGCTCTTTGAACGCAAGCTCCATAAGTTGAGTACCTATGTTTTCTTGTATGCAGTTTATTGTTTCAGGTATTATGTTTAGTTCTTTGACCCATTTTAAGTTAATTTCGGGACATGGTGATAGATAGCAGTCTTGATTCATTCTTTTGCACGTGGCTTTCCAATTCTCTCAGCACTATTTATTGAAGAGGCTGTCTTTTCTCCATTGTATGTTTTTGGATTCTTTGTCGAAAATTATCTGTCCATATTTATGGGGCTTCATTTCAGCGTTCTCAATTCTATTCCGTTGGTCCGTGTGTCTGTTTTTCTGCCAATACCATACTATTTTGATTACTGTTGCCCTGTAGTACAAGCTGAAGTCAGAAGTGTGATACCTCCAGCATTGTTCTTTTTTCTTAAGATTGCTTTGACTATTTGGGGTCTTTTTTGGTTCCATACACATAGGATGATTTTTTGTTCTATTTCTGTAAAAAGCTGCCATTGGGATTTTGATGGGGATTGCATTAAATTTGTATATTGCTTTCAGTAATATGTCCATTTTAACTATGTTGATTCTTCCAATCCATGAACATAGAATGTCTTTCCATCTCTTTGTGTCTTCTTCAATTTCTTTTTTAAATGTCTTATAGTTTTCAGTATATAAGTTTTTCACACCTTTGGTTAAGTTTATTCCTAGGCATTTTATTCTTTTCATTGCAATTGCAAAAGGAATTTCTTTCTCTCTCTCTCTCTCTCTCTTTCTCTCTCTCAAAGGAGGGCGCAGCTCAAAATGATCCATGCAGGGATCCGCCCGACAACCTTGGTGTTAGTAGCACTGGACTCTAACCAACTGTGCTCACCGGCGCCCTCTTTTTATTTCCCTTTCTGGGATCTCATTGTTAGTATATAGGAATGCAATGCACTTTTGTTTTGTACATTGATTTTGTAGCCGGCAACTTTACTGTATTCATTGATTGTTTCTAATAGATTTTTGAAGGAGTCTTTAGGGTTTTCTATGTATAGCATCACATCATCTGCAAAAAGTGACAATTTAACTTCTTCATTCACAATTTGTAAGCCTTTTATTTCTTTCTCTTGCCTGATCGCTCTCGCTAGGTCTTCCAATATTATGTTGAAGAGCAGAGGTGATAGGGGACAGCCCTTTCATGTTCCTAAACATAGAGCAAAGGTCTTCAGTTTTTCACCATTGATTATGATATTAGCTGAGGGTTTGTCACATATGGTTGATACCCAGTTTGATATGGCCTTTATTATGTTAAAGTATTTTCCTTCTATACCCATTTTGTTAAGTGTTTTAATCATAAATGGATGTTGTATGTTGTCAAACGGTTTTTCTGCACCTCTTGATATAATCATATGATTTTTGTCCTTTATTTTGTTTATGTGGTGTATCGCATTCATCAATTTGGGTATGTGGAACCATCCTTGTGTCCCTAGGATGAACCGCATTGGTTACGATGTAGAAACTTTTTAATGTATTGTTGCATTCTACTGGCTAGAATTTCGTTTAGGGTATTTGCATCTGTATTCATCAGAGATACTTGTCTGTAGTTTTCTTTTTTGTGTGTCATCCTTACCAGGTTTTGGTATCAGGGTAATGTTAGCCTCATAAAATGGATTAGGGAGTATTGTCTCTTCTTCAATGTTTTGGAAGAGTTTGAGTAGGACAGGTATTAGATACTCTTTGAATGTTTGGTAGAATTCACTAGTGAAGCCATTTGGCCTGGGACTTTTGGTTTGGGAAGGTTTCAGATGACTGATTCAATTTCCTTACTGGTGATCAGTCTATTTAGATTTTCCAGTTCTTCATGATTCAGCCTAGGAAGTCTATATGTTTCTAAGAACTTGTCCATTTCTTCCAGGTTAATGAATTTGGTGGCATATAATCATTGGTAGTATTCTGGGATAATCCTTTGTGTTTCTGTGGCATCCATAGAAACCTCCCCTCTTTCATTTCTGATTTTTTTTTATTTGTGTCTTTTCTCCTTGTACCTTGGTGAGTCTAGCCAAAGGTTTGTCAATTTTATTAATCTTTTAAAAAACCAGCTGTTTGTTGCATTAATTTTTTTCTATTGTCTTTTTGTTCTCTGTTTCATTTAGTTCTTGTCTGATTTTTATTCTTTCCTTCCTCCTGCTGACTTTGGGTTTCATTTGTTTTCCTTTTTCTACTTCTATCAGGTATGATGTGAAGTTACGTATCTGGAATTTTTCTTCTTTCTTGAGATAGACCTATAATGAAATAAATTTCCCTCTTAAAACTGCTTTTGTTGCATTCCAAAAATTTCGAAGGATGTTTTTTCATTGTCATTTGTTTCTATGTATCTCTTGATCTCTCCTCTTTTTTCTTTTTCTTTTCTTTTTTTCTAAATTTTCAAATGAGAAACAGAAACTCATAGACACAGACAATAGTTTAGTGGTTGCCAGAGGATTAATAATTAATATCGAATACATTTAATTAAAAAAAAAAATTATTGGGGTGACAATTGTTAGTAAAATTACATAGATTTCAAGTGTACAATTCTGTATTACATCATCTATAAATCCCATTGTGTGTTCATCACCCAGAGTCAGTTCTCCTTCCATCACCATATATTCGACTCATCTCCCAACTTACCCTCTGGCAACCACCAAACCATTGTCTGTGTCTATGAGTTTCTGTTTCTCATGTGTTTGTCTTGTTCTTTTGTTGTTTTTGGTTTATATACCACATATCAGTGAAATCACATGGTTCTCTGCTTTTTCTGTCTGACTTATTTCGCTCAGCATTACTCTCTCAAGATCCATCCATGTTGTCACAATGTTCCTATCTCATCTTTTCTTACCGCTGAACAGTATTCCATTGTGTATATATACCACAACTTCTTTATCCATTCATCTATCGAAGGACATTTTGGTTGTTTCCAAGTCTTGGCCACTGTAAACAAAGCTGCAATGAACATTGGAGCACACGTGTCTTTATCTCTAAATGTTTTCAGATTTTTTGGGTAGATACCCAGGAGAGGGATTGCTGGGTCATATGGCAATTCTGTTCGTAATTTTTTGAGGAACCTCCACACTGCCTTCCATAATGGCTGCACCAGTCTGCATTCCCACCAACAGTGTATGAGGGTTCCTTTTTCTTTTTTCTTCTTTGACCCAGTCACTCTTTAAAAGCATGTTGTTTAATCTCCATGTATTTGTGGTTTTTCCTGCTTTCTTTTCACGGTTGATATCCAGTTTCAAAGGTTTCTGATCAGAGAATATGCTTGGTATGATTTCAATCTTCTTAAATTTGCTGAGGCTACTTTTATGTCCCAATATATGGTCTTCCTTGATAATGTTCCATGTACACTAGAAAAGAATGTATAGTCTGATATTCTAGGATGAAGTGCTCTATAAATGTCAATTATATCCAATTTATCTAGGGCTTAGCTGTGTCATTCACAATTGTGTCAATTGTGTCATTTAGGGCTGCTATTTCTTTATTTATTTTCTGTTGGATGATCTATCCATAGCTGTCAATGATGTGTTTAGGTTCCCTACTACAATTATGTTTTGGTTAATTTCTCCCTTTAGTTCTGTTAGTAGTTGCTTAGTATATTTCAGTGCTCCCTGATTGGGAGCATAAGTATTGATGACTGTTATGTCTTCTTGCTGTAAAGTCCCCTTTATCATTATTAAATATCTGTCTTTGTCCACCTTGTTACCATTTTTATCCTGAAGTCTGTTTCATCTGATATCAGTATAGCTACACCTGTTTTTCTCTGAATACCATTTGCTTGGATTCTCCGTTTCCACCCTTTCACTTTGAGTTTGTATTTGTCCTTGTAGCTGAGATGTGTTTTTGGAGGGAGCATACGGTTGGGTTTAGTTTTTGGATTCAATCTGCTACTCTGTGCCTTTTTATTGGTGATTTCAGTCCATTTACATTTAGAGTGATTATTGATTTATGAGAATTTCCTATCATTCTATCTCTTTTTTCTGGTAGGATGGTGTCTCCATTGTTTCTTTGCCTTTTTGTTGCTCTCTATTATTTCAGTGTGGTGGTATTCTGCGATTTCCCCCCCCCCCCGTTTCTTCGTTTTTTATGTTATATATTTCTGTTCTAGATTTTTTTTGAGTGTTTACTCTTAAGTTTATGTCAAAGAAAGTTTTCTACTCAGAGTATTCCATTTTGTTCAGTATGCCTCCTTTCTCTATTCCCTTGTGCCAGTTCAGACCTTTATTCTCTCCTCTTTCATTCTTTTGTTGTCACAAATTATCCCTATTTATTCTGTGAGTTGATTTCTGCACTGCAGTAGCAAGTTGTCTTTTTCCTTTTTTATAAGTGTTTTATTTTTCATTATTTACCTGTATATTATGTTTAAGTGTGTAGTGTTCTATTTGGTATAGGAGTTGCTATTTTCTGCTTCTGTCTGTTCATAATACTACTCATGATTTTGCAATCTTTTGCTTTTTTGTTTCCGGTCGAATAGCCTCCTTCAGTATTTCTTGTAGTGCATGCCGTGTGTTAGAAAATTCCCTCAGCTTCTTTATGTCTGGAAAGCTCTTATTCCTCCTTCATATCTAAAGGATATGTTTGCAGGATATGTTATTCTTCGCTCATAATTTATCTCTTTCAATAGTTTGAATATTTGATTCCACTCCCTCCTGGCTTGTAGAGTTCTGGTGAAAACTCTGATGATAATCTAATGGGCTTTCCTTTATATGTTACCGTCTTCTTTTCCTTGGCTGCTTTGAGGATTTTTTCTTTGTCGTTAATTTTTGACAGCTTCAATACAATGGGCCTTGCAGAAGACCTGGTGGGATACACGTAATTAGGTGTTCCTATTTGCTTCTTGCATTCGAGCATCCAGTTTTTTCCTCATGTTTGGGAAGCACTCGCTGACTATTTGTTTGAATATACTGTCTGTTCCCGTCTCCTTTTCTTCTCCTTCTGGTATACCCATTATTCTTATGTTGCCATTTCTGATGGAGTCAGAAAGTTCTTGTAGATTTCTTTCATTTCTTTTAACTCTCAAGTCTCTCTCTTCTTCCATCTGTGTCATTTCCAGATTTTCATCTTCAATGTCACTGAGTCTTTCCTCCATCTGGTCAACTGTATTACCTAAGCTGGCTATTGCACTCTTCATTTCTTTTACTGAGTTCTTAATCTCCAGAAATTCCATTAGGTTCTTTTTTAAATTTTCGGTCTCTTTGGTAAAATGTTCATTTTATTCTTTGATTGTTTTTCTGAGTTCATTGAACTGCCTGTCTGTGGTTTTTTTGCATATCGTTGAGTTTTTTAAGAGCTGCAATCTTGAATTCTCTGTCATTTAAGTCACATACTTCCATGTTTTTAAGTTCATTTTCAGGAGACTTTTCATATTCTTTCTGAGCTGCCTTGCTACCATGGTTATTCATAGCAATTAATGAATTATTATTTCTCTTTGTAGGCACCTACAGGTCTGGGCTCTGCAACAGGGTGATAGAAAGAGGTCTTTCTTTTGCTCTCCAGTAGGTTTTGGTAGAATGTTTAATTTCTCTCCTACTGCAGCCTTTTATTCTCTCTCATGCTGTAGTGTTATATTTTCTCTGCACTGCTCAAATTTCTCATGCAATGGGGGGATTCCCTGGAAAGCTGGCTTCTCCTCCATGAACATGTTGCCTGGGTCACAGAGCTCAGAGCTCTGGTCTGTGTCCTGCGGCCCACGTTGTGGCCTGTCTCCGCACTTTCCCCTCCCCTTTTATCCATCTCACCCAATTTACCCACCTTTAGATGATTTCAGTTGCATCTTAGTCTTGCCTGTCTGCTGCACAGGGAGCCCTTTGTGGAATTATAGCTGTTTAATTTGTGGTAAACTGCAGGGGAGATTTCAAGAGGCTCACCTCAGGCAACCATTTTTATGATGTAATCTGCCTTCTTTTGAGAGGAAATCATCTTCACTCTAGGGAGCTGTGTTTATTGTGAGAACCTATTGTTACCCTGATGTATCCCCAGTGCAATGGAAAATTAGTAGTCTCCTCACTCTAAAGATCTCCTAATCTGACTAGGGATACATTGCCCATCCACTCTAAGTAACTCTCAATTGAACATAAAGACATTACTCTGCACTGGGAGCCTCCTCCTGTCTAGTGGGGAAAGCATGGCCCTCACTCGGCTCCCTAGTCTTCATGCCTGTAGCCCTGAGAAAGGGGCACAGAAAGCACTACCATTGCACAGGCAGTAACATCAACTAACAGACCTAAAATTAACAATGAAGAGATCCATACATGCTACAACGGAAAGCTGAATGAATATCAGTTAATATCCATGTCTGGGAAGAGCAATTAGAGTCCATTAATTAAGTTGCTGCTAACACTGCCGTTTCAAAGCTAATTATCTTTAATTGGACTTGTCTTCTTTGATAAGCATTCAGTTCCCTTCCATTCAATTTAACAATGTTCCACACTATCCTTGAATCTTCAGGGAATACCATACTTTAAGGAGCTTAATGTTTTGTCATGGGATCAGCCTGGCACATTGATAACTCCAACTTAAAACAGAATGTGATGAGTTCTGTAGAGAGTCATATGCTAGATATATGCTAGATATATGCTAGAGTAGTGCAAGGGTACTTAAGGGGGAGATTAATTCTGCCTGGGGAGGGGGCAAGTTGGATTTAGTTTTGTAGAAGGAGCAACATTTGAGCTGGAACTCATGAGTAAAATTTTCACAGGCATTCCAGCCAAATGGAAAAGCATAAGCACGTGATTCGAGGTTGAAAAGTGCAGAGTATATATATTGACTAATATAACTATTATTTTTATTTATTTCATTTATCCATTAATTTAGCAAATATTAACTGAGCACCTATTATATTCCAGGCACCTTCTTAGAGTTTTGGATAGAACAATGAACAAATCAAATTCCTTGCCCTCATGGAGATTGCATTCTAGAAGGCTGTGATAGATCATAAACAGATAAGCAAATAAATGTACAATTTGTTAGGTAGTAATAAGTATTTTTCTTTTTAAAGCACAAAGAAGGGATAGAGAGTAATGGGGGAGAGGTTCTGCTGTTTTATACAGGGTGGTCAGGAAAGTCATCTCTGCTAAGATATCAGTTGAATAGAGACCAGGATGAAATAATGGGGTGAGTCAAATATATATCCAGTGGAAGAACATTTCAGATGGAGAAAACAGTAAGACACTGTGGTAAGAGTATGCTTGCTATCTGCTAGGACCAGCAAGTTCTGAGCAATAGGAAGAACAGAGACAAAATTTACCAAGATGAAGAAGCCTAAGATAGGAACAGGCTTGAGATTAATGGAAGATCTGAAGTTTGGTTTAAGGCATGTAAAATTTAAGATGTTTATTAGCCATCCAAATGTAGGTGTCCAATGGGCAGTTGGATATATGAATCTGTAGTAAAGAGGAGACACCCATTAAAAATCGGTGAGTTGATAGACAGAGGAAAAATGGCGGCGTGAGGTGAGCCTCTGTAAACCTCCCCTGGAATTTACAACGAATCGAACAACAAAACCTCCACAAAGGACTCCCTGCACAGCAGAAAGGCAAGACGAACAAGCCCACTACCGAAATCACCTACAGGTGGGAGATTCGTGCGAGTGGGGGGAGAAGGAAAGGGAGAAGTGCAGAGACGGAGCCACATGGACACAAGACGCAGACCTAGCTCAGTGCTCCGAGCTCGCTGCTTCCCGGAACTACTGCAGCTGCGGGAGAGGGAAGAACTTGGACTGCTAGGGCTCCGCTTATGGCCCACAGGGCTGAAGGGGCAGCATATACCACGGCTGAACCCAATGCTCACGGCAGAGACCTCGGAGAAAAGACTGAGGGAAGAAGGCTGAAAACAGTGGTTTAAGCCCTCACTGCCAAGCAGAGAATGGAAGCCTTAGGCACTGAGATTGGCCGCCCCCTACCTCCCCTCCCAGAGCTCGTCCTGCCCCACCTGCCCAGTGCTAGAAGCAGAACAGTAGCAGTGTCAGATCAAAAGAACAGAATATTTGCTGTTCTGTGAACTGTGGACCACAGACACAAATTCGCAACACAACTAGTTTCAGCAAAGGGGAGGGAGCTGTGGAAGCAGGACCAACTTTGGTGGTGGTTGCCTCCATTGCTCTGGGCCACCTCTCACAACTCACCCCGCCCCTGACCCCACCTATCTGGGCGGATCCCTGCAGGAGTAAACAGAACTGCTGAAACATAGAGGCTCTGAATCTGGAGCTGGAAGAGCTTTGGAACATCAAAAGCTCTCCACATACACACCGGGACACTGCACCCTGTGACCTAGACGAACTATTAACAGAGGAGAAGCCCATCTCCCAGGGAACCCCCACCCATTATGTGAGAAGCTGGAATAGTGCAGAGAAAACATAGCACTAACATGTCGGAGACGAAAAATAAGCTGCAGTTGGAGAAAAAATAAAACATTCTACCAACAAGTACTGGAAAACAAAAGAAAGACCGCTTCCTATCAACCTGTTACAGAAGCCACTCCTACAGATGCCTAGGAAATGAACTAGTAAATCAGTAGTTGCCATGAATAACCAAGGCAACAAGATAGCTCAGAAAGAAAGTGAAAACTCTCCAGAGAAGGCACTTAAAGATACAGAAATATGTGACTTAAATGACAGAGAATTCAAGATTGCAGTTCTGAAAAAACTCAACGAGATGCAAGAAAACACAGAAGGCAGTTAAATGAACTCAGAAACACAATCAAAGAACAGCATGAGCATATTAACAAAAAGATTGAAAAATTAAAAAAGAACCAAATACAATTTCTGGAGATTAAGAACTCAGTAGAAGAAATTAAGGATGAAATAACCAGCTTAGGTAATAGAGTTGACCAGATGGAGGAAAGAATCAGTGACATCGAAGATAGAAACCTGGAAATGACACAGATGGAAGAAGAAAGACAATCAAGGCTTAAAAGAAATGAAAGAACTCTACAAGAACTTTCTGACTCCATCAGAAAGAGCAAAATAAGAATGATGGGCATACCAGAAGGAGAAGAAAGAGAGAAGGGAACAGAGAATATATTAAAACAAATTGTCAATGAGAACCTCCCAAACTTGTGGACAGAAATGGACCCGCGAATCCAAGAAGCAAATAGAACACCTAGTTACCTCAATCCCAACAGGCCTTCTCCAAGGCACATTGTATTGAAGCTGTCTAAAATCAACGACAAAGAAAGAATCCTCAAGGCAGCCAGGGAAAAGAAGACGGTAACTTACAAAGGAAAGCCCATTAGATAATCATCAGATTTTTCAGCAGAAACCCTACAAGCCAGGAGGGAGTGGAACCAAATATTCAAACTATTGAAAGAGAGAAATCATGAGCCAAGAATAATATATCCAGCAAAGATATCCTTTAGATATGAAGGAGGAATAAAGACCTTTCCAGACATACAGAAGCTGAGGAGTTTTCTAATACACGACCTGCACTACAAAGAATACTAAAGGAGGCTGTTCGACCACTATCAACAGGGACAATTTGTGGCAACCAAAACTCAAAAAGGGGGAGAGTAAAGGCCTGAACCGGAATATGGGAATGGAGAAAGTGAACTGAAGAAAATGGAATACTCTAAATATCAAACTTTCTTTTACATAAACTTAAAGGTAACCACTCAAAAAAAAATCCAGAACTGAAATATACTGTAATAAAAGAAAAAACAGAGGGAAACATCATAGAATACCACCACACAGAAATAATAGACAACAACAAAAGGCAAAGAAACAATGGAGACACAGCCTCACCAGAAAACTAAAGATAGAATGACAGGAAATCCTCACATATCAATAATCACCCTAAATGTAAATGGACTGAACTCACCAATAAAAAGGCACAGAGTAGCAGATTGGATCAAAAAATCTAAACCCAACCATATGCTGTCTCCAAGAGACACATCTCAGCTACAAGGACAAGCATAGACTCAAAGTGAAAGGGTGGAAATTAACACTCCAAGCAAATGGTACCCAGAGAAAATCAGGTGTAGCCATAATGATATCAGATGAAACAGACTTCAGGGCGATACAGCTAACGAGAGACAAAGATGGACATTTCATAATGGTGAAGGGGACTGTACAACAAGAAGACATAACAGTCATCAATATTTATGCCCCCAATCAGGGAGCACCGAAATATACCAAGCAACTACTAACAGAACTAAAGGGAGAAATTGACCAAAACACAATTATACTAGGGGACTTAAATACATCATTGACAGGTATGGATAGATCATCCAAACAGAAAATAAATAACGAATTAGCAGCCCTAAATGACACATTAGATGAAATGCACATACTTGACATTTATAGAGCACTTCATCCTAAAACATCAGACTACACATTCTTTTCTAGTGTACATGGAACATTCTCAAGGATAGACCATATCTTATTTTTTTTTAATTTTATTTTATTAAATTTATTGGCTGTGTCTATGAGTTTCTGTTTCTCATTTGCTTGTCTTGTTCTTTTGTTGTTTTTGGTTTATATACCACATATCAGTGAAATCACATGGTTCTCTGCTTTTTCTGTCTGACTTGTTTCGCTCAGCATTACTCTCTCAAGATCCATCCATGTTGTCACAAATGTTCCTATATCATCTTTTCTTACTGCCGAATAGTATTCCATTGTGTATATATACCAACTTATTCATCCATTCATCTATCGAAGGACATTTTGGTTGTTTCCATGTCTTGGCCACTGTAAACAAAGCTACAATGAACATTGGAGCACACGTGTCTTTATCTCTAAATGTTTTCAGATTTTTTGGGTAGATACCCAGGAGAGGGATTGCTGGGTCATATGGCAATTCTATTCGTAATTTTTTGAGGAACCTCCACACTGCCTTCCATAATGGCTGCACCAGTCTGCATTCCCACCAACAGTGTATGAGGGTTCCTTTTTCTCCACAGCCTCTCCAACATTTGTTACTATTTGTCTTGTTGATGATAGCCATTCTGACTGGGGTGAGGTGATATCTCATTGTGGTTTTGATTTGCATTTCTCTGATGATTAGTGATGTTGAGCATTTTTCATATGTCTATTTGCCATTTGTATGTCCTCTTTGGAGAAATGTCTCTTCAAGTCCTCTGCCCATTTTTCAATTGGGTTGTTTCTTTTTTGTTGTTGAGTTGCATGAGTTCCTTGTATATTCTGGATACTAGCCCCTTATCGGAGGCACTGTTTGCAAAAATCTTCTCCCATTCAGTTGGTGGCCTCTTTATTTTGTCAATGGTTTCTTTTGCTGTGCAGAAGCTTTTAAGTTTCATATAGTCCCATTCGTTTATTTTAGCTTTTACTTCCATTGCCTTTGGAGTCAAGTTCATAAAATGCTCTTTGAACCCAAGGTCCACAAGTTTAGTATCCATGTTTTCTTCTACGCAGTTTATTGTTTCAGGTCTTGTGTAATCCATTTTGAATAAACTTTGGTAAATGGTGACAAATAGCAGTCCAGTTTCATTCTTTTGCACATGGCTATCCAATTTTCCCAGCACCATTTATTGAAGAGGCTGTCTTTGCTCCATTGTATTTTTTAGCTTCTTTGTCAAAAATTGTCTGTCCATATTTATGTGGTTTTATTTCTGGGTTCTCAATTCTATTCCATTGGTCTATGTGTCTGTTTTTCTGCCAATGCTATGCTGTTTTGATTATTGTAGCCCTGTAGTACAAGCCAAAGTCAGGAAGTGTGATACTTCCATTATTGTTCTTTTTTATTAAGATTGGTTTGGCTATTCAGGGTCTTTTGTGGTTCCAAACAAATCTGATGATTTTTGTTCTATTTCTTTAAAATATGCCATTGGGATTTTGATGGGGATTGCATTGAATCTGTATATTGCTTTGGGTAATATGGCCATTTTAACTATGTTGATTCTTCCAATCCATGAGCACGGAATGTCTTTCCATTTCTTTGTGTCTTCTTCAATTTCTTTCAAAAATGTCTTATAGTTTTCAGCATATAGGTCTTTCACATCCTTGGTTAAGTGTATTCCTAGGTATTTTATTCTTTTTGCTGCAATTGCAAAAGGAATTGTTTTTATTTCTTTTTCTGAGATTTCATTGTTAGTATATAGGAAGGCAATGGACTTTTGTACGTTGATTTGGTAGCCAGCAACTTTACTGTATTCGTCGATTGTTTCTAATAGCTTTATGGTGGAGTCTTTAGGGCTTTCTATATATAGCATCATGTCATCTGCAAAGAGTGATAATTTAACTTCTTCATTCCCAATTTGGATGCCTTTTATTTCTTTCTCTTGCCTGATTGCTCTGGCAAGGACTTCCAACACTATGTTGAAAAGCAGAGGTGATAGGGGACATCCCTGTCGTGTTCCTGAACGTAGAGCAAAGGGCTTCAGTTTTTCTCCATTAATTATGAGATTAGCAGAGGGCTTGTCATATATGGCCTTTATTATGTTAAGGTATTTTCCTTCTATACCCATTTTATTAAGTGTTTTAATCATAAATGGATGTTGTATCTTGTCAAATGCTTTTTCTGCATCAATTGATATAATCATATGATTTTTGTCCTTTATTTTGTTTATGTGATGTATCACATTGATGGATTTGGATGTTGAACCATCCTTGTGCCCGGGATGAACCCCACTTGGTCGTGATGAATAATCTTTTTAATGCATTGTTGTATTCGATTTGCTAGAATTTTATTTAGGATTTTTGCATCGGTATTCATCAGAGATATTGGTCTGTAGTTTTCTTTTTGTGCTGTCCTTACCAGGTTTTGGTATCAGGGTAATGTTGGCCTCATAAAATGAGTTAGGGAGTACTGTCTCTTCTTCAATTTTTGGAAGAGTTTGTGCAGAATTGGTATTAGATCCTCTTTGAAGGTTTGGTAGAATTCACTAGTGAAGCCATCTGGTCCCGGACTTTTGCTTTTGGGAAGGTTTTGGATGACTGATTCAATTTAGTTACTGGTGATCGGTCTGTTTAGATTTTCCAGTTCTTCATGGTTCAGCCTTGAAGGCTATATGTTTCTAAGAACTTGTCCATTTCTTCTAGGTTGTTGAATTTGGTGGCATATAGTCCTTCATAGTATTCTTGGATGATCCTTTGTATTTCTGTGGTGTCCGTGATAACTTCCCTTTTACGTTTCTGATTTTGTTAATCAGTGTCTTCTCTCTTTTATCTTAGTAAGTCTAGCCAAGGGTTTGTCAATTTTGTTAATCTTTTCAAAGAACCAGCTCTTTGTCACATTAATTTTTTCTATTGTCTTTTGTTCTCTATTTCATTTAGTTCTGCTCTAATTTTTGTTATTTCCTTTCTTCTGCTGACCTTGGGTTTTACTTGTTCTTCTTTTTCTAGTTCTTTAAGGTGTAACATGAGGTTATTTATTTGGGAGTTTTCTTGTTTCTTGAGATAGGCCTGTAATGAGATAAATTTCCCTCTTAAAACTGCTTTTGCTGCATCCCAAAAATTTTGGTAGGATGTATTTTCATTGTCATTTGTTTCTATGTATCTTTTGATCTCTCCTCTAATTTCTTCTTTGACCCAGTCCTTCTTTAAAAGTATGTTGTTTAATCTCCATGTATTTGTGTTTTTCCCTTTCTTTTTACAGTTGATATCCAATTTCAAAGCCTTGTGATCAGAGAATATGCATGGTATGATTTCAATCTTTTTAAATTTGTTGAGACTGATTTTATGTCCCAATATATGGTCTATCCTTGAGAATGTTCCATGTACACTAGAAAAGAATGTATAGTCTGATGTTTTAGGATGAAGTGCTCTATAAATGTCAATTATGTCCATTTCATCTAATGTGTCATTTAGGGCTACTATTTCGTTATTTATTTTCTGTTTGGATGATCTATCCATAGCTGTCAATGATGTATTTAAGTCCCCTAGTATAATTGTGTTTTGGTCAATTTCTACCTTTAGTTCTGTTAGTAGTTGCTTGGTGTATTTTGGTGCTCCCTGTTTGGGGGCATAAATATTGATAACTGTTATGTCTTCTTGTTGTACAGTCCCCTTCACCATTATGAAATGTCCATCTTTGTCTCTTGTTATCTTTTTCACCTTGAAGTCTGTTTCATCTGATATCATTATGGCTACACCTGATTTTCTCTGGGCACCATTTGCTTGGAGTGTCAATTTCCACCCTTTCACTTTGAGTCTATGCTTGTCCTTGTAGCTGAGATGTGTCTCATGGAGACAGCATATGGTTGGGTTTAGTTTTTGATCCAATCTGCTACTCTGTGCCTTTTTATTGGTGAGTTCAGTCCATTTACATTTAGGGTGATTATTGATATGTGAGGATTTCCTGTCATTCTATCTTTAGTTTTCTGGTAAGGCTGTGTCTCCATTGTTTCTTTGCCTTTTGTTGTTGTCTATTATTTCTGTGTGGTGGTATTCTATGATGTTTCCTCTGTTTCTTCTTTTATTTCAGTATATATTTCAGTTCTGGATTTATTTTGAGTGGTTACCCTTAAGTTTATGTAAAAGAAAGTTTGATATTTAGAGTATTCCATTTTCTTCAGCACGCTTACTTTCTCCATTCCCATATTCCGTTCAGGCCTTTACTCTCCCCTTTTTGAGTTTTGGTTGCCACAAATTGTCCCTGTTGATGGTGGTCGAATAGCCTCCTTTAGTATTTCTTGTAGTGCAGGTCGTGTATTAGAAAATTCCCTCAGCTTCTGTATGTCTGGAAAGGTCTTTATTCCTCCTTCATATCTAAAGGATATCTTTGCTGGATATATTATTCTTGGCTCATGATTTCTCTCTTTCAATAGTTTGAATATTTGGTTCCACTCCTCCTGGCTTGTAGAGTTTCTGCTGAAAAATCTGATGATAATCTAATGGGCTTTCCTTTGTAAGTTACCGTCTTCTTTTCCCTGGCTGCCTTGAGGATTCTTTCTTTGTCGTTGATTTTAGACAGCTTCAATACAATGTGCCTTGGAGAAGGCCTGTTGGGATTGAGGTAACTAGGTGTTCTATTTGCTTCTTGGATTCGAGGGTCCAGTTCTGTCCACAAATTTGGGAAGTTCTCATCGACAATTTGTTTGAATATATTCTCTGTTCCTTCTCTCTTTCTTCTCCTTCTGGTATGCCCATTATTCTTATATTGCTCTTTCTGATGGAGTCAGAAAGTTCTTGTAGAGTTCTTTCATTTCTTTTAAGTCTCAAGTCTCTTTCTTCTTCTATCTGTGTCATTTCCAGGTTTCTATCTTCGATGTCACTGATTCTTTCCTCCATCTGGTCAACTCTACTACCTAAGCTGGTTATTTCATTCTTAATTTCTTCTATTGAGTTCTTAATCTCCAGAAATTCTATTTGGTTCTTTTTAAAATTTCAATCTCTTTCGTAAAATGCTCATGCTGTTCTTTGATTGAGTTTCTGAGTTCATTTAACTGCCTATCTGTGTTTTCTTGTATCTCGTTGAGTTTTTTCAGAACTGCAATCTTGAATTCTCTGTCATTTAAGTCACATATTTCTGTATCTTTAAGTGCCTCCTGTGGATATTTTTCACTTTCTTTCTGAGCTATCTTGTTGCCTTGGTTATTCGTGGTGATTACAGGTTTACTATTTCTCTTCCTAGACATCTACAGGAGTGACTTCTGCAACAGGTTGATAGGAAGACGTCTTTCTTTTGTTTTGCTGTATTTTTTGGTAGAATGGTTTATTATTTCTCCAACTGCAATTTATTTTTCTTCTCCTACACGGTAGTGCTATGTTTTCTCTGCACTATTCCTGCTTCTCACACAATGGCGGGATTCCCTGGGAGACGGGCTTCTCCTCTGTTAGTAGTTCGTCTAGGTCACAGGGCGAAGTGTCCCGGTGTGTATGCGGAGAGCTTTTGATGTTCCAAGGCTCTTCCAGCTCCTGATTCAGATCCTGTATGTTTTAGCATTTCTGTTTACTCCTGCAAGGATCCGCCCAGGTAGGTGGGGTCAGGGGCGGGGTGAGTTGTGAGAGGTGGCCCAGAGCAATGGCAGCAACCACCACCACAGACGGTCCTGCTTCCACAGTTCCCTCCCCTTTGCCGGAACTAGTTGGGCTGTGAATTTGTGTCTGTGGTCCACAGTTCTCAAAACAACAAATTTTCTGTTTTTTTGACCTGACACTGTTACTGTTTCGCTTCTGGCACCGGGCAGGTGGGGGCGGGGCGAGCTCTGGGAGGGTAGGGATGGGGCAGCTAGTCAGTGCCTAAGGCTTCGTTCTTTGCTCGGCAGTGCGGGCTTAAACCACTGTTTTCAGCCTTTTTCCCTCAGTCTTTTCTCCGACGTCTCAGCCATGAGTGTTGGGTTCAGCCATGTTATATGCTGTCCCCTCAGCCCTGTGGGCCACAAGCGGAGCCCTAGCAGTCCGAGTTCTTCCGTCTCCCGCAGCTGAGTTAGTTCCGGGAAGAAGCGAGAGCAGCGCACTGAGCTAGGTCTGCGTCCTGCGCCCGCGCCGCTCCGTCTCCGCCACTTCTCCCTTTCCGCCTCCCTCCACTAGCGCGAATCTCCCACCTGTAGGTGATTTCAGTCGGTAGTGGGCCTCTTCGTCTTGCCTGTCTGCTGTGCAGGGAGTCCTTTGTGGAGTTTTTGTTGTTCGATTCTTTGTAAATTCCAGGGGAGCTTTACAGAGGCTCACCTCATGCCGCCATTTTTCTGGAAAATAATATCAGCAAATTTAAGAAGATTGAAATCATACCAAGCATATTCTCTGATCAGAAGGCTTTGAAATTGGATATCAACTGCAAAAGGAAAGCAGGAAAAATTACTAATACATGGAGATTAAACAACATACTTTTAAAGAACTACTGGGTCAAAGAAGAAGTTAGAGGAGAGATCAAAAGATTCATAGAAACAAATGACAATGAAAATATATCCTATCAAAATTTTTGGGATGCAGCGAAAGCAGTTTTAAGAGGGAAATTGTTCTCATTACAGGCCTATCTCAAGTAACAAGAAAAGTCCCTAATAAATAACCTCATGTAACACCTTAAAGAACTAGAAAAAGAAGAACAAGTAAAACCCAAGGTCAGCAGAAGAAAGGAAATAACAAAAATTAGAGCAGAACTAAATGAAATAGAGAACAAAATGACAATAGAAAAAATTAATGTGACAAAGCGCTGGTTCTTTGAAAAGATTAACAAAATTTACAAACCCTTGTCTAGACTAAGATAAAAAGAGAGAAGAGACTGATTAACAAAGTCAGAAACGAAAAAGGGGAAGTTATCACGGACACCACAGAAATACAAAGGATCATCAAAGAATACTATGAAGGACTATATACCACCAAATTCAATAACCTAGAAGAAATGGACAAGTTCTTAGAAACATATAGCCTTCCAAGGCTGAACCATGAAGAACTGGAAAATCTAAACAGACCGATCACCAGTAACGAAATTGAATCAGTCATCCAAAACCTTCCCAAAAGCAAAAGTCTGGGACCAGATGGCTTCACTAGTGAATTCTACCAAACCTTCAAAGAGGATCTAATACCAATCCTGCTCAAACTCTTCCAAAAAATTGAAGAAGAGACAGTACTGCCTAACGCATTTTATGAGGCCAACATTACCCTGATACCAAAACCTGGTAAGGCCAGCACAGAAAAAGAAAACTACAGACCAATATCTCAGATGAATACCGATGTAAAAGTCCTAAATAAAATTCTAGCAAATCGAATACAACAATGTATTAAAAAGATTATTCATCACGACCAAGTGGGTTCATCCCCGTGGCACAAGGATGGTTCAACATACTAAAATCCATCAATGTGATACATCACATAAACAAAATAAAGGACAAAACTCATATGATTATATCAATTGATGCAGAAAAAGCATTTGACAAGCTACAACATCCATTTATGATTAAAACACTTAATAAAATAGGTATAGAAGGAAAATACCTTAACATAATAAAGGCCATATATGACAAGCCCTCTGCTAATCTCATAATTAATGGAGAAAAACTGAAGCCCTTTGCTCTATGTTCAGGAACACGACAGGGATGTCCCCTATCACCTCTGCTTTTCAACATCGTGTTGGAAGTCCTTGCCAGAGCAATCAGGCAAGAGAAAGAAATAAAAGGCATCCAAATTGGGAATGAAGACGTTAAATTATCACTCTTTGCACATGACATGATGCTATATATAGAAAACCCTAAAGACTCCACCAAAAAGCTATTAGAAACTTTCAACGAATACAGTAAATTTGCTGGCTGCAATATCAATATACAAAAGTCCAGTGCTTTCCTATGTACTAAGAATGAAATCTCAGAAAACAAATAAAAAAACAATTCCTTTTCCAATTGCAGCAAAAAGAATAAAATACCTAGCAATAAACTTAACCAAGGATGTGAAAGACCTATATGCTGAAAACTATAAGACTTTTTTGAAAGAAATTGAAGACACAACGAAATGGAAAGACATTCCATGCTCATGGATTGGAAGAATCAACATAGTTAAAATGGCCATATTACCCAAAGCAATATACAGATTCAATGCAATCCCCATCAAAATCCCAATGGCATATTTTAAAGAAATAGAACAAAAAATCATCAGATTTGTTTGGAGCCACAAAAGACCCTGACTAGCCAAACCATCTTAATAAAAAAGAACAATAATGGAAGTATCACACTTCCTGACTTTGGCTTGTACTACAGGGCTACAATAATCAAAACAGCATGGTATTGGCAGAAAAACAGACACATAGACCAATGGAATAGAATTGAGATCCCAGGAATATAATCACATAAATATGGACAGATAATTTTGACAAGCTAAAAACATACAATGAAGGAAAGACAGCCTCTTCAATAAATGGTGCTGGGAGAATTGGATAGCCACGTGCAAAAGAATGAAACTGGACTGCTATTAGTCACCATGTACCAAAGTTAATTCAAAATGGACCAAAGACTTAAGCATAAGACCTGACACAACAAACTGCATAGAATAAAACTTAGGTACTAAACTTATGGACCTTGGATTCAAAGAGCATTTTATGAGTTTGACTCCAAAGGCAATGGAAGTAAAAGCGAAAATGAACGAATAGGACTATATGAAACTTAAAATCTTCTGCACAGCAAAAGAAACCATCGACAAAATAAAGAGACCACCAACTGAATGGGAGAAGATTTTTGCAAACAGTGCCTCTTATAAGGGGCAATTATTGAGAATATACAAGGAACTCATGCAACTCAACAACAAAAAAACAAACAACCCAATTGAAAAATGGGTAGAGGACTTGAAGGGACGTTTCTCCAAAGAGGACATACAAATGGCAAATAGACATATGAAAAAATGCTCAACATCACTAATCATCAGAGAAATGCAAATCAAAACCACAATGAGATATCACCTCACCCCAGTCAGAGTGGCTATCATCAACAAGACAAATAGTAACAAGTGTTGGAGAGGCTGTGGAGAAAAAGGAACCCTCATTCACTGTTGGTGGGAATGCAGACTGGTGCAGCCATTATGGAAGGCAGTGTGGATGTTCCTCAAGGAATTAAAAATAGAATTACCATATGACCCAGAAATCCCTCTCCTGGGTTTCTACCCAAAATTCTGAAAACATTTATACATAAAGACACGTGTGCTCCAATGTTCATTGCAGCTTTGTTTACGGTGGCCAAGACATGGAAACAACCAAAATGTCCTTCGATAGATGAATGGATAAAGAAGTTGTGGTATATATACACAATGGAATACTTTTTGGCGTTAAGAAAAGATGATAAAGGAACATTTGTTACAACATGGATGGATCTTGGGAGTGTAATGCTGAGCGAAATAAGTCAGACAGAAAAAGCAGAGAATCATGTGATTTCACTGACATGTGGTATATAAACCAAAAACAACAAAAGAACAAGACAAACAAATGAGAAACAATAACTCATAGACACAGACAATAGTTTAATGGTTACCAGAGGGTAAGGGGGGTGGGGGTGGGAGAAGAGTGTAAGGGGGATCAAATATATGGTGATGGAAGGAGAACTGACTCTGGGTGGTGAACACACAATGGGATTTATAGATGATGTAATACAGAATTGTAGACCTGAAATCTATGTAATTTTACTAACGATTGTCACCCCAATAAATTTAAGAAGAAAAAAAAGAAAAGAAAAAAAAGTTATGTTTGTCAATTTTGGGTTTGTAGCATCATGAAGACAGAACATTTTCTTCTCCATCTATGTATTGTTGATGTGTAAGACATAGCCAAGTAATAAAAAATCAAAGGCTTATAACTATGTCATACTTAAGGCTAGGTTTGTAGTCACCTAAGTATCTAGTTGGTCCAACAATAAAAATGCCTTTGAGCCAGTTGTAGTGGCAGGGTACCAGGACAGACCTGAGGATCTTGGCTTTTAACTTGTCCCTGAGTGGTGTAGCTGGCATAATTATGATTGAATTGTAGTCTGCTTGAGGCTGGCATGATAGGGAGAAAAACTAGATTTATAAAACAAATACACACCAAGTCTTTCTATTATTAAGATTCATTCTCTGGTGCGTTTTCAAAGGATTTAGTTTGTAGAAATAAAACAACATATATACCACTTTTCAGGGAAGTTGGGAGGCATGCCTCTTGCATGAAATTATGGGGTATTATCACCTAGGGAATATTGCTAATGACCCACATTCTTTTATTATTCCAGGGTCCAGTAACCATTTCCTGAAGAACTCAAACATAAAGTACAACCGCAGGGCAGCCCCAACCTTACTTAAATGATTGTGAAAAGATCTGGAGAAGAAAAGCAAATACAACTCAAAAGCAGTTACCTGAGAAAGCCCATGGTGTCAGTATTTTTGAAAGAACCCATAATACTTCCTGAGGGAGAAAGGATATTTATGGTGGGCGAGATTTAATGCTTTCATCATTTCATTACTGTCTTGATGTTAAGTTAAAAAATGTCATCTAATATTTTCCAACAGGGCTGGGATGAGGTAGGACACATATCCTGGACTCTGGAAAATTTTGGTAGGTAGAAGATAGGGCACCCTCACTTTTGAATAGTTAGTTTTAAAAGTGGAAGTGTGGGAGTTGAGAAATTTCCTCCCATGCTTTCAGGGAAGAAGATAATTATAACTTTAGAAACTGGGCACTATTTGAAGAAAGGAAGTACCTAAGCTAGACTTGAGGAATCACAGTTCTATCTGAATGCAAGATGAGGAATGTAGAGGAAAAGCTCCCTCTGTATTGAACCAATATAAAACCACATGTTGGTTACACTCCAGGAGTCTAAATCATGCCTGCTATAGTCTCTACCCTTACTATTATTTTTTTATTGTTCAATCATAGTTGGCATTCAATATTATTTTATATCGGTTTCAGGTGTACAGCATAGTGGTTAGGCATTTATGTAATTTATGCAGTGACCCCCAAATTAGTACCCACCTGGCACTATATACGTAGTCGTTGAAACATTGTTGACTACATTCCCTATCCTGTACTTTACATTCCCGTGACTATTTTGGAACAGATTAAATCAACTGCCTAGAACCCGCCTTGAGCTGTTTGTTCAGTGTACCAAGGTTCCCACATCTTTAATGGAGGGAAATACTGTTTTTTGAGTTAATCTCAAGCTCTAAACAGCAATGATTATTGAAGAGAGACTAAACTCTAGATTAACTAGACTATATGAGGCTGGGCTGTCTGGGGGCTTGGCTTCCAAAGGAGAAATTGGAACATAATAAGGATCTCAGTGGGGAATATCTAGGAACAGCCAAAGTAAAGGCAAAAAATATTTTTCTTTGTTTCTCTCCCTCTGCCATTCAAACCCCTGCAGCCTGTAGCCTCTCAAACTTGCGGATACTCAGTTTGCTTATTTTTCATAACAGAGAGCTCATTAACATACAGAAATGTTACATTTCAGGAAAGTTTTAGTTGTTTCTAGTTACTCTCTGGAGTGCCGTAGAATTAGTTGAAATTTCCTTTGAAAGACAAATTTTCAGATGTTTCAGGATGGCTCTTATTGTCCCTCGTTACCTAATACAGAACCTGGATTATTCTGTATCCCCCAACTGGTCTACCAAATCTCTACGTTTCATTCTAATTTATCTTGCAAAAATGAAATCTTAAAAAGACCCCTTTCAGGGCCGGCCCGGTGGCTCAGGTGATTAGAGCTCCATGCTCCTAACTCCAAAGGCTACCCATTCGATTCCCACATGGGCCAGTATGCTCTCAACCGCAAGGTTGCCTGTTCAACTCCTTGAGTCCTGCAAGGGATGGTGGGCTCCGCCCCCTGCAACTAAGATTGAACAGGGCACCTTGAGCTGAGCTGCCGCTGAGCTCCCGGACAGCTCAGTTGGTTGGAGCGCATCCTCTCAACCACAAGGTTGCCAGTTCGATTCCTCGACTCCCGCAAGGGATGGTGAGCTGTGCCCCCTGCAACTAGAAACGGCAACTGGACCTGGAGCTGAGCTGTGCCCTCCACAACTAAGACTGAAAGGACAACAACTTGACTTGGAAAAAAGGCCTGGAAGTACACACTGTTCCCCAATAAAGTCCTGTTCCCCTTCCCCAATAAAATCTTAAAAAAAAAAAAAAAAAAAAAGACCTCTTTCATTCCACCACTTTCTTACTCACAAACCTAGAATTTATCCCTAATATTTTTTGTTACCCTTTAAAAAACAAACAAACAAACCAGTCTATTGAGGTATTATATTCAATAAAATTTACCCTTTTAGGTATACATTTCTGAGTTTTAACAAATATATAGCCATTTGACTACCACCACATCAATATATAGAATATTTTCATCACTCCCAAAAGTCTCCATATGTTCCTTTGGAGTCAATGCTCTCTACCCATCCTGGTGACCACTAATCTCTCTTCCTGGAATCATAGAATATATAGCCTTTTGTGTCTGTCCTCATTCACATAGCATGATGCTTTTGAGATTTATCCATGTTGTGACATGGATAAGTTTCTTTCACTGCTGAACAGTGTTCTTTTGGATAAATGAACCAAAATTTGATCATTCATTAACTAATGGAAATTTCAGTTTATTTTGTTTTGTTAGCTCTTTTGAGTAAAACTGCTATAAACATTTTCTTGTAGGTCTTTGTGGACATATATTTTCATTACTTTTGAATAAATACATAGGAGTGAGTTAGCTGGGTCATAAGTTAAGTTATATATTTAAATTTATGGGCAACTCCTGAACTATTTTCCAAAGAGAGTATATTATTTTGCTTTCCCAAAAGCAATATATATAAGTTCCAGTTGCTCTGAATCCTCACCAGGTATTGTTAGGGTATTTTTGTTTTGTTTTTGTCTTGCCATTTAGACTATGTATATTGTGTTTTTATTGTGGTTTTAATTTGGATTTCCCTAAAGAAAAATTACATTGAACATCTTTCTTGGAGTGTCTGTTTAAAGCTGATCATATTTTCATTGGGTAGTTTGTTTTACTTATTATTGAGTTGTGAATTTATATGAGTATAAGTCTTTTATCAGACATGTGTTCTGAAATATTTTCTTTTTGCCTCTTGTTTGCCTGTGTGTTTCCTTAACAGTGTCATTAGAATAGCAGAAGTTTTTAATTATGATAAAGTCAAATTTGTCAAACGTTTTTGTCTGTGCTTTTTGCATTCTTTCTAAGAAATCTTTGCCTAACCAAGTTCACATTGAATTTCTCTAGAAGTGTTATAGATTCTGGTTTTACATTTAGAACTGTGATACATATGACTTTTTTAAAAAATATGGTGCTTAATATGAATTAAAGTTCACTCAGAAAACCAATTAGTCTTGTTCTTAATTTGGAAAGAATGCATGGCACCTCATGATGATTTACCTAAACCTTAATACACGGTCCCACTCATTAAGGGCCCTGTGTTAATTTCATATTGCTGCTATAACAAATTACCACAAACTTCATGGCTTAAAACAACCCAACTTTATTATGCTGTAGCCCCATTGATCAGAAGTTTGACTCAGGTCTCTCTGGGCTAAAATGAAGCTGTTAGTGGGTCTGTGTTCTTTCTGGAGGCTGAAGGGGGTGGAATTTGTTCTCCTGCACTTTCAAGCTTCTAGAGTTTGCCCACATTACTTGGATGGTGAGCTCTTTCCATCTTCAAAGCTAGCAATAGGCAGTTGAGTCTTTCTCATGTCATATCACTCACACATTGACTTGTGCCTCCCTCTAGTACTTCTAAGGATACTTGTGATTCCATTCAAGCTCGCTGGATAATCTGGAATAGTCTCCCTATCTTAAGGTCACCTAGATTCTATCTGAAACCTTAATTCTTTTTTGCTATATAACATAATATTAATATATTCACACGTTCTGGGGCTTGGAACATGGACACCTCTTCAGGGTGATTATTTAGTCCACCACAATGATGTATTTTCCTTTGTATATATTGATGGATTTAGTTTATTGATATTTTGTTAAGGTTTTCTGCATCTATGTTCCTGAGGGATATCTGTCGATATTATTCTTTATTTGTGATGACCTTGTCTGGTTTTCATATCAGAGTAATGGTGGTATAATAATATGTGGTGGACAGTGTTTCTTATATTTTCTGAGGTTGTTTATAATTTATTTTATTGTTGTTTTTGTTTGTTTGGAGGATTTTAACTATGAATTTAACTTCTGTAGTAGATATAGGACTACTTAGGTTGAGTGAGCAATAGTAGTATCATTCAAGTAATTTGTCCATTTCATCTAATCGATCAAATTGATTAGCAAAATTTGTTCAAAATAGTCCTTCATTACTTTTTTCTGTTGCTGTAAGCTCTGTAGCAATGTATCTCCTTCCTTTGTCACATTGGTAATTTATGTCTTTTTTCTTTCTACTTGATCCATCTGTCTTGAGGTTTAAAAATGTTATTGTTCTTGTCTCAGAGCTAGTTGTTGGTTTCATTGATTTTCTTTTCCTGTTTTCTCTGCCATTGATTTGTGCTCTTTATATTTTCTTACCTTCTTTTAACTTTAGGATTTAGTTTGCTCTCTTTTTCTAGTGTCCTAAGCTGGAAGTTTAGATTATTGATTTGTAAGCTTTTGTCTTTTTGATATAAAGATAAACTTTAATTCAATAAAAGAATTTACTGCTATAAATTTCCCTTGAAGCATGTGTTATGTCTCTCCCACATATTTTGATATGATGTATTTTAATTTTCATTGAATTTAAAATATTTTAGAAGGGAGATCCAAGATGATAGAGTAGATAAACACTGTACTTGCCTCTTCCTGTGACCACATTGAAATTACAACTAAATTATAGAAAATCAACCTGGAGAACCATCTAAAGTCTAGCTGAACAGAACTCCTATGATTAAGAATATAAAGAAGAAGCCACATTGAGTCTGGTAGGAGGGACAGAGATGCAAAATAGGCCAGCCCCACACCTGCTTGTGGTGGTTGAGAACTGGGAGGGATATCTCCACCATGGAGGTCCCCACTGGAGAAGTGAGGGACCCCAGCCCCACACTGGGTTTCCCAGCCTGGAGTACTGGTGCTGGGAAGATGAACCTCTAAAATATCTCGCTGTGTAAAACAGTGGGGATTCTGACCATCTGGGTGAGACAGAAGGCTTCAAGAAACCCGGATGTCCTCTTAAAGGGCCTCCATATAGACTCACTCACTCCTAGGCACTCACCCTAGGTTCCAACAGAGTAATGGTTACTCAGGAGGCAACAGAGACATACAGGGAGAGACTGACTTGTGTGGATTCAGGGCAAGGACTGGAGTGAGAGTCTCCATTCTCCCTGTATAGAATCCTCCAATGCAGTCAGCAGGCGGGCACTGTCTTTCCTGTGTTGAGCTCTCCCACACACACAGCCAAATCTGGATCTTCATTAGCCTGGTGAACACTGCTCATCCCACCCTAGTGACTTCCTGAACCCTGCCCCACACAAATCACACAATGCTAAAGGCACTTTCTCAGCCAGCAGCCATCACTGCCCATGTTGCATTCTTGGAAACTCTTGGGGGGTCCATGGTACCCAGGCTGGAAGTGGCTGGCCTCGGTGTGCTCTGAGACTTTTGCTGAGTAGCTCCAGGCTTAGCACTGACACCAAACCAGACTCTACATTAACCTGGTGAACACCACTCAGCCCAACCTGATGACTCCCTGAGACCACGCTTCACTGAACTTGCATACCACATTAGGTTCTATCAGTGGCTAAGCCTCACAGGAATAGGCAGGTGGCAATATGCTTTGGGGTACTCTGGGCATTTTTCAGTGTGACTCCAAGCCTGGAACTGGTGGCAGCTATCCTCACATTGCAGCATGGTCTCTATCATACCCCTCCAGGTCCAGCACAGGAAGAAACCAATCACAGACCACTTTGTATCTCTTACCACGTAGTCCCTGGATAGTCACAGGAAGTGGTTGACCTGGGCCTGCACAGGAGCTTCTCCCAAGGGGCTCCAGAACCAATCAACTTGGAGGTTTGCTTCATACCACCCAATTAGTCCAACAAGCAGCACACCAAAAGGGCAGTCTCAGCAGGGAAGAGAGCCCGCTGGGGCAAACCCCACTCCATAAGGGTAGGTCCCCTGCTCAGCAGTCCATAAGTTATGAGAGTGGCCAAACCCCAGAGCCAGTCAGCCTGAGGGTCAATCTCACCCGCTGGCATGCCAACAGCAGTCAAGGCCCATAATAGGAGGGCACATACAACCACACAAGAGACACTTATGGAGTGCATAGTGCAGGTGAACAGGGAGACGTCACCATTGGGCCACACAGAGCACCTACAAAATAAGGCCACTCAACCAAGATCATGGGATGTAGCAGATCTACTTAACACATAGAAACAAACAGAGAGAGGCAGTCAAAATGAGGAAACAAATAAATGTGTCCAAAATGAAAGGACTGGAGAAAAATCCAGAAAAGTAACTAAATGAAATGGAGGCAGGCAACCTACCTGAGATAGAGTTCAATAAAATAATTATAAGGATGCTCAAGAGACTTAGTGAGAACTTCAACAAAGAGATTGCAAGCATTAAAAAAAGACATAAAAACCATAAAAAAGAACCTGTCAGAAGTGAAGAATACAATAACTGAAATGAAGAACGCTATGAAGAAATCACCAGGAGACTAGATGAAGCAGAGGATCGAATCAGTGATTTGGAAGATAAGGTAGAAGAAAACTCCCAATGAGAAGAGCAAAAGGAAAAAGAATCCTCCCCAAAATGAGGACAGTTTAAGAGACCTCTGTGACAACATCAAGCATAACAACATTTGCATCATAGGTGTACCAGAAGGAGAAGAGAGAAAGCAAGAGATTGAGAACCTATTTGAAGAAATGATTCTGAAACTTTCCTAACCTGGCAAAGGAAATAGACATACAAGTCTGGGAAGTGCAGAGTCCCAAACAAGATGAACCCAAACAGGCCCATCCCAAGACACATTATAATTAAAATGGCAAGAATTGAAGAGAAAGAGAGAATCCTAGATGCAGCAAAACAAAGACAACTAATTACTTACAACGGAAATCCCATAAGTTTGTCAGCTGATTTCTCAACAGGAACTTTGCAGGCTAGAAAGGATTGGCAGGAAATATTCAAAGTGATGAAAAGTAAGGACCTACAATCAAGACTACTCTACCCAGCAAGGCTATCACTTACAATTTAAAGAGAGATAAAGAGCTTTCTAGACAAGAAAAAGCTAAAGGAGTTCATCACCACCAAACCAGTATTACAAGAAATGTTAAAGGGACTACTTTAAGAAGAAAAAGTAAGGGAAAAAGAACATAAATATGAATAAAGAAATGACAACAACTATGTATTTATAAACAATCATTTTAAATGTAAGTGGACTAAATGCTCCAAGCAAAAAGTAGGGTGGCTGAATAGATAACAAAACAAGACCAATACATATGTTGTCTCAGAGAAACTCACTTCAGATCAAAAGAAACACACAGACTGAAAGTAAAGGGATAGAAAAAGATATTTCAAGCAAATGGAAACAAACAAACAAACAAAAAAAGCTGAGGTAGCCATACTTACATCAGACAAAATAGACTTTAAAACAAAGGCTATATAAGAGACTAAGTGGGACATTATATAATGAAAAGGGATCACTCCAACAAGAGGATATAACCCTTGTAAACATTTATGCATCCAACACAGGAGCACCTAAATATGTAAAAAAAATATTGAATGACATAAAAGGAGAGATCTACACTAATACAATCATATTAGGGGACTTTGACACACCACTGACACCAATGAACAGATCTACCAGACAGAAAATCAAAAAGGAAACAGAGGCCTTAAATGACACACTAGAACGGATTGATTTAATTGATGTTTTTACAGCACTTCACCGCAAAGCAAGAGAATATACATTCATTACAAGTACAGAGGGAACATTTTCCAAGATAGACCACATATTAGGTCTTGATAAATTTATAGAATATTGAAATCTCATCAAGTGTCTACTCTGACCACAATGGTACAAAACTAGAAATTGATTATAATAAAAGAAAATGGAAAAACACACAAACATATGCAAGCTAAATAATATGCTACTAAATAATGAATGGGCCAATGATGAAATCAAAAGATACCTTGAGACAAATGAAAATAAAAACACAATCCAAAATCTATGGGATACTGCAAAAGCAGTCCTAAAAGGGAAATTCACAGTAATACAGGTCTATCTCAAGAAACAAGAAAAATCTCAAATAAACAATCTGACCTTACACTTAAATGAACCAGGAAAAGAACAGCAAACAATGTCCAAAGTATGTAGAGGGAAGGAAATAATAAAGACCATCGTCAAAATAAATGAAATAGAGTTTGAAAATCAATTTTAAAAAAGATCAATGGGATTTATAGATGATGTAATACAGAATTGTACACCTGAAATCTATGTAATTTTACTAACAATTGTCACCCCAATAAATTTAATTAAAAAAAAAAAAAAAAAAAAGATCAATGAAACCAAGAGCTGATTATTTGAAAAAGATAAACAAAATTGCTAAACCCTTAACCAGACTTATCAAGAACAAAAAGAGGGAGGACCCAAATAAATAAAATCAGAAAAGAAACAGGAGAAGTGACAACTGACACCAGAAAATACAAAGTATTATAAGAAAATATTATGAACAATTACATGCCAACAAATTGGACAATCTAGAAGAAATGGGTAAATTCCCAGAAACATACAATCTTCCAAGACTGAATCAAGAAGAAACAGAAAGTCTGAACCGATCAATTATTACTAATGAAGTCAAAACAATAATCAAAAAGCGCTCAACAATCAAAAGTCCTGGACCAGATGATTTCACAGGTGAATTTTACCAAATATTTAATGAAGAATTAACATTGATCCTTCTCAAACTACTCCAAAAAATTCATGAGAAGGGAAGGTTCCAAAGCTCGTTTTATGAGGCCACCATTACCCTGATTCCAAAACTAGACAGACGTAATTACAAAAAAGAAGTGCAGCCACTATGGAAGGCAGTGTGGAGGCTCCTCAAACAATTACACATGGAATTACCATATGACCCAGTAATCCTTCTTCTGGGTATCTACCAAAAAAATCTGAAAACATTTATCCGTAAAGACAAGTGTGTTCCAATGTTCATTGCAGCTTTATTTGCGGTGGCCAAGACATGGAAACAACCAAAATGTCCGTCGATAGTTGAATGGATAAAGAAGTTGTGATTATGTATATATATATATACAGTAGAATACTATTCAACAGTAAGAAAAGATGAAATAGGACCATTGTGACAATATGGATAGATCTTGAGATTATAATAAGTGAAATAAGACAGACAGAAAAAGCAGAGAACCATATGATTTCACTGATACGTGGTATATAAACCCAAAACAAGAAAAGAACAAGACAAACAACTGAAAGAACAAAAACTCATAGACATAGACAATAGCTTAGTGGTTATCAGAGGAAAAGGGGGCGAGGGTAGCAGGGCTCTAGAAGAGGGTAAACGGGGTCTAATACATGGTGATGGAAAGCGAACTGACTCTGGGTGGTGAACACACAAAGTGAGATATAGATAATGCATTACAGAATTGTACACCTGAAACCTATGTAAACATTACTGACAATTGTCAGCCCAATAAACTTTAATTTAAAGAAAAAAAAAAGAAAATTATAGACCGATATCCCTGATGAACAAAGATGCAAAAATTCTCAATAAAATATTAACAAATCAAATTCACCAATATATTAAAAAGGTCATACATGATGATCAAGTGGGATTTATTCCTGGGATGCAAGATTAGTTCCATATCTGCAAATGAACTGACCTGATACACCACATAAATAAAATGAAAGATAAAAATCATACGATCATATCAATAAATGCAGAAAAAGCATTTGACGAAATCCAGCATCCATTTATGATAAAAACTCTAAACAGAGTGGGAATAGAGAGAACATACCTCAACATAATAAAAGACATATATGACAAACCCAAAGGTAACATGATACACAACAGGGAAAAGCTAAAAGCATTCTCCTGAAGATCAGGAGTAAGACAATGATGCCCACGTTCATCACTTTTATTCAACATGGTTTTGGAAGTGTTAGCCACAGCAATCAGACAAGAAAAAGTAATAAAAGTTAACCAAACTAGAAAAGAAGAAGTAAAACTGTCATTTTTGACAGATGACATGATACAATGTAGAAAGAACCCAAAAGATTCTACAAAAAAAAATATTAGAACTTTTTTTTGATAAATAAATTCAGCAAAGTAGCAGGATGCAAAATTAATATTCAGAAATTGGTTGCATTTTTATACACCAAGAATGAAATATCAGAAAGAGAAATCAAGAAAACAATCTCATTTAAAGGTGCATAAAAAATAATACCTAGGAATAAACTTAACTAAGGAGGTAAAAGACCTGTACTGGACTTATCAGGGGGATCATTTCATAGGCTGTGTATATGTCTGACCATTGTGCTATACACCTGAAGCTGAAATAGAATAATAGAATAATATTGAGTAATATTGAATGCCAAAAAATGTATATACATTTTAAGAAAGGAAAATAAAAACAGTATTAAAATTGTAATACTCAATATATACCGATAACAACAGAAGACCACAAGTCATGTGTATACACATTTTTGGCACTCCTGGTGTGTGTATGTATATATATATATATATGATGTAAAGTACAACATAGGGATTATAGTCAGTGGTATTGCAACAGCTATATATGATGTCAGGGGGTAGCATATTGGGGGTATTATCACTTTCTGAGGGGTGTAAATGTCTAACTATTATGTTGCTTTGTAAACCTGAAACTAATAAAAATTGATAAATTAATTTTTAAAAACCTGTACTTGGAAACCTATAGGACACTGAAGAAAGAAATCAAAGAAGATCCAAATAAATGGTAGCATATGCCATGCTCATGGATAGGAAGAATTAACATTGTTAAAATGTCCATACTACACAAAGCAATCTATAGATTCAATGCATTTCCTATCAAAATACCAATGGCATTTTTCACAGAATTAGAACAAATAATCTTAAACTTTATATGGAACCATAAAAGACCCTGAATAGCCACAGAAATCTTGAGAAAGAAGAACAAAATTGGAGGTATCACACAATCTGATATCAAACTATACTACAAGCTTATAGTAATCAATACAGCATGGTACTGGCATATAAATGGACACATAGATCATTGGAAGAGACTAGAGAGCCCAGAAATAAATGCACAACTAAAGGTCATTTAATTTATGAAAAGGAGACAAAAATATATAAGGGGGTAAAGACAGTCTATTCAATACATGGTGTTGGAAAACCTGGACGAATACATGCAAAAAAATGAAAGTAATCCACCTTCTTACATGACATACAAGAATAAACTCAAAATGGATTAGACTTAAATGGAAGACCAAAAATCATAAAACTTCTAGAAGAAAACGTAGGCAGTAAACTCTCTGACATTGCTCCTTGTAATATTTTTTTTCCAATATATCTCCTCGGGCAAGAGAAACAAAACAAAAAATAAACAAGTGAAACTATATCAAACTAAATTTTTTTGCACAGCAAAGGAAACCACCAAGAAAAGGAAATGACAGTCTACTGAATGGGAGAAGATATTTGTCAATGATACATCTAGTAAGGGTTTAAGTATCCAAAATTTATTTTAAAAGCATACAATCCAACACCAAAAAAACAAATTATCCACTTTAAAAATGGGTAGAGGACCTAAATAGACATTTCTCCAAAGAGGACATACACACAGCCAATCAACATAGGAAAAGAGGCTCAACATTACTAATCATCAGATAAATGCAAATTAGGCCTTTGGATTAAGTTTTGAACCTGTTGGGGTCAACATGAGCAAAAAGGTAAAACACTGTATAACATGTTTTAAGCATTATTATAAGTCCTGTGTTAACAGTTTGTGTATCTGCTGCTTTGTTTTTGAAACATATTTGTGTACAGATATAGAAGTTGGAGTAAGTTTTGTTAAATGAAGCAACTAAAATTAACAAAAAAACACAATGAGATATCCCCTCACACCAGTTAGAATGGCTATCATCAATAAATCAACAAACAACAAGTGTTGGCGAGGACGTGGAGAAAAGGGAACCCTTGTGCACTTTTGGTGGGATTGAAAATTGGTATAGCCAGTATGGAAAACACTTTGGAGGGGCCTCAAAAAAATTAAAAGGACAACTACCTTATGACCTAACAATTCCACTTATGACCTAACAATTCCACTTAGGTCATTTACCTGAAGAAATCCAAAATACCCATTCGAAAAGATGTGCATCTCTATGTTCAATACAACACTATTTACAATAGCCAAGACATGGAAGCAAACCAAGTGCCCATCGATAGATGTCTGAATAAAGAGGTGGTACATATGTACAATGGAATATTACTTGGCCATAAAAAATAATGAAATCTTACCATTTGTGACAACATGAATGGACCTAGAGGGTATTATGCTAAGTGAAATAAGTCAAACTGATAAAGAAAAATACATATGATCTCATATATGGAACATAAAGAACAAAATAAATGAACAAACAAAACAGAAAAAAGACTCATAGATACAAAGAACAAACTGAAGGTTTGCCAGAGGGGAGAAGGGCTGGGGACCTGGGTGAAAAAGGTGAAGGGACTAAGAAATACAAAAGTTGTAAAGATTTTGTAGGGTATCCCATGGACACTTGACTTATTAGGGAGACCACTTCAGGGACGGTGTAGATGCCTGACCACTGTGCTGTACACATGAAGCTGAAGCTGAATAATAATGAATGTCAACTATAATTTAATATATATGTGGTCATAGGATGTGGAGTACAGCGTAGGAAATAGAGTCAATGGAATTGTAACAGCTATATACGATGTCAGAGAGGTAGTAGATTGGAGGGGTGGTTATCACTTTGTGAGGGGTGTAAATGTCTAACTATGAGGGTAAGGGGGATCAAATATATGGTGATGGAAGGAGAACTGACTCTGGGTGGTGAACACACAATGGGATTTATAGATGATGTAATACAGAATTGTACACCTGAAATCTATGTAATTTTACTAACAATTGTCACCCCAATAAATTTAAAAAATAAATTAAAGAAAAAAGATGTCTAACTATTACACTGTTTTGTAAACCTGAAAGTAATTTTAAAAATTAAAAAAATTAAAAATAAAACTTTAAATTTTGTTAAAAAAAAAAAAAAGAAATACAAACTGGTAGTTACAACATAGTCATGGGAATGTAGAGTACAGCATAGAGAATATAGTCAATAATGTTGCAACCACTATATATAGTGCCAGATGGGTACTATACTAATCGCGGGGATTGCTGCCTAAATTATATAAATGTCTAACCACTGTGCTGTACAACTGAAACTAATATAAAATAATATTGAATGTCAACTATAACTAAAAAAAAAATATCAAAATGTCCAATAAAATGTTTTATAAGTTTTATGACTTTTTCTTTTACCCATGGACTTTTAAGAATGGTATTGTTTAATTTCCAAATGGTTGTATATTTTCCAGAATATTGATTCCTAGTTTAATTCTGTTGTGATAAGAAAAGTTTCCATAACTTTAATTATTTTAAGGTATTGTGTTTCTTTTATGAACCAGAAAGTAAGCTATTTTTGTGAATGCAGCATGTGAACTGAAACCAATGCATTTTCTTGTTGGATGAAGTGTTCTAAATGTCGGTTAGATCAACTTCATTGATAATGTTATACAGACCTTCTATATCCTTATTTATCTTCTGCCTATTCTATTGTTAAATGAGGGAGACATGTTGAAGTATCGAACTGTAATAGTATAATTTTTCTCCTTTCAATTCTGAAAGATTTTGTTTTGTGTATTTTGAAATTCTGCTGATAGGTACACACACATTTAGAATTATGATGTGTTCTTAATGAATTAAAGTCCTTATTTTTATGTGATATCCTTCTTTATCTTTGGTAGTAATATTACTTATTTTGAAGTAGTCTTAGTCTGGTATTAATTCATACAGCCATTCCATCTTTCTTTTGGTTAAGGTTTTCATGGTATGATGTGATAAAAAAATTTATGGTAAATGTCAAATAAAAGAAATTTATTACAGTAAAAGTTATGTTGCCATTAATCCCCCTCAAAATACTGCCCCTCACTTCACACACACTTATCCCATCATTCTTACCACTTTCTGAAGCAACTCTGGAAGTCCTCTTTCGTGAGTGTCATTAGTTGTGCTGTCATGGCTGCCTCGATGTCCTGAATAGATTCAAACATTTACCTTTCATGGTCATTTTGACTTTGGGGAAGAGCCAGAAGTCACACAGTGCCAGATCCAGTGAATAAGATGGATGAGGACACACTGTAATGTTTTTATTTGACAGAAATTGTGTATCAGAAGCGATGTGTAACACAGACCTTTTCCCTTCTGAATACAAAATGCAGTGAATGCTGCTGCTGAGTGCCATCCAATGGAAAGTCAGGGATCTTCAATATGGGAAGCAGCGCATCACACCTTAGTAACAGTGTGCGACAAGTTTCAACTTGTTCGGTACAGTCAGTCAGGTGGGAGTTACGGTTGAGAGAAGGCATTTTTCAAAGTGTGCCATAAATCATCCTCCATCATGACAACTCTCCCTTGAGTCACACATTGCTTCTGGTATACAGCAATTTCTGTCAAAAAAAAAAAACCACACAAAACATTACAGTATATCCTCACTCATCTTATTCAACAGATCTGGCATCGTGTGACTTCTGGGTCTTTCCCAAAGTCAAAATGATTTGGGACATGGAGGCAGCCACGACAGTTGCTAAAGACACTCACGGAAGAGGACTTCCAGAACTGCTTCCCAAAGTGGCAAGAATGATGTGATAAGTGTGTTCAAAGTGAGAGGGAGCATTTTGAGGAGGATTAATGGCAATGTGCATTTTACTGTAATAATTCTTTTAGTTAAACATTCACCATATTGTTTGGTCACACCCTATATATTTTATTTTCCTTCATTTTACTTTTCATCTACCAGTGTTTTAATATGCATAGTGAGCTTCTTGTAGAAAGCATATAATTGGGCCTTGCTTTTATAGCCAACCTGACAATAACTACCTATTCTGTGGGTGTTCAAACCATTTACATTTAATGGAATTATTGATATACTTATATTTACATCTATATCTTGCTAATTGTTTTCTGTTCATCTCATCCGTTCTTTGTTCATTTTTCCTCTTTCATTGCTTTGAATAAGTTGAGTAATTTTTGTGATGCCATTTTCTCTCCTCCATTGACTTATTTATGCCTCTTTTCCAAATTTTACTTATTGGTTTCATTATGGTTTACATGTGCATTTTTAATCAAAGTCCAGCTTCAAGTAATATTATACAACGCACATGTAGTATAAGAACCGTACACCAATATGTTTGCAATTCTGCTCTCATGTCTGTTGTGCTATTGTTGCTATATATTTTACTTGCATATATGTTTAATAAACTCCAAAATACATTGTTCCTTTTTCTTTCCAAAACAACCTATTTTCTTTTAAACAGACAAAAATAGTCAAAGGCTGACTTTTACATTTAGTTTTATCTTTACCATTCCTGGCACTTGTCATTTATTTCTATAGATCTAAGTTTCAATCTGGTGTCATATTCTTTATGCCCAAATAACTTCCCTTAACATTTCTTGTTGCACATGTTTACTAGATGTAAATTCTCTCAGTATTTTCATGTCTGAGAAAATATTTTCTCTTCATTATTACACAAAAACAACAACAAAAAACCAAAACATTTTGAATAAGTGTAGGTTTCTGGGTTGACAGATTTGTCTTTTAGTACCTTAAACATGTCACCCAATTATGTTCTGGCTTGCATAGTTTCTGATGAGAAGTCCACTGTAACTCTAATTTTTGTCCCTCTTTACATATTGTCTTTTCCTATTAATATTTTTGTTTTCTAGTTTGTTTTCAGAAGTTCAACTATGATCTTTCTTTCTTTGTTTTTAAGTTTTATTGGGGAATATTGGGGAACAATGTATTTTTCCAGGACCCAACAGCTCCTTGTTAAGTCATTGTTTTCAATCTAGCTGTGGGGGGCGCAGCGTAGCTCCAAATCAAGTTTTTGTTTTCAATCTCATTGTGGAGGGTGCAGCTCACTGGCCAGTGTGAGAATCAAACCCACGATGTTGGTATTATGAGCACTGCACTCTAACCACTGAGCCAACCAGCCACCTGACTTCGATCTTTATTGAAGTGTGTATATTTATATTTATCCACATTCGGTTTCTTTGAATTTCTTGGATATGCAGTTTATAGTCTTTCGTTATTTTTGGAGAATTCTCAGTTGTTGTGTTTTTAAATGATTCTTCTGCCTCATTTTATTTCTGTCTTCTTTTCTGAGACTTAAATTACTTGCATGTTAGTCAATTATATATTGTCCCACAACTTTTGGATGTCTTTTTCTTTCTTTTCACCCTTTTTCTCTCTTTGCATTATAGTTTAGAGAACTTATAATTACATACCCTTAAGTTTACTAATTCTTTCTTTGGCTGTATCCATCTATTAATTAGACCATCAAATACATTTTTCATCTGTGTAAACTCATTACTACATTACTTTGTTATTGTGTATTTTTTTAAATATAGTATGTCCATTTTACTCTTTCATGTAGTTTACATTGTTGTGCTAAAATTCTCCAACTGTTCATGCATGCATGTCCATATTTTCCACTAGGTCATTTATCATATTAATCATATTTATTAAAAAGTATCTGTCTAATCATTTCAATATATGCTACGTCTCCAAATCAGATTTGGTTAATTGTTATTTCTTAACTAGATTATTTTTCTTGCTTTTCGTGTTTGTCCCTTCATTTTTAAATTTAATGCCAGATATTGTGTTTAGAAGAATGGTAGGTGCTAAGGTAAATACTTACACTTGGAAATGACCATGCTTCTTCTTCTGTAAGGCTATTTAATTGTGAAAATGAATCAATCCACTCAGTAGTTGAGCAGGATTTCTGATTTGTACTATCATTACCATCAGTGCACCACTGTCTGAATTCCTATAGTGGTAAGCTGCTATCATCATATTTTTAGAATGTGAGTTGCAGTGCCAGAGAATTTGTCTCTGTGTTCCTGCTTCCCCCTCAGCTTTCAGGTGCCTTTGCATGCTTGGGCTACAGAGGGGAGTTCTTTCTATGTTTCTGCCCCTCTTCCAACAGAAAAATGCTGTTGCTTGTTATTTTGTGCTTAGGTCCTCATGGGGGCATAGCATGTTCTCTGCTTCCTTGGTCCAGTGTAGTCTCAGGCAGGCCTTGGGCACCTGGGCTTCAGGAATGCAACTTCTTAGTATTCCTGGTCATCCTCACAGTGGCAATGAAACTCTACCTTGTATCTGTCTTTGGTCTTGGGCAGTTCCCTACCCTTCCTTCTGTAGTAGCAGACCTATGCTTGATACGTTTGTAGGACCCTGAGCTCCAGAAAGTTCCCTGACTCTGCTCCAGAGCTAGAGGATATTTTATTTATATTATTCCCCCAGGATAAAAACATTTTTTGCTGAGTTGTAGGTAAAAGTTTCCCTATCATTTCCTCAGAGGTAATGATACTCCTCTCCACCAAAAGGGATAGATCTTTGTGCTATGGAAGTGAGAGGATTTTCTGCCCTACACCTAGCATCTTACGGCTTTTGCTTCATAGGATAGAGAAGAGCCTGAGGAAGCTTGCAAGGAAGACCTTCTCCCCATCTTTTTCATAAACACTGAATGCAGGAGCATGTGTGTGAATGCAAACTTCCCTTGTGTTGAGGACAACCAGCTATTCCAGACCAACACACTATTTTAAACTCCTCCCCAACCTGTACCTTTTATTTTTTATTTTTTATTTTTTTTGCATTTTTCTTTTTATTTATTTATTTTATTTTATTAAATTTATTGGGGTGACAATTGTTAGTAAAATTACATAGATTTCAGGTGCACAATTCTGTATTACATCATCTATAAATCCCATTGTGTGTTCATCACCCAGAGTCGAAGTCAAACTGGTCTTTTCATTGTTCCCATACATGGAATATTCAAATCTGCCTTATGTCTTTGCTTATGCTGTCCCTCTTGTATGGAAAGCCCTCTTTTCTTCTCTTTAAATTTCCAAATTCTTCCTAGCCAAGCTCAACTTTTATTTTCTTTTGATAATTCCAGCCAACTTTAATTTCTTCCTCATTGATCTCACTTATAACTTATTTTTAATCTATTATTGCCTCCAATTTCGAAGAGGACATTCAAACATGTATCATTTAGTACTTTGTTAATCTGTTATATTATTCCCTAAGTGTATCACAGGGCCTATCCAGGTATACAGTAGGTGTCCAATGTCCTGACAATATAATTTAGTTTAAAAAATGTATTAAACTATTCTTGTATCACACTGACTGAAATAATAAAACAAACACATCTATTATAACTCTCTTTTGGTTAGTGTTTGTATGGTATTAGCCCATTAACAGATTTAGTTAACAAATTAGCTCTGAAAGGAAGTGTAATGTAGTAGAAAGGGCATAGGAATTGAAGCCCAATGGCTCTGGATTGCAATCTTAGTTCCATGATTTATTGGCTGTGTAACCTTTGACAAGTTACTTAACTCCTCCTAAAGAGTAAATGAGGTAATATTGTCCACCTGGGCAAAATTAGAGAAGATGGTCCAGGGTTAAGATTTATAAAATAGGTTAAGTTTACTGGGAGCAAGGGAAGGCAAAAGCCTGTGTTGTTGCCTAGAAAGGGTGAAACAGGAATCGGGCCTTACTCTGTGTGTGCATTGGTGGGAATGGCATGGGGTAGGCAGCAAGGAATGCAGTGCTATCATTTTAAAAGCATTGGAAACAGAGTCATAAAAAGCATATGTTCAAGACCTAGCTCTGACAATACTTAGCTTTGTGGGCTTCAGTTTCTTCATCAGTAAAATGGAGACAGTCATTAAATTTGCTTGAAGAACTTCAGAGAGCTGTTTCAAGGATCAACAAAATAATAACTGGAACAATGGAACAAAGGAACGACATCATGTTGTAAGCTGTAAAGAGTTCCTAAAAGAGACATGGGGTTTGTAATTATAGTGATCAAGAGAGTGAAGCAAACAAGTTGTTTGCCCTCTACTCTTGATGAAGTCATAATAAGTTAAGTTAGTACCAACTCAATTCCTGTCCACAACAGGACTTAAGACAGTAATCACAGACATATGATTTAGGATCTCAGATTTCTGTTCTTCCCTTAATATCTGTCTCAAATCTAGTGCTATTTCAGAGAAGGTGGATGTGAAGTTGCCTAAACAGGAGCAGGCCTGCAATCATCTATTGATGGACACTTAGGTTGCTTCCATATCCTCACTATTGAGGCAACCCTAAATGTCCATCAACAGACAGTTGGAATGTAATGGAAGCAACCTAAGTGTCCATCAATAGGTGACTGGAGTCCTGCCCCTATTGAGGCAGTATTGACCCAATGGAATATTATGCAACCATAAAAAAGAATGAAATCTTACCATTTGGGACAACATGGAGGACCTAGAGGGTATTATGTTAAGTGAGATAAGTCAGACAAAGAAAGACAAAAACCATATGATCTCACTTATATGTAGAATCTAAAGAACAAAATAAATGAACAAACAAAACAAAAACAGATTCATAGATACAGAGAACAAACTGATGTTTGCCAGATGGGAGAAGGGTTAGGGGCTGGGTGAAAAAGGTGAAGGGATTAAAAAGTACAATATGGCAGTTACATGATAGTCATGGGAATGTAAAGTACAGCATAGGGAATATAGTCAATATTATTGCAATAACTATGTATAACCAGGTGGGTACTAGACTAACTGGGGAAGGGGGGGTGGGTCACTGCATAAGTTATATAAATGCCTAACCACTATGCTGTATACCGGAAACTAATACAATATTGAATGTCAACTGTAATTGACAATTAAAAAAAAACACACAAAAACTAAGGGCAGGAATTGGGCAAATATTTGGAAAATATCTATTTAAAAGTAAAACATGATTCATAAAAACTTGAATTTGGTGAAGATATCCTGTGGACAATGAAGTGTGGTGTAGGCAGGATAATTTGCTGTTTAATAATATAATGAAGGAGAAAGATCTGATGTGTGGAGATATTTTCCTATTTCCAGCTTTGAGTTTTACCCTATTCCAGAGAAGGGTGTCCTTTAAGTAAGCACTCTAGAAGTCTTCAAACACTAGCTGCAAAGGATAGGTAACAAATTGCATTGGGAGTTGTTACAACTTTAAAAAAATTGAGCAAGTTAGGGAAAACCTTAAGTGCTGGGGCAGGTAGAGAAAAGGTTGGGAGTAGTAGCAAGCTAGCATTTTGGAGTCATTCAGTTTGTTCAATTAGCCCAGGAACTGCGAGACTAGTCTGTGCCTGAATGTGTGTGTGTGTGTGTGTGTGTGTGTGTGTGTGTGTGTGTGTGTGTGATGTGCATGTTTTTGTATGTGCATGTTTATGGATTTGTAGCTGTGTAATCGTATGTGTTGGCCTGGGTTGTTTTTCTTACATTTTGTATGCTTGAATCTGTGTATGTGTCCTGTGAACATTTGAGTTTATGTATGTGTATATGTACATATAAGGGTTCTGGAATTCTTTTAAAGCTTTGGGAATCTATGAACTCTTTTTTTACATGGTAAGCTCATGAGCAAAAAGGGTTGCTTGTTAATTTTGAGAATGCTACGAACTAGACTGACATTTGCTTTAATACTTTAACACTATTCCCTTGATCAATGCCTCCTCCCCATTTCCACCCCCACAACCCATGTGGCCTTTTGAATGTTCCCACTCCTACTTAGATCATTTCTCTGTAAGGAATAGGGTTCTGATGAAGGATGATTGGGACCATTCCACATCCCTCGAGTGAGCGGCAGGTGAGAGGTATCAATAGAGCAGGGGACTTTGTTCCCCATCTCTCATTTCCTTAGATTATTGAGGAATTGTAGTTTTGATCTCAGTTCTTTCATCTTTGCCTTCCTGGAGTTCTGCTTACCATTCTTTTTGGAAAATTTTAAGTTGAGGCACAAGGACTAGACTCTTTTACGTTTGCAGAAAGCCTTTAAAGTCTCCAGAGAAGACCCATTCTCTAGCTCAAGACCAGAAGGTGAGAAACAGAACTAAAAAAATGCCTATGGGCTGCTTAATAAGCCCAGCTCTACTGCTGTGTTCCAGTGTGAGGGTAGACGGATCTCCCCAAGCAGGCTTTGATTCATTCATTCACCATATATTTCTGGAATACTTGCTATACATAGTGCCAACTCTAGGAACACAATTATTCCTTGCCAACTCATTCATTTTGGCAGGGGTCTTTGGGATACAATGGCTCAGAGTACTTTTTGGTGGGAATTGCAAAGCAGCCCATGAGAGAGGGCAGTGGACTTTAAGACGCCACAAGGAAAGCGGAAATCTGTGCATTTAGTTTCCTAATCACCACAATGGGACTCTCCAGAGGTCATGGTTTTGCTTTTGTTTCTGCCTTTGATTCCAAATTGTCTATGGTGAAACCTGTGGACTCTAGCTTCACTTCTCATATCTCTCTCCCTTCTTTCCATGCCCCAAAGCCATTTCCTAAAACCTCAAAGAGCTTTTGTGATCTGCAGCCACCCTGAGTCTGAATGCTGTCCTTCTTCACATCTTCTAATGCAGGTTTAGGAGTAGCTTTTTCTAAGCCAGCCCCTTAAATATCATAGGAGTACACACATTTGGGAGGGAGGACACGTTGGTCTGGTGTAGTCCTTGCTGCAGAACCAATTATAAGTAAGTATCCCAATGTTCTTATCCATTGAGGAGTCAATAATCTCTAAGTTCTATTTTACTCTGACATTTTATGATTACTTCTAAAACTGATTACTTCAAAGCCTCTTCAAACTGTAAATTGCAAACTTTGAAAGCACTAGTCTGAACGCTGATTAGATGTCTTCTTTGAGAACTGGAATCCTTGTCATTTCCCTATAGATGTGAAAAGGAAGGAACCTGACATTTATTAAGTATACTATAAGCCAGGCACCCTCTTCTGTTCTACATTATTACCTCAATAATAAGAAATTTTAGGCAGATGAAGTGATTGTATATATGGAGTACTGAGTACAATGTCTGGCATAAAGTATGCATTCAATAAATGTGATGCCCTGGCTCATGCTTCAGCCCCTCTCCACCCAGCTCACCACTGTTTAAGAAGATAAACAACTAGAAACTCAGAGGGATTAAGGAACTTCCCGAAATAACCCAGGTTTCCAGCTCTAAAGGCCATATGTATCCTGTTATATTACATAGTTTCTTGAGTGTGAAGTCTGCAGTATTTTTTCTGTGGACCTGCTCATTAACATGTACAGTTTGAAGAGTTTGATTAGAGGTCTTCTACTCTCTGACCCAGTTCCTTATTGTGATGCAGGGTCTGTATTTGGGAGGTGGCTGCCCAGAGGTTTCAGGTGCAGTACAGATTTCCCTATGTAGGATTGTAACTTATTCTGCAGAGCTTGAACCCTCCATCTAAGCCTCATTGATATCAGACTTTCATCCTGGGCCATTCCCTAGGCAAGGATTCCCTGGAATCTCCGACTTCCAGTTTTGTTCCACTGATGCATGTATAGGAAGATGGCCTTTTGGGGAAGAGCCAAGTGCTCCATTTTAAAATAAAAGTTGTGTTTGTTTGCTCTGGATTTAATTTAAAAATCATATCATTGGCTGGTAGATTATTGAAAACTGTTTCAAGAGTGGAGGATGTGGAAGTAGTTGCAACCAGACATGAGAATGACCACTGACCCTAGGGAAGAAAGAAGGTAGGCTGGGGCCTGTCTACCCAGCAGTATGGGCATTTGCTCACATATTAGTAGGGTTGAATGGGATGTTGCTGAGGTGGATGACAGAAGACTTATCATGGAGGTAACTTCATGACTTGAAAATAGTCTTATGAGATCCATCAAGTTCATTCATTCTATAGCAGCTTTTCCTGGGTTGCTCTTTATTTAGCAGAAGGTGCCGTTAAATTCTACCTCTAGTGGTGGAGATAGTTTTGCATAGAGCACATCACACTTTGGTCTGGTACCCATGGTGTGCAATGGACAGAACAATCCTGGGTTTAGGACATCATCAATATATCTGTAGCATGAGAATAAGCAGGCAGTTCAGAAATGCTGTTGCACAAAGAAGACAACTGGGCTCAACGATTTCCTGTGGTCTGTTCCACCTCCAGTGACCAGAATGATTGAGCACTTCTCTTTCTGTCTTTTTCTCTTTGTCTATCTCTGTCTCTCCTAGGCTGCAGAGATCAATCCATATAATAGAGCCCTAATACTAGGGACTAGCAATATGTGCTTCCTAATGGCCTCCAAGACTACTACTTTGCTTTGCTTATGGTCGGGGAGGGAGGGCATAATTCACCTTCTAGAAGCAGCACAATATTCTGGAAAGAGTACCAGCTTTGAAGACAGCAAGTTAATTTTGGATCCGGATTCTGCCATGTACTATGATGGTGAGCAAGTCAGTTTAACTTCCTTGAATCCCAATTTCCTCATCTGTAAAATTAGGATAATCCTGGTACCTTTCTCCGTAGGTGTGTTGTAAAGATTTACTGAAATAATTTATGGAACCAATTTAGCTCTGGGCCTGGCACAGAGTATGTGTTGAAGACATAATTGTTCTTTATAGATGATGTAATACAGAATTGTACACCTGAAATCTATGTAATTTTACTAACAATTGTCACCCCAATAAATTTAATAAAAATTAAAAAAAAGAAGACGTAATTGTTGAATAAATAAATGAATGGATATTGGTGTCTTTCTTTTCTGCCTTCCCTATGATGAAATGCTGTTAAAAAGGTTTTTCCTATTCATTAATTGCCAATATCATGGAAGTCAGATTCAGTCAACTCAGATCTGCATTCTTAACCACACACTATTAGCTGTGTGACCCTAATAGTGAAAAATTTGTGTGAGACTTAGTATCTTTTTTTTACTAAAGTTTATTGAGATGACAATAGTTAGCATGGTTACATAGATTTCAGAAGTACAATTCTGTAATACATCATCTATATATCACATTGTGTGTTCACTTCCCGGAGTCAGTTCTCTTTCCATCAACATATATTGGATCCCCTTTATCCTCATCTACCACCCCCCCTCCGTTTACACTCTAGTAACCACTAAACCATTGTCTGTGTTTATAAGTTCTGTTTCTTCATTTGTTTTTCTTGTCCTTTTGTTGTTTTCAGTTTTATATACCACATATCAGTGAAATCATATGGTTCTCAACTTTTTCTGTCTGGCTTATTTCGCTTAGCATTATAGTCTCAAAATCCATGCATATTGTCGCAAAAGGTACTATTTCATCTGTTCTTATGGCAGAATACTCTTCCATTGTGTATATATACCACAACTTCTTCATCCAATCACCTATGGAAGGACACTTTGGTTGTTTCCATGTCTTGGCCACCATAAACAAAGCTGCAATAAACACTGGAGCACATATATCTTTATGGATAAACGTTTTCAGATTTTTTGGGTAGATATCCAAGAGAGGGATTGCTGAGTCAAATGGTAATTCTATTTTAAATTTTTTGAGGAATCTCCACACTGCCTTCCCTAGCAGCTGCACCAATATGCATTCCCACCAACAGTGTATGAGGGTTCCTTTTTCTCCACAGCCTCTCCAACACTTGTTATTACTTGTCTTGTTGATGATAGCCATTCTAACTGGTGTGAGGCGATATCTCATTGTGGTTTTTATTTGCATTTCTCTCATGATTAGTGATGTTGAGCATATTTTCATATGTCTATTGGCCATTTCTATGTCTTCTTTTTTTTTTAAATTTAATTTTATCGAATCTATGTCTTCTTTAGAGAAATGTCTATTCAGGTACTCTGCCCATTTTTAAATTAGATTGCTTGTTTTTTTTGTTGTTGAGTTGTATGAGTTCCATATATATTTTGGATCTTATCCACTTATCAGAGGCATTGTTTGCAAAAATCTTCTCCCATTCGGTTGGTGGCCTCTTTATTTTGTCAATGGTTTCTTTTGCTGTGCAGAAGCTTTTAAGTTTCATATAGTCCCATTCGTTTATCTCAGCTTTTACTTCCCTTGCCTTTGAAGTTAAATTCATAAAATGCTCTTTGAACCCAAGGTCCATAAGTTTAGTACCTATGTTTTCTTCTATGCAGTTTATTGTTTCAGTTCTTATGTTTAGGTCCTTGGTCCATTTTTTATTTACTTTTGGTACATGGTGACAGACAGCAATCTAATTTCATTCTTTTGCATGTGGAAAGACATTCTGTGTTCATGGATTGGAAGAATCAACATAGTTAAAATGGCCGTATTACCCAAAGCAATATACAGATTTAATGCAATCCCCATCAAAATCCCAATGGCATTTTTTTAAATAAATAAAACAAAAAAAATCATCAGATTTGTATGGAACAACAGAAGATCTTGAATAGCCAAAGCAATCCTATGAAAAAAGAACATTTGTGGAGGTATCACACACCCTGACTTCAGCTTGTACTACAGGACAACAATAATCAAAACAGTATGGTACTGGAAGAAAAACAGACACATAGACCAATGGAATAGAATTGAGAACCCAGAAATAAAACCACATAAATATGGACAGATAATTTTTGACAAAGAAGCAGAAAACATACAATGGAGAAAAGACAGCCTTGTCAATAAATGGTGCTGGGAGAATAGTATCTTTATGGATAACATCTGGATAGCAAGGCCAAGTGTGTAGGGCTGTTGTGAAGATTAAAAGAAATAATACACAGCACAAGACCTGGAACATGCTTTGTGAATTATAGCACTAGGTCCATTTCTCTACCTCTCCAGGACAACTTCACATATATGGGTTCATTTAATACTCAGAACAAACATGTAAGATATGTATTATCATAATGAGATCATGTATGTGGAGGCACCTAGTACAATATAATACAGGTGGTCAATAAATATGTTTCCTTTCCCTCCTTTTCCTTAATTAAGCCAATTATTATCATGGTAATGTTCATGCTTTTGCATGAAGTATGTGGATATTTTAAAGAATAAGGTGCTAATCTTATATTGTTATCAATTTAGAAGGCACTCTAGACACCTGGACTATAATATAGTGAGTTATAAATGGATTGATATTTCAAAATGTAGCAATCATTAGGAGAACATTTTCATATAAATTATAGTTTTACATATTAATGTCATGCTTTTCTTAGCATCTAAAAATGCTTTTTTTTAGTCATCATGAGGAGAAACATTTTGATATATGTTTATAGAACTGGAGATTGGTTGGGGTTGTGTTCCTCTGACTTTAATCTGGTCTCTTACCTGGTTTCCCAACTTAACATCTGATCTCTACTAATTTGTGTCTCAGAATATGATTTGGAGAGGGTCAAATAATTGGTTATACTTGTGGTTGGAGCAGAAAGCTTCATGCCAAAATAAAATCTGGTCTGTGGCCACAGGTCAGCTTAATTTATTTTGAATCACCCTGCTAGTAACCATGGACAAGTTATTTAACATTTTTTCCTTAGATTCATCATCTGCAAAGTAAATATAATATTAGTACTTACCTGATAGGGTTGTCTTGAGGATTAAATAAGGTAATTTATAAATAGATAAGTTCATCTGTCTAAAAGCTTTAACATAGAGTTCACCTTGTACTGAGGGTTCAATAAATGTCAACAGCTGCCACTGCTACAGCCAGTACCACCACCATCTCTATCACTACAATGATAATGATATGACAAAATCATTGCAGAATGGTAAAGAATTGGGTGTTCCATCTCATAAAGTATCATACATCTCTGAAGGGTGGGCTGAGGACTTTCTTAATTTCAACCCCCATTTTTGAAATCTTTCCAAGAGGTCTGCGTTCATGTTGCTTGAACTACTATGGAAAATGTGGAATTGTCATTGATATTTTATGTACTGAGATTCTTTCTGGGCCATAGTAAGATTCATACCCTTTGCTACCATTGTCCAAAGCTTCAGCTATGAAAGGTATAGGAAACTGGGATGAACATATTTGAATGCAAGAGAGCCCTTGAAAATTTTTGTAATTTTAATTGTGATGGCTCCTAACTTAATTTTTCTTTCTCCTCCAAGAGCAGAGTACGAGTTTTGACAATTAAGTTCGTGAACTTGTTGCAACCATGTTTCTAATCTTTTTTGATATCAGATGGATTATTCATTACGAATTTGTACCAACTGGACAAACAGTTAACCAAGTTTACTATTTAGAAGTGCTGAAAAGGCTGCATGAAAAAGTTAGACAACCTGAACTTTTCGACAACAATTCATGGCTCTTGCATCACGACAATGCACCAGCTCACGCGGCACTGTCGGTAAGGGAGTTTTTAGGCAGTAAACAAATAACTGTATTGGAACACCCTCCCTACTCACCTGATCTGGCCCCCAATGACTTCTTTCTTTACTTGAAGATAAAGGAAATATTGAAAGGAAGACATTTTGATGACATTCAGGACATCAAGGGTAATATGATGAGAGCTCTGATGACCATTCCAGAAAAAGAGTTCCAAAATTGCTTTGAAGGGTGGACTAGGCACTGGCATTGGTGCATAGCTTCCCAAGGGGAATACTTCAAAGATGACTGTAGTGATATTCAGCAATGAGGCATATAGTACTTTTTCTAGGATGAGTTCACGAACCTAATTGTCTGACCTTCATATATTAAACTTTCTTAGTTTTGTTGAGTCACAACTAATCAGAATTTTACAAGAACCTTTCCCCATCTGTAAATAATCTATAGAGCCTGTTATATAAAGAGATTTATCTAAGTGGCATGCATATTCAAGGAAGTAGGGAGAAGGAAATAAAACTAGGTTGATTGAATTCCTTTTCTTTTGAAAATTGACCAGTTGTTTGGCTGCTCTGGAGACTAAATTAATACAGTTAAATTTCCTAAGTAGCACATTGATAGCTGAGGTGGGAATAGTGAACCTGGATGTATAGTCTGGAAATTTTCAATAAGTTACAGACGAGTGTTTGATCATGACTTTACTGGCATAAAAATGGAAGGCCAGGAGAGTCATGGAGACTTTTGTCCAATGAATTCTCAAAAATGGAATGATGAGTGGTTCAAATAATCCCCTTTGTGAATGCAGAGAGTTTGACACCAGTGGTCTCTTATGGTCCTTCTATCTTCAGGGACTTAGAGTTCTAGAATGATGTATTCCAGCACTACTCCTTCTTTCTATATTTTTCTTAGAAACTTCCTTTGTTTCTTCTTTCCCTTATATTTTTTATATTCTTCCTTCCCAAAACATGTACTAAGTGCATATTAAATGCCTAGACACTAAATATTCTAGCCAGTGTAGTATAGCGTATGGGATACAACATACAACTTATGGAGTTGACATTTTATAACGTTCTGTGATGCATTCAACTTGAAGGTTAGAGAAAGATAGCTCTTCAGTTGTGCTTGAACTTTATGTTATATCCAATTCCTTTGATGTGAGATTTTTCCCTTGTCTTTAACTTGTAGGATTTAAGATCTTAGACAAAAGGACCATTTTTAGACTGGAGCTCATCAGGCTGAAGTGGCAGAGAACTAGGACTAGAGTGGGACTGGAAGTGCCGACTTCTTGCATCTGACAGATTTATAACTTAAGCAGCTCAAGGAATCACCTGCTTGCTATGCTCAACCAAATTGCAGAGAGGAGGTGAGTTGTGTATAATTAAAAGAAACTAAGAAAGCAAACAAAAAGAATCATAAAGAAAAACAAAAAGAAAATAAACACAGCAAAATCCTTCTTTCTTTGGCTTTGAAGGGCTCAGTACATTTTTTTTTATTTGTCTGATCTGGGGTTGAGAGTGCAGCATTAGCACCTAGTAAGCAAATAAGATAGTCAATCCACTTGCTTTGTCTAAAAGAGAATTTAAGACCAGGTTGCTGGATCCCTAGCAACCCCTCTCCCTAGTAAAGGAAAAAATGATTTACCTTTGCATCAGTTGCTGACACTGGCCCAGATGGCCCCAGGATGCCATCAGTCTCCCAAAAGTTTGTGAAATGACTTCCTAGAAGAATAGAGTGGCAAAGCCAGGTGTTCTGTGAATGTGGGCTGGAATCAAGGCTCAGGATCCTGGGGCTTATCATGCTGGAATCATGGGGCAGGACTTGGGAGCTTCAGGCCATCCTACTTAGAAAAAATAAATCTATGACAGATTTTCATGCACTTATTCATGAGTACATCAAAAGGGTATTAAGCGCTGACTAGTACTGGAAATTAAAAAGCAAACTGAAACATCTTCTTTCACTTTTCCAGACTCAACAAACATCATTTCCATGTGTTAACAACCTCGAAAGAGGACAGTAGCCATCAGTCATGTAAACAATAAAATGTTCAGAACAGAAGTGTGAGTCCACTGATAGTGTAGTTTTATTCTTCTTTAACAGCTTCTCAATTAATTAATTTTGTTTTAGCCCAGAGAAGAGGAAAACTAGGTGTGGGGGTATAATGGGACTACAATATCTGTCTTCAATTATCTGAAGATGATATAGATCAAGATAATATCTATTACAAATTGAAAAGGAGTTAGATCTATATTGTGTAGAATCAGTGAGCAGACCAGGGATGAATGGGTGCAATTTAAAGAGATTCTGATTTTGGCTTATTTATAATAAAGCTTATCAACTGTGGAATAAGTGGTCTTGGGAGCTAATAATAACAATAATCATAATATTAATAATTGTTATGTTCAATGCATTCTGTATGTAGTACTTAAAATAATTTTTAAAACAGTGTGTCTCACTTAATGCTCAATACTCATTGTGTGTTACCAGTCAGGATATATAGCATTAGCCCTCTTACAGATGAAGAAACTGAGGCTCAGAGAGGTTAAGACTATTACTTCGGACCACACAGCTAATATGGGATGAGCTGGAAATCAAATCAGTACTTATTAATTGGTCTTGAGTGAATGCTTAAGGAAGGATTCCCTTACTTGGCTTCTTTCAGAGTGTAAAGAAGATGTCTTCACAGGGAAGAATCAAACGGATCTCAGACTTCCAATGAGGCTTGAGACATTTACCAGGCCAGAGTCCAGTGTAGAACTACAACTTTTAAACCAATCTAGATAAAAGTACACTATTTTGTTTACTGTCATTTCTATTTTAAGGTTGTGTTCTGTGATTTCAATGTGAAAATGTAGGTCTGGGCTGGTGGATAGCATCAAGTACACCCTTCCTTGCTCATTACCGCTACAATCACATCCTGCGTGTACAGATGTATGTTTGGGTGCACATATGAAATTATTTTCCTGAGCCTATGAACACACACTTGTTACAGAGTTTACCTAAAACAATAAAGTTTGCAATCTAAAAAAGGAGCCAGATTTTGCTGTTTTCCACATAAAAACAAACAACCGAGTTAATTTATTTGATTGACTTGTCCATTTTCCCAGTAGTTTTCTTGGCATGGGGAAGAAAACTTCTCTGTGAGCACAGCTTGTGGGGAGTGTGTGTGTGTGTGTGTGTGTGTGTGTGTGTGTGTGTGTGTGTGTGCGGTGTGTGTGTGTGTGTTCCCCCACACACACCACTGTTCTAAAACTTTTCCTTTTCTTTTAATATGTTTTTCAAAGTTCTGCCTGATAATCGTGGATTGCATTTAGAGGCCCGCTTGTTAAAAGCATGCTGATTCATAGGCCAGTTTTAAGAGTCCAGGAGACCTGCAGCGATGACTAGGAGAGTCATTATTTGATAAAAAGGGAAAAATAGGTATTGGTTTGAAAGGAAGGCTTGGGGAGCATGAAGAACTTCTTGAACAGGGGAAAAAAACACTTGGAAGCTAGCTGGCAGGGCGAGTGGAGACTGGAGAAAACCGGTCTTGTGCGGTAGGACTTGCTGCTGCATTTTAATCACATTGCTATGTTACTGTTTTTTATCCTCTTTCTATTTTTTTTTCTTTTTTCTCATCAAGCAAGGAAGCACACAGAGGGGTATTCAACCTAGCTCTTTAAGCTTTGTACTACACTCTGCCTCCTTGCACATTTTCAAGTTAACATTTAGAAAATTTTCATTGTAAGTTCAAATAGATGCAAACAGTATACTTTCTGTCACTTTGTAAATATTGACAGTTAAAAAATAAACTTTTGCATTACTCTTTTAACTTCTTCAATGGATTCTAAGTGCTGGAACATTTTGATATCCACTGACACCCATTAAAATATAAATGGATAAGTTCTCTAACACTCAGACATTTAACATTATTAACTTTTCTTGAATTCACATTGCAGTTCACTTTCCCCACATATTTTTTTTCTAATGTCATCCATATTTTTCTATTTGATCATCTCAACATAATATGTATATACAATGAAATTTTAAACAAAAAAGCCCTGTGACCAGAAATTTTCAAAGTGTTAACATAAATAAACAAATAAATAAATTAAAAAAATATTACACAGTTAGTAAGTGACAGAGAATTAATTTACAAACTGGGACTATGCTCCAGCAAGATCTTACCTACTTTGCTCTACTGTACTCTAGGACCTCAGAAAAGAAAGTGAATGCAGCATGGATAGACCTTTCTCTTGTAAAGTGGGAGAAGGGTAATTGTGAAAGGACAGGTGAGAAGGGAGAACCAGAATGATTTTTCAGCCACAGTCACATTCATAGCAGATAAGTTTTAGAGAACAGTCCACATATAAATTGGAAATCAATTTTCTTAAAATTCTCTCTGCTTACATACCTCCTTGGGAAGTCATATACCTCTAGGGCAAGGTTCCTCAACAGCAGCACCATTAATATTTGGGGCCAGCTAATTCTTTGTTGTGGGGCGCTGTCCCATGCATTGTTAGGTATTTGGCAGCATCCCTGGCATCTATCCACTAGAGGCCAGTAGTAACTGCCCTCTCCAGTTGTGACAACGATAAATGTTTGTAGATATTACCAAATGTCGGGGTAGCAAAATCACCACCAGTTGAGCACCTCTGATAGTGGGCTATGCGTACCCCAGTTTGAATATTGCTTATGTAGCTTGTTAAGAATGTGAACGAGGCCCAAATCAGTTAAATGTGTTATTTGTGTTTTATTCAGGAAAAAGGTAAAATCTGGTTGTTTCTGTTTAAATTCCCTTCATACGTGAGTTGAACCCATGAGAATAGGAAACTGTTGAATCTATATCAAAGGTTGTTGGACCTAAACAAGTATTGTGTCTTGAGGGAACCCAAATTAGGTTATGATAAGGTATTTATTTGTTTGTTTGTTTGTTTGTTTGTTTTAATTAAATTTATTGAGGTGACAATTGTTAGTAAAATTACATAGATTTCAGGTGTACAATTCTGTATTACATCATCTATGAATCCCATTGTGTATTCATCACCCAGAGTCAGTTCTCCTTCCATCACCATATATTCGATCCCCCTTACCCTCATCTCCCACCCCCCACCCCACACCTTTACCCTCTGGCAACCACCAAACCATTGTCTGTGTCTATGAGTTTCTGTTTCTCATTTGTTTGTCTTGTTCTTTTGTTGCTTTTGGTTTATATACCACATATCAGTGAAATCACATGGTTCTCTGCTTTTCTGTCTGACTTATTTCGCTCAGCATTACTCTCTCAAGATCCATCCATGTTGTCACAAATGTTCCTATATCATCTTTTCTTACTGCGAATAGTATTCCATTGTGTATATATACCACAACTTCTTTATCCATTCATCTATCGAAGGACATTTTGGTTGTTTCCATGTCTTGGCCACGTAAACAAAGCTGCAATGAACATTGGAGCACACGTGTCTTTATCTCTAAATGTTTTCAGATTTTTGGGTAGATACCCAGGAGAGGGATTGCTGGGTCATATGGCAATTCTATTCGTAATTTTTGAGGAACCTCCACACTGCCTTCCATAACGGCTGCACCAGTCTGCATTCCACCAACAGTGTATGAGGGTTCCTTTTCTCCACAGCCTCTCCAACATTTGTTACTATTTGTCTTGTTGATGATAGCCATTCTGACTGGGGTGAGGTGATATCTCATTGTGGTTTTGATTTGCATTTCTCTGATGATTAGTGATGTTGAGCATTTTTTCATATGTCTATTTGCCATTTGTATGTCCTCTTTGGAGAAATGTCTCTTCAAGTCCTCTGCCCATTTTTCAATTGGGTTGTTTGTTTTTTGTTGTTGAGTTGCATGAGTTCCTTGTATATTCTGGATACTAGCCCTTATCGGAGGCACTGTTTGCAAAAATCTTCTCCCATTCAGTTGGTGGCCTCTTTATTTTGTCAATGGTTTCTTTTGCTGTGCAGAAGCTTTTAAGTTTCATATAGTCCCATTCGTTTATTTTAGCTTTTACTTCCATTGCCTTTGGAGTCAAGTTCATAAAATGCTCTTTGAACCCAAGGTCCATAAGTTTAGTACCTATGTTTTCTTCTATGCAGTTTATTGTGTCAGGTCTTATGCTTAAGTCTTTGATCCATTTTGAATTAACTTTGGTACATGGTGACAAATAGCAGTCCAGTTTCATTCTTTTGCACGTGGCTATCCAATTCTCCCAGCACCATTTATTGAAGAGGCTGTCTTTGCTCCATTGTATGTTTTAAGCTTCTTTGTCAAAAATTATCTGTCCATATTTATGTGGTTTTATTTCTGGGTTCTCAATTCTATTCCATTGGTCTATGTGTCTGTTTTTCTGCCAATACCATGCTGTTTTGATTATTGTAGCCCTGTAGTACAAGCCAAAGTCAGGAAGTGTGATTCCTCCATTATTGTTCTTTTTTCTTAAGATTGCTTTGGCTATTCAGGGTCTTTTGTGGTTCCAAACAAATCTGATGATTTTTGTTCTATTTCTTTAAAATATGCCATTGGGATTTTGATGGGGATTGCATTGAATCTGTATATTACTTTGGGTAATATGGCCATTTTAACTATGTTGATTCTTCCAATCCATGAGCACAGAATGTCTTTCCATTTCTTTGTGTCTTCTTCAATTTCTTTCAAAAAAGTCTTATAGTTTTCAGCATATAGGTCTTTCACATCCTTGTTTAAGTTTATTCCTAGGTATTTTATTCTTTTTGCTGCAATTGCAAAAGGAATTGTTTTTTGTATTTCTTTTCTGAGATTTCATTGTTAGTATATAGGAAGGCAATGGACTTTTGTGCGTTGATTTTGTAGCCGGCAACTTTACTGTATTCGTTGATTGTTTCTAATAGCTTTTTGGTGGAGTCTTTAGGGTTTTCTATATATAGCATCATGTCATCTGCAAAGAGTGATAATTTAACTTCTTCATTCCCAATTTGGATGCCTTTTATTTCTTTCTCTTGCCTGATTGCTCTGGCAAGGACTTTAACACTATGTTGAAAAGCAGAGGTGATAGGGGACATCCCTGTCGTGTTCCTGAACGTAGAGCAAAGGGCTTCAGTTTTCTCCATTAATTATGAGATTAGCAGAGGGCTTGTCATATATGGCCTTTATTATGTTAAGGTATTTTCCTTCTATACCCATTTTATTAAGTGTTTTAATCATAAATGGATGTTGTATCTTGTCAAATGCTTTTCTGCATCAATTGATATAATCATATGATTTTTGTCCTTTATTTTGTTTATGTGATGTATCACATTGATGGATTTGCGTATGTTGAACCATCCTTGTGCCCGAGGATGAACCCCACTTGGTCGTGATGAATAATCTTTTTAATGCATTGTTGTATTCGATTTGCTAGAATTTTATTTAGGATTTTTGCATCGGTATTCATTAGAGATATTGGTCTGTAGTTTTCTTTTTTGTGCTGTCCTTACCAGGTTTTGGTATCAGGGTAATGTTGGCCTCATAAAATGAGTTAGGGAGTACTGTCTCTTCTTCAATTTTTGGAAGAGTTTGTGCAGAATTGGTATTAGATCCTCTTTGAAGGTTTGGTAGAATTCACTAGTGAAGCCATCTGGTCCCGGACTTTTGCTTTTGGGAAGGTTTTGGATGACTGATTCAATTTAGTTACTGGTGATCGGTCTGTTTAGATTTTCCAGTTCTTCATGGTTCAGCCTTGGAAGGCTATATGTTTCTAAGAACTTGTCCATTTCTTCTAGGTTGTTGAATTTGGTGGCATATAGTCCTTCATAGTATTCTTGGATGATCCTTTGTATTTCTGTGGTGTCCGTGATAACTTCCCTTTTACGTTTCTGATTTTGTTAATCAGTGTCTTCTCTCTTTTATCTTAGTAAGTCTAGCCAAGGGTTTGTCAATTTTGTTAATCTTTTCAAAGAACCAGCTCTTTGTCACATTAATTTTTCTATTGTCTTTTTGTTCTCTATTTCATTTAGTTCTGCTCTAATTTTTGTTATTTCCTTTCTTCTGCTGACCTTGGGTTTTACCTGTTCTTCTTTTCTAGTTCTTTAAGGTGTAACATGAGGTTATTTATTTGGGAGTTTTCTTGTTTCTTGAGATAGGCCTGTAATGAGATAAATTTCCCTCTTAAAACTGCTTTCGCTGCATCCCAAAAATTTTGGTAGGATGTATTTTCATTGTCATTTGTTTCTATGTATCTTTTGATCTCTCCTCTAATTTCTTCTTTGACCCAGTCCTTCTTTAAAAGTATGTTGTTTAATCTCCATGTATTTGTGTTTTTCCGCTTTCTTTTTACAGTTGATATCAATTTCAAAGCCTTGTGATCAGAGAATATGCATGGTATGATTTCAATCTTCTTAAATTTGTTGAGACTGATTTTATGTCCCAATATATGGTCTATCCTTGAGAATGTTCCATGTACACTAGAAAAGAATGTATAGTCTGATGTTTTAGGATGAAGTGCTCTATAAATGTCAATTATGTCCATTTCATCTAATGTGTCATTTAGGGCTACTATTTCGTTATTTATTTTCTGTTTGGATGATCTATCCATAGCTGTCAATGATGTATTTAAGTCCCCTAGTATAATTGTGTTTTGGTCAATTTCTCCCTTTAGTTCTGTTAGTAGTTGCTTGGTGTATTTGGTGCTCCCTGATTGGGGGCATAAATATTGATGACTGTTATGTCTTCTTGTTGTACAGTCCCTTCACCATTATGAAATGTCCATCTTTGTCTCTTGTTATCTTTTTCACCTTGAAGTCTGTTTCATCTGATATCATTATGGCTACACCTGATTTTCTCTGGGTACCATTTGCTTGGAGTGTCAATTTCCACCCTTTCACTTTGAGTCTATGCTTGTCCTTGTAGCTGAGATGTGTCTCTTGGAGACAGCATATGGTTGGGTTTAGTTTTTGATCCAATCTGCTACTCTGTGCCTTTTTATTGGTGAGTTCAGTCCATTTACATTTAGGGTGATTATTGATATGTGAGGATTTCCTGTCATTCTATCTTTAGTTTTCTGGTAAGGCTGTGTCTCCATTGTTTCTTTGCCTTTTGTTGTTGTCTATTATTTCTGTGTGGTGGTATTCTATGATGTTTCCCTCTGTTTCTTCTTTTATTTCAGTATATATTTCAGTTCTGGATTTATTTTGAGTGGTTACCCTTAAGTTTATGTAAAAGAAAGTTTGATATTTAGAGTATTCCATTTTCTTCAGCACGCTTACTTTCTCCATTCCCATATTCGGTTCAGGCCTTTACTCTCCCCTTTTTGAGTTTTGGTTGCCACAAATTGTCCCTGTTGATGGTGGTCGAATAGCCTCCTTTAGTATTTCTTGTAGTGCAGGTCGTGTATTAGAAAATTCCCTCAGCTTCTGTATGTCTGGAAAGGTCTTTATTCCTCCTTCATATCTAAAGGATATCTTTGCTGGATATATTATTCTTGGCTCATGATTTCTCTCTTTCAATAGTTTGAATATTTGGTTCCACGTCCTCCTGGCTTGTAGAGTTTCTGCTGAAAAATCTGATGATAATCTAATGGGCTTTCCTTTGTAAGTTACCGTCTTCTTTTCCCTGGCTGCCTTGAGGATTCTTTCTTTGTCATTGATTTTAGACAGCTTGAATACAATGTGCCTTGGAGTAGGCCTGTTGGGATTGAGGTAACTAGGTGTTCTATTTGCTTCTTGGATTCGAGGGTCCAGTTCTGTCCACAAATTTGGGAAGTTCTCATCGACAATTTATTTGAATATATTCTCTGTTTCCTTCTCTCTTTCTTCTCCTTCTGGTATGCCCATTATTCTTATATTGCTCTTTCTGATGGAGTCAGAAAGTTCTTGTAGTGTTCTTTCATTTCTTTTAAGTCTCAAGTCTCTTTCTTCTTCTATCTGTGTCACTTCCAGGTTTGTATCTTCGATGTCACTTATTCTTTCCTCCATGTGGTCAACTCTACCTAAGCTGGTTATTTCATTCTTAATTTCTTCTATTGAGTTCTTAATCTCCAGAAATTCTATTTGGTTCTTTTTAAGATTTCAATCTCTTTCGTAAAATGCTCATGCTGTTCTTTGATTGAGTTTCTGAGTTCATTTAACTGCCTATCTGTGTTTTCTTGTATCTCGTTGAGTTTTTCAGAACTGCAATCTTGAATTCTCTGTCATTTAAGTCACATATTTCTGTATCTTTAAGTGCCTTCTCTGGAGATTTTTCACTTTCTTTCTGAGCTATCTTGTTGCCTTGGTTATTCATGGCGATTACTGGTTTACTATTTCTCTTCCTAGACATCTACAGGAGTGACTTCTGCAACAGGTTGATAGGAAGCGGTCTTTCTTTTGTTTTCCAGTACTTGTTGGTAGAATGTTTTATTATTTCTCCAACTGCAGGCTTTTTTTTCCTTCTCTCACAAGGTAGTGCTATGTTTTCTCTGCACTATTCCAGCTTCTCACACACTGGGGGGATTCCCTGGGAGACGGGCTTCTCCTCTGTTAATAGTTCGTCTAGGTCACAAGGCGCAGTGTCCCGGTGGGTATGCAGAGATCTTTTGAAGTTCCAAAGCTCTTCCAGCTCCTGATTCAGAGCCCGTATGTTTCAGCAGTTCTGTTTACTCCTGCAGGGATCCGCCCAGATAGGTGGGGTCAGGAGGGGGGTGAGCTGTGAGAGGTGGCCCAGAGTAATGGCGGCGACCACCACCACAGCCGGTCCTGCTTCCACAGCTCTCTCCCCTTTGCCGGAACTAGTTGGGCTGTGAATTTGTGTCTGTGGGCCACAGTTCTCAAATATAGCAAATTTTCTGTTGTTTTGATCTGACACTGCTACTGTTTCGCTTCTAGCACCGGGCAGGTGGGGGCGGGGTGAGCTCTGGGAGGGGAGGGAGGGGGCGGCTAGTCTCAGTGCCTAAGGCTCCGGTCTCTGCTCGGCAGTGCGGGCTTAAACCACCGTTTTCAGCCTTTTTCCCTCAGTCTTTTCTCCGAGGTCTCTGCCGTGAGCGTTGGGTTCAGCCGTGTTATATGCTGTCCCCTCAGCCCTGTGGAGCCCTGGCGGAGCCCTAGCAGTCCAATCTCCCGCAGCTGCGGTAGTTCCGGGAAGCAGCAAGCTCGGCGCACTGAGCTGGGTCTGAGTCCTGCGCCCACATGGCTCCCTCTCCGCGCACTTCTCACTTTCCTCCTCCCCCCCGCTCGCCTGAGTCTCCCACCTGTAGGTGATTTCAGTCGGTAGTGGGCCTCTTCATCTTGCCTGTCTGTTGTGCAGGGAGTCCTTTGTGGAGTTTTTGTTGTTCGATTCTTTGTAAATTCCAGGGGAGCTTTACAGAGGCTCACCTCACTCCGCCATTTTTCCGGAACTCATGATAAGGTATTTAAAGATGCCAGAGAAGAATGGAGATGTGGAATGAAGTCACAAATCACAAAAATCATGACAGCTGTCCTTTAGTTTTTGCCAACCATTGTTCAAAGTACTTTATATAGATTGTCTTGTTGAATAATCACAATAATGCAGGAGATAATTGTAATCATTTGTTAGGGTATAAGTTAAGCCGATGTAACAAAAAGACTGCAAAACATCAGTGATTTAGACAAAATAGAAATGCATGTATCTCCAAGAAAAGGCCAGGTAGGTTATTTAGGGTTACTCTGGCATACCATGTTGAGGATCCAGGCTACTTCTGTGCTGATGTGCTGTTATCTTCAGTACCAAGCTTTCATCTCATGATCTCAGATGGCAGTTGCTGATTCTGCTATGAGGTCTATATTCCACCCAGTGGGAAGGATGAAATGGTAAAGGTGAAACTACGTGATTTTCTCTTAGGAGCACAATCTAAAAGTTATACGTAGCATTTCATTCATACCTTATTGGCTTCACTCAGCTGCAAAAGAAATGTGGACTTTTTAGCTGGACAACCATGTATTCAAGTACGGCTGTTGACAAACTACAGCCTGAGGCCCAGCAACTTTTGTTTTTGGTAAATAAAGTTTTATGAGAACACAGTCACTCCCATTCATTTATGCATTATCTATGCTGCTTTTTTGCTACAATGTGACAAAGACTGAATGGCCTGCAAAGCCTAAATCTCTGGCCTTTAAGAAAAAATTTGCCAATCTTTAGAGAAAGACAGAATGGATTTTTGGGGGCCTCCTAACAAGCTCTGCCACAACTTTTATTTAACAGATGAAGGAACAGAAGCACATAAAGGTCAAGGTGACATACTGATAAGTGGCAGCGCTAAGATCTGAACGCAGCTCTGTTTGGTTCCAAAGGCAAAAACACTGTTCACTATATCACACTGCCTCATGAATTCATTCAGCAAATATTCATTGTGTCTACTCTATGTTAGGCAATGCTCTAAGTGCTGTGGATTCAGTAGTGAAAAGAAGAAATCTAAGCTCTTGTGAAGCCTACGTTAAAGGAGACAGAGTATTAGAAGAGAATTAAGTAAAATGTATGTTAGAAGTGATAGGTGTTATAAGCAAAAAACAAATCAGGAAAGAAGGGAAGTCAGAAGACAGAGGTGGCATAAGGGTTTTAAAAATATTTTTAAAGAAGAAATAGTTAAAGGAGGTCTCAATATTGAGACAACCAAGGACAATGAGTCTGAGACATAGCTCTTGAGGAGGAGACAGGAGTTTGGGCTGAAAACACCCAATAAAAACTCTGAATTTCCCCTCAAAGGAGGCAGAACCAAGGGTCAGGACCTGGAAGTTGGAGCAAAAGGAATCAAGAGAGCAGTGTGGGTGTTCATGGCTTATGTGTTGTGGGTACCTGGTACAAAACAGATGTGTAAGAAGGCTGGCTTAATGGTATAAGATTATGGTGGAGAGTTTGCCTTTACTCCTTTTGGATGTAATTCTGAAAAACCCTTTGTATAAGGACAAAGATAAACACATACACACATATGTGTAAATAATAGCAGGTGGTGAGTCAGTTTGTGTAATGGAAAGGTCATGAATGTTGGAGTCACACAGAACTGTGTTTGAATCTCAACACATGCTCAATTGACAACTTCAGGCAAATTCTTATTAACTATGATTTATTGAGCATTTTCTATGTGGCAGGCACTTTATATTCATGATCTCATCTAATCCTTACATAACTTTATAGATAGATACTGACATCTCAAATTATCTTTAAGTTAAATTAAGTGATGATGGGTAATGTTATGAAATGATGAGAGATGTACAATTTTCCTCCCATGAATTTATATTGCTTTTTCTTATTTAAGTATAGTGATTACCAGTGTAGATTAATGCTTCTGTGGGTCTGTTTTTACAAAGAATTTTATTTCATTAAAAAAACTCTTTAATGTTTATTCAGTGCTTACTATGTGTCAGGTACTGTTTTAATTATGTTACACGTATTTACTTTCCAAAACAACACCGTGAGGAGCTACTGTCATCCTCATTTTTCAGATGAGAAAACTGGGATGCAGAGAGCTTAAATACCTTGGCCAAGGTTGCACAGCCAGTAAATGAAGAGCCTGGAAGTTAATCCCAGGCAGTCTAGCACTGCAGTTCATGTGTTTAATCATTATACTACACTGTCTTGCAAAATAGACCAATAAAAACAAATGAAAAAACATGCTAGTTTCTTTCCCATGGCCTATGTGTATATGGAAAGCCTGGTGATTTGGATCTTATGATCTAACCCATGGCCACTGTCTTCTTAATGTGAGCATATCTGAACTGCAGGCTAAGTCCCATAGAGCAAATAGTTCAGTTCTAGAAGATTGCTCTGGGGAAACCAAATTTTAAAAAGCGATGGCAACGATAATAGCATGTGTGACTTTCTATACTTGATTGTGTGGATCCAGATGGATGTGTGTTTGTATATGTGTGTTCACATGTGTGCACATGGATCTAACCAGCAGCTTCAGAAGTCAGCTGGTCAGCTTTCTCTTCATAAGCCTAAAATACAGCCTTTTATGGGTCAAGATTTAAATATAAAAAATCTTTATTCTGTTTTAGGATGCACACCTGGTTTTCCAGAATCTACTTTCTCTCCAACATCTACTGTTCTACTATATTAGGGATATCATTACGAAACAAGCATGGATGGTCCAGTAACATCAATGGAATGATTCTCTGCTTCAGTCCTGGAATTTCAGCTCCCATTTCATGCTCTGATAAAGATCGCAAATATGATTTGCTATGTGGCCCAACATTTCTTTGAATTGTCAATATTTAGGAAGGATTTTCCTTGAGAATTTCTTCTATCTAAAATGGCACAAAGGATGCCAAGCATGGGCTCTATATGTCTCCTTTAAATGTGAATTTGGGGGTCTTGCATTGCTATCAGTGCGGTTGTACTCTAGATTGTTTCCTTAGGGATGGGGATATATTTTCGCTAAGCTATTCCTTCTCGAACTTAGTCTCCTCATTCCTATTCCACATCCTGACCAGATGACAGGTTCAGCTGATTTAAATAAATCCATTCTTCCAAGGGCAATTTAAACTGACTACAATGAGGGCAAATCCCCAAGAAATTCCCTCAAGAGTGCAGAAATCTAACCACTGATAGAATTGGACTATGTAGGAAATCTAAGTGGTAGAGTGATCTGACATAACAGTATGGAGAAACTGACACTTCCCTAGGAACCTCTGACTTCTGTAGGGCCAGGAAATACCACTATGATGGGGAATGAATTTATCATACTTGGGTTTAGAGATCTCAAGAAATTGGGTCCATTCCTCTTCCTGGCGTTTTGTGTCATTTACCTAGCCACTATTTCAGGGAATGTCCTCCTTGTGGTCCTGGTGAGCACTCAGCAGGGATTCCAGACACCAATGTACTTCTTTCTGGAAAACTATTCATGACTAGAGGTCTGTTATATATCTCACATTTTCCTCAGGATGCTGGTGGACTTACTGAGAGAAAACAGAATGATTTCCATGGTAGGTTGTATTATTCAGCTCTACTTCTTCGGGACCCTGGGCAGCACTGATGCTATCTTCTGCCAGTGATGTCATATGACCAGTACCTGGCTATCTGCTGGCCCTTGTACTATTCAACACTAATGCATGATATCGTATGTGTCAGGCTAGTAATTGGCTCATGGATTAGTGGGTTCACTGTAGCAGCGGCATTCCAGGCTACTGTGGTATCCAGTTTGATCTTTTGTGGTGGCAGTAAGATTGACCACTCCTTCTGTGACTTGAAACCTTGCAGGAATTCTCCTGCTCAGATCCCTATCTGGTCAAGCTGGTCTGCATGAGTCTAATAGCACTAGTAACTCTGGCTCCTTTTGGACTAACCTTAGCTTCCTACTGGAGGATTCTTTTCACAGTGTTACGCATATCTTCCATAACTGGTAGGCAGAAGGCATTCTCCACTTGTTCCTCTCATCTAGTCATTGTAATGTTGTTTTATGGGACCTTGATCCTGGTCTAAGAGGTCTGACAATTATGTTCGTGAACTCATCCTAGAAAAAGTGCTACATACCTCATCGCTAAATATCACTATGGTCACCTTTTAATACTCCCTCTGGGAAGCTATGCACTGATGCCAGCGCCTAGTCCACCCTTCAAAGCAATTTTGGGACTCTTTTTCTGGAATGGCCATCAGAGCTGTCGTCATATTACCCTTGATGTCCTGAATGTCATCAAAATGTCTTCCTTTCAATATTTCCTTTATCTTCAGGTAAAGAAAGAAGCACTGGAAGCCAGATCAGGTGAGTAGGGAGGGTGTTCCAATACAGTTATTTGTTTCTGGCTACAACCTCCCTCACAGACAGTGCCGTGTGAGCTGGTGCATTGTTGTGATGCAAGAGCCATTAATTGTTGGTGAAAAGTTCAGGTTTTTTTAATCTAACTTTTTCATGCAGCCTTTTCAGCACTTCTAAATAGTAAATTTGGTTAACCATTTGTCCAGTTGGTACAAATTCATAATGAATAATCCCTCTGATATCAAAAAAGTTTAGCAACATTGCTTTGACTCTTGATTTGGACTGATGGAACTTTTTTGGTTGTGGAGAATTGGCTGACTTCCATTGTGCACTTTGATGCTTTGTTTCAGGTTCGCATTGGTACATGTATGTTTCATCACCAGTGATAACATGGCCCAAAACATCATCTTGCCTCTCCAAAAGGTCTTGGCAAACTTCAACTCTCCTTTGCCTTTGTTCATCCATGAGCTCCTTCAGGACCTTTTTTGTACACACCTTTCTCATTCCACGATTTTCAGTTAAGATTGTCTTAACTGTTTCTCTATTGATGTTTACTTGGTGTACTATGCTTCTCACAGTCAGCCAACAATTTTGACGCACAACTCAATGAATTTTTGCAATGTTCTCTTCAGTCCTGCTCATTACTGGCCACCTTGACCTCTCTTCATCAGTGACATGTTCTCTCCCCTCAGAAAAACACTTAATCTATTTGTACACTGCCATTTTCTTCATGGCATTATCCTCATAAACTTGGAATAACATGTCCCTGATTTCACTTCCACTATTGCCAAATTTGACAAGAAATTTAATGTTTGTTCATTACTCTAATTCAAGTTCAGACATTCTCATGACAGCACACAAAAACAAGCAACAACAATAATGAACCCCACTCAGCAAGACACCTCCACAGGTTGACACGAACATGGCTGTGAGACCCTGATATACCAAGGTTAAGAAACCTTACCGAGGGCCGGCCCAGTGGCTCAGGCGGTTAGAGCTCCGTGCTCCTAACTCCGAAGGCTGCCGGTTCGATTCCCACATGGGCCAGTGGGCTCTCAACCACAAGGTTGCCAGTTCAATTCCTCGAGTCCCGCAAGGGATGGTGGGCTCTGCCCCCTGCAACTAAGATTGAACACGGCACCTTGAGCTGAGCTGCCTCCCGGATGGCTCAGTTGTTGGTTGGAGCATGGGCTCTCAACCACAAGGTTGCCAGTTCAATTCCTCGAGTCCCGCAAGGGATGGTGGGCAGCGCCCCCTGCAACTAAAATTGAACACGGCACCTTGAGCTGAGCTGCCGCTGAGCTCCCGGATGGCTCAGTTGGTTGGAGTGCGTCCTCTCAACCACAAGGTTGCCGGTTCGACTCCTGCAAGGGATGGTGGGCTGTGCCCCCTGCAACTAGCAACAGCAACTGGACCTGGAGCTGAGCTGCGCCCTCCACAACTAAGACTGAAAGAACAACAACTTGAAGCTGAACAGAACCCTCCACAACTAAGATTGAAAGGACAACAATTTGACCATTGTTCCCCAATAAAGTCCTGTTCCCCTTCCCCAATAAAATCTTAAAAAAAAAAAAAAGAAAAAAAAAAAAAAAGAAACCTTACCGAGCTGTTTGTACAATGCTGCCTATGTAAGTACATGGTGGCAAGTTCGCGAACTTAATTGTCAGACCTGTGTACTCTCCCCTTGGCTGACCAGGTGCCAGTTTTCAACTAAACCTTATCCTTACTCCATACTGTTGTCACTCCTATGTGTAACCCCCTTATCTATAACTTCAAAAACAAAGATGTCAGGAGGCTCTGAGAAAGCTAAGGATTTGATCCTATAATACGGAGCTCCATTCATTCAACAAAAATGATGGCAGTCTTAAGGTCAAAGCACTGTCCCCATCGTCAGGGAACTCCCAGTTAGATGAGGAAAACATAGAATAGATTATAATATTTATAACCTAAAATGTTGGTTAATCCCCAAATCATCTGTTCAGTTGATCTAGGGAAAAAGTAGATTTGTCTTGGTCTCCTTGAAATGATCTAGTTTTTCTTGAGAGTATATTTACACTGTGAGTGGGAAGGAGCACTTCCTATTTGAAGGAAGAGGAACAATTCTGGTATAAATAATAAACAATTGCTACATATAATCCCCACAAAGTTTAATCCTAGAGGTAAGGATTTGCAGGCATGCTTTAATTGTGTTTCTCTCTCTCTCCCTCCCTCCCTCCCTGTCCCTCTGTTTTGTTTTGTTATAAATAAGACTGAGAGATCCTGGGGTTGGAGGAATGATAATTGTGTTACCCCAGTATGAATGAGGGAGCTTTGTAAATGAAGGGACCATGTTTATTTTCCTCAGCACTCAGGTTAGAATTCTAGCTTCAAGGCTGACTGTGTTAAATGGCTAATAGTAATACTCTACCTCTACTTGGCCTGGGATCAAAAAAGATAAAGGTGGACTCTAATAAAATACATAGAAACCCACTAGAAGACTAGTTTTGGAGAAATGTGCAATAAGCATTTACAACAAGTTGCTAGACGTGTGGATTTCCTCAAGGCACTCTTTTCTAAGTTGAGTTTTCTCTAGCATTTACAGCTACTCACTGTATTTTCATTTCTTTCTTTCTATTTCCTTCCAAGATCCTCTTTCTGCTGTGTATCTGTGTTTGCCTTGTTGGCCTCACTTGTACTTTGTTTCTTATTTTTGTACGTGTTAAAAGCTACATGACATTATCAACCGGTATATTCAAACTACATTTAAAGAGAGAGGGGAAGCCAAGGATTCTGCTCTGTTAAGGGAGACAATACATGTATTCATTTATTCAGTCAAAATATTTATTGAAAGACTAATATTATCTAGGCATTGTGCTCAGTGCTAGGAATAAAGTAGTAGAAAATGTAAATACAGCTTCTGACCTCAAAGATATTGCAGTCTGGCGGCCTTGATGTTCAAATTACTCAGAATTTACATTTTCACATTGCTTATAGACTATGTAGTTCTTGAAAGCCCTGACGATAAAGTATGTAAAATCCCAATATTGTTATTTGTCTTAATTTTAAGAACAATTATATAATCAATATAAAACAACTAATATAAAGAACTAGCAAAGCTTTTAGTAGGATATATGAACAAACACAAATGTTGAAAATGTCCCTTGTTTAGCTAAATCCGTCCTATTTTTTTTTTCCTTTAAGACCCATCTCAAATCCTACCTTCTGTCTTACTCATGTCATTTCTTCCCCTGAAAAATACTTTATTCCTCTTCATTTAACAAGTAGTGTGCACTGCTCTTCACTTTTTATGTATACCTCCTATCTTTCCAGTGATATTGTAAATCATTCAAGGACAGAGACAGAAAGTCATTTCTTGCTGTATCTTTAAGTAATCAACGTAGTACACTGCACTCAGAAGACATTTGATACCTGTCTTCACAAGAAAGAATCCAAGCTCCTCAGATTCCATGACCCTGATCCTGCCTCCTTCCCAAATCTCATCTTCTATCAGGCTCAATCTCATAATTTACCGTACCACATTTGTGCATCCTTACTCATGCCCTTTGCCTGGAAAATCCTGCCCATATTTGTTTTTCACCTGGGTAATGCCTCTTTTCTTTTAATACTTGGATCCATCATCTTCCTTACCAGGAACCCTTACCTGACAATTTTCTCCCATCCAACACATTGAGTGAAGTGATACTTTGCTGTGTCTCCATGGGATTCATTGTGGACCCAGCTCTCAGCAGTAATTATATTATCTGGTGGTTTGCCATTGCATCTTCAGTGTCTAGAAGAATGTTTAGCATAGGATACACTCAATTAATACTTGTTGAGTGGATAGCTGAATGGGTATGTCTTCCTCCCCTATTAGATTGTTATCTTTACCCCGTCTTCAAGTACAACCTATATATTGATGAACCCTCCATAATTTAATACTGTGACAAATGCTATGAAGGCAAAACATAGGCTGCCATGAAGTCATATAACAAGGATACTTAATTTGTATTGGGTTAGAAATATCAGAGACTTCGCTGAAGATACGACATATGAACAGAGACCTGAAAGATAAATAGGAATAAGCTAGGTAAAGATAGGTTATAAGGTTGGGTAAGGAAGGGGAGGATTTCAACAGAGGGAGTAGCTAGCATTAGGGCTCTGTAGTGGTAAAGACCTTGGAGTGTTTTGGGAACAGAGAAAAAGCTAGTATGGTTACAATGTAGTAATCAAGAAAGAGAGCAATATAGATGGGGCTGTGCAAGTAGGCAGGAACCAGATAATACAAGGCCTCGCTGGATTTCTTTGTAAGTGAGATTGAAACTCTTTGAATGGTTGTTAGTAGAGTGACAGGATCCATTTTATGTTTTAAAATCACTCTGGCTGCTATGTGGAAAATGACTTTTAATGGGAATGGAGAGGTAAAGGACATTGAGAAACCAATTAGGACACTATTACAGTGTTACCAGTTAGAGATGATAGTAGTGTAGTAGAGTAGTAGCCGAGTTGGTGAGAAATGAACTGAACTTGATATATTCACAGGTAGAAATTACAGGGTTTGGTGATGATTATAGAGGGAGGCATATATAATAACTGTGAGGTTACTGGTTTGTAAATTGAATATGTGCTTGTACCACTCACTAGAATGGGAGCACCCTGGAATAGGGCCAGGTTTGGGTGAGAAGAGAAATGATTTTGAGAAGAGAACATCAATTTTGTATGAGAGTCTTCTGACATAGTAGTGGTTGTTAAGTAGGTAGTTAAATATACAGGTCTGGAACTCAGAAGAGTTATCTGGGCTAGAAATATTAATTTAGAAGCCATCAGTATGCAGATGCCATTTAAAAGCATGGGGATGGTTGAAATCATGCAGAGAAAACGTTTTGAAGGAAAAGAGAACAGATCCAAGAATGGAGCCCTGGGAATTCCATCATTTAGCGGTCGTGTATAGGAAGAATATCCAGCAAATGAAACTGAGGAGGGGATAGAGAGGTAGGAGGAAAACCACAAGTGTGTAGGCTCATGCAAGTAGAGGAAAGCATGGTAAACTATACTGAAGGCTGCTGAGAGGCAGCATAAGCTGAGGACAGAGAAGAGTCCATTGCATCTGATAATATAGAAGACATTGATGATCTCAGCAAAATAACTTTTGGTAGAGTGATGAGTGTAGAAGCCATACTGGAGCGAGATAAAGAAATTAATGAAAAGTGAAGAAAAGAAGACATCATATGTAGATAATTCTTTAGAGAAGCCTGGCTCAGAAAGCAAATAGATTTGGTAAAACCTGGAGCAGGGAACTTAAAAGAAGATGTTTGTTTTTACACTGTAAAATAATAGAAAAAGTTTGAATATTATTAGGAAGAATTCATTAGAAAAGGAGGAGATGAGGATGCAGGAGTCCAGAGGAATATAGTGGTTTATGGTCTTTGCAAAGGCTGGAAGCTCCAAGATCCAGAGCACATGTGAAGGGATTGGCCTCTGATCAAAGGAGTGGCACTTAAACTGTGATAAATATGTACTGAATACCTACTATGTGCTTAGTTTTCTTTCAAGTACTAGGGATAAAACAATGTATAAGGCATGGTCTCTGCCCTCATGGAGTTCACAGCTTAGTGAGAAAGACAAGTAAACAGACAATTATTATCAGGTTGATTAATGCTGTGATAAGCATAGGGTCCTATGTCAGTGGTGGGAGAAGTTATTGTTATGGGTTGAATTTTGTGCTCCAAGGAAAGATATGTTGGAGTCCTAATGCCCAGTACCTCAAAATGTAACCTTATTTGGAGATAGGATATTACAGAGGTAATCAAGTTGAAATGAGGTCATTAAGGTAGTGTCCTTATAAAAAGGGAGAATTTAGACACAAAGGCACACATACAAGGAAAACATCACGTGAAGATGAAGGCAGAGATTAGAATGATGTGTCTATAAGCCAAGGAAAACCAAAGATTGCTAGTAAAACACCAGAAGCTAGGAGAAAAGCAAGGGACAGATTCTTCCTCACCATTTTCAGAAAGAATCAGTGCTGCCTTGTTCTTGGACGTCTGGCCTCCAGAACTGTTAGAAAATAAATTTCTGTCATTTAGGCTACTCAGCTTGTGGTTCTTTGTTACAGCAGCCATAGAAAACTAATACAGGCACCAAACCCAATCTGAGGGAGGGGAGTTGATCAGGTTACAGGAAGAATTCCTACTGGAGGTGTTATTTGAGCTGAGGCCATCCCATGTAAAGTGATCATCATCTGAAATGACTTGGAAGTGAAAGAGAGTGTGAATGCCCAAACTACTGCAAGTAATCTAATGTGGCTGGATGTAAAATGTGTGGGCAATGGTGGCAACAACTGAGAACTGAGAAGCTGGAACCAATTCGTGAAGGGCTTTCTATTCCAAGCCAAAGAATTCGGACTTTATCCTGCAGCCAAGTAGGTAGACTTTAAGTGTTCACTGCCCTCCCCACCATTCACCTAACTCCATTTTTCCAGGAAGCCTTCTCTAACATCTATTGTGGAACTTCTCACACCAAAATGTTAAAAAAGAACTTGCTTTTTGGTCTCCTCAAGTATGCAGCAAACTCCTTGAGAGAGTGGAGGATGTGTCCTACTTACTGAGATATTCTGTGTCTGGCAAGCACTTGATGTATTGTAGTCTCTTAATAAATGGCTATCTGGTGCATTCCTAGGAACAGCATTGGAACTTGTTGTCTCTCTTTGGAGTGATATTCTAGGACACTCCGTATTTTGCTTTTACTCTTCTCTCTCTTCCTTCCTCTCGTTGATGACCCAGCACAGTTCACACTTGGCTCTTGTTTTATTCCTCAATTTGGTTTTCTTTTTGGGCCAAGGACCTTGCAAGCTTCCTGTGTGCTTCTTCCCACCCAAAATCAGCAGTCCCCATATCAGGCAGCCTATCATGCATCCAAGTTCCTACTATCCCAAAGGGAGCCTGGTTTGCAACATGCAAAGCCCTACAGTCCAACCTTGTCACCTTGCTTCTGCCCTTGGTTCTGCCAGGACTAGTGCTTAACTTAGCCTAACCAGGGTCACTAGGTCAGTTTCAACGAAGTCGCTCTGGCCAGAATGGACCAAAAAACAGGTGGCAGCTTTGGCAAGAGGATACAGTTGTGGCTCCAGGATGGGGCAATGGGGTTTCTGGGCTCAACAGGTGGGCAGGGTCAGATAATCTGAACAATCTCCAACTGAGCCATATTTGACCCATGAGATCCCCCACTGAGAAAGGCAAAATAGGTCACCAGAACAGGAAACTGAAAAGAATGATAGTCAAGGCAAGACGCTGAGTGGAAACCATGTGTTTGCATTAGATTGAATTCCTTAAAAAAAGTATATCCGCTCACACCTGCCCATTTCTCCATGCATAAACACACACCAACTTGAGCTTGCATGCAGAGAGAGAGAGAGACAGAGAGAGACAGAGACAGAGACAGACAGAGAGAGAGAGAGACAGAGAGAGAGAGACAGAGAGAGAGAGATGCACACACCACAGATACAAAATATTAACACATAAACCCATTCCCACACTGGCAGAATCTAGTGTGACACTTTGGTTGGCAGATACTGTAACACCTGATCTGTTTGCAATTGGCAGGGTAGGAAGTGCTCTTTACAAGGGCATGTCACAAATAATAGAAGCATTCTTTGAAGTAACAGCATTTTTCATTGTAATTATTTCAAATGGATAGCTTTCTGTCTTTTTATACCAAGTGATCCTGATACAATTTAACTTTTTCTGGAGGATTACAAGCCATCTTTATGGACACTCATTATTAGGGGCTGGGCTGAGACATAGGGTGTTGCTAGGAACTACACGTATGTCATATGTTGAGGTGTATTAGACTCTTTATCACTCTATTAAATGGCCCCAGTGCAAATATCCTTTTTGCACAGATGCTCGTATTACCCATATATGTGCACAGATATATGTATAAGGGTATGAATATATGCACACACACACACCATCTTTCATATGTCTCTGTACAAGATGTATAGATAAGTCATACAGAGTAAATGTACTTACAATGCAGTTGCTTACAAGCAACGTATGCACTCCCTACAGCTAGGTTTGTAAGTGGCTCCCTTTCTTACAACCAATAGCCTGCTTCTTTAGTCATTTTCCTTCCTTCTTTTCCACACTAATTATTGGGATTAAGGAGTTAGTGTCTCATTCACTGCAGAGTTGGTGGCTTTAATAGGCGGCACCTGACTTAGTTAAAGAAAGCATTTTGACTACAAAGAACTTCACTGAAAGATGGGCTCAGTGGGAGTTATTAAAAGCAAGTGCATAATAGCTCCTGGGAGGCCATTATTTTGTGCTTCTCCCCTCCCCACAGAGGACATGTTTATGATTGGTAACAAGGTGAGAGGAAATTTCCTGACTTCATTAGAAACCTGGAAAAGTAACTTTTTCTTGCCAATACCTTTCTTTCTCGCTGGAACACACTTCTTATGGAAGGCGGTAGGGCAAAATGACCAGCCCCCAAGCATCCTTTTCTGTCTAAAGGGAACAGTTAATAAACTCTCAGGAACTTCAGGGCTCACCCATGAAGAACAACCCTCCCCCCCCCCCACATACACACACATAAATGCAGTAAAATATATACTTTATTAACTCAAAATCGTAAATAACTCAGGAACCACCAAGGCTAGTGATATTCACATGTTTGCTCCTTCAGGGAGGGGAGAGAAAAGTTTCATGAACATTTCAATAGCATCTGTTTCATTTACATATAAAAAATGTGCTCATTACAAACCCTTATCTGTTCATTGAAGCCAGGCTGGCAGAACCTAGTGTGACATGCCTTGGTTGGCAGATACCTTAACACCTGATCTGTTTGGCATTGGTTGGGAAGAAAATGTTTGCTAGTGCATGTCCCAAATAAAAGAAGTGTCCTTGCAGTGGCCAAGTCCTTTTGCTTGTAATTGTTTCAAATGGATAGGTCTCTGTTTTTTCACACCATGTGAACCTCAAACAATTTGCCCTTTCCAAGTTGATTACAGGCTATCTTCACATACACTAATCATTGAGTTGGGTTGAGATGTAAGGGGTGTCCTTAGGAGCTCTCACGAGGTGTATTAGACTGTTTAATCATCCAATAAATGGCTCCAGGCTATTTTTTTAGAAATATCTTGTCTTCTTTCTTGTCTTCTTTTTTGCTTGCTGATAACATTGTTTATGCCTCCAGTAGCCCCTTGATATTTTCTTTTTTTTTTATTTATTTATTAAATTTATTGGGGTGACAATTGTTAGTAAAATTACATAGATTTCAGGTGAACAATTCTGTATTACATCATCTATAAATCCCATTGTGTGTTCATCACCCAGAGTCAGTTCTCCTTCCATCACCATATATTCGATCCCCCTTATCCTCATCTCCCACGCGCCACCCCCCGCCCCCGTTACCCTCTGGCAACCACTAAACTATTGTCTGTGTCTATGAGTTTCTGTTTCTCATTTGTTTGTCTTGTTCTTTTGTTGTTTTTGGTTTATATACCACATATCAGTGAAATCACATGGTTCTCTGCTTTTTCTGTCTGACTTATTTCGCTCAGCATTACTCTCTCAAGATCCATCCATGTTGTCACAAATGTTCCTATATCATCTTTTCTTACTGCCGAATAGTATTCCATTGTGTATATATACCACAACTTCTTTATCCATTCATCTATCGAAGGACATTTTGGTTGTTTCCATGTCTTGGCCACCGTAAACAAAGCTGCAATGAACATTGGAGCACACGTGTCTTTATCTCTAAATGTTTTCAGATTTTTGGGTAGATACCCAGAAGAGGGATTGCTGGGTCATATGGCAATTCTATTCGTAATTCTTTGAGAAACCTCCACACTGCCTTCCATAACGGCTGCACCAGTCTGCATTCCACCAACAGTGTATGAGGGTTCCTTTTCTCCACAGCCTCTCCAACATTTGTTATTATTTGTCTTGTTGATGATAGCCATTCTGACTGGGGTGAGGTGATATCTCATTGTGGTTTTGATTTGCATTTCTCTGATGATTAGTGATGTTGAGCATTTTCTATATGTCTATTTGCCATTTGTATGTCCTCTTTGGAGAAATGTCTCTTCAAGTCCTCTGCCCATTTTTTAATTGGGTTGTTTGTTTTTTTGTTGTTGAGTTGCATGAGTTCCTTGTATATTCTGGATACTAGCCCCTTATCGGAGGCACTGTTTGCAAAAATCTTCTCCCATTCAGTTGGTGGCCTCTTTATTTTGTCAATGGTTTCTTTTGCTGTGCAGAAGCATTTAAGTTTCATATAGTCCCATTCGTTTATTTTAGCTTTTACTTCCATTGCCTTGCCTTTAGAGTCAAGTTCATAAAATGCTCTTTGAACCCAAGGTACATAAGTTTAGTTCCTATGTTTTCTTTTATGCAGTTTATTGTGTCAAGTCTTATGCTTAAGTCTTTGATCCATTTTGAATTAAATTTGGTACATGGTGACAAATAGCAGTCCAGTTTCATTCTTTTACACGTGGTTATCCAATTCTCCCTGCACTATTTATTGAAGAGGCTGTCTTTGCTCCATTGTATGTTTTAGCTTCTTTGTCAAAAATTATCTGTCCATATTTATGTGGTTTTATTTCTGGGTTCTCAATTCTATTCCATTGGTCTATGTGTCTGTTTTTCTGCCAATACCATGCTGTTTTGATTATTGTAGCCCTGTAGTACAAGCCAAAGTCAGGAAGTGTGATACCTCCATTATTGTTCTTTTTCCTTAAGATTGCTTTGGCTATTCAGGGTCTTTTGTGGTTCCAAACAAATCTGATGATTTTTTGTTCTATTTCTTTAAAATATGCCATTGGGATTTTGATGGGGATTGCATTGAATCTGTATATTGCTTTGGGTAATATGGCCATTTTAACTATGTTGATTCTTCCAATCCATGAGCACGGAATGTCTTTCCATTTCTTTGTGTCTTCTTCAATTTCTTTCAAAAATGTCTTATAGTTTTCAGCATATAGGTCTTTCACATCCTTGGTTAAGTTTATTCCTAGGTATTTTATTCTTTTTGCTGCAATTGCAAAAGGAATTGTTTTTGTATTTCTTTTCTGAGATTTCATTGTTAGTATATAGGAAGGCAATGGACTTTTGTGCGTTGATTTTGTAGCCGCAACTTTACTGTATTAGTTGATTGTTTCTAATAGCTTTTTGGTGGAGTCTTTAGGGTTTTCTATATATAGCATCATGTCATCTGCAAAGAGTGATAATTTAACTTCTTCATTCCCAATTTGGATGCCTTTTATTTCTTTCTCTTGCCTGATTGCTCTGGCAAGGACTTTAACACTATGTTGAAAAGCAGAGGTGATAGGGGACATCCTGTCGTGTTCCTGAACGTAGAGCAAAGGGCTTCAGTTTTCTCCATTAATTATGAGATTAGCAGAGGGTTTGTCATATATGGCCTTTATTATGTTAAGGTATTTTCCTTCTATACCCATTTTATTAAGTGTTTTAATCATAAATGGATGTTGTATCTTGTCAAATGCTTTTTCTGCATCAATTGATATAATCCTATGATTTTTGTCCTTTATTTTGTTTATGTGATGTATCACATTGATGGATTTTCGTATGTTGAACCATCCTTGTGCCCCGGGGATGAACCCCACTTGGTCGTGATGAATAATCTTTTTAATGCATTGTTGTATTCGATTTGCTAGAATTTTATTTAGGATTTTTGCATCGGTATTCATTAGAGATATTGGTCTGTAGTTTTCTTTTTTGTGCTGTCCTTACCAGGTTTTGGTATCAGGGTAATGTTGGCCTCATAAAATGAGTTAGGGAGTACTGTCTCTTCTTCAATTTTTGGAAGAGTTTGTGCAGAATTGGTATTAGATCCTCTTTGAAGGTTTGGTAGAATTCACTAGTGAAGCCATCTGGTCCCGGACTTTTGCTTTTGGGAAGGTTTTGGATGACTGATTCCATTTCGTTACTGGTGATCGGTCTGTTTAGATTTTCCAGTTCTTCATGGTTCAGCCTTGGAAGGCTATATGTTTCTAAGAACTTGTCCATTTCTTCTAGGTTGTTGAATTTGGTGGCATATAGTCCTTCATAGTATTCTTGGATGATCCTTTGTATTTCTGTGGTGTCCGTGATAACTTCCCCTTTTACGTTTCTGATTTTGTTAATCAGCATCTTCTCTCTTTTTATCTTAGTAAGTCTAGCCAAGGGTTTGTCAATTTTGTTAATCTTTTCAAACAACCAGCTCTTTGTCACATTAATTATTTCTATTGTCTTTTTGTTCTCTATTTCATTTAGTTCTGCTCTAATTTTTGTTATTTCCTTTCTTCTGCTGACCTTGCGTTTTACTTGTTCTTCTTTTTCTAGTTCTTTAAGGTGTAACATGAGGTTATTTATTTGGGAGTTTTCTTGTTTCTTGAGATAGGCTTGTAATGAGATAAATTTCCCTCTTAAAACGGCTTTCGCTGCATCCCAAAAATTTTGGTAGGATGTATTTTCATTGTCATTTGTTTCTATGTATCTTTTGATCTCTCCTCTAATTTCTTCTTTGACCCAGTCCTTCTTTAAAAGTATGTTGTTTAGTCTCCATGTATTTGTGTTTTTTTCCCACTTTCTTTTTACAGTTGATATCCAATTTCAAAGCCTTGTGATCAGAGAATATGCATGGTATGATTTCAATCTTCTTAAATATGTTGAGACTGATTTTATGTCCCAACATATGGTCTATCCTTGAGAATGTTCCATGTACACTAGAAAAGAATGTATAGTCTGATGTTTTAGGATGAAGTGCTCTATAAATGTCAATTATGTCCATTTCATCTAATGTGTCATTTAGGGCTACTATTTCGTTATTTATTTTCTGTTTGGATGATCTATCCATAGCTGTCAATGATGTATTTAAGTCCCCTAGTATAATTGTGTTTTGGTCAATTTCTCCCTTTAGTTCTGTTATTAGTTGCTTGGTGTATTTCGGTGCTCCCAGTTTGGGGGCATAAATATTGATGACTGTTATGTCTTCTTGTTGTACAGTCCCCTTCACCATTATGAAATGTCCATCTTTGTCTCTTGTTATCTTTTTCACCTTGAAGTCTGTTTCATCTGATATCATTATGGCTACACCTGATTTTCTCTGGGTACCATTTGCTTGGAGTGTCAATTTCCACCCTTTCACTTTGAGTCTATGCTTGTCCTTATAGCTGAGATGTGTCTCTTGGAGACAGCATATGGTTGGGTTTAGTTTTTTGATCCAATCTGCTACTCCGTGCCTTTTTATTGGTGAGTTCAGTCCATTTACATTTAGGGTGATTATTGATATGTGAGGATTTCCTGTCATTCTATCCTTAGTTTTCTGGTAAGGTTGTGTCTCCATTGTTTCTTTGCCTTTTTGTTGTTGTCTATTATTTCTGTGTGGTGGTATTCTATGATGTTTCCCTCTGTTTCTTCTTTTATTTCAGTATATATTTCAATTCTGGATTTATTTTGAGTGATTACCCTTAAGTTTATGTAAAAGAAAGTTTGATGGGACTTCCGGAAAAATGGCGGAGTGAGGTGAGCCTCTGTAAAGCTCCCCTGGAATTTACAAAGAATCGAACAACAAAAACTCCACAAAGGACTCCCTGCACAGCAGACAGGCAAGACGAAGAGGCCCACTACCGAATGAAATCACCTACAGGTGGGAGATTCACGCGAGTGGAGGGAGGAGGAAAGGGAGAAGAGCGTGGAGACGGAGCCGCGCGGGCGCAGGACGCAGACCTAGCTCAGTGCGCCGAGCTCGCTGCTTCCCGGAACTACCGCAGCTGTGGGAGAGGGAAGAACTCGGACTGCTAGGGCTCCACCAGGGCTCCACAGGGCGGAGGGGACAGCATATAACACGGCTGAACCCAACGCTCACGGCAGAGACCTCGGAGAAAAGACTGAGGGAAAAAGGCTGAAAACGGTGGTTTAAGCCCGCACTGCCGAGCAGAGAACGGAGCCTTAGGCACTGAGACTAGCCGCCCCCTCCCTCCCAGAGCTCGCCCCGCCCCCACCTGCCCGGTGCTAGAAGCGAAACAGTAGCAGTGTCAGATCAAAACAACAGAAAATTTGCTGTTTTGAGAACTGTGGGCCGCAAACACAAATTCACAGCCCAACTAGTTCCAGCAAAGGGGAGAGCTGTGGAAGCAGGACCGGCTGTGGTGATGGTCACCGCCATTGCTCTGGGCCACCTCTCACAACTCACCCCGCCCCTGACCCCACCTATCTGGGCGGATCCCTGCAGGAGTAAACAGAACTGCTGAAATATACGGGCTCTGAATCAGCAGATGGAAGAGCTTTGGAATATCAAAAGCTCTCCGCATACCCACCGGGACACTGCGCCCTGTGACCTAGACGAACTATTAACAGAGGAGAAGCCCGTCTCCCAGGGAATTCCCCCATTGCGTGAGAAGTTGGAATAGTGCAGAGAAAACACAGCACTACTGTGTGGGAGAAGAAAAATAAGTTGCAGTTGGAGAAATAATAAAACATTCTACCAACAAATACTGGCAAACAAAAGAAAGACCGCTTCCTATCAACCTGTTGCAGAAGTCACTCCTGTAGATGTCTAGGAAGAGAAATAGTAAACCAGTAATCGCCATGAATAACCAAGGCAACAACATAGCTCAGAAAGAAAGTGAAAAATCTCCAGAGAAGGCACTTAAAGATACAGAAATATGTGACTTAAATGACAGAGAATTCAAGATTGCAGTTCTGAAAAAACTCAACGAAATACAAGAAAACACAGATAGGCAGTTAAAGGAACTCAGAAACTCAATCAAAGAACAGCATGAACATTTTACGAAAGAGATTGAAATCTTAAAAAACAACCAAATAGAATTTCTGGAGATTAAGAACTCAATAGAAGAAATTAAGAATGAAATAACCAGCTTAGGTAGTAGAGTTGACCAGATGGAGCAAAGAATCAGTGACATAGAAGATAGAAACCTGGAAATGACACAAACTGAAGAAGAAAGAGACTTGAGACTTAAAAGAAATGAAAGAACTCTACAAGAACTTTCTGACTCCATCAGAAAGAGCAATATAAGAATAATGGGCATACCAGAAGGAGAAGAAAGAGAGAAGGGAACAGAGAATATATTCAAACAAATTGTCGATGAGAACATCCCAAATTTGTGGACAGAACTGGACCCTCGAATCCAAGAAGCAAATAGAACACCTAGTTAACTCAATCCCAACAGGCCTTCTCCAAGGCACATTGTGTTGAAGCTGTCTAAAATCAACGACAAAGAAAGAATCCTCAAGGCAGCCAGGGAAAAGAAGACGGCAACTTACCAGAAAGCCCATTAGATTATCATCAGATTTTTCAGCAGAAACTCTACAAGCCAGGAGGGAGTGGAACCAAATATTCAAACTATTGAAAGAGACAAACCATGAGCCAAGAATAATATATCCAGCAAAGATATCCTTTAGATATGAAGGAGGAATAAAGACCTTTCCAGACATACAGAAGCTGAGGGAATTTTCTAATACACGACCTGCACTACAAGAAATACTAAAGGAGGCTATTCGACCACCATCAACAGGGACAATTGTGGCAACCAAAACTCAAAAAGGGGGAGAGTAAAGGCCTGAACCGGAATATGGGAATGGAGAAAGTAAGCGTGCCGAAGAAAATGGAATACTCTAAATATCAAACTTTCTTTTACATAAACTTAAGGGTAACCACTCAAAATAAATCCAGAATTGAAATATATACTGAAATAAAAGAAGAAACAGAGGGAAACATCATAGAATACCACCACACAGAAATAATAGACAACAACAAAAAGGCAAAGAAACAATGGAGACACAACCTTACCAGAAAACTAAGGATAGAATGACAGGAAATCCTCACATATCAATAATCACCCTAAATGTAAATGGACTGAACTCACCAATAAAAAGGCACAGAGTAGCAGATTGGATCAAAAAACTAAACCCAACCATATGCTGTCTCCAAGAGACACATCTCAGCTACAAGGACAAGCATAGACTCAAAGTGAAAGGGTGGAAATTGACACTCCAAGCAAATGGTACCCAGAGAAAATCAGGTGTAGCCATAATGATATCAGATGAAACAGACTTCAAGGTGAAAAAGATAACAAGAGACAAAGATGGACATTTCATAATGGTGAAGGGGACTGTACAACAAGAAGACATAACAGTCATCAATATTTATGCCCTCAAACTGGGAGCACCGAAATACACCAAGCAACTACTAACAGAACTAAAGGGAGAAATTGACCAAAACACAATTATACTAGGGGACTTAAATACATCATTGACAGCTATGGATAGATCAACCAAACAGAAAATAAATAACGAAATAGTAGCCCTAAATGACACATTAGATGAAATGGACATAATTGACATTTATAGAGCACTTCATCCTAAAACATCAGACTATACATTCTTTTCTAGTGTACATGGAACATTCTCAAGGATAGACCATATGTTGGGACATAAAATCAGTCTCAAAAAATTTAAGAAGATTGAAATCATACCATGCATATTCTCTGATCACAAGGCTTTGAAATTGGATATCAACTGTAAAAAGAAAGCGGAAAAACACAAATACATGGAGACTAAACAACATACTTTTAAAGAAGGACTGGGTCAAAGAAGAAATTAGAGGAGAGATCAAAAGATACATAGAAACAAATGACAATGAAAATACATCCTACCAAAATTTTTGGGATGCAGCGAAAGCAGTTTTAAGAGGGAAATTTATCTCATTACAGGCCTATCTCAAGAAACAAGAAAACTCCCAAATAAATAACCTCATGTTACACCTTAAAGAACTAGAAAAAGAAGAACAAGTAAAACCCAAGGTCAGCAGAAGAAAGGAAATAACAAAAATTAGAGCAGAACTAAATGAAATAGAGAACAAAAAGACAATAGGAAAAATTAATATGACAAAGAGCTGGTTCTTTGAAAAGATTAACAAAATTGACAAACCCTTGGCTAGACTTACTAAGATAAAAAGAGAGAAGACACTGATTAACAAAATCAGAAACGTAAAAGGGGAAGTTATCACGGACACCACAGAAATACAAAGGATCATCCAAGAATACTATGAAGGACTATATGCCACCAAATTCAACAACCTAGAAGAAATGGACAAGTTCTTAGAAACATATAGCCTTCCAAGGCTGAACCATGAAGAACTGGAAAATCTAAACAGACCGATCACCAGTAACGAAATTGAATCAGTCATCCAAAACCTTCCCAAAAGCAAAAGTCCGGGACCAGATGGCTTCACTAGTGAATTCTACCAAACCTTCAAAGAGGATCTAATACCAATTCTGCACAAACTCTTCCAAAATATTGAAGAAGAGACAGTACTCCCTAACTCATTTTATGAGGCCAACATTACCCTGATACCAAAACCTGGTAAGGACAGCACAAAAAAAGAAAACTACAGACCAATATCTCTAATGAATACCGATGCAAAAATCCTAAATAAAATTCTAGCAAATCGAATACAACAATGCATTAAAAAGATTATTCATCACGACCAAGTGGGGTTCATCCCCGGGGCACAAGGATGGTTCAACATACGAAAATCCATCAATGTGATACATCACATAAACAAAATAAAGGACAAAAATCATATGATTATATCAATTGATGCAGAAAAAGCATTTGACAAGATACAACATCCATTTATGATTAAAACACTTAATAAAATGGGTATAGAAGGAAAATACCTTAACATAATAAAGGCCATATATGACAAACCCTCTGCTAATCTCATAATTAATGGAGCAAAACTGAAGCCCTTTGCTCTACGTTCAGGAACACGACAGGGATGTCCCCTATCACCTCTGCTTTTCAACATAGTGTTGGAAGTCCTTGCCAGAGCAATCAGGCAAGAGAAAGAAATAAAAGGCATCCAAATTGGGAATGAAGAAGTTAAATTATCACTCTTTGCAGATGACATGATGCTATATATAGAAAACCCTAAAGACTCCACCAAAAAGCTATTAGAAACAATCAACGAATACAGTAAAGTTGCCGGCTACAAAATCAACGCACAAAAGTCCATTGCCTTCCTATATACTAACAATGAAATCTCAGAAAAGAAATACAAAAACAATTCCTTTTGCAATTGCAGCAAAAAGAATAAAATACCTAGGAATAAACTTAACCAAGGATGTGAAAGACCTATATGCTGAAAACTATAAGACATTTTTGAAAGAAATTGAAGAAGACACAAAGAAATGGAAAGACATTCCGTGCTCATGGATTGGAAGAATCAACATAGTTAAAATGGCCATATTACCCAAAGCAATATACAGATTCAATGCAATCCCCATCAAAATCCCAATGGCATATTTTAAAGAAATAGAACAAAAAATCATCAGATTTGTTTGGAACCACAAAAGACCCCGAATAGCCAAAGCAATCTTAAGGAAAAAGAACAATAATGGAGGTATCACACTTCCTGACTTTGGCTTGTACTACAGGGCTACAATAATCAAAACAGCATGGTATTGGCAGAAAAACAGACACATAGACCAATGGAATAGAATTGAGAACCCAGAAATAAAACCACATAAATATGGACAGATAATTTTTGACAAAGAAGCTAAAAACATACAATGGAGCAAAGACAGCCTCTTCAATAAATGGTGCTGGGAGAATTGGATAGCCACGTGCAAAAGAATGAAACTGGACTGCTATTTGTCACCATGTACCAAAGTTAATTCAAAATGGATCAAAGACTTAAGCATAAGACCTGACACAATAAACTGCATAGAAGAAAACATAGGTACTAAACTTATGGACCTTGGGTTCAAAGAGCATTTTATGAACTTGACTCCAAAGGCAATGGAAGTAAAAGCTAAAATAAACGAATGGGACTATATGAAACTTAAAAGCTTCTGCACAGCAAAAGAAACCATTGACAAAATAAAGAGGCCACCAACTGAATGGGAGAAGATTTTTGCAAACAGTGCCTCCGATAAGGGCTAGTATCCAGAATATACAAGGAACTCATGCAACTCAACAACAAAAAAACAAACAACCCAATTGAAAAATGGGCAGAGGACTTGAAGAGACATTTCTCCAAAGAGGACATACAAATGGCAAATAGACATATGAAAAAATGCTCAACATCACTAATCATCAGAGAAATGCAAATCAAAACCACAATGAGATATCACCTCACCCCAGTCAGAATGGCTGTCATCAACAAGACAAATAATAACAAATGTTGGAGAGGCTGTGGAGAAAAAGGAACCCTCATACACTGTTGGTGGGAATGCAGACTGGTACAGCCATTATGGAAGGCATTGTGGAGGTTTCTCAAAGAATTACGAATAGAATTGCCATATGACCCAGCAATCCCTCTTCTGGGTATCTACCCAAAAAATCTGAAAACATTTAGAGATAAAGACACGTGTGCTCCAATGTTCATTGCAGCTTTGTTTACGGTGGCCAAGACATGGAAACAACCAAAATGTCCTTCGATAGATGAATGGATAAAGAAGTTGTGGTATATATACACAATGGAATACTATTCGGCAGTAAGAAAAGATGATATAGGAACATTTGTGACAACATGGATGGATCTTGAGAGAGTAATGCTGAGCGAAACAAGTCAGACAGAAAAAGCAGAGAACCATGTGATTTCACTGATATGTGTTATATAAACCAAAAACAACAAAAGAACAAGACAAACAAATGAGAAACAGTAACTCATAGACACAGACAATAGTTTAGTGGTTGCCAGAGGGTAACGGGGGTGGGGGGTGGGGGGTGGGAGATGAGGGTAAGGGGGATCGAATATTTGGTGATGGAAGGAGAACTGACTCTGGGTGGTGAACACACAATGGGATTTATGGATGATGTAATACAGAATTGTTCACCTGAAATCTATGTAATTTTACTAACAAATGTCACCCCAATAAATTTAATTAAAAAAAAAAAAAAAAGAAAGTTTGATATTTAGAGTATTCCATTTTCTTCAGCACGCTTACTTTCTCCATTCCCATATTCCGGTTCAGGCCTTTACTCTCCCCCTTTTTGAGTTTTGCTTGCCACAAATTGTCCCTGTTGATGGTGGTCGAATAGCCTCCTTTAGTATTTCTTGTAGTGCAGGTCGTGTATTAGAAAATTCCCTCAGCTTCTGTTTGTCTGGAAAGGTCTTTATTCCTCCTTCATATCTAAAGGATATCTTTGCTGGATATATTATTCTTGGCTCATGGTTTCTCTCTTTCAAAAGTTTGAATATTGGATCCACTCCCTCCTGGCTTGTAGAGTTTCTGCTGAAAAATCTGATGATAATCTAATGGGATTTCCTTTGTAAGTTACCGTCTTCTTTTCCCTGGCTGCCTTGAGGATTCTTTCTTTGTCATTGATTTTAGACAGCTTCAACACAATGTGCCTTGGAGAAGGCCTGTTGGGATTGAGGTAACTAGGTGTTCTATTTGCTTCTTGGATTCGAGGGTTCAGTTCTGTCCACAAATTTGGGAAGTTCTCATCGACAATTTGTTTGAATATATTCTCTGTTCCCTTCTCTCTTTCTTCTCCTTCTGGTATGCCCATTATTCTTATATTGCTCTTTCTGAAGGAGTCAGAAAGTTCTTGTAGAGTTCTTTCATTTCTTTTAAGTGTCAAGACTCTTTCTTCTTCTATTTGTGTCATTTCCAGGTTTCTATCTTCGATGTCACTGATTCTTTGCTCCATCTGGTCAACTCTACTACCTAAGCTGGTTATTTCATTCTTAATTTCTTCTATTGAGTTCTTAATCTCCAGAAATTCTATTTGGTTGTTTTTTAAGATTTCAATCTCTTTCGTAAAATGCTCATGCTGTTCTTTGATTGAGTTTCTGAGTTCCTTTAACTGCCTATCTGTGTTTTCTTGTATCTCGTTGAGTTTTTTCAGAACTGCAATCTTGAATTCTCTGTCATTTAAGTCACATATTTCTGTATCTTTAAGTATCGTCTCTGGAGATTTTTCACTTTCTTTCTGAGCTATGTTGTTGCCTTGGTTATTCATGGCGATTACTGGTTTACTATTTCTCTTCCTAGACATCTACAGGAGTGACTTCTGCAACAGGTTGATAGAAAGCAGTCTTTCTTTTGTTTGCCAGTACTTGTTGGTAGAATGTTTTATTATTTCTCCAACTGCAACTTATTTTTCTTCTCCCACACAGTAGTGCTATGTTTTCTCTGCACTATTCCAAGTTCTCACACAATGGGGGGATGCCCTGGGAGACGGGCTTCTCCTCTGTTAATAGTTCCTCTAGGTCACAGGGCGCAGTGTCCCGGTGGGTATGCGGAGATCTTTTGAAGTTCCAAAGCTCTTCCAGCTCCTGATTCAGAGCCCGTATGTTTCAGCAGTTCTGTTTACTCCTGCAGGGATCCGCCCAGATAGGTGGGGTCAGGGGCAGGGTGATTTGTGAGAGGTGGCCCAGAGCAATGGCGGCGACCACCTCCACAGCCGGTCGTGCTTCCACAGCTCTCTCCCCTTTGCTGGAACTAGTTGGGCTGTGAATTTGTGTTTGCGGTCCACAGTTCTCAAATATAGCAAATTTTCTGTTGTTTTGATCTGACACTGCTACTATTTCGCTTCTAGCACCGGGCAGGTGGGGGCGGGGCGAGCTATGGGAGGGCAGGGAGGGGGCGGCTAGTCTCTGTGCCTAAGGCTCCATTCTCTGCTCGGCAGTGCGGGCTTAAACCACCGTTTTCAGCCTTTTTCCCTCAGTCTTTTCTCCGAGGTCTCTGCCGTGAGCGTTGGGTTCAGCCGTGTTATATGCTGTCCCCTCAGCCCTGTGGAGCCCTGGCGGAGCCCTAGCAGTCTGATCTCCCGCAGCTGCGGTAGCTCCGGGAAGCAGCGAGCTCGGCGCACTGAGCTGGGTCTGCGTCCTGCGCCCGCGAGGCTCCGTCTCTGCGCGCTTCTGCCTTTCCTCCTCCCTCCACTCGCGTGAATCTCCCACCTGTAGGTGATTTCAGTCAGTAGTGGGCCTCTTCGTGTTGCCTGTCTGCTGTGCAGGGAGTCCTTTGTGGAGTTTTTGTTGTTCGATTCTTTGTAAATTCCAGGGGAGCTTTACAGAGGCTCACCTCAGTCCGCCTTTTTTCCGGAAGTCCCCCTTGATATTTTCTATTCCACCCAAGGCTCAGAAACCAAGCTGAGTTACAATTGTGTATAAGTCAGAATGAGAGCCTCATGAGTTTTTCTATAAATACTTTGCATGTGTTTGGGTGCATAGGTTTTGCATCATCTCTTTTAGCTGCTCTAATGTTTTTAAAGATCAATTCATAGTTTTTAGTTCTGAGACTACTAGGCAATTATGGTTTCCAGAAAAGGAACCTTCATATAAGTGGTATATCATTGTATCATTGTAGTTAGGGTTAATATTAACATAAAGTAAACCTCGTTAATTTGGACCTTAGTAGTTCATAATATGGGATTGTCCTATTTATAAACTAGGCTTTGGAATTTACCATTTCACCAGCTACAGAAAGGATATGTTTGGTAAATTAATACCTTAAACAGAATCACAAAGCTAATGCAAATGTCATTTATATGAGAAACTTGAGTATACTTATCTATTTATTAATATGGATCTTATTAAGCCATCTAGTTTGTAATACAATTCACTTTATATATTTGGAAGTAGCAAAAACAACCTCAATTAATCAATTAATGAATCCATTGAGAAGAAGTTCTTTAGAATAAAGTCAGCCTGGTATAGAGACACATAGAGAATTAATGGAAACTCTCAGTCCTTGGCTGATGGTAGTGGCAGCTGAAGAAAAGAGAGAGCCAATGCGATTTTAGAGTGGAAGTTAAAGGTCTGGAGTGTCTTCAGCTCAAGAATAACTGGTGTAGTTAGAATGGCTATCATCAAGGAGACAAATAATAACGTTTTGGAGAGGCTGTGAGAAAAAGGAATCCTCATACACTGTTGGTAGGAATGCAGATTGGTGCAGCTGCTATGGAAGGCAGTGTGGAGGTTCCTCAAAAAAATAAGAATAGAATTACCATATGACTCAGCAATCCCTCTCTTGGGTATCTACCCAAAAATTCTGAAACTTTTATCCATAAAGACACATGTGCTCCAATGTTCATCACAGTTTTATTTAAGGTGGCCAAGACATGGAAGCAACCAAAGTGTCCTTCCATAGAGGATTAGATAAAGAAGTTGTAGTATGTATACACAATGGAATACCATTCTACCATAAAAAAAAGATGAAATAGTACCATTGCTACAACATGGATGGATCTTGAAATTATCATGCTGAGCAAAATAAGTCAGACAGAAAAAGTAGAGAACCATAAGACTTCACTGATATGTGGTATATAAAACTGAAAACAACCAAAGAACAAGACAAACAAATGAAGAAACAGAAACTCATAGACACAGACAATAGTTTAGTGGTTACCAGAGGGTAAAGGAGGAGGGGTGTGGTAGATGAGGGTAAAGGGGATCCAATATATGGTGATGGAAAGAGAACTGACTCTGGGTGGTGAACACACAGTGTGATATATAAATGATGTATTACAGAATTGTACACATAAAATCTATGTAAATTTACTAACAATTGTCACCCCACTAAACTTAAATTAAAAAAAAAAAAAAAAAAAGAATAACTGGTGTGTGGTCCAGTCCTAAGAAACAGAAATGTATCGCACAAGCATGAGAAAGTCACAGCTTCCCCTTGGAGCATGGCTGGAATGGAATATTTCTGACATTACTCTTTGAGTGAAGTTTCCAAACAAAAAGATTCAATATTAATACAATTGTTACTTTATAGCTTTGAAAGATGTTCTGATTTTTCACCAAATCAGACTGGTCTTCCCACCGTTAATAGTAGATAGCTCAATATGTGCTAGGTATGATGCAAAATCTTTTACATATATTATTTTATTTAAGCCTGATGGACTTTGCAGGTGGATTTTATTTCCATCATGCAAATAAGGAAACCGCAGTTCTCTGAAAGTGATTCATTTGACCTAGGTAGTGAATGGTCAGATTGGGTTTCAAACCCAGTGCTAACTTCACAGCCTGCTGTCTTAACCACTATTATATACTGTAATTCGTCAAGAAATAGGACAAAACAAATGTTTTATGGTTCTATAACAGGTACATGTCAGTAACTGAGCTGAGACTCATGCCAAGGGACTCGCAAACCCTACTTACCCACATCCAAGCCCATGGAACAATTGCCTTCAGTTAGTCCTAGCTGGGATGTTGATTTCAAAAGATATGAAAGAGAAAGGACAACCTATCTGAAGAAATAATGCTGGAAAATTCCCTGACCTGGTGAAGGAAATAGACATACAAACCCAAGAAGTGCAGAGTACCAAACAAGATGAATCCAAACAGGCCCACACCATGACACATCATGACTAAAATGTCAAAGGTTAAAGACAAATAAATAATCTTAAAGCAGCAAGAGAAACACAGTTAGTTACCTACAAGGAAGATATCATTAGACTGTCAGCTGATTTCTCAACATAAACCTTGCAGGCCAGAAGGGATTGGCATGAAATATTCAAAGTGAAGAAAAATAAGGACCTACAAGATTACTCTACTAGCAAAGCTAACATTTAGAATCAAAGGACAGAGAAAGAGCTTCTCAGACAAGAAAAAACTGAGGGAGTTCACCACCACCAAGCCAGTATTACAAGGAATCGTAGAGGAATTTCTTCAAGCCAAAAAACAAAGAATAATAAAATGGCAATAACTACATGTCTATCAACAATTATTTAAAATATAAACGGTTACCGTATTTTGCCATGTATAATGCATACCCATGTTTTTGGCCCAAACTTTCAGGGAAAACATCTTTCATTTTAATTTTTTTGATTCAAATTTTTATTTGTTTACATTTAGATATTTGTTTGTATTATAAAGGAATCTTAGCATTTATCTTTAACATATTATGGTACAAGAAATTTTATGTAACAAATAATTACAAAACACAAGAACAGACACAAAGCACAAGAAGTGTTATGTACTGGTAACAAATTTACAATATTTATACATCATAGAAGGCCAAGAATTCTTCTTTGTTGTAAGTTCATCTCAAGTTCAACAAAATCTATTATTATACTCCAGGGTATTATTTTGCATATGGATATCTTTATTGATTTTTAGAGTTATGGTTTTAACTCATAAGCATAAATAAAATAATTGAAAACATTTATATAGATACAGAATTAGTACTACCCATGTATAATGTGCATCCTTATTTTTTCCTCACAAATTTGGGTGAAAAAGTGTACACTAAACATGGCAAAATACAGTAAATGCTCCAATCAAAAGATAGGGTGGGTGAATGGATAAGAACACAATTACAATTCAACAATAACAAAAACAAACAATCCAATTAAAAAAATGCGCCAGAGGCAGATGGGTAGTTAGAATGTGAGCTCTGGGCAACGGGGCTGCCCGTTCGAATCCCACATGGGCCAGCGAGCTGCACTCTCCACAACTAGAATGAAGTCAATGAGCTGCCACTCAGCTCCCGGGTGGGCAGATGGCTCAGTTGGTTGGAGTGCGGGCTCTCAACCACAAGATTGCTGGTTCGACTCCTCGACTCCCGCAAGATATGGTGGGCTGCACCCCCCACAACTGGAATTGAACACGGCACTTTGAGCTGAGCTGCTGCTGAGCTCCCGGATGGCTCAGTTGGTTGGAGCGTGTCCTCTCAACCACAAGGTTGCCAGTTCGACTCCTGCAAGGGACGGTGGGCTGCACCCCCTGCAACTAACAACGGCAACTGGACCTGGAGCTGAGCTGCACCCTCTACAACTAAGTTTGAAAGGACAACAACTTAACTTGGAAAAGTCCTGGAAGTATATACTGTTCCCCAATAAAGTCCTGTTCCCCTTCCCCAATAAAATCTTAAAAAAGAAAAAAAAAAAAATGGGCCAGCCCGGTGGCTCAGGTGGTTGGAGTGCTGTGCTCCTAACACCAAGGTTGTCGGATTGATTCCCACATGGGCCAATGAGCTGTGCCCTCTACAGCCAAGACTGTGAACAACAGCTCTCCCTGGAGCTGGGCTGCTGTGTGCTGCCTCGGGCTGCTCTGTGCTGCCCTGGGCTACTGTGTGCCATCATGAGCAGCCGGTGGCCGGTGGCCAGCAGCCAGCGTGAGCTGCTATGTGCTGCCGTGGGCGACCACGTGCTGCAATGAGTGGCCAGTGGCCAGCATGAGGGCCAGCAGCAAGAGTGATTGGCCGGCAGCCATTGTGAGTGGCCACCAAGAGCTGCCGTGAGCTGCTGTGAGCAGCCGACTGACAACTGGCGACCGACTACCTCAGCTGGGGGGAGCACAAGGCTCATAATACCAGCATGGGCCAGGGAATTGTGTCTTACACAACTAGACTGAGAAACAACAGCTTGAACCAGAGTGTGGGGGGGAAGCAGAGAAAAGGGGAAAAATAAATTTAAAAAAAAATTAAAAAATGAGCAGAGGACCCGAACAGACACTTCTCCCAAGAAGACATATATATTACCAACAGATATATGAAAAAATGCTCAACTTCACTAGGTATTTAGGAAAATGCAAATCAAAACCACAATGAGATACCACCTCACACCTCTTAGAATGGCTATTTTCAATAAGACACATAATAACAGGTGTTGGAAAGGTTGTGGAGAAAAAGTGACCCTCATACACTACTGGTGGGAATGTAAATTGATACAGCCACTATGGAAAACAATATGGAGGTTCCTCAAAAAATTAAGAATAGAATTACCATATGACTCAGCAATCCCTCCTCTGGGTATCTACGCAAAAACTCAGAAAACATTTATCCATGAAGATATATGTACCCCAGTGTTAATTGCAGCAATATTCACAATGGCCAAGATATGGAAACAACCAAAGAGTCTTTTGATAGACGATTGGATAAAGAAGATATGATACATAAATATGAGGTCACACAATTAAGTTCGTGAACTCATCCTAGAAAATGTGCTACATACCTCATTGCTGAGTATCACTGAAGTCATCTTTGAAGTACTCCCCTTGGGAAGCTATGCACCGACGCCAGTGCCAAGTCTACCCTTCAAAGCAATTTTGGAACTCTTTTTCTGGAATGGCCATCAGAGCTTTCATCATATTGCCCTTGATGTCCTGAATGTCATCAAAATGTCTTCTTTTCAATATATCCTTTATCTTCAGGTAAAGAAAGAAGTCATTGGGGGCCACATCAGGAGAGTAGGGAGGGTGTTCCAATACAGTTATTTGTTTACTGGCTAAAAACTCCCTCACAAATAGTGTTGTGTGAGCTGGTGCATTGTCATGATGTAAAAGCCATGAATTGTTGGCAAAAAGCTCAGGTCATCTAACTTTTTCACGCAGCCTTTTCAGCACTTCCAAATAGTAAACTTGGATAACTGTCTAGTTAGTACAAATTCATAATGAATAATCCCTCTGATATCAAAAAAAGTTTAGTGACGTCATTGCAACAAGTTTGTGACCTTAATTGTCAGACCTCGTACAATGGACTATTACTTGGCCATAAGAAAAGATAAAATACTTCCTTTTGCAACAACATGGATGGATCTTGAGATTATCCTGCTAAGCGAGATGAGTCCAACAGAAAAAGTTGAGAACTATGTGACTTCACTCATATGTGGCATATAAAACTGAAAGCAACAAACAAACAAGACAAACAAATAAACAAACCAAAACAAATAGACACAGACAACAGTTTAGTGGTTAGCAGAGGGTAGCGGTGGTAGAAGAGGGTTAATGGGGTCAAATATATGGTGATGGAAGGAGAATTGACTCTAGGTTGTGAACCCACAATGCAATATATAGATGGTGTATTATAGAATGGTACACTTGAAACCTGTATAATTTTACTAACCAATGTCATCCCAGTACTTTTTTCCCCTTTCCCCCTCCCCCCACAACACCAAGTCAAGCCGTTGTTCTCAATCTAGTTGTGGAGGACACAACTTACTGGCCCATGTGGGAATCAAACCAGCAACCTTTGTATTATGAGCATTGAGCTCTAACCAGCTGAGACAGTCAACAATTGGCTGCTAGCCAGCCGCTCACGGCAGCTCACAGCAGCTCACGCTGGCCACCTGCTGCTCATGGCAGCTCACGGCAGCTTAGCTCCAGGTTAAGCCGTTGTTCTCAATCTAGTTGTAGAGGGTGCAGCTCACTGACCTATGTGGGAATCAAACTGGCGACCTCAGTGTTATAAGCACAGCGTTCAAACCACGTGAGCCACCTGGCCACCCCCATCCCAATAAATTTAATAAAATTTTTAAAAAGAAACAAGACACTTACATATGCTGCCTACAATAGACTCCCTTCAGATGGAAAGACACACACAGACTGAAGGTAAAGGGATGGGAAAAAGATATTTCATGAAAATGGACACAGCATTAAAGAAAAGCTGGAGTAGCAATACTTGTACCAGGCAAAATAGACTTTAAAACAAAGGCTATAACAAGAAACAAAGAAGGACCCAGTAATACCACTTCTGGGTATTTAGAAGAAACCCAAAATGCTATTTTGAGGGGATATATGCATTCATATGTTCATCGAAGCATTATTTACAATAGCCAAGATATGGAGGTTTACTGGGTGTCCATCGATGGATGAATGGATAAAGAAGAAGTGGTACATATATACAGTGGAATATTGCTTGGCAATGGAAAGAAATGGGTTCTTGCCATCTGAGGCTGCATGGATGGACCTAGAGTCTATTGCGTTGAGTGAAGTATGTCAAACAGACAAAACCAGCTGCAATGTGATTTTGCTTATATGTGAAATCTAAAGAACAAAATAAACAAACAAATAAACTCATAGATACAGAGAACATTTTGATAGTTGCCAGATGGAAGGGGTTTGAGGGGCTGGGTGAGAAAGATGAAGGAATTGAGAAGTACAAATTGGTAGTTACAAAATGGTCACAGGGATGTAAAGCAAAGCATAGGGAATATAGTCAATAATATGGTAATAACTATGTGTAGTGCCAGGTGGGTACTAGACTAGTCAGGGGGATCACTTCTTAAATTATATAAATGTTCAACCACTATGCTGTACACCTGAAATTAATATAAAATAATATTGAATGTCAACTAGAAATTTTTAAAAAAGGAGGTAATTGTTTAGGGGAATAAAAGGTGCAAAGTTCCAAGTATAAAACAAAAAGTCAGGGTTATGTAATATACAGCATAGGAATACAGCCAATAACATTGTGATAGCATAGTATGGTGTGGTGTCAGATGGTTGAGGGACTTATCATAGTGATCATTTCTTCAGGTGTATAAATGTTGAATACCTATGGTATACACCTGAAACTAATATAATGTTGTATGTTAGCTACATTTTAGTACAAAACTTAGATAAAAATAAAAAAAGAAAGGAGAACATAAGTTTCCTAATTTCTAAAATAACCACCCCCTGAGATTATATCTACACCTCCCCAAGTGGAGTTGTTACTCAATGTTTGGAACTGTGACCAAGGCCAAACTGGCAACATGTTTTAACTTTTAGGAACAAAGTTGTCAATGTCAGCCAATCAGTCTTGCACTAGCTAGCATTGGTGGTAAAATGCATGCTATTTTCATGTTACTGAAAAAATGAGTGGCTGCTGTTTAAGGCAAAGGATCAGTATCAGATATTGTGTGAAATGAATTTGCCAGTGAGATGCTTTATGTAGTTTGGTATCAGTTTTATTAAACCCCAATCTTGACCAGCTAGAAATGCAGACATCATGTCTCCAAACTTTTGTTTGTGTCTTCATTCATATTTATGCCAGCATTGATCCTGCACTACAGACAAAGTTGGGCATAGAAGGTTAACTTGAGGAAGCTAAAGAGCTTCAGAAGAAGAAACAGGGAATGGGTTAAAGTTCAGAAATCTTGGAGCTCCTTGCCAGAATGCCCTGGTGATCATTTGCCTCTATTCTTGGTTTCTACTACAATTAACTTTTGAATCCCAATGTGAAACCCAACCCGTTTGGCTGGGTTCCTGATACCTGTCTAACTTTTAGCAGTCCTCTCTTCCTAAGGTCCTGAAGCTTTTTGGTTAGGTCTTCTCTCTGGAGTTCTACTTCAAGATATACTGCTCTGGAACACAATTATAACCTTTCACAACTATTGCCACTGCCCTGAGAGCCATGCAGCCTTCCGCATTTCCTAGCCTGCCTCCTTTGTAAAGAAATGCTAATGCTTATGAGTTCCTGATGTTAAGACAGGTACTGTTGGCAATTTTCCTTTAGGTTAAGCCTGAAGCCCATTTTGCCTCTTCTTGACCCTGATTTACCCATTCCAAATTTCCTCTTCCTTTCTCTTGAGCACCCACTGAGGTACCAACAAGCCATCTGGCCCAAACAGTGGAAATTAAAGTATAAATGGAAGCTGAAGCTCTTCTAATCTAGTATGACAATTTGTACTGATCAGGTTAATAAGGATAATTTCTCTTTGGCTTGTACAGAGACATAACAATTTAATCTGATTTGCTATTAATTACTCTGTCCAATCATTAACGATGTTTCACTAAATAGAGAAAATCTATTCACATCGCAAAGGTGGTGTATCAAGCAAAGCACAATAATGGAAAAGTGTGTTTTGTGTTCAGCAGGGAAGCTGCACTACCACTGTGAGCAGGATGTGCACTTCAAAATGTTTATCATAGGTAGGAATACGCTGTCCTGGGCCATACACCCTCCTTCAGTTCCCTCCAGGGAATTACATGGGTTTGTGAGATGATTGCCAGGGAATGCAAAGGAACACAGTGATTTTGGAAACAGAGTGAAACTAATTGGCCCACAAGAAGATTAAATAACCGCATTGTGAGTGAGAGCAACATAACTCTTTATCAAATAAATGAAATGACTTTAGATGGCTCTTTTTTGTTCTTTTATTAACAAGAATTTATTGTACAATTATTCTGTGTTAAGCACTGTGCTGAGTACTGGGGATGTAGTATTCAAACAAAACAGACACAGATTCTGCCTTTGTGAAGTTTACAGTACAGGTAGAGAACATATGTTTATATGTCTATATCGATCACTCAGGTTATTCAATTGCAGTTGTGAGGAATTTATAATGAGAAATGAAAAAGTCAGGGTGCTTCAAGTGCCTGTCATAAAGAGACTGAGTAGGACCCAAAGAATGAGCCAGGTGAAAAGTGGAGTGAGGATGGGGAAAAGAACAGTCTGTGTGAAAGTTCTGAGAAAGAAAGCAGGTTTGAGGAACTTGAAGAAATTCAGGGAAGAAAAGGAGTTCTGAGAGCAAGAAAGCAACAAAAACGAGACTGGAGATTGAGGCAAGATTCTTAGCTTTTTCTGCTACAAATGGACTCTAGATGGGCTATATGTCTTTGGATGTTGTGACAGGTAATGTTGGTGTCATGCGGGTGTCATGTGGGGTCCCAGGTCCCACACCCCACGTAAGAACGCAAGACATGGTGAGGCCAAAAAGGAACACCCATGGGGCCATAGGTAGGGGAGTCATACCACTATAGTCTTGCTGGCGGCTGGGTTGGAGACACAGGAAGCAGGAGCCAAACGATCCTCAATCCGCCATCCACTTCTCTGCCAACCAACCCCACTTGCTAACTGCAATCCACCATGCTAACTGCAATCCACTCTTGCTAGCTCAGCCACCATCTTCTTGCTAGCCCCCATTTTCTGCTAGCGTAGCCACAGCAGTTATATTAGTGGCCAATGTCTCACTGGTTACAGCTGATGGCCAACTAGCCACAGCTGATAGCCATCCAATCACAGTTGATGGCCATTTACTAGCTGACCCAGCACCTTCCCACGTGAGGGTGAGAGCCTGGCAACTGCACTCCTGGCTCTGTCCCCACAGTTGGTCACTTCCATGGGGCATCTTGTCTTCATCCTAAGGGCCATGGGAAGTCATTGAAGGTTTCTAAGTTTAATTGATCTTAGACTACTAGATGCTTTTTAAATTTCCCAATGGCCAACACACTAAAACCAAACAAACAAATAGAAAAAACCCTCAGCCTATTTAAGAAACCTGGACTCAAGAAAAAACTAGACATGTATGGATGCAGCAGATGAAGCATTTCCACTCTGCATCTGCACAGAAAGCTAGGCAGTCCTTCTGAGAGGCTGAAAAGTAATTGCGCTTTTACTCTGGATCCCTATGTTAACCTCAAGGACAGTGGTTTTGCAGTCTCTATTTCCTAATTGAAGGCACAAGAAGTTAAAACTAGATTAGAGACAATTAGACCCTAGACGAGAAGGAGCTCTGTGGGTGGTTGGGAAGGGAGTAGGAAGAACCAGTTGGGAAAGTGTTTCCCAAATGGTGTGGCATTCTTTGACTCATATTGTAAGTGGGAGTTTCTTGGAGCAAGTCTATGTGTGCTCCTGGTGGTACCCACCTGGAGGGTGGGCAGATGAAATGAGGTTAAACACACACACACACTCACACACACACACACACACACACACACACACACACACACACACACACATATACACCACTGACAGCCAATCAAGAATACCTTTTTCTCAAGCCAAAGTATTTCATAGGCCAGAATTGAAGATGTCTTATTTGAGCAACCACTTTTTTGTCCTAGTCTGGATCTAGATACTGTGAGAGAAACATGGGGAACATGTGACCTTGCATTTAAGGAGCTTCCAAGTCTATCTGAGAAGTTTGGTGTGCCTGGGGCACAAAGGTAGAGAAGGGGACTAGTGAGGGTTGAGCTCAATAGGTGTCCAGAAGCCAGGCTGAGGAGCTCTGACTCCATCCCAGGGCACTGGGGAACCATGGAAAATGATATACAGGAAAAAGGTATGGAGAGGTTTGGGTTTTAGAAGGATATATCTGGCCTCTGTGGGGAGGGTAAGTGAGGGGGCATGACAAGAAGCAATGTAGGAGGGGCTCAGTCAGAGACTGTGAAGAGAGCTGGAGGTGTCTATGACCATTAGGAGGAAGCCGGGGAAGAGAGGCCAGTTTAGGCAGAAAAAAAATGATTGATTTCACCCTCTTCATCCACCAAACAGCCATTGTTTTGATTAGTCATTGATTCATTCAATCAACAAATAATTATTTTGCATCTGCTCTGTGCAGAGCACCATGTTAGAGGATATTAAGAGGAATAAGGATGATGCTATTCCAGTCTTCAAGGGACTTGATTAACTAATTTCAAATGGGTGGAACAGTCGATAGCTGCTCTAGGATTTTAGAGATAGTTCTGATCAGTGGAGAGGCAGATGATTTAAGAAACAACAGAAGGCAAGGTGAATGTGCATGAACTCTGAGGAGAGACACAGTAAAAGGCATTGCTAGGCAGAAGTGAAGTGGGTATAATAGAAAGTACTAGAAGATAAGTTTGGATGGGAAGGGTATAGTGTCTATGCATGTACGGTATATGTAGGTGTGTTAGGGTGTGTATGTGTGTGTGCAAGTGTGTGTGTGTGTGTGCATATACACATGGGCACATGTACATAATGCAACCATAAACCTTAGCAGCAACAGATATTTCTAAAACATATACACAGAGAGATAGAGAGAGACAGGGGGAAGACTTTGGCGGGATGAAAACTTGGGTCTTTTGAATTTTCTACTATATGGCATCTATATATGGTGGATTAGCCTAATGAAGTCACATTTGTCTGGCAAACTTAATTTTACCATTCAAGGATTTACCTGGAGGTCTTAAAGCCATTAGGATGAAGAACATGAAGGAGGATCCTTGCTCTGCCGGACATTTCCCTGGAAGGACGGAGCAGCAGTAGTCTGAACCCCACCCCCTAGTACTCAGCTTAGTGCCTGACCTCCTTCACTGAAGCCCAAATTGCTCTGAGAAAAGGGTCTCCCTGGGAGTGGTAAGGGCCATTAGGTCCTCCAAGCATATGCCCAACGACTCATGAGCCCCCTTACTGCCTTTTCAACATCCTTGTTTCTCAGGCTATACGTGATTAAGTTGACCATGAAAGTGAACACAGTGTTGAGTAGGGAGAAGATCTTGTTGAGGGCAGTAACCTGAGTTGCTATGGGACTGGCATACATTATTCCCAATGTTCCATAATACAGAGTGACCATTATGAGATGGGAGGAGTAGATGGATAAGGCCTGTTGCTTATCCGTAACTGACAGAATTCTGAGGACAGCAGCAACAATGTGGATATTTCAGGTTACAGTGAGCAAGGAGGACGCCATGCTGACAAAGGAGACCAGGAGTAGGTGGTTTTCTCCACCATCTCAGGATCTGAACAGCCCAAATTCAGCATGGGATCCAGGTCACAGAAGAAGTGGTCATCTCAAAGGCTGCTCAGAATGACAGTGGAAAGTCATGGTGACAGTGACCACAGGGCTTAGGAATCTACCCAGTCAAGACCCACCTGCAAGCAGGATGCACGTGTGGAAGTTCATGAGAAATGGTTAATGAGACATGGCTGCCAGCAGAAAGCACTCAACTGCTGCCATGGAACCAAAGAAGTAAAACTGGGCCATACAACCTGCAAAATAAATCACCTCAGGACCTGAGAGAAGAGTGCATCATATTAGGGGCAATGGAATTAATGTACCAGATCTCAAGAAAGGAGAAAATGAACAGAAAGAAGTGCATGGGTGCGGGGGGGTTGGGGGTGGGAGGGGTTGATGTCTGCGATCAAGGGAATGACTGTAAGGATGAGAATGTTCCCCAGTAAAGTTACTACATAGATTCCCCGAAATCTCCCTAAAAGAGAAAACTGTAACCCATGGAGACTCCCAAATCCCAGGAGGAAAAATTCTTTGATCACTGTCAGATTAACCATATCTGTGAGATCCACACATTAGACCTGAGTAAAAGAGAGAAATATAGCCAACTGCAAAAAGAACCATGCTCCTAGAGGGAAGCAATAGCACCAGAAATGCAATATAGTACAAAACTCAAAGACCTTTTCTTTTCTGGAACAAAGTTTCTGTTTTGTTCTACTAGGTGTATTTACCAAATAGTTATAGCGGAATCAGAAACTATGCCCTAGAGAGTGAACAGAGAGGGTGTCTCCTCCGTTCTTTTCCACTCTTTCCCTTGACATAACTGGTGATGAATCTACCTTTGGGAATCTCACAGTGGGAGGTAAATACCTCTTAATGGGGACATGGTGTAGAAGCTTCTCTGAACTTCTGAAGCTCATCTTTTAAGATTCAATCGAAATGTGAGTTCAAAATCCTAAAATAGCACCAGAATTCAGACGACCACATCTGTCCCTGAGCCCCTAAATCAGGGTGAGTTTCACCTAGAATGTAATTGGAGGGAGGAGGGGGAGAGAGCTATTGATCTTAAAGTACCTGTAAGAAAAATAAGAGCTTCTGCCAGGCTCTGGGGACATGCAGCTGATTGCTTTCATGGCATCAAATTCCTATGGAAATTGGGGGGAAATGTATGTAAAGTTATTCACTCAAAATGTTAGAGAAAAATAATGTTCCATCCTTCATAAATGAAAATGACATTCCTGACTCACAAGCAGTAGGATGTGCATTTAGAGTTATTTTTTTCTAGCAGCAGGGATAGGTTAGCAGTGAGTCATAGATGCAGCTTCCCCTCCCCCTCAAGCACCCCCCTAGAGCTCAAAGACCATATTTGTGAAAGGGTTGTCTGGTTTTAGCACCCGGGTTGTGAAAGGATTAAAAATTGGTCTGTGTTATATCCTAAATTAGGGGAAAGTGTAAAGCCAGAGTTAGGGGCTCAGTTCAGTTGTTCTAGGCTGAAGTCTCAGTCTGTGGCCAGGGAATAAAGCAAAACCATCTTTGCTGTTTTGCTTTGAGTAATGACAAAGTGTCCCTAAATTGTTTTTAGTTTTTAAAAAGTTAAATCCTATTTTAAATTTACTCAGGGAACAGGCTATTCAGAGGAATCTTATTAAGAATGTTCTGTGGCATGAAAGAATTTCTCCATAATTTACCCTCTGTACCAATCTGTATTGTTAATACACTAAGTTTGTGTAAAGGAAGGTCTACCTATAATGGGGATATCCAGGACATTTAGGGTGCCTAAGGTAGTACTGAATATAATTATAGCGTATAAGGAAAATCAATCAGCAACTAGAGTTGTCCCTGGGGGTGACAGCTGCTTCATCATTGGGGGATTAAACTGTCCTGTTACTATTTCTCCTTGTCTTCAGAGACTGCCAGCCAGCATTCAGAACTGAAATTAACATCATTAGATTTTTATCATTCAATCCCAAGACTCATTAATTAATAATGAAATAAACTTGATTTCCCCTTTTGGCTTACTGGCATGCTGCTTGGTGCCTCCAAATTCAAAGACAAACCAGCCTCCCTAAATCATTTCCCATCCTCTCTTTTCTTGCAGTGAAGACAGATTAATGTCAATGCAAAAGAGAGGCGTCAGCTCAGAATTCTATTCATTTTATATTCATTCATTTATTCACTCACCATGTATTTTTGGACACCTACTATGTGTCATATATTGGGTTAGGTAGGCATTGAGAATAAAATTATGAGCAAGAAAGTCATGGTCTCAATTATTACAGAGGTTATATCCTGTAGCAGAGGTGATCTTAAAAATAACTTTAAAATTACTATTGTGATAAACGTTATGAGGGAGAAATATAAGGTCTTAATACAAAGAAGGACATGCCTGGAGAGGTGACCTAGTTTTGGTGCAATAGTAAAAAAGATATCTCTGAGGAGGAAGTCATATTTAAGCTGAGATTAGATGGATATGGAGTAGCTGCCTATGAGAACAATCAGAGGGGAGGTATTATAGGTAGAGAGATAGCATGTGATTGAGGCACAGACGTAAATACTGGAAGAATTAAAACAAGCAAACCATACTGACAATTGTGGCTGGAAGGCAACAGGTGAGGGAAGAGTGATAGGAGGGGAGTTTGTAGAAGGCATGATCTGATTTACATTTTGAAAAGGTCCCTCAGGCTACTATATAAAGAATGACCTGTAAGGGGCTAAAAGGGAACATGAAAAAGCAGGTGAAGAGGCTAATACAGTAACCCAGGTAAGAGATGATGGCTAGGATCAAGCTGGGATAGAGTATGGTGAATTAATTTTAGGGGTTTTACATAGCAGAATTGGTGTATCTTCTTGTATTTTTCTGTATACATATTACACTTTAATGAAAAGTTTACTCTAATGAAATGACATGGATTGTGAAATTACTGTCTGGTCTTAGCCAGATGAATTGCATTCAAAGAAGGCATGGAGGACAAGAGGAATTAAGGATGAATGCCAGATTTTTGGTTTAAACAACTGCATGGATAACTTCATGTCTTTTCCTAAAATGGGAAGACAAAGTAAGTAATTTAATTTCGGGGGAGGGGATTTTCTTTTGTCTTCCTTCCTTTTTTCCTTCCTTCCTTCCTTCCTTCCTTCCTTCCTTCCTTCCTTCCTTCCTTCCTTTTTTTCCCCCCTGTTAGATCTAGTGGTTTATAATCCATTGCTGGGGTGACAGTTTCAATCTTCATATGGGTCACTAATCTGGTGACAGACAGAGTCCCCACCCTGAGAGACAGAGCTCTTACTCTGGCCACATAACAAGCTCTTAAGCCAAAGTCTGACAAACACTTGTCCTTGGTCTTAAAAGGGAACAGGGAAGAGTTCACTGTAACTTTTACTTACCCTGTGGAAATTGCTCAAAGGCCAGGGTTAGCAACCTATGTCAGGAGCATCCTCTGCATAGGAAGCACAGCACAATTCTATGGGGACTGTTAGACTCTCTTCAATGAGAGTCTCTGCAAAACCATCATTAATGGCAATCCAACTACCCAAAGCTTTCAATTATCTGATTTTTTTTTATAAATTCTGTTTTGTCTCATTTTGCTTTTGTGTAAAAGAGACAGCTAATGAAATGAGCTCAATCACAAAACAATTTTTAGGAGATGAAATGGGCTCAGAATACTCTTCTCCATTTTCATTTATAGTTCTGGCCAATCAGAATTAATACCCCAAATAATGACCAGAGGCTCTGAATAATCCTCTATCATTAAAGAGTGATTCAAGTATATCATTATACTTGATTTACTAAGTTGGGACAGTGGACTCAGAGAGCAAAATTTTTGTTTTTAGCAAAGACAATTGACAATAGCTTTGCTCTTAAACTTCAATTACCCAGAAAATCTAATTAAACATATACCCTTTATTCTCTTGTATTCCCTTAATCAGTATTTGCCTTGGTATTAATTCTTCTATGTCCTTATAATCACCAGAATGTATTCATTAGAATGGAAAATCTTTTGGTGCCCAATATAAAATAAAAACTGAAAAATTTACCTCCCCCTTACCTCCCAGATGCTAATAGTTGCAAAAGTACAATCATCAAACTGAAAGTGTAGCAGCAGCATAACTAAGGAGTGAGAGACTAGCTATAGAAGCCCAAACTGTTTACCTCTTCTAGAGATAATCCAGGAAAATCTCTGGAAAAAAAAGGGGTAGTGAGGAGGAATCTGAAGAATGGCTAAAGATTAACTGCTAAAAGAGAAAAGTATACAGCTTGGTAAGGAGAGCAGTGATTTGGCTATACCAATCAGATACGATATGATTCAGCAATCCCACTTGTACGTGTATATCCAAAGGAAATAAGATCACTATCTCAAAGAGATGCCTGCATCCCCATGTTCTTTGAGGCATTATTCATAATAGGCAATATATGGAAACAAACTAAATGTCCATTGATGAAAGAATGGATAAAGAAAATGTGGTATATATTATACATATAGAGCAATATTATTCAGCCTTAAAAAAGGAGGAATTCTTGCCATTTACAAGAATATGAATGAACCTAGAAGGCATTATGCTGAGTGAAATAAATCAGGCAGAGAAAGACAAATACTGTATGATCTCAATTATATGTGAAATTTTAAAAAGATGAGCTCATAGAATCAGAGAGTAGAACCATGGTTAGTTACAAGGGGCTGGAGGCAGGAGGTGGGGGTGGTGGATAGGTTGATGTTGGTCAAAGGATACAAATTTTCAGTTATAAGATGAATAAACTATGGGAATCTAATGTACAGCACGGTGACTATAGTTAATAATACTGCATTGTATACTTGAAATTGGCTAAAAGAGTAGATTTTAAGTGTTCTCACCACAAAAAAAGGAGGCAACTATGTGAGGTGATGGATGTGTTAATTTACTTGATTGTGGTAATTATTTCATAATGCATATCTATATTAATCATCATCTTGTACATCCTAACAAATCGGACACCTAGTGCTCTTTCATCTTCCAAACCCCCAACTCTATCCATTAAAAAACTAGGTTTTTACAATATTATTGACTATATTCACAATACTGTACTTCACATCCCTGTGACTAATTTGTAACTACCAACATGTACTTCTTAATCCCTTCACCTTTCTCACACAGCTCTCCAAACCCTCTCCCATCTAGTGTAAGATGGGTACTAGACTCATCAGGGAGATCACTTCATAAATTATATAAATGCCTAACCACCACACTGTACACCTGAAACTAATATAAAATAATATTGAATGTCAACTATAATTAAAAATATATAGTCATGGGATGTAAAGTACTGCATAGGGAATATAATCAATGGTGTGGTATATGTATGAGGTGTGATCAAACAATATGGTGAATGTTTAAATAAAAAAAATATTACAGTAAAAGACATATTGACATTAATCTCCCTCAAAATACTCCCCCTCGCTTCGAGCACACTTATCCCATCATTCTTGCCACTTTCTGAAGCAGTTCTGGAAGTCCTCTTTCCTGAGTGTCTTTAGTTGTGCTGTCATGGCTGCCTCAATGTCTTGAATCATTTTGACTTTGGGAAGAGCCAGAAGTCGCACTGTGCCAGATCCAGTGAATAAGGTGGATGAGGACCCACTGTAATGTTTTTATTTGACAGAAATTGCCGTACTAGAAGTGATGTGTGACACAGAGCCTTTCCATCATGATCAAAACATACAGTGAATGCTGCTGCTGAGTGCCATCCAACAGAAAGCCAGGGATCTTCAACAAGTGAAGCGGCGTATCAAACTTTAGTAACAGTGTGTGACAAGTTTCAACTTGTTTGGTTCAGTCAGTCAGGTGTGAGTTGTGGTTGAGAGAAGATGTGTTTTAAAGTGTGCCATAAATCATGGATCACAAATGACACATTAACATGAAATGGGCAACAATTTTACCCTCCATCATGACAACGCTCTGTGTCACACATCACTTCTGGTACAGGAATTTCTGTCAAATAAAAACATTACAGTGTGTCCTCATCCACCTTATTTCCTGGACCTGGCACCGTGCGACTTCTGGCTCTTCCCCAAAGTCAAAATGACCATGATAGGTAAACGTTTTGAATCAAGGCAGTCACGATAGTGCAACTAAAGCCACTCCCAAAAGAGGACTTCCAGAACTGCTTCAGAAAGTGGCAAGAATGATGGGGTAAGTGTGTTCGAAGTGAGGGGGAGTATTTTGAGGGGGATTAATGGCAATGTGTCTTTTACTACAATATTTTTTTAAATTTAACCATTCACTGTATTTGTTGATCACCCTCATACAGTGTCAGATGGGGAGTAGACTTGCTGGGGTTATTGCTTTGTAAGGTGTGTAAATATCTAATCATTATGTTGTTTTGTACAGCTGAAACTTATTTGTAATACAAAATAAAAATAAATAAATTTTTGCTCCATTGAAGACACTGATAAGACAATGAAAAGACAAGCCACAAGGAGAACATTTTCAAATCACTTAGTCAACAAAGGATTTATATTCAGAACATATAAAGAATTATTGCAACTAAATAATCAGAAATATGGCTCAGTTAAAACAAATGGATGAAAGATGAAAAGACACTTCACCCAAGAAAATACATGGGTGACAAATAAGCACATTAAAAGGCACCCAGCCTCATTAGTCATGAGGGAAATGCAAATTAAAAATACAATGAGATACCACTATTATTACAGTTTTTAAAAAATATGGACAGTAATAAATGTTGAAAATGTAGAAGTTGTAGTATATATACACAATGGAATACTATTCGGCGGTAAGAAAAGATGATATAGGAACATTTATGACAACATGGATGGATCTTGAGAGTGTAATGCTGAGCGAAATAAGTCAGACAGAAAAAGCAGAGAACCATGTGATTTCACTGATATGTGGTATATAAACCAAAAACAACAAAAGAACAAGACAAACAAATGAGAAACAGAAACTCATAGACACAGACAATAGTTTAGTGGTTACCAGAGGGTAAGGGGGGTGGGGGGTGGGAGATGAGAGTAAGGGGGATCAAATATATGGTGATGGAAGGAGAATTGACTCTGGGTGGTGAACATACAATGGGATTTATAGATGATGTAATACAGAATTGTACACCTGAAATCTATGTAATTTTACTGACAATTGTCACCCCAATAAATTTAATAAAATAAAATTTAAAAAAAAAAAAGAAAAAAAGAAAAGAAAATGTGGTACAACACGAATTCTCAAACATTGTTGGTGAGAATGCAAAGTGGTCCAGTCACTTTGGAAAGCAGTTTGTCAGTTTCTTATAAAGTTCAACATAGACTCACTACATAATTCAGCAATTGTACTACCAGGTATATACCCAAGATAAATGAAAACCTGTGGTCACACAAACTCTGGTACATAAATAGTTTTAGGAGCTTTATTCATAATTACCAAAAAATGGAAGCAATTGAGATGCTCTTTAAACAGTGAATGGATAAACAAACTGTGGTACAACCATACAGAGGACAGTCAGCTCTGAAAAGGAATGACTTACTAATTTGCACAAAAATGTGGGTGAATCTGAAAGAGATTTTGCTAAATAAAAGACAGCAGACACAGAAAGCTACATACTGTATGATTCTATTTATGTGATATTTTGGAAAAGGCCAATAAGTTTTCAGAATAAAATTAGAGTCAATAGGTAAAAAAAAAAAAAAAAAAAAAAAAAAAATAGGCAGCAAACACATAACATTCAAATGTGCTCTTAGAACCTTATTCTCCCTGAAGTTATACAAGGCTGATATCAGGGGCAATTGTTTAATGATAGATATCACAGAAGATCATCTTAATAGTCCAATTCTCACTATTTCTGTCATCCCTTGGTACAAATACAGATAAACCTGCTCCTGAAAGTGATATCTGAGAGAGACTAGGCTGGCGAGCAGAAAAACCAGCCAGAGCCATGGTCTTTGAAAGGACAGAGAAGAGAAGGAATGCTTAACTGGTACTATACTAGCTCTTCTACCAATAGAGGAAGTTGATTTTTTTCCCCAGCTCTCTTTGTAAGTAGTGTCTCTCTTGAATAATTGAAGTTTGTGCCTTGCAGCAGGAAAATTTGGTTTAAAAGTTTAATTTTCCTTTGAACACAAGTGGTGGAACATTATAGACAGCTCACTTTTTAAAAGAATTGCACATTAATGTGAGAAACCCCAGGGTGTCCAGGGGAATGATTTTGTTATTTGTGTTTTTGCACCTTGAGACCTGGAGAAAGGCATCATTGAAACCTAGAGACAGGCATTGCTGAGATGCCTGAAACAAGCATTATTGAGACCCAGAAACAGACTGGGAGATAGGCATTATTGACCCTGGTGACAGATTTTTCTAATTCAAGTATATTCTTTGGCACCAAATATTTTTTCCTCCTGTTCTGTTCAATTTGTCAACACAACAGAGGATGAAAGGGACCAGAAAATACCTTGGGCCAAGTGATATGTGATGAGTCACTATGTAACATATCTAGCCTAAATGTGAAGAATGGCAGCAATTATCCTGGTAAGTTGTGCAAAGAAGAATGGGCTCATACTTTTGGTCCCAACTGTCAAAATATTTCATATAAAAATTTTGGTATCTAAATAATCTGTATAAATACCTAAATTTCTTATTTACTCTACTAATATAGACTCTAGTTATGGCTATTGCTTTATACCAAACATCTAAAATAATTAGAATTCAGAAAACATTCCGTTAATAAACCATTCTAGAAAAATAAAAGGTCTCCACAATGCCAAATGCCCAGTTTGAATGTGGAGTTTACTTTTCACCAGTCCATATATATATATGGACTGGCAGTTAAGTTCAAGAATTTATGCAACAATGTTGCTAACCTTTTTGGATATCAAAGGGATTATTCATTATAAATTTGTACCAATTGGACAAACAGTTAACTAAGTTTACTATTTGGAAGTGCTGAAAAGGTTGCATGGAAAAGTTAGACGACCTGAACTTTTCACCAACAATTCATGGCTCTCTTGCATCGCGACAATGCACCAGCTCACACGGCACGGGCTGTGAGGGAGTTTTTAGGCAGTAAACAAATAACTGTATTGGAACACCCTTCCTATTCACCCGATCTGGTCCCCAATGACTTCTTTCTTTACCTGAAAATAAAGGAAATATTGAAAGGAAGACATTTTGATGACATTCAGGACATCAAGAGTAATACGATGACAGCTCTGATGGCCATTCCAGGAAAAGAGTTCCAACATTGCTTTGAAGGGTAGACTAGGTGCTGGCGTTAATGCATAGTTTCCCAAGGGGAGTACTTCAAAGGTGACCGTAGTGATACTCAGCAATGAGGTATGTAGCACGTTTTCTAGGATGCGTTGGCAAACTTCACTGTCAGACCTCGCGCGTGCATGTATGTATACGTGTTTCCCCGAAAACAAGACCTAGCCAGATAATCAGCTCTAATGCGTTTTTTGGAGCAAAAATTAATATAAGATCCGGTCTTGACTTCCGGAAAAATGGCAGAGTGAGGTGAGCCTCTGTAAAGGTCCCCTGGAATTTACAAAGAATCGAACAACAAAAACTCCACAAAGGACTCCCTGCACAGCAGACAGGCAACACGAAGAGGCCCACTACCGACTGAAATCACCTACAGGTGGAAGATTCGCGCGAGTGGAGGGAGGAGGGAAGGGAGAAGCGCGGAGACGGAGCCGCGCGGGCGCAGGATGCAGACCTAGCTCAGTGCGCCGAGCTCGCTGCTTCCCGGAACTACCGCAGCTGCGGGAGATCGGACTGCTAGGGCTCCGCCAGGGCTCCACAGGGCTGAGGGGACAGCATATAACACGGCTGAACCCAACGCTCACGGCAGAGACCTCGGAGAAAAGACTGAGGGAAAAAGGCTGAAAACGGTGGTTTAAGCCCGCACTGCCGAGCAGAGAACGGAGCCTTAGGCACTGAGACTAGCCGCCCCCTCCCTCCCCTCCCAGAGCTCGCCCCGCCCCCACCTGCCCGGTGCTAGAAGCGAAACAGTAGCAGTGTCAGATCAAAACAACAGAAAATTTGCTGTTTTGAGAACTGTGGACCGCAAACACAAATTCACAGCCCAACTAGTTCCAGCAAAGGGGAGAGAGCTGTGGAAGCAGGACCGGCTGTGGTGGTGGTCGCCGCCATTGCTCTGGGCCACCTCTCACAACTCACCCCGCCCCTGACCCCACCTATCTGGGCGGATCCCTGCAGGAGTAAACAGAACTGCTGAAATATACGGGCTCTGAATCAGGAGCTGGAAGAGCTTTCGAACATCAAAAGCTCTCCGATACCCTCCGGGACACTGCGCCCTGTGACCTAGACGAACTATTAACAGAGGAGAAGCCCGTCTCCCAGGGAATCCCCCCATTGTGTGAGAAGTTGGAATAGTGCAGAGAAAATATAGCACTACCGTGTGGGAGAAGAAAAATAAGTTGCAGTTGGAGAAATAATAAAACATTCTACCAACAAGTACTGGCAAACAAAAGAAAGACCGCTTTCTATCAACCTGTTGCAGAAGTCACTCCTGTAGATGTCTAGGAAGAGAAATAGTAAACCAGTAATCGCTATGAATAACCAAGGCAACAAGATAGCTCAGAAAGAAAATGAAAAATCTCCAGAGAAGGCACTTAAAGATACAGAAATATGTGACTTAAATGACAGAGAATTCAAGATTGCAGTTCTGAAAAAACTCAACGAGATACAAGAAAACACAGATAGGCAGTTAAAGGAACTCAGAAACTCAATCAAAGAACAGCATGAGCATTTTACGAAAGAGATTGAAATCTTAAAAAAGAACCAAATAGAATTTCTGGAGATTAAGAACTCAATAGAAGAAATTAAGAATGAAATAACCAGCTTAGGTAGTAGAGTTGACCAGATGGAGCAAAGAATCAGTGACATCGAAGATAGAAACCTGGAAATGACACAAATAGAAGAAGAAAGAGACTTGAGACTTAAAAGAAATGAAAGAACTCTACAAGAACTTTCTGACTCCATCAGAAAGAGCAATATAAGAATAATGGGCATACCAGAAGGAGAAGAAAGAGAGAAGGAACAGAGAATATATTCAAACAAATTGTCGATGAGAACTTCCCAAATTTGTGGACAGAACTGGACCCTCGAATCCAAGAAGCAAATAGAACACCTAGTTACCTCAATCCCAACAGACCTTCTCCAAGGCACATTGTATTGAAGCTGTCTAAAATCAACGACAAAGAAAGAATCCTCAAGGCAGCCAGGGAAAAGAAGACGGTAACTTACAAAGGAAAGCCCATTAGATTATCATCAGATTTTTCAGCAGAAACTCTACAAGCCAGGAGGAGTGGAACCAAATATTCAAACTATTGAAAGAGAGAAACCATGAGCCAAGAATAATATATCCAGCAAAGATATCCTTTAGATATGAAGGAGGAATAAAGACCTTTCCAGACATACAGAAGCTGAGGGAATTTTCTAATACACGACCTGCACTACAAGAAATACTAAAGGAGGCTATTCGACCACCATCAACAGGGACAATTTGTGGCAACCAAAACTCAAAAAGGGGGAGAGTAAAGGCCTGAACCGGAATATGGGAATGGAGAAAGTAAGCGTGCTGAAGAAAATGGAATACTCTAAATATCAAACTTTCTTTTACATAAACTTAAGGGTAACCACTCAAAATAAATCCAGAATTGAAATATATACTGAAATAAAAGAAGAAACAGAGGGAAACATCATAGAATACCACCACACAGAAATAATAGACAACAACAAAAAGGCAAAGAAACAATGGAGACACAGCCTTACCAGAAAACTAAAGATAGAATGACAGGAAATCCTCACATATCAATAATCACCCTAAATGTAAATGGACTGAACTCACCAATAAAAAGGCACAGAGTAGCAGATTGGATCAAAAAACTAAACCCAACCATATGCTGTCTCCAAGAGACACATCTCAGCTACAAGGACAAGCATAGACTCAAAGTGAAAGGGTGGAAATTGACACTCCAAGCAAATGGTACCCAGAGAAAATCAGGTGTAGCCATAATGATATCAGATGAAACAGACTTCAAGGTGAAAAAGATAACAAGAGACAAAGATGGACATTTCATAATGGTGAAGGGACTGAACAACAAGAAGACATAACAGTCATCAATATTTATGCCCCCAATCAGGGAGCACCGAAATACACCAAGCAACTACTAACAGAACTAAAGGGAGAAATTGACCAAAACACAATTATACTAGGGGACTTAAATACATCATTGACAGCTATGGATAGATCATCCAAACAGAAAATAAATAACGAAATAGTAGCCCTAAATGACACATTAGATGAAATGGACATAATTGACATTTATAGAGCACTTCATCCTAAAACATCAGACTATACATTCTTTTCTAGTGTACATGGAACATTCTCAAGGATAGACCATATATTGGGACATAAAATCAGTCTCAACAAATTTAAGAAGATTGAAATCATACCATGCATATTCTCTGATCACAAGGCTTTGAAATTGGATATCAACTGTAAAAAGAAAGCGGGAAAAACACAAATACATGGAGATTAAACAACATACTTTTAAAGAAGGACTGGGTCAAAGAAGAAATTAGAGGAGAGATCAAAAGATACATAGAAACAAATGACAATGAAAATACATCCTACCAAAATTTTTGGGATGCAGCGAAAGCAGTTTTAAGAGGGAAATTTATCTCATTACAGGCCTATCTCAAGAAACAAGAAAACTCCCAAATAAATAACCTCATGTTACACCTTAAAGAACTAGAAAAAGAAGAACAAGTAAAACCCAAGGTCAGCAGAAGAAAGGAAATAACAAAAATTAGAGCAGAACTAAATGAAATAGAGAACAAAAAGACAATAGAAAAATTAATGTGACAAAGAGCTGGTTCTTTGAAAAGATTAACAAAATTGACAAACCCTTGGCTAGACTTACTAAGATAAAAGAGAGAAGACACTGATTAACAAAATCAGAAACGTAAAAGGGAAGTTATCACGGACACCACAGAAATACAAAGGATCATCCAAGAATACTATGAAGGACTATATGCCACCAAATTCAACAACCTAGAAGAAATGGACAAGTTCTTAGAAACATATAGCCTTCAAGGCTGAACCATGAAGAACTGGAAAATCTAAACAGACCGATCACCAGTAACTAAATTGAATCAGTCATCCAAAACCTTCCCAAAAGCAAAAGTCCGGGACCAGATGGCTTCACTAGTGAATTCTACCAAACCTTCAAAGAGGATCTAATACCAATTCTGCACAAACTCTTCCAAAAATTGAAGAAGAGACAGTACTCCCTAACTCATTTTATGAGGCCAACATTACCCTGATACCAAAACCTGGTAAGGACAGCACAAAAAAGAAAACTACAGACCAATATCTCTAATGAATACCGATGCAAAAATCCTAAATAAAATTCTAGCAAATCGAATACAACAATGCATTAAAAAGATTATTCATCACGACCAAGTGGGGTTCATCCCGGGGCACAAGGATGGTTCAACATCCAAATCCATCAATGTGATACATCACATAAACAAAATAAAGGACAAAAATCATATGATTATATCAATTGATGCAGAAAAAGCATTTGACAAGATACAACATCCATTTATGATTAAAACACTTAATAAAATGGGTATAGAAGGAAAATACCTTAACATAATAAAGGCCATATATGACAAGCCCTCTGCTAATCTCATAATTAATGGAGAAAACTGAAGCCCTTTGCTCTACGTTCAGGAACACGACAGGGATGTCCCCTATCACCTCTGCTTTTCAACATAGTGTTGGAAGTCCTTGCCAGAGCAATCAGGCAAGAGAAAGAAATAAAAGGCATCCAAATTGGGAATGAAGAAGTTAAATTATCACTCTTTGCAGATGACATGATGCTATATATAGAAAACCCTAAAGACTCCACCAAAAAGCTATTAGAAACAATCAACGAATACAGTAAAGTTGCTGGCTACAAAATCAACGCACAAAAGTCCATTGCCTTCCTATATACTAACAATGAAATCTCAGAAAAAGAAATACAAAAAACAATTCCTTTTGCAATTGCAGCAAAAAGAATAAAATACCTAGGAATAAACTTAACCAAGGATGTGAAAGACCTATATGCTGAAAACTATAAGACATTTTTGAAAGAAATTGAAGAAGACACAAAGAAATGGAAAGACATTCCGTGCTCATGGATTGGAAGAATCAACATAGTTAAAATGGCCATATTACCCAAAGCAATATACAGATTCAATGCAATCCCCATCAAAATCCCAATGGCATATTTTAAAGAAATAGAACAAAAATCATCAGATTTGTTTGGAACCACAAAAGACCCCGAATAGCCAAAGCAATCTTAAGAAAAAGAACAATAATGGAGGTATCACACTTCCTGACTTTGGCTTGTACTACAGGGCTACAATAATCAAAACAGCATGGTATTGGCAGAAAAACAGACACATAGACCAATGGAATAGAATTGAGAACCCAGAAATAAAACCACATAAATATGGACAGATAATTTTTGACAAAGAAGCTAAAACATACAATGGAGCAAAGACAGCCTCTTCAATAAATGGTGCTGGGAGAATTGGATAGCCACGTGCAAAAGAATGAAACTGGACTGCTATTTGTCACCATGTACCAAAGTTAATTCAAAATGGATCAAAGACTTAAGCATAAGACCTGACACAATAAACTGCATAGAAGAAAACATAGGTACTAAACTTATGGACCTTGGGTTCAAAGAGCATTTTATGAACTTGACTCCAAAGGCAATGGAAGTAAAAGCTAAAATAAACGAATGGGACTATATGAAACTTAAAAGCTTCTGCACAGCAAAAGAAACCATTGACAAAATAAAGAGGCCACCAACTGAATGGGAGAAGATTTTTGCAAACAGTGCCTCCGATAAGGGGCTAGTATCCAGAATATACAAGGAACTCATGCAACTCAACAACAAAAAACAAACAACCCAATTGAAAAATGGGCAGAGGACTTGAAGAGACATTTCTCCAAAGAGGACATACAAATGGCAAATAGACATATGAAAAAATGCTCAACATCACTAATCATCAGAGAAATGCAAATCAAAACCACAATGAGATATCACCTCACCCCAGTCAGAATGGCTATCATCAACAAGACAAATAGTAACAAATGTTGGAGAGGCTGTGGAGAAAAAGGAACCCTCATACACTGTTGGTGGGAATGCAGACTGGTGCAGCCGTTATGGAAGGCAGTGTGGAGGTTCCTCAAAGAATTACGAATAGAATTGCCATATGACCCAGCAATCCCTCTCCTGGGTATCTACCCAAAAATCTGAAAACATTTAGAGATAAAGACACGTGTGCTCCAATGTTCATTGCAGCTTTGTTTACGGTGGCCAAGACATGGAAACAACCAAAATGTCCTTCGATAGATGAATGGATAAAGAAGTTGTGGTATATATACACAATGGAATACTATTCGCAGTAAGAAAAGATGATATAGGAACATTTGTGACAACATGGATGGATCTTGAGAGAGTAATGCTGAGCGAAACAAGTCAGACAGAAAAAGCAGAGAACCATGTGATTTCACTGATATGTGGTATATAAACCAAAAACAACAAAAGAACAAGACAAACAAATGAGAAACAGAAACTCATAGACACAGACAATAGTTTAGTGGTTGCCAGAGGGTAAGGGGGGTGGGGGGTGGGGGTTGGGAGATGAGGGTAAGGGGGATCGAATATATGGTGATGGAAGGAGAACTGACTCTGGGTGATGAACACACAATGGGATTTATAGATGATATAATACAGAATTGTACACCTGAAATCTATGTAATTTTACTAATAATTGTCACCCCAATAAATTTAATAAAATAAAATTAAAAAAAAAAAAAAAAAAAGGAAAGAAATATCCGGTCTTATTTTAATATAAGACTGGGTCTTTATAATATAATATAATGTAATGTAATATATAATATAATATAATATAATATAATATAATATAATATAATATAATACAATACAATAAATACCGGGTTTTATTTTAATATAAGACCCGATCTTATATACTATAGCATAATATAATAAGACTGGGTCTTATATAAATTTTTGCTCCAAAAGATGCATTAGAGCTGATTGTCTGGCTAGGTCTTATTTTGGGGGAAACACGGTAGGTCTGTGTGTGTGTGTGTGTGTGTGTGGCTTCTTATGTTCATCTTGTCCTCTGAGTCAAGAAATAGAATTTGCTAGACTTTCTATGCCTGCTTCATTCCCTTATATTCAGGATAACTGAAACACCTGGATCTATCATTCTAATACTTGTCTTCTCATATACTAGGCATCTGAACAGTCGTGACGTTTATTTTCTTGCATTTCACTCATCATCCTGGTGTTTGAATCTGACAATGGAGAAAACCTCTGTATCCTTCCTACTTGCTGCTCTCTAATCTCTACCTTGTGGCATTTAATAGCTCTACATGTCACCACTCACATTTTCTTTTTGTTTTCTTTTTTTCTTTCTGTCTTTTTTTTTTAATTTTATTTTATTAAATTTATTGGGGTGACAATTATTAGTAAAATTACATAGATTTCACAGTTTCTATTTGAAGATTTCTGCTCCCAGAAGAAAACGTGGTATATACATACAGTATATCTTCCTTTTCTTCACTTATCTTGACAAATTTACAGTGTTTAGGAAGCTGCAATAGTCACAGTTAACATGGTATCTTTGGTTTGTATTAGAGGATTTACTATGTCACAGGGAATTAGTATATGGTAGTAGTTAAGAGCACGGTCTTTTGTGTCAGACAGACCTGAATTTGAGGTCTGGCTTCATCACATATTCTGTGTGACTTGGGGCAAGTAACTTAACTTCTCAGTGCTTCAATTTTCTCAGCTATAAAATAGAGAATAATTATAATAATAAAGCTACCTCATAGTGTTTTCATTAGAGTTGAATGAAATAATACATATGAAGTGACAGTGAGGTACCCAGCACTCTATAAGCACTAAATTGCATTCTCATTTTACAGTGTGTGCATGTGTGTAAAATTGCCCTAAAATTGCTTCATGTGTTATCCCCCTCACAAAATTCTAAGTGCCTCAAAAGTAGGTGCAATCTTGTGGTTTTTCTATTATTCTCCTCTGATTCCCTTCATATATCTAGCACAAGAAGTGGGTGTCCAGTAGGATCTTAGTAAATGTTTATTGGTATAAATTTTTTCCCCATCCCAGCCACCTTTACTGTGGTCACTGCTGACAGAAATCCAGACAGATGTTTCTTCCCTCTCATTGTCTTTTTCCTCCACAGAAGAGCTGGCCACCACAATCTCATGGTCTGGATGCTTTCTTTCCCCTGTCAGAGAATCAGGATCCATGTTCAAGAGCATTCTCAGTCTAGCAGCTGCTCTAACTGCCCAACTTACTGTCTTACATTAACTTCCTCCCATTAGGGAGTCAGGTCCTGCCTGTTTGCGCAATAAGTTCTCATGAAAATCAATTTCTTGTTTTTTTAAATAAATGTTATTGGGGAATACTGGGGAACAGTGTGTTTCTCCAGGGCCCATCAGCTTCAAGTAGTTTTCCTTCAGTCTAGTTGTGGAGGGCACAGCTCAGCTCCAAGTCCAGTGGCTGTTTTCAATCTTTAGTTGCAGGGGGCACAGCCCACCATCCCAGGCAACCTTGTTGTTAAGACCTCATGCTCTAACTAACTGAGCCATCTGGCTGCCTGAAAATCAATTTCTTTTAAGCCTGTTCCCCAAAGGTAGTGTTTTGCTCCTCCACTGGGAAAGTAAATAAAATGGTAGAGTATGCAAAGAGCATCCAGAGTGTCTTGTGCCAACAAATTTCTCACCAAACCCCGACTTCTGAAGTCTGTGGGTTCAGAGGAGCCAATTACTACTCTGAAAGCCAAATTTGTCTGTTGTTATAAACAGGGCCAATCTTCAGCCACAGTGGAATATTGGGAAAGGTTCATCTGCAGCTTCATTTCCTTTTTTTTCTCTAGCACGTTCCACTTTGGTTGATCCCAGCTTCATATTGTCTCTGAACTCTTTCCTTCTCTCTTTGCCTTAGTTTAGTACTTCTAGGAGTTCCTTTCAAAATATTATTTTCTCTTTTATTTGTGGCTAAATACACATAGATTTTTGAGGAGCTCACTTAATATAAAACTGAATAGAGACACGTGGTGGAAACTTTGCACTGAGTAGGCCCTCAATATTTCCTGACTACATAAAATAAAGACTTATAAATATAATTATTTCCATTAAGCATGTTCAACAATGAATCAAGAGCTAGCAAAAAGTGCTTTCAAACTCTTACCACCACCACTTTCGGTTCAATACTACTAGGGTATCCTTCAAAATATCAGTCCTTATTTTCAGGCTTTGATTTGCAGTTAAATTTCTTGAAATCATTATAAAGTTGGGATCATTTGAATGATAAGCTACAGAGCCTCACTGCTGCACTATGAAGGAAGAGTTTACTGAGAAAATTGATATTGTAAACAAGGTTGCAGGGGTCCTACTTAACCTCCTCAAGAGAATTGAGCACACCTGGTATAAATCAATATTGCTAATTACAAATGATTTATTCCTGTTCATTAATTTAAAGCAGATGCCTCAGACACTTGACAGCATTTTAAAGCTATTAATTCAGTTATTGAATATACTCAAGAGGAAAATAACTATATTTTAGATTTCTATTCTATTATTCAGTCAGAAAATATTTACTGAATGCCTGCTACATGCATAGTCCCACTATGGGAATATCTTGAATTATATTATAAGAATGCTTCTTTTAAAAGTGTGTATCTTTTAACTTTTGGAAAACAACTCCAATTTCAGATCCATTAGGGGAGTATCATAATAAAAGAAGTCCAGTAGGAAGTCTTAGAAGAATGACAAATATTTTGTAATACGACTACTTATCTGGTTACTGTGTCGCTGTTTTATAAATTTAGATTTTTAGCTAAGAGGTTTTCTTAAAGAGAGTTACCACTATAATTTAAATTGACTTTTATTCCCAATTATTATAATCTGTTAACATGGGACACTACATTTCTCTGGGTTTCAGATAGCATCAGAAAAATATCCACCACTATAGTGCTAAAATCTTTAGTAAGATAAATTAAAGGATCACACTTCCTTTTTTCCCCCAGAACATTGTTACTACTTTCTTTAAGGAAGCTATTAGAAGAAAAAACTGGCTTTATTCCTTCTAGAATGCATCCTCGGGGAATTTACTAGATGCATTTTTAAGACCTTTCCCATATCTTTGTTTCTTAAGGTAAAAATGAGGGGATTAATTCTGGAGCGTGATCACATGGTAGAGAAGACAGATTATAAGTTTCCCAGAAAACACAGAGGATTCGTTTCAGAGTAGATGGTGAAATTAGAAAAAGGATTCTTATTTCCATTGGTGGTGGGGGATCACAGAATGGATGTGACCGTGTAGAAATTTGATACTAGAGTCTATAAGAAAGGGCCCATATTCACTCTGCAAGTGTCAAGAAAAAGGGATTTACTCTGTAGTACATATATTGATTTACACAGGGGTCATACTTAAGTGGAGTAGAGAGAGCACATGCTTTGAAGCTAAAAAGCACCCATCAATTTCCAAATTTCCAATTTGGCTTCTTGTTAGTTGGGTGACCTTGGACAAATTGTTTGTCTAGTGAACCTCAGCTACCTCATCTATAAAGTGAGAACAATAACTACCTCATTAGGTTGTTGTGTGGTTTAAATGCAAGTACTTTGTATGCAAAGCATCTACTAAAATAAGTGTACAATAAATATTAGTTTCTCCTCTCCTCTTTTGTTTCTTTGATTAAAAGAGGGGAAAAAAGATGATCGACTTCATTCACTGCAGTGAAAGGCTGCTGGAATGCCAGAGTGATGCTGGGATTAGGAGTCAGGAGCTGAGAAAACCAATATTTCTCAGAAAGAGGCATGTAAAATTCAATGTTTACAAAATCTTTATTTACAAGACTTTATTTGCTTTCCTTTTTGGGGGAGGCAAAGGGCTGACCATATCTCATTTATCTCTGTAATTACAATCTTGCTGAATGGTTGAACGTTCAGACACAATCAAGGTTCCAGGTGATTCTACATTGGCACAACTTTGTATTTACAGGACTTACTTTGGAAATGCCAAAGAAGGAAAGTTTAAAAATTAGATGACTAGTTCTCAAAGTTTAGTTGTAGACTAAAAGCAATGTTTGGGCTAGGCAATCTTCAAGAGCTGGAGAATATTATTGATATAGAGTGGTGATTGGTATCTGGGCAGGCCATTTCATAAGTAAGTACCCTTACACAAAGGAGTCTAATTTCCTGCTCTGTGTTTTTATCATAGGTTCCAGATGGAGAATTGCATCATAAGTTTAATGAACCCCTCTTATAAGAATTTGTATTAGATAGAAGGGTGGTTTTCATCAACGATTAAGTGGTTAAGACAAAGGGACAAAATTTGAGGTTGTCATAGGAACCTCTTTCCCCTCAAGAGCCATCAGTAGGATTACATAATGGCCATGGTACACACTGGCAAGACTAAAGACCAAACAGTCAAGAGAAGAACAAAACGGAAAAGAAAATAAGTGGAAGCAGGTGACAGGGAAGAAAGAAAGAAAAGAAGGGGGTGTACTAGTGCCCCACTAGCAACTTTTATCACTCCATGGTCACAGTTTACCAATCTCTTAACTCTGTCCATTTTCTCTTATTGCCATTTGAGCATGTGTTCTCCAGCCACAGTCAGGCAACAGATATCTACTAAGTTCCTGTTCTGTACCACCTACTGTGGTAGGTGATGTGGGCTATACAGACATGATTAGAACATGGTTAGTGTGGTAGTGTGGAAAAGAGCTTTCAATCTGGCACAGAAGGCTAATGGCTTTATTTCAATGTGGGATGAAAAATGCCAAGAGAGGGATTCAAGCAAAGTGTTCGAGTTAGAGGAAGCAGAGAAGACCTCCTAATTGAGGTGTTCCTTAAAGGGTGTGAAAAGGACTTCATTAAGTGAAATTGTGAGAGGACATTCAAGGCAGAAGGAATGGACTGAGTAAAGAGACAGAGGAAGAGACTATAATATGGATAAAATAATAGAAAACACCTGTACCCTTCCTCATCCCCTTTTCTTTGCTGTTTTTGTGCACCAGACACTGTACTAAGCAACCTGGGTAGAGTACCTCATTTAACCCTCATAATAATCTTATGATGCAGGATTCCAATATTATTGCTATTTTATAGGTGAGGAAACTGAGACCAAAGAGGTTATATAATTTGTCCAATGTCACACAACTATGAAGTGGCAGAGCCAGGTTTCTAACTTGAGCCTATATGAGTCCAGAGACCATACATGCAACTAACCAAGAGACTATTTGCAAGTAAGGTCATGGAAAGGACTGAAAGTATAGTGTGGCTGGAGCACAGAGCATGTGGAAAGTAGGAATGGCAGCTGCAGCCAAACTGTGGAGCATCTTATTGTCAGCCTAAGGAGTGCGGGCTGGATCCTGCAAACAATGGGAAACGATAGGAAGTTTTAAACTAGTGGAGTGACAGTCAAAGTGGTACTTTACAAAAATTAATCTGTCAGCAGTGTAGATGGGAGGAAAAGGGGAGAGACTGGAAGCAGTTAAGGGGTGACTGCAATACAACAGTCTGGGTGTAAAATAGTTTATTAAGCATTTGAACTAAGAAAGCCAAGGAGGGAAATTGACAGAGGAGAGACCTTTAGAAGGGAAAAGAAAAAGAAGCCCATGACTGACTGGATGTAGGATTTGAGGGAGAAGGAGAGGTAGGAATTAAATAAGGGACATGAGGTTTATAGGTTTTCTAACTAGAAGAATGGTGATGCTTGTCTTCTAGCTGTGGGACTGCTACCCTGGAGAGAAGTTTGAATTCGAGATTGAAACTCAGAGAAATCTCTAAAGAATAATCCTCCCAACTATGGAAATAAATGAGATCAGCTTGGGGAGAGACAACAGCCAAGGGTGAAAGCTTGGGTGATGTCTCCATTGAGTTGATGTGGCAAGGAGGGAGAGTTTTAATGGAGCTGGACAAGAGATGTCATGGGGAGGGGGTAGAAACAGCAAATTGTGAGAAAGGGATTTTGAGTAAGTTGAGTGGTCAACATTGTAAATATGGTAGAGGGGTCAGAGGAAAACAGAGGATGAGAAAATACTATTGATTTGGGTGACTAGAAGATCTTTAGTGATTGCAAAGGAGGAGTTCCTCAGTAGAGCCAGATTTCAAGGAGATGAAGAAAAGAGAAGGTAGGAGTCACACACTAGAGACATTAGGTGTAGAAAACGCTTAGGAGAATTTTTTGTGGTGAAATTAAAGGAACAAAATAGATACTTAAAATGTTCCAAGGACTATTGAAAGGTCTTCTTAGGGTAAGCATGATCCTAACACACTTTGTAGCTGAAGGAAAGTCTTTATTAACTAACATTTGCTAGTGCAGATGTAGAGATTAAAAATTTGGGAGCAATCAGGCTTAATAGTGGCTGGAAAAAGAACCTGATGAATGTAAGAAAGGGTAAGATCAAGAGCTAGGTGGAATGTTTGCTTTTGCAAATATGGGAGTGGTATCCACTTCTTTGGAAAATGGGGAAAAAAATAAGAGGCCGACTGAAGTTACAGAAATATTTGTAGATGGAGACATGACATTAAACTAGAAACATTTTGAATTTTCAAGGAAATTTTTGTATCATGCCCTGACTGGTCTTGGTGTTACTAGTAGATTATCTGTAGAAGGAAAGGAGAATGAGCATGGGACTGAGAGTTTCAGGAGTGTGTCCCCAGAAACTGGCATAGTACCTGGCACACAGAGAGCTCAATAAATAATTTTTAAATAAATAAGTGAATAAGTGGACAAAATGTAGAACAATCACTACGAATCATAAGCAATGATGTCACAGAAAGTAAATAAAAGTATTATGGGATAACACTCACCAAAATGGCTAAGATGAAAAAGAGAAATGATACCAGAGTTGGTGAGAACATGGAGCAACTGGATTGTTCATACATTGCTGGAGGGTAAAATGGCACAACCTTTTTGAAAAACTTAGGCAAACAATATCTGCTAAAGCTAAACACATGCATGCCCCATACCCAAGCAATTCCACTTCTAGGTATATACCCAAGAGAAGTGAGCGCATTAGTTCACACAAAAAAATCATAAAGAAGAATGCACATAGAAAGTCATAGAAAACTATTACACTCATAAATTTTAGATGACCTGACTGAGGTTGCTTAGGTCATAAGTGGTAGAGCTGGGATTTGAACTCAGGGCTTTCTCACTATAAAGCCTATGCATTTGCCTCTAAACCACATTTCTACTGGATATTGTTTATTATGCCCAGAATTTTACATGTATTGTTGCTAATCCTCACAGTCTTGCAATATGAGTAGTATTACCTACATTTTACATATTAATAAATTGAGGGCCAGAATCAGCTTGCACAAATTCACGCAGCTAGTAAATGGTGAATATTTTTCCGATCCAAAAGCTAAAGTATGAACTCAGATTTTCCTGGCTCTAAAATTCATTATCTTTCTCTTCCATCCAATAGTGGAGGCTTTTCTCAAGTTTTGAGAAGTTTTAAGAAGGTAGTATGGTTGACTGGTGTAGTGGGAAACATAGAAAGGGTTCAATGAAAGAATCCTGGCTAGCCTGGGTCTTCATTGCCCAAAAGGCAAAGACCAAAGCCACAGCCAAGTAATGTCCCACCCATCATTTTATCTGTGACCTACTCATCTTATTATAAGAACCTGGGAGCCATGGATGGCTCTAGGTATACTGTTGACGTGGACAACTATTATTTTAGCAGTAATCACTCATCTCCTTTTTCAATCCTCTCACCTATTGTAGGCAACCCTCTAACTCATAAATATTTAACACACACGTACACACACATGCATGCATGTGTGCACAGACATCTGAAACTATTTCCTGAACAATTTAACTTTTCATTGCAGAGGACTTGTTAAATACTCAAAGAAGCATTCATGCCCAGGGTGACTTAGTGGCTATAGCCACGTAGTTTGGGGTTCCAGATGAAGAATTATCCCCACTTACCTGGGTTCCAGTTCTAATTCCCTCCTTGTACGGGGTGTTGAGAGATTTGAGGCAAGTATCTCAGACTCTAGTTCTTCCCCATGTGAAGAGTACGAAGGCATCCCTAGAGAAATCCCAGTTCCCCACATCCTAATATCTTTTCCCCAAAGAGGCCCCTCCCTGACCTTAAATAATTCCTTTAATAGAAGAAGTTCTGGGAGGAGAGATCTTAAACAGGATGGACTGAGCCCCAGAGGGCAAGACAAATTTTGAGGACACCACATTGGGTGTAGAGGCCCTGACTTTTGACATGTCTTCCCTTACTCCCAAACCAGAATCTTGCAGCACAAGCCCTATTGCTCTCTGTCCTTTCTCTCACCCTCTCTCCCTGAATCAGATGTCTCAGGCTCCAAAGATGCTAATTAGTTGCCATGGTAACCTGTAACTGCCTAATAGCCTCTTATCTCAGCCAGTTGTAGGCCCTGGACATTTCTTGGTTTACCTCTTCTAATGTTCCCAAATCTAAGCCCAAGAGCATATTTCCAATTCCATAGTATCTGTGTGTAGGTGATGGAGATGCCCTTACCTTTATCCAAGGTAGGAAGAACAAGAGAATGGAAATAAAGTAACAAGAACACAGAGTGCTTAAAAGGAGCTCTCTGAGGACAAGGAGGCAAGGGCCACTCGTTTAAGTTAATTAACGGCTTACTACCTGCCAGGCATGGTGACGTCCTGTCTGTTATTTAATTTAATTCCCTCAAACAACCTTATGAAATAAGAATTGTTATACTGATACACTGTAGGGATGAGGGAAATGGAAACTCAGAGAGGTAAAGTGACTTGTCTCACATTGCACACCTGTGATTTCAACCTTGTCTTTATCTGAGTTTCCAAAACACGCTCTCATTGGATTACACTGATTTATGGTTCTTCATTTTTTGGAAGGAAAGTAAGAGCTGAAAAAAAAAAAACTTTCCTCAATTCACATGCCTGTGAATTCTTCACAGCCTTTCCCCAGGAACAGGCTCCATCCTTCAAATGTGCCCCTCTTCAGACATCACCTTCTTCACAGAATCCTTTCTTCCTCTTCAGTAACCTCTTTTTACCCTTCTGAGGATCACAATTTCCCTCTAGCCAAATCCTCACTTTTCCTGGGTAGGTCCCTGAATTTTCTTTCCTATGGTGCATCTTGCATGGCATGGGAAGGAGAGTAGAATGGGCTAGTTTTTCTGATATAAGCAAAACAGAAGACACCTGTATTACTTTTCTTTTGCTATGAGAAATTAACACATAATTTAGTAGCTTAAAGCAATACAAATTTATTCTCTCATGGTTCTGGAGGACTGATGTCTGAAATTAGTTTCACTGGGCTAAAGTCAAGGTGTTTGTAGGGCTGTGCTCCTTCCAGAAGCTATAGAGGTGAATCTGTTTCCTTGCTTTTTCCAGCTTCAAGAGATGTATTTGTTGTATTCTTGGGCTCATAGCCACTTGTTCTATCTTCAAAGCCAGCAACGTAGCATCTTCAAATCTCTCTTTGCTTCTGTCATATTGTCTTCGCCTCGGCAGTCAAATTCCTCTCTGCCTTCCTCTTATAAGGACGCTTGTGATTACATTTATGGCTCACCCAGATAATCCAAGGTAATCTCTCCATCTCAAGTTTGTTAATTTAATCACACCTTCAATATCTCTTGCTAGATAAAGTAACAGAGATTCCAGGGATTAGGACTTGGATATATTTGGGGGCTATTATTGGCCCCACAGCACCCAAGTGCTGCAATTGTATCCTTCTAGTGGAAACCTGTTGTCATTTATCTCTGGAGTAGATGAACCAGAACCTCAGGAGTTAGAAATAGAGTAGAAGATATAAGCATGGACAAAGTTAAGAAAGTTGTATAAACTCGTATGTTGTTGAAATGAAGTCAAATATAGAGCAGGTGATTCCTGCTCTCAGAGGAGAGATATTTTTGTCATGAACACTACCCCTGCAGAGATGGGTAGAAAGGAAGGTAGGACTTAGAGATGAAGACTTCTACCCTTTTCTTTCCAAATATGGTTGCCTTATTGTTCTTCTGTCTTGCCTGGGTGGTTTCTTTGACAAAGTTGAGATAAGGATGAGATTCTGGCTCCAAAGACAAAGGGAGGCAACTAGAACCCCTCTCTAGTTGAACTCTACTCTCCCTGTCTATCTCCATATTTAACCTCCTCTGCCCTATCCTTGTTGCCAATAAGGCATCCCCTGTTTGTTGGAAAGTGAGGTTACAATAAAGTGAAGCCAGGGGTAATAAATAGAGAGTGGAGAAAATGAGGAGTTTTCCTCAGGAGAAGCCCCCATGCCAGCCCATCTCAAGACAGAGAAAAACTTTCTCTATCAAGCAGTCTGAGAGAGGTGAGGAATTGGGGATTGTTGCCAGGCAGTGACCAAGACTTAAAGGGTCATCCCTTGATAACAATTAACTTCCTTTTCTTGGCATTGAATAGTGCTATCTAGAATATACGGACCCTCAAAAACCACTTTCCACAAGGTTCTCTACCTGACGCTTATCACAAGGAAGAGCTTTAATCATATCTGGCAGATCTGAGCTAAAGCCTAGTGAAAAGATTGGAGAATAGGAATTAGGGGAGCTCAGATTCTGAAAACCATGAAAAGACTGGTTGGGATGGGAGTGTGGGGGCATGCCTGGCCCCAAACTAAATTTTCATGGTCTTGAAGTGTCAGCAACAGCATCAAAAACTCAGTGAGGTTTTGATTTATGAGCACCAGATGCAGAGTTGTGAACTTACGTTTTTGTGGCATTAGCAGCTGGCTCCCCATATTTTGTTCCTGTTCCAGGACATCATCTATTATATTGCCCAATCCTCCCCCTTATATAAAACCTCATGACAAATTCTTCTCCAAGATTAAGGCCTGGAAAATATTTGTTTCTCCTAGTGAATCTGTCTGCTTTCTTCTGCCAGAAAATGAAAGCAATGAAACCTATCATACAGAAGTATCCCTCTTCCACACCCTAGCCAGAGAGAGGATTGACTTCAACTCTGCAGCTGTACAAGTTTTGAGTCTGCTGAGAGGAGTAGTGTCAGAGGTGAGAGAGAAGAGAAGGGGAACTAACAGAGCTCACTCAAAATCGAGGAAGCATGGCAAGCCATACTTCTGAGGAGAAGGGCTAACCAGCTATATACGAAGACCTGACAGGGAATCCAGTGAATTCCCAAGCAGCAGTGATGGCACCATCAAATTCTAAGCTGAGCCCTGCTAGGGGATTCTGTAGTAGAAAATTAGGAGCTGGGCCTACTCCAAGGGTTAGAAAGAGTCAGGGATATGTAGGAAACATATCTTAAACATGTCTTTCCTTTGAGTATCACTGATGTGAAGGACCGAGAAGCTCTGGGATCTGGTAGTACTCAGGCAGAAAAAAGGCCTAATTGTCCATGAGAAGTCCAGGAAGATCTGCTGATCTGATAGCTTTACAGAAGTACACAGTGCCTGCTGTGATGAGGGACAGGGAATGTTTGACTTTCTAAATCCCACTAACTCCCTAAACCAGTTCAATTATACTGTCTTGCTACTCTTTTTAATTGACTATGAAACAAATGGGTCACATCTTGCAGAAATTCATTTGGAGACCAGCATAAATGGTACTATTATAATCCAAATGTTAACATTGTGTTTTGATTTTCACCTTAGTTGCCAGGAAACTCAGTTTTAAATTGTATGCTCGATTGTTTTAGCATTCTAGAAAAATGGAGTAGGGGGTCAGTATATTTTGTTTGTCTCTATCTGTTTCCCTTTGTACTGCTTTTATTCTTCACAACAGATTTTAGTCTAATTGTACCAAAAATTTACCAATTATAAGTCACTGCAAGTTTTTCTCTTTTTTTTCAACGTAGACAGGGAGTAAATAAGCAAATAGATATACTTTCTTTGTGGACTTGTCAAATTCCTCGTATGCCTTTGCTTGGATTTAATGTGGTAGGGCTATTGACCTTGACTCAAGCAATGCTCACCTTTGTTCTGCACATTTGTTGCTATTGGTCATAAGGGGGCCTGGGCCAGTGTGTCTCCTGCTAGCAGTTGATAGAGTCATTGCTACAAAGGAAAGAAAGTACCTCATTTTGTTAGCTGTTTTTATTACTCATGGCATCACAATAACACTTCCCTCAGGTTTCTTGCCTTGGGAACACCTAATGACAAGATGCTTTTGATACTTCGGTAACTAAAGCTCCTTTAATGGAGTCCATGATGGACCTGCCTTGTTTTGTTTTACAGTGAAAAATGTCATAAGGAAGTTGCAGCATATATTTTGTTCGTAACTATGCCTTCAGCTATTAAGGCCATTTGTTATTTTCTGAAAGCAAGAAAGATAATGCTCAATAATAAAATTCACCGCACTGCGGGTAGCTCTGTTTCTTCCTTACGAAGTGTTCCATAGCTCTCGTGGGTTTGCCTCCCTTTTTCTTACATACTTACAAGATGGGGAGGGGGAATAGCTCTTTAGAGCTGGGGAATTGGACTCTGAATCACAAATAAAACATGAGTAAGAGCCAGCTTAGTGCAAACTGCACCCCTCTTTATAGTCCTCTCTTCTGGCCCTGACTTTCCTGCTTGCTTCTCCCTGTCTCCGGTGTACAACCTCCTTGGGCCACTGATTCTGGAATCTCCCCGAAGCCCTTATCCTTTACTCCATGGCTATTCCCTGTCCACGATTCAGGCACTGAAGTTCCCCTTAATCCAATTTCTCCCCGAATTGAAAATGCAAATGTGCCTGCTTTATTGTCCTGATGTATTAAGCTTTCACAAGAGGCTTTGTGCTGGGCAAAATGCTCTGTCTGGGGCAGTACAGGAAGGTGGTGGTGGGGGAGCAGAATGGCGTCTGAACTGCCATGGGTTAGCAGCTGAGTGCTTTATAGTGTTCAGGCCTGTGATTGGGATGAGAAGAACAGAGGAGGTAGATGGGGACAGCGGCAGGGAGAAATAAATACCGTGGGCTCCATCATGAAGCCAGAGGGAGTTGAACTGGAGAGTTGAAAGCCATATCAGGAAGAGACAACTTAGTGTGTTAATACTTTCACATGTAATATTAATTCAAGATATTTATTTCTCTAGCTTCTATTTTTAAAAGCCACTGGAAGTTAAACAATATAAAATTTTCAACTTTGACATTTGATGGGTGAAACCCACTCTAAAGGGCTGAAATTTTATAATTACTATCTGACTGGATTTAAGTGTATTAAAAGCAGAGGTCATAACAGGGGCAGGCGGGGGTGGTAGTGGTATGTAATACATGGATCAACAACTGGCTTATTCTAACAAAATATAAAAGCTATTTCCAGCTGAAATTCTCAGAAACACTATAGGAAATTAGTATAAATGATTGATGTGATCTCGTCTAATAGAAATGGGAGTTGAAGCTTTATTCCCCTAGAACAGGTGATTAGAGGCAAATGAAGGTCAGGTTCCCATGGCAACCATTTGGCTATCTCAGACCCAGAAGAAACCTCTGAAGAGGAAGTTTTGAGAATAAATATGGGTTTTCAAAGAGAAGAGATAGTAGACCTCTCTTTTAGGGACATACTGGAGTGCTTAGGGAATTAAAGTGATGTGGAGGTTCCTCTAGAGTTGCTCTGTGAGTGCTGGGGAAAGATCCTAGATACTATTCCAGTCTCATGATGTCTAAGGATCACTCCTCTATGTGGTTACTCCTCTCACTCCAACCTCCTTTGAGGGGGCTATAACTGAAAGGAAGCACAGTATCGCTGGACATTACTGAAAGCCTGCCTGGCGTTATGGTGGGTGTGGGTGTCAGGTGAATCTATCATGCCCAGCCCTTTCCTTTCTCTGCACAGATCTGCCCTCTCCTGCTTGAACTCTTATAACCAACCATTCTGTCCCAGGACGGGATTGGGAGAAATTTTGGGGTGGCAGTGCTTGTGCTGAGAGAGATGTGGCAGGATATCATACTTCCTTTTATGAAGGGGTGTGGCTGAAAGCTTCCTGCTGACTTCCTCTTATTTGATTGAGGTCCTATTTCATGGCAGTCACCAGGGGATAAGGGTACAAGCCAAAGACAAGGGGCACTTCTCACTCAGGGGACTTTTCCAACTTCCCCTGATCACTCCTAACCTACAATTTCTGCCCTATCAACCTCTTTTTGCTGCCTTCCTCCTCTCAATAGATAACTTATTATTAGAAGACCTTCTGTTATTTTCTTTCCCTAGATATTTTCACTTCTCCATGGTTCCATCCTGTGCTCCTACCCATCCCCCCTTTCTTCCCACACATACTCCCAAGGTTTTTGTTGACATCTGTTGTCTGCCCCTGGAACCTCAGAGGCCCTAATGGATTCCTAATCTAGGCCGCAGTATCATGGAAGGACAACGACAGGAGATATGATGTAACATTTTCTAAATCCCTACATGTGCCTTCATATATGTTGACTCACTATATCTGCAAAATAGCCCAGCAGAGTAGACTTTACTAGTCATTCCCATTCTGCAGATGATGAAATTGAGGCTCTCAAGATTCAAATAACTTCCCCAAGGGATTAGAGTTTGTAAACAGAGGAATCAGGATTGGAATCCCAGTGTTCTGGCTCCAAATTTGGTTCTTCCACTCCCTTAGGAGAGTGTGGGGACTGAGGACTACATGTTCCCAGAATAAGATGTTGCTGTTGGCTCCTGAAGGCTACTGGAGCATGGGGGGCAATATTTGAAGACTCGTTTTGTTTCACTGTTACAACTCTAGGAGCTTTGCAGCAGTGCCTGAGGTTTCTAATTTGTTTTCCCCCAGAGTGATGGCAATTCATTCTCTGTCTCCCATAGGAGAATATTCTGTGTCCATCATAGGCCTTGGATTACCTGAGTCAGGAGTTCTTTCTACTCTGGCTTCTTGATTTCCATTTTGTCATTTATTCCTTTATTTGTATATTCATTCAATTGTTCATCTCCTTTGAGTGCCAGACACTAGGCAAAGAGTTGAGCATCCATTGATGATGAAGCCACAGTCTCTAATCTCCTGCATTTTATGGTTTTCTGGCGGATTAAGAGACTTAAGTAGATAAAGCAATGTGATATGTTAAGAACAGTGATATTGTTATCAAACTCAGGTTCGGTGCCACTTACTGCACAAAGAGCCCAAAAACTCTAATGACAAGGGTTGGTGAGGAGAAAAGTGTCCTTTATTTTAGATACCAGTAGCTAGGGAAGATGGCAGACTCACGTCTAAAAAACCACCTTCCCTGAGCCAAGAATGATTAAGAGGTTTTTTTGTTTGTTTTGTTTTTCTTTGGGGGGGCAGGACTTTATTGGGGAATAGTGTGTTCTTCTGGGACTTTTCCAAGTCAAGTTGTCCTTTCAATCTTAGTTGTGGAGGACGCGGCTCAGCTCTAGGTCCAGTTGCCGTTGTTAGTTGCAGGGGGCACAGAGCACCATCCCTTGCGGGACTCGAGGAGTTGAACAGGCAACCTTGTGGTTGAGAGCCTGCGCTCCAACCAATTGAGCCATTTGGCCACCCGGGGGCTGAGCAGCAGCTCATTGACTTCATTCTAGTTGCGGAGGGCAGAGCTCACTGGCTCTTGTGGGAATCGAACCAAAGATCTTAGCATTAGGAGCACGGCGCTCCAACCACCTGAGCCACCTGGCTGGCCCGATTAAGAGGTTTGATGGGGGGTAAAAGGGAAAGAACAAAGGAAAGTGGAGATTAGCCAAGCAGGTCTCAGGGCTGATAGTTGAGAAATCACCTCCTGGTGGTCTTCTGAGGCCCCAGGTTTGCTTCAATGTTACCTTAAATTTCATTGTCCATGGCCAGAGTGTTCTTCATGTCATCAGCAAAAAACTGCTATGGAGTTGCAATCATGGGCCGAAGTCTGGGTGCTTGAGGATTAAGAAATTGTCCTTTCACCATATATGACAAACCCTCAGCTAATTTCATAATTAATGGTGAAAAACTGAAGCCATTTGCTCTATGTTCAGGAACACGAAAGGGATGTCCCCTATCACCTCTGCTTTTCAACATAGTATTGGAAGTCCTCGTCAGAGCAATCAGGCAAGAGAAAGAATAAAAGCCATCAAAATTGGGAATGAAGAAGTTAAATTGTCACTCTTTGCAGATGACATGATGCTATATATAGAAAACCCTAAAGACTCCACCAAAAAGCGATTAGAAACAATCAACGAATACAGTAACGTTGCTGGCTACAAAATCAACGTACAAAAGTCCATTGCATTCCTATATACTAGCAATGAAATCTCAGAAAAAGAAATGCAAAAAATAATTCTTTTTGCAACTGCAGCAAAAAGAATACAATACCTAGGAATAAACTTAACCAAGGATGTGAAAGACCTACATACTGAAAACTATAAGACATTTTTAAAAGACATTGAAGAAGACACAAAGAAATGGAAAGACATTCCATGTTCATGGATTGGAAGATTCAACATAGTTAAAATGGCCATATTACCCAAAGGAATATACAGATTTAATGCAATCCCCATCAAAATCCCAATGCCATTTTTTAAAGAAATAGAACAAAAAATCACCAGATTTGTTTGGAACCACAAAAGACCCCGAATAGCCAAAGCAATCTTAAGAAAAAAGAACAATGCTGGAGGTATCACACTCCCTGACTTTAGCTTGTACTACAGGGCTACAATAATCAAAACAGCATGGTACTGGCAGAAAAACAGACACGAAGAACAATGGAATAGAATTGAGAACTCAGAAATAAAACCACGTAAATATGGACAGATAAATTTTGACAAAGAAGCAAAAAACATACAATGGAGAAAAGACAGCCTCTTCAATAAATGGTGCTGGCAGAACTGGAAAGCCACTTGCAAAAGAATGAAACTGGACTGCTATCTGTCACCATGTACCAAAATTAATTCAAAATGGATTACACAAGACCTGAAACAATAAACTGCGTAGAAGGAAACATAGGTACTAAACTTATGGACCTTGGGTTCAAAGAGCATTTTATGAGTTTGACTCCTAAGGAAAGGGAAATAAAAGCTAAAATAAATGAATGGGACTATATGAAACTTAAAAGCTTCTGCACAGAAACAGAAACCATTGACAAAATAAGAGGCAACCAACTGAATGGGAGAAGATCTTTGCAAAAAGTGCCTCTGATAAGGGGCTAATATCCAAAATACAGAAGGAACTCATGCAACTCAACAACAGAAAAACAAACTACCCAACTGAAAAATGGGCAGAGGACTTGAAGAGACATTTCTCCAAAGAGGACATACAAACGGCAAACAGAAATATGAAAAAATGCTCAACATCACTAATCATCAGAGAAATGCAAATCAAAACCACAATGAGATATCACCTCACCCCAGTCAGAATGGCTATCTTCAACAAGACAAATAGTAACAAGTGTTGGAGAGGCTGTGGAGAAAAAGGAACCCTCACACACTGTTGGTGGGAATGCAGACTGGTGTAGCTATTATGGAAGGCAGTGTGGAGGTTCCTCAAAAAATTATGAATAGAATTACCATATGACCCAGCAATCCCTCTCCTGGGTATCTACCCAAAAAATCTGAAAACATTTAGAGATAAAGACACGTGTGCTCCAATGTTCATTGCAGCTTTGTTTACGGTGGCCAAGACATGGAAACAACCAAAATGTCCTTCGATAGATGAATGGATAAAGAAGTTGTGGTATATATACACAACGGAATACTATTCGGCGGTAAGAAAAGATGATATAGGAACATTTGTGACAACATGGATGGATCTTGAGAGAGTAATGCTGAGCGAAATAAGTCAGACAGAAAAAGCAGAGAACCATGTGATTTCACTGATATGTGGTATATAAACCAAAACAACAAAAGAACAAGACAAACAAATGAGAAACAGAAACTCATAGACACAGACAATAGTTTAGTGGTTGCCAGAGGGTAAGGGGGGTGGGGGTGGGGGTGGGAGATGAGGGTAAGGGGGATCGAATATATGGTGATGGAAGGAGAACTGACTCTGGGTGATGAACACACAATGGGATTTACAGATGATGTAATACAGAATTGTACACCTGAAATCTATGTAATTTTACTAACAATTGTCACCCCAATAAATTTAATAAAATAAAATTTAAAAAAAGAAGTTGTGGTATATGTACACAATGGAATACTATTCAGTGGTAAGAAAAGATGAAATAAGACCACTTGTGACAACATTGTTGGATCTTGAGAATATAATGCTAAGTGAAATAAGTCAGACAGAAAAAGCAGAGAACCATGTGATTTCACTGATATGTGGTATATAAACCAAAAACAACAAAAGAACAAGACAAACAAATGAGAAACAGAAACTCATAGACACAGATAATAGTTTAGTGGTTGCCAGAGGGTAAGGGGGGTGGGGGGTGGGGGGTGGGAGATGAGGGATCGAATATATGGTGATGGAAGGAGAACTGACTCTGGGTGATGAACACACAATGGGATTTACAGATGATGTAATACAGAATTGTACACCTGAAATCTATGTAATTTTACTAACAATTGTCACCCCAATAAATTTAATAAAATAAAATTTTAAAGAAAAAGAAGTTGTGGTATATGTACACAATGGAATACTATTCAGTGGTAAGAAAAGATGAAATAAGACCACTTGTGACAACATGGTTGGATCTTGAGAATATAATGCTAAGTGAAATAAGTCAGACAGGAAAAGCAGAGAACCATATGATTTCACTGATATTTGGTATATAAACCAAAAACAACAAAAGAACAAGACAAATAAGAAACAAAGACTCATAGACACAAACAATAGTTTAGTGGTTACCAGAGGGTAAGGGGGGAGCGAGGTGGTAGATTAGGGTAAAGGGGAACGAATATATGGTGATGGAAAGAGAACTGACTCAAGGTGGTGAACACACAATGGGATTTATAGATGATATAATACAGAATTGTACACCTGAAATCTACGTAACTTTACTAACAATTGTCACCCCAATAAACTTTAATTTAAAAAAAAGAGAAGAAATCACCCTTTCCAGGTTAGGATTCTGTTAATTAAATGGATTAACGAAGTCTTTAGCTTTAAGAAAGGAAACAAAACAGAGTTCTTAAGTTAATCAGTGAGGAGAGAAACAAAAACAGCTGAGTATCAGGGTGGACCTAACAGCAAACTAGCTAAATTTAACTACAGGTGGCTAGATATAGAGCTGTGCGGTGAGTCAAACTGCAAACCAGCTAAGTCTAATGACGTTATTGATTTACTGAATTTCACCCTTGTAGTATAACTATGATCTGATTTGCAGCATGAAATCTTTGACCTGAATGGGAGGATGAGGCCAGTTGTGAGGATTTGTCTTTGTAGGAATCAACCTTTCCTGGCTCCCAGGTACCCCTCCCGTTTCCTCCTTCCCCAGTGTCGTGCGGGGTGGCCAGCAGGGTCTCTGCTCCCGCTCCCCACATAACGCAGGATATGGTGAGGCCAAAAAGGAACACCTACGGAGCCATAGATGGGGGAGTCATACCACTATATTCTCGCTGGCAGCACTATACTCTCACTGGAGGCTGGATCCACATTGTCCGCAAACAACCATCCACGCTTGCCAGCCCAGCCACCATCTTCTTGCTAGTCCCCATTCTCTCTCTCTCTTCTACTAGCGTAGCCACAGCAGTTATATTAGTGGCCAATGGCTCACTGGTTACAGCTGACGGCCAACTAGCCACAGCTGATGGCCATCCCATCACAGTTGATGGCCATTTACTACCTGAGCCAGCACCTGTCTATGTGAGGCCGAGAGCCTGGAAACTACTTTCTGGGGCTCTGCCCCCACACCCAGGTTCCTATGAGTTGCAAATACTCAGCCACTATTTTATTTTAAAAATTAGGTTATTTTTTTTAGGGGGTGGGGAAGGTGTGTTTATCATATGAATCATCAGTCGATGTCTTTAAAGAAAAAAATAATGGCCAAATGCTCTTTCCCATTGAAATTCTGGGAAATATAAGAGGAAAATTAGCCCACAACTGATGAATGCGGATCCCCTCTAAGAGAAATAGTCCCATAAAAATATATCCAATCAGTCTAGAGAGCTTAGATTGTCTTGGTACATAAGAAGGAAGTGGGATGCATTTTTTTTATTAATCTGCTTTGTAAATAAATGTCCCTGCATTAGGACATTATCTTTAAGTGCTATATTCTATTCAACCCTCTTCCTGTGTCCTTCTCTGGAGAGGTGAGTGCCCATTTGCAAGGCAGTGACCTTTTCCTCTCCCTAATCTTCCTCTTTGAAAGCTTGTTTCCTTTTGTTGTTTTTTCTTGGAACAGACCTGATAGAGAAATTCACACTGAGGTGTGAATGGATGGAAACAACTTAATGCTGTAACTTTTACAAGGTATATGCATCTTAATGAAGACCAGTCACTTGATTTGGAGACATAAGCCCTTCTTTTAAAATTTTCATGGCCACAGTCAATTTACTTTTTAGAAACTCATGCATGTGGCTCCAAATCCAAGGTCTTTCAGACTTAAAATTCTAATCAGAAAATTTCATATAATTGACATTTATAGAGCACTTCATCCTAAAACATCAGACTATACATTCTTTTCTAGTGTACATGGAACATTCTCAAGGATAGACCATATATTGGGACATAAAATCAGTCTCAACAAATTTAAGAAGATTGAAATCATACCATGCATATTCTCTGATCACAAGGCTTTGAAATTGGATATCAACTATAAAAAGAAAGCGGAAAAAAACACAAATACATGGAGACTAAACAACATACTTTTAAAGAAGGACTGAGTCAAAGAAGAAATTAGAGGAGAGATCAAAAGATACATAGAAACAAATGACAATGAAAATACATCCTACCAAAATTTTTGGGATGCAGCGAAAGCAGTTTTAAGAGGGAAATTTATCTCATTACAGGCCTATCTCAAGAAACAAGAAAACTCCCAAATAAATAACCTCATGTTACACCTTAAAGAACTAGAAAAAGAAGAACAAGTAAAACCCAAGTTCAGCAGAAGAAAGGAAATAACAAAAATTAGAGCAGAACTAAATGAAATAGAGAACAAAAGACAATAGAAAAAATTAATGTGACAAAGAGCTGGTTCTTTGAAAAGATTAACAAAATTGACAAACCCTTGGCTAGACTTACTAAGATAAAGAGAAGACACTGATTAACAAAATCAGAAAGCGTAAAAGGGAAGTTATCACGGACACCACAGAAATACAAAGGATCATCCAAGAATACTATGAAGGACTATATGCCACCAAATTCAACAACCTAGAAGAAATGGACAAGTTCTTAGAAACATATAGCCTTCAAGGCTGAACCATGAAGAACTGGAAAATCTAAACAGACCGATCACCAGTGTGAAATTGAATCAGTCATCCAAAACCTTCCCAAAAGCAAAAGTCCGGGACCAGATGGCTTCACTAGTGAATTCTACCAAACCTTCAAAGAGGATCTAATACCAATTCTGCACAAACTCTTCCAAAAATTGAAGAAGAGACAGTACTCCCTAACTCATTTTATGAGGCCAACATTACCCTGATACCAAAACCTGGTAAGGACAGCACAAAAAAGAAAACTACAGACCAATATCTCTAATGAATACCGATGCAAAAATCCTAAATAAAATTCTAGCAAATCGAATACAACAATGCATTAAAAAGATTATTCATCACGACCAAGTGGGGTTCATCCCGGGGCACAAGGATGGTTCAACATCGCAAATCCATCAATGTGATACATCACATAAACAAAATAAAGGACAAAAATCATATGATTATATCAATTGATGCAGAAAAAGCATTTGACAAGATACAACATCCATTTATGATTAAAACACTTAATAAAATGGGTATAGAAGGAAAATACCTTAACATAATAAAGGCCATATATGACAAACCCTCTGCTAATCTCATAATTAATGGAGAAAAACTGAAGCCCTTTGCTCTACGTTCAGGAACACGACAGGGATGTCCCCTATCACCTCTGCTTTTCAACATAGTGTTGGAAGTCCTTGCCAGAACAATCAGGCAAGAGAAAGAAATAAAAGGCATCAAAATTGGGAATGAAGAAGTTAAATTATCACTCTTTGCAGATGACATGATGCTATATATAGAAAACCCTAAAGACTCCACCAAAAAGCTATTAGAAACAATCAACGAATACAGTAAAGTTGCCGGCTACAAAATCAACGCACAAAAGTCCATTGCCTTCCTATATACTAACAATGAAATCTCAGAAAAAGAAATACAAAAACAATTCCTTTTGCAATTGCAGCAAAAAGAATAAAATACCTAGGAATAAACTTAACCAAGGATGTGAAAGACCTATATGCTGAAAACTATAAGACATTTTGAAAGAAATTGAAGAAGACACAAAGAAATGGAAAGACATTCCGTGCTCATGGATTGGAAGAATCAACATAGTTAAAATGGCCATATTACCCAAAGCAATATACAGATTCAATGCAATCCCCATCAAAATCCCAATGGCATATTTTAAAGAAATAGAACAAAAAATCATCAGATTTGTTTGGAACCACAAAAGACCCCGAATAGCCAAAGCAATCTTAAGAAAAAAAGAACAATAATGGAGGTATCACACTTCCTGACTTTGGCTTGTACTACAGGGCTACAATAATCAAAACAGCATGGTATTGGCAGAAAAACAGACACATAGACCAATGGAATAGAATTGAGAACCCAGAAATAAAACCACATAAATATGGACAGATAATTTTTGACAAAGAAGCTAAAAACATACAATGGAGCAAAGACAGCCTCTTCAATAAATGGTGCTGGGAGAATTGGATAGCCACGTGCAAAAGAATGAAACTGGACTGCTATTTGTCACCATGTACCAAAGTTAATTCAAAATGGATCAAAGACTTAAGCATAAGACCTGACACAATAAACTGCATAGAAGAAAACATAGGTACTAAACTTATGGACCTTGGGTTCAAAGAGCATTTTATGAACTTGACTCCAAAGGCAATGGAAGTAAAAGCTAAAATAAACGAATGGGACTATATGAAACTTAAAAGCTTCTGCACAGCAAAAGAAACCATTGACAAAATAAAGAGGCCACCAACTGAATGGGAGAAGATTTTTGCAAACAGTGCCTCCGATAAGGGGCTAGTATCCAGAATATACAAGGAACTCATGCAACTCAACAACAAAAAAACAAACAACCCAATTGAAAAATGGGCAGAGGACTTGAAGAGACATTTCTCCAAAGAGGACATACAAATGGCAAATAGACATATGAAAAAATGCTCAACATCACTAATCATCAGAGAAATGCAAATCAAAACCACAATGAGATATCACCTCACCCCAGTCAGAATGGCTATTATCAACAAGACAAATAATAACAAATGTTGGAGAGGCTGTGGAGAAAAAGGAACCCTCATACACTGTTGGTGGGAATGCAGACTGGTACAGCCGTTATGGAAGGCAGTTGGAGGTTTCTCAAAGAATTACGAATAGAATTGCCATATGACCCAGCAATCCCTCTTCTGGGTATCTACCCAAAAAATCTGAAAACATTTAGAGATAAAGACACGTGTGCTCCAATGTTCATTGCAGCTTTGTTTACGGTGGCCAAGACATGGAAACAACCAAAATGTCCTTCGATAGATGAATGGATAAAAAAGTTGTGGTATATATACACAATGGAATACTATTCGGCGGTAAGAAAAGATGATATAGGAACATTTGTGACAACATGGATGGATCTTGAGAGAGTAATGCTGAGCGAAACAAGTCAGACAGAAAAAGCAGAGAACCATGTGATTTCACTGATATGTGGTATATAAACCAAAAACAACAAAAGAACAAGACAAACAAATGAGAAACAGAAACTCATAGACACAGACAATAGTTTAGTGGTTGCCAGAGGGTAACGGGGGGGTGGGGGTGGGAGATGAGGGTAAGGGGGATCGAATATATGGTGATGGAAGAACTGATTCTGGGTGATGAACACACAATGGGATTTATAGATGATGTAATACAGAATTGTACACCTGAAATCTATGTAATTTTACTAACAATTGTCACCCCAATAAATTTAATAAAATAAAATTAAAAAAAAAAAAAAAAAAAAAAAAAAAAAGAAAATTTCACACACCAGAAAATTTGACCTATGGGAAATATTTTCGCGTAGAGGTGGCTCTCTTCTGTATCAAGTCCCAACTCTGGCACAGCTGTTTGGTATGACATCTGTAATTTCTCCCCACTTCCAGGAAGTACTTTTGGCTCAGATCATCACTTATGTCTTTGCAGTCATCCATTGAACACTTCTACTCCATGAAGAGTGGAGTTTGGAACTGAAGGTGGGCCTCCATTATCTTTGAGGTATGAAAATGGGGAAGATATTATTACAGTGCTGTTGGACAATTGACCTGATTCTATTTGGTTGTTAGGACGAGAAGTAGCCTTTCCACATGCATGAGTTCTGTGGGCAGTTAAGTTCATATGTCAGCTCACATGTGCATGTGACCACATGTGCTCTTGCACATATTTCAGGATAAAAACGTGGCGGGGTTGCAGAAAGATGGCAATGATAATAATGGCTTACCATGCTTTAGACACTATGTGAAGAGAGTTATATATCCTCAGAACCTCCATATAACATAGGTAGTATTATTGCCATTTTAAAAATGAAGAAACTGAAATTCAGATATGTTAAATAAATGTCTAAAAACATAGGATTTTAACTTCAGTCTTCATCCAGAGCTGTGCTTTTACCACTATACTGTACTGCCTTTCCATAGGGGTGGGTAGATACATGAGGTTGAGGATTCCCAAATGGAAGGAGATGCAAGTTTGGAAAATGTCCTAGAGGTAAGAATGGACAAGATGTTCCCTACAGATACTATGTATCTCTTTCCAGTGTGACTAGAGGCACATTTATTTACATGGATCTGGTTTAGGACCCTGTACCCTGTGTTATGTTTCATTGATCTCTGTGATTATTCCTATGTCAATACTACACTATCGGAATAACTGTAGATTTTAAAATATATTTTGATATATGATAAAATAAATCATCCTTTTTGTTGTTTGTTTTCTTATCTTGGATATTTCTGTATGGTTTCAAAATTCTGTAAACATTCCTACCTGGATTTTTATTGTAATTGCATATAATTTATAGAATGCTCTCAATAGAAATGACATTTCTGTAACAGTGATTCATTTCATCCAGGAATATAATAAGTCTATTTATTCAGTTCTTCTTTTAAGACCTTCAGTAAAGTGTTAGAATTTTCTTTATATAGGTATTGAATATCTTGTTAGATTTATTCAGGTTCGAATATGTTATATTACATTTCTTCCTAAGTACTTCATTATTGTTTTCTACTCTTTGTAAGATTTTTTTCCCTATTACATTTTTCTAATTGGTTGCTTCATTTACTTTATTAATTCAACAGGTATTACTTGAGTGCTTACAATGTGCCAGACACTCTAGCCCTAGGGATTAAAAAGGAACAAAAAAGACTTCCTTTTTGAATTCTAGTAAGTTTTCAGTGATTTATTTTGCAACATTTATATTTTTGCCTCTTCCTTCTTAATATTTGTGTTTCTTACTTATTTTTCTTGTATCAGTGCATTGACTTGGACCTCCAGTACAATGTTGAATAAAAGCAACAATATTTGGCATCCTTTTTTGTTCCTGAATTTTAAGGGATATCTTCTATTTCATCATTAAATGTGATGTTTGCTCTATGTTTATGGTAGATGCCTTTCACAAATTAAGGATATTTAATTCTCTTTCAACTTTTAACTAAAATTTTCATTATGGATATGAGTGTTAAATACATCTCTGTGAAATGCTAAGATATGTTCCCCAAAGTTCAACTGAATCCAGTTTCATGGGATCACTCCAGCAAATAAATTTCTTTTTTTAGTTAAAGTTTATTGGGTGACAATGGTTAGTAAAGTTACATAGCTTTCAGGTGTACAGTTCTGTAATACCTCATCTATATGTCACACTGTGTGTTCACCACCCAGCATCAGTTCTCCTTCCATCACCATATATCTGATCCCATTTACCCTAATCTACTACCGCCCTGCCCCTTACCCTTTGGTAACCACTAAACTGTTGTCTGTGTCTATGAGTTTTTGTTTCTTTATTTGTTTGTCTTGTTCCTTTGTTATTCTCAGTTTTATATACCACATATCAGTAAAATCATATGGTTCTCAACTTTTACTGTCTGACTTATTTTGCTTTGCATAATAATCTCTGAAAACATTTATCCATAAAGACAAGTGTGCTCCAATGTTCGTTGCAGCTTTATTCACGGTGACCAAGGTATGGAAAAAACCAAAGTGTCCTTCAATAGATGATGGATAAAGAAGATGTGGTATATATACACAATGGAATAGTTTTGTGCCATAAGAAAAGATGAAATAGTGCCATTTGAGACAACATGAATGGATCTTGAGCAAATGAATTTCTAATCATTCAATGATTACATTGACACTGGCTGGGACTGTTTTTAAGAAGTGATATTTTTTTATAGTATGACACTACTTTTTCATTATTAAATGCACTTTGGTGTTAATGTAATCAAAGTTAAAAAAAATAAAGACTGTGGAAACATGGTTGAATTATAAATAAGAATCCTGAGGAAACATGGAAGAAATGCTAATAAGGCTTTAGTGGAGAGATCAAATCAACTGTAAGATAGAAACTAAATTCCAATACAGTAAAAACAGAACACTGGAGAGAGAGAAATGAAAAGAGTAAAAATCCTTAAGACTAATTAACCCGAAGGACCTTGTTCAAATAGTCAATGAAGTGTTATCAACATGGAAGAGCATAACTTGGAAATATGTGTTAAACTGTAATCTTAGTGCACTGAATAAAAACAGTAGTGTTTTATTAATACTAAAATAAGATCTGCTAGAATTGTATGTGACATATGGAGAATAGTTCGTTTCATGAAATAATTGGGGGCATCTATTAAGGTGATTTTATAATTTTTATATTTCAATGCTTTAGTGTACTGAATTACATTTATAAATCAACTAAAATGAAACCATATTTATTTCATGGAAAAGCTTTATTGGTCATGACTCATGCTGTATTTCTTTTAATACACTGCTGGATTTCAAGTCCTAACATTCTATTTAGTATTTTGCATCTACACTCATAAGCAACATTGTCCATATAGTTTTATTTTTTCTGCTATATTTGTCGAGCTTTTGGCATCAAAATTATGCTAGTTGTGCAAAATAAGTGGAGACTATTCTCTTTTATTCCTCTGGGCTCTAAAATGTTTCATAATGCGTGAAAGTGATGGTCTGTTCCTTGAAGAGTTGACAGAATTGTCAATTTAAACTTTTGGGCCCTGTGCCTTTTTTTAGGGGTAAATCTATTATTATATTATCTTCCAGGTTATTGATATATTCAGAATTTCTACATCTTCCAGAGTCAATTTTAGCAATACATGTTTTCCTAGAAAATAGTTCATTAAGTATTGATTTAAATATTTTTTATTGTCATAAAGTTATATATAACTACATGTAATGCAAAAGTAAATACCCTTAATATATATATATATACATATATATGCATATATATTATATTTATATTTTTTATATATATAATATACATATACTTATTTTAGCTCTTGTTTCAAACATTGTTTATTTATACCTTCCATCCATTTTCCTTGCTCAGACTTCCCCAAAAAATTATCTATTTTAGTAACATTTTCAAAAAAACAAATTATTTTAGGTTTTTTTGCATCAACATTACACTTTTTTTTTTTTAAATTAAATTTATTGGGGTGACAATTGTTAGTAAAATTACATAGATTTCAGGTGTACAATTCTGTATTACATCATTTATAAATCCCATTGTGTGTTCATCACCCAGAGTCACTTCTTCCATCACCATATATTCGATCCCCCTTATCCTCATCTCCACCCCCACCCCCCTTACCCTCTGGCAACCACTAAACTATTGTCCGTGTCTATGAGTTTCTGTTTCTCATTTGTTTGTCTTGTTCTTTTGTTGTTTTTGGTTTATATACCACATATCAGTGAAATCACATGGTTCTCTGCTTTTTCTGTCTGACTTGTTTCGCTCAGCATTACTCTCTCAAGATCCATCCATGTTGTCACAAATGTTCCTATATCATCTTTTCTCACTGCCGAATAGTATTCCATTGTGTATATGTACCACAACTTCTTTATCCATTCATCTATCGAAGGACATTTTGGTTGTTTCCATGTCTTGGCCACGTAAACAAAGCTGCAATGAACATTGGCACACGTGTCTTTATCTCTAAATGTTTTCAGATTTTTGGGTAGATACCCAGGAGAGGGATTGCTGGGTCATATGGCAATTCTATTTGTAATTCTTTGAGGAACCTCCACACTGCCTTCCATAACGGCTGCACCAGTCTGCATTCCACCAACAGTGTATGAGGGTTCCTTTTCTCCACAACCTCTCCAACATTTGTTACTATTTGTCTTGTTGATGATAGCCATTCTGACTGGGGTGAGGTGATATCTCATTGTGGTTTTGATTTGCATTTCTCTGATGATTAGTGATGTTGAGCATTTTTCATATGTTTATTTGCCATTTGTATGTCCTCTTTGGAGAAATGTCTCTTCAAGTCCTCTGCCCATTTTTCAATTGGGTTGTTTGTTTTTTGTTGTTGAGTTGCATGAGTTCCTTGTATATTCTGGATACTAGCCCCTTATCGGAGGCACTGTTTGCAAAAATCTTCTCCCATTCAGTTGGTGGCCTCTTTATTTTGTCAATGGTTTCTTTTGCTGTGCAGAAGCTTTTAAGTTTCATATAGTCCCATTCGTTTATTTTAGCTTTTACTTCCATTGCCTTTGGAGTCAAGTTCATAAAATGCTCTTTGAACCCAAGGTCCATAAGTTTAGTACCTATGTTTTCTTCTATGCAGTTTATTGTGTCAGGTCTTATGCTTAAGTCTTTGATCCATTTTGAATTAACTTTCGTACATGGTGACAAATAGCAGTCCAGTTTCATTCTTTTGCACGTGGCTATCCAGTTCTCCCAGCACCATTTATTGAAGAGGCTGTCTTTGCTCCATTGTATGTTTTTAGCTTCTTTGTCAAAAATTATCTGTCCATATTTATGTGGTTTTATTTCTGGGTTCTCAATTCTATTCCATTGGTCTATGTGTCTGTTTTTCTGCCAATACCATGCTGTTTTGATTATTGTAGCCCTGTAGTACAGGCCTAAGTCAGGAAGTGTGATACCTCCATTATAGTTCTTTTTTCTTAAGATTGCTTTGGCTATCCGGCGTCTTTTGTGGTTCCAAACAAATCTGATGATTTTTTGTTCTATTTCTTTAAAATATGCCATTGGGATTTTGATGGGGATTGCATTGAATCTGTATATTGCTTTGGGTAATATGGCCATTTTAACTATGTTGATTCTTCCAATCCATGAGCACGGAATGTCTTTCCATTTCTTTGTGTCTTCTTCAATTTCTTTCAAAAATGTCTTATAGTTTTCAGCATATAGGTCTTTCACATCCTTGGTTAAGTTTATTCCTAGGTATTTTATTCTTTTTGCTGCAATTGCAAAAGGAATTGTTTTTGTATTTCTTTTCTGAGATTTCATTGTTAGTATATAGGAAGGCAATGGACTTTTGTGCGTTGATTTTGTAGCCAGCAACTTTACTGTATTCGTTGATTGTTTCTAATAGCTTTTTGGTGGAGTCTTTAGGGTTTTCTATATATAGTATCATGTCATCTGCAAAGAGTGACAATTTAACTTCTTCATTCCAATTTGGATGCCTTTGATTTCTTTCTCTTGCCTGATTGCTCTGGCAAGGACTTCCAACACTATGTTGAAAAGCAGAGGTGATAGGGGACATCCCTGTCGTGTTCCTGAACGTAGAGCAAAGGGCTTCAGTTTTTCTCCATTAATTATGAGATTAGCAGAGGGCTTGTCATATATGGCCTTTATTATGTTAAGGTATTTTCCTTCTATACCCATTTTATTAAGTGTTTTAATCATAAATGGATGTTGTATCTTGTCAAATGCTTTTTCTGCATCAATTGATATAATCATATGATTTTTGTCCTTTATTTTGTTTATGTGATGTATCACATTGATGGATTTTCGTATGTTGAACCATCCTTGTGCCCCGGGATGAACCCCACTTGGTCGTGATGAATAATCTTTTAATGCATTGTTGTATTCGATTTGCTAGAATTTTATTTAGGATTTTTGCATCGGTATTCATTAGAGATATTGGTCTGTAGTTTTCTTTTTTGTGCTGTCCTTACCAGGTTTTGGTATCAGGGTAATGTTGGCCTCATAAAATGAGTTAGGGAGTACTGTCTCTTCTTCAATTTTTTGGAAGAGTTTGTGCAGAATTGGTATTAGATCCTCTTTGAAGGTTTGGTAGAATTCACTAGTGAAGCCATCTGGTCCCGGACTTTTGCTTTTGGGAAGGTTTTGGATGACTGATTCAATTTCTTTACTGGTGATCAGTCTGTTTAGATTTTCCAGTTCTTCATGGTTCAGCCTTGGAAGGCTATATGTTTCTAAGAACTTGTCCATTTCTTCTAGGTTGTTGAATTTGGTGGCATATAGTCCTTCATAGTATTCTTGGATGATCCTTTGTATTTCTGTGGTGTCCGTGATAACTTCCCCTTTTACGTTTCTGATTTTGTTAATCAGTGTCTTCTCTCTTTTTATCTTCGTAAGTCTAGCCAAGGGTTTGTCAATTTTGTTAATCTTTTCAAAGAACCAACATTACACTTTTTTGTTTCCTTTGTTTTGTTCCTCTCATAACTTCTTTTTTTAAAATTAAAAATTATTGGGTTGACAATTCTTAGTAAAGTTACATAGATTTCAGGTGTACAATTCTGTAATACATCATTTATAAATCCCATTGTGTGATCACCACCTAGAGTCAGTTCTCTTTCCAGCACCATATATTTGATCCCCTTTACCCTCATCTACCAGCTCCCTCCACCCTTACCCTCTGATAACCACTAAACTATTGTCTGTGTCTATGAGTTTTGGTTTTTTTTTTATTAAATTTATTGGGGTGACAATTGTTAGTAAAATTACATAGATTTCAGGTGTACAATTCTGTATTACATCATCTATAAATCCCATTGTGTGTTCATCACCCAGAGTCAGTTCTCCTTCCATCACCATATATTTGATCCCCCTACCCTCATCCCCCACCGCCCAGCCCCCACCCCCCTTACCCTCTGGCAACCACCAAACCTTTGTCTGTGTCTATGAGTTTCTGTTTCTCATTTGTTTGTCTTGTTCTTTTGTTGTTTTTGGTTTATATACCACATATCAGTGAAATCACATGGTTCTCTGCTTTTTCTGTCTGACTTATTTCGCTCAGCATTACTCTCTCAAGATCCATCCATGTTGTCACAAATGTTCCTATATCATCTTTTCTTACCGCCGAATAGTATTCCATTGTGTATATATACCACAACTTCTTTATCCATTCATCTATTGAAGGACATTTTGGTTGTTTCCATGTCTTGGCCACCATAAATAAAGCTGCAATGAACATTGGAGCACACATGTCTTTATTGATAAATGTTTTCAGATATTTTGGGTAGATACCCAGGAGAGGAGTTGCTGGGTCATATGGTAATTCTATTTGTAATTTTTTGAGGAACCTCCACACTGCCTTCCATAATGGCTGCACCAGTCTGCATTCCCACCAACAGTGTATGAGGGTTCCTTTTCTCCACAGCCTCTCCAACATTTGTTACTATTTGTCTTGTTGATGATAGCCATTCTGACTGGGGTGAGGTGATATCTCATTGTGGTTTTGATTTGCATTTCTCTGATGATTAGTGATGTTGAGCATTTTTTCATATGTCTATTTGCCATTTGTATGTCCTCTTTGGAGAAATGTCTCTTCAGGTCCTCTGCCCATTTTTCAATTGGGTTGTTTGTTTTTTTGTTGAATTTGAGTTCCTTGTATATTTTGGATATTAGCCCCTTATCGGAGGCACTGTTTGCAAAAATCTTCTCCCATTCAGTTGGTGGCCTCTTTATTTTGTCAATGGTTTCTTTTGCTGTGCAGAAGCTTTTAAGTTTCATATAGTCCCATTCGTTTATTTTAGCTTTTACTTCCATTGCTTTGGAGTCAAATTCATAAAATGCTCTTTGAACCCAAGGTCCATAAGTTTAGTACCTATGTTTTCTTCTATGCAGTTTATTGTGTCAGGTCTTATGCTTAAGTCTTTGATCCATTTTGAATTAACTTTGGTACATGGTGACAAATAGCAGTCCAGTTTCATTCTTTTGCTCGTGGCTATCAATTCTCCCAGCACCATTTATTGAAGAGGCTGTCTTTGCTCCATTGTATGTTTTTAGCTTCTTTGTCAAAAATTATCTGTCCATATTTATGTGGTTTTATTTCTGGGTTCTCAATTCTATTCCATTGGTCTATGTGTCTGTTTTCTGCCAATACCATGCTGTTTTGATTATTGTAGCCCTGTAGTACAAGCTAAAGTCAGGAAGTGTGATACCTCCATTATTGTTCTTTTTCTTAAGATTGCTTTGGCTATTTGGGGTCTTTTGTGGTTCCAAACAAATCTGATGATTTTTGTTCTATTTCTTTAAAAAATGCCATTGGGATTTTGATGGGGATTGCATTAAATCTGTATATTGCTTTGGGTAATATGGCCATTTTAACTGTGTTGATTCTTCAATCCATGAGCACGGAATGCCTTTCCATTTCTTTGTGTCTTCTTCAATTTCTTTCAAAAATGTCTTATAGTTTTCAGCATACACATCTTTCACATCCTTGGTTAAGTTTATTCCTAGGTATATTATTCTTTTTGCTGCAATTGCAAAAGGAATTGATTTTTTATTTCTTTTCTGAGATTTCATTGTTAGTATATAGGAATGCAATGGACTTTTGTACATTGATTTTGTAGCAGCAACTTTACTGTATTCGTTGATTGTTTCTAATAGCTTTTTGGTGGAGTCTTTAGGGTTTTCTATATATAGCATCATGTCATCTGCAAGAGTGATAATTTAACTTCTTCATTCCCAATTTGGATGCCTTTTATTTCTTTCTCTTGCCTGATTGCTCTGGCAAGGACTTCCAACACTATGTTGAAAAGCAGAGGTGATAGGGGACATCCTGTCGTGTTCCTGAACGTAGAGCAAAGGGCTTCAGTTTTTCACCATTAATTATGAGATTAGCTGAGGGTTTGTCATATACAGTCTTTATTATGATAAGGTATTTTCCTTCTATACCCATTTTATTAAGTGTTTTAATCATAAATGGATGTTGTATCTTGTCAAATGCTTTTTCTGCATCAATTGATATAATCATATGATTTTTGTCCTTTATTTTGTTTATGTGATGTATCACATTGATGGATTTGCGTATGTTGAACCATGCTTGTGCCCCTGGGATGAACCCCACTTGGTCGTGATGAATAATCTTTAATGCATTGTTGTATTCGATTTGCTAGAATTTTATTTAGGATTTTTGCATCGGTATTCATTAGAGATATTGGTCTGTACTTTTCTTTTTTTTTGCTGTCCTTACCAGGTTTTGGTATCAGGGTAATGTTGGCCTCATAAAATGAGTTAGGGAGTACTGTTTCTTCTTCAATTTTTTGGAAGAGTTTAGCAGAATTGGTATTAGATCCTCTTTGAAGGTTAGGTAGTGAAGCCATCTGGTCCCGGACTTTTGCTTTTGGGAAGGTTTTGGATGACTGATTCAATTTCGTTACTGGTGATCGGTCTGTTTAGATTTTCCAGTTCTTCATGGTTCAGCCTTGGAAGGCTATATGTTTCTAAGAACTTGTCCATTTCTTCTAGGTTGTTGAATTTGGTGGCATATAGTCCTTCATAGTATTCTTGGATGATCCTTTGTATTTCTGTGGTGTCCATGATAACTTCCCCTTTTTCGTTTCTGATTTTGTTAATCAGTGTCTTCTCTCTTTTTATCTTAGTAAGTCTAGCCAAGGGTTTGTCAATTTTGTTAATCTTTTCAAAGAACCAGCTCTTTGTCACATTAATTTTTTTCTATTGTCTTTTTGTTCTCTATTTCATTTAGTTCTGCTCTGATTTTTATTATTTCCTTTCTTCTGCTGACCTTGGGTTTCACTTGTTCTTCTTTTTTCTAGTTCTTTAAGGTGTAACATGAGGTTATTTATTTGGGATTTTTCTTGTTTCTTGAGATAGGCCTGTAATGATATAAATTTCCCTCTTAAAACTGCTTTCGCTGCATCCCAAAAATTTTGGTAGGATGTATTTTCATTGTCATTTGTTTCTATGTATCTTTTGATCTCTCCTCTAATTTCTTCTTTGACCCAGTCGTTCTTTAAAAGTATGTTGTTTAATCTCCATGTATTTGTGTTTTTTCCTGCTTTCTTTTTGCAGTTGATATCTAATTTCAAAGCCTTGTGATCAGAGAATATGCTTGGTATGATTTCAATCTTCTTAAATTTGCTGAGACTGATTTTATGTCCCAATATATGGTCTATCCTTGAGAATGTTCCATGTACACTAGAAAAAAATGTATAGTCTGATGTTTTAGGATGAAGTGCTCTATAAATGTCAATTATGTCCATTTCATCTAATGTGTCATTTAGGGCTGCTATTTCGTTATTTATTTTCTGTTTGGATGATCTATCCATAGCTGTCAATGATGTATTTAAGTCCCCTAGTATAATTGTGTTTTGGTCAATTTCTCCCTTTAGTTCTGTTAGTAGTTGCTTGGTATATTTCAGTGCTCCCTGATTGGGGGCATACATATTGATGATTTTTTTGTCTTCTTGTTTTGTAGTCCCCTTTACCATTATGAAATGTCCATCTTTGTGTCTTGTTACCTTTTTCACCTTGAAGTTTGTTTCATCTGAGATCAGTATGGCCACACCTGATTTTCTCTAGGTACCATTTGCTTGGAGTGTCAATTTCCACCCTTTCACTTTGAGTCTATGCTTGTCCTTGTAGCTGAGATGTGTCTCTTGGAGACAGCATATGGTTGGGTTAGGTTTTTGATCCAATCTGCTACTCTGCGCCTTTTTATTGGTGAGGTCCGTCCAGTTACATTTAGGGTGATTATTGATATGTGAGGATTTCCTGTCATTCTATCTTTAGTTTTCTGGTAAGGCTGTGTCTCCATTGTTTCTTTGCCTTTTTAATTGTTGCCTGTTATTTCTGTGTGGTGGTATTCTATGATGTTTCCCTCTATTTGTTCTTTTATTACAGTATATATTTCAGTTCTAGATTCTTTTTGAGTGGTTACCCTTAAGTTTATGTAAAAGAAAGTTTGATATTTAGAGTATTCCATTTTCTTCAGCACGCTTACTTTCTCCCTTCCCATATTCCATATCAGTCCATTACTCTCCCCCTTTTATGTTTTGTTTCCCACAAATTGTCCCTGTTGATGGTGGTTGAATAGCCTCCTTTAGTATTTCTTGTAGTACACGTCGTTTATCAGAAAATTCCCTCAGCTTCTGTATGTCTAGAAAGGTCTTTATTCCTCCTTCATATATAAAGCATTTCTTTGCTGGGTATATTATTCTTGGCTCATAATTTCCTTCTATCACTAGTTTGAATATTTGGTTCCACTCCCTCCTGGCTTGTAGAGTTTCTGCTGAAAAATCTGATGATAATCTAATGGGCTTTCCTTTGTAGGTTACCCTCTTCTTTTCCCTGGCTACCTTGAGGATTCTTTCTTTGTCGTTGATTTTAGACAGCTTCAATACAGTGTGCCTTGGAGAAGGCCTGTTGGGATTGAGGTAATTAGGTGTTCTATTTGCTTCTTGGATTAGAGGATCCAGTTCTGTCAACAAGTTTGGGAAATTCTCATCGACAATTTGTTTGAATATATTCTCTGTTCCTTCTCTCTTTCTTCTCCTTCTGGTATGCCCATTATTCTTATATTGCTCTTTCTGATGGAGTCAGAAAGTTCTTGTAAGTTCTTTCATTTCTTTTAAGTCTCAAGTCTCTTTCTTCTTCCATCTGTGTCATTTCCAGGTTTCTATCTTCGATGTCACTGATTCTTTCCTCCATCTGGTCAACTCTACTACCTAAGCTGGTTATTTCATTCTTAATTTCTTCTATTGAGTTCTTAATCTCCAGAAATTCTATTTGGTTCTTTTTAAAATTTCAATCTCTTTGGGAAAATGCTCATGTTGTTCTTTGATTGTGTTTCTGAGTTCATTAAACTGCCTTTCTGTGTTTTCTTGCATCTCGTTGAGTTTTTTCAGAACTGCAATCTTGAATCCTCTGTCATTTAAGTCACATATTTCCATATCTTTAAGTTCCTTTTCTGGAGACTTTTCACTTTCTTTCTGAGCTGTCTTGTTACCTTGGTTATTCATGGCAATTACTGATTTATTATTTCTCTTCCTAGACATCTACAGGAGTGGCTTCTGCAGCAGGTTAATAGGAAAAGGTCTTTTGTTTTCCAGTAGGTGTTGGTAGAATATTTTATTTTTCTCTCCAACTGCAGCCTTTTTTTCTCTCTCACACTGTAGTGCTATATTTTCTCTGCACTATTCCAGCTTCTCAAACAATGGAGGGATTCCCTGGAAAGCAGACTTCTACTGTGTTAAAAGTTTTCCTGGGTCATAGGGCAGTGCATCCCTGTGGGGATACGTAGAGCTTTTGAAATTACAAAGCTCTACTGCACCAGTTTCAGAGCCTATGTGTTTTAGCAGTTCTGTCTTCTCCTGCAGGGATCTGCCCAGATAGGTGGGGTCATGGGCGGGGTGAGTTGTGAGAATTGGCCTAGAACAATGGCGGCGACCACCACCACAGCTGGTCGTGCTTCTACAGCACCCCGCCCCCTTTGCTGGAGCCTGTTGGGCTGTGAATCTCTGTCTGCGGACCACAGTTCTCAGAACTGCAAATATTCTGTTCTTTTGATCTGACAATGCTACTGTTCTGCTTCTAGCACTGGGCAGGTGGGGGCGAGGTGAGCTCTGGGATGTTAGGGAGAGGATGGCTAGTCTCAGTGCCTAAGTATCTGCTCTCTGTGGCAGTACAAGCTTACACCACCGTTTTCAGCCTTTTTTTTTAATTTTTTTATTTTATTAAATTTATTAGGGTGACAATTGTTAGTAAAATTACATAGATTTCAGGTGTACAATTCTGTATTACATCATCTACGTTCAGGAACACGACAGGGATGTCCCCTATCACCTCTGCTTTTCAGCATAGTGTTGGAAGTCCTTGCCAGAGTAATCAGGCAAGAGAAAGAAATAAAAGGCATCCAAATTGGGAATTAAGAAGTTAAATTATCACTCTTTGCAGATGACATGATGCTATACATAGAAAACCCTAAAGACTCCACCAAAAAGCTATTAGAAACAATCAACGAATACAGTAAAGTTGCTGGCTACAAAATCAACGCACAAAAGTCCATTGCCTTCCTATATACTAACAATGAAATCTCAGAAAAAGAAATACAAAAAACAATTCCTTTTGCAATTGCATCAAAAAGAATAAAATACCTAGGAATAAACTTAACCAAGGATGTTTTCAGCCTTTTTCTCTTAGTCTTTGCTCCCAGGTCTCTGCCGTGTGCGTTTGGTTTAGCAGCATTATATGCTGTCCCCTCAGCCTTATGGGCCATAAACGGAGCTCTAGCAGTCAGAGTTCTTCCCTTCCGCAGCTGTGGTAGTTCCAGGATGCAGTGAGCTCGAAGCACTGAGCTAGGTCCGCATCCTGTGCCCGTGGGGCTCTGTCTCTGCACTTTTCCATTTCTGCTTCCCCTGCTTGTGCAATTTGCCCATCTTTAGGTGAAGTCAGTAGTGAGACTCTTCGTCTTGCCTGTCTGCTGTGCAGGGAGTCCTTTGTGGAGTTACAGTTTTTCAATTTATTGTAAATTCCAGGGGAGATTTCCAGAGGCTCACCTCATGCCACCATTTTGATCTTTTTTTCCCCATAATTTCTATTAAATTATGTTTTTATGTTTATATCCATGTTCTCTTTCTCTGAGTGAAAATTATTCTTTTCCTAACGTCTTGAATTTTCTAACAAATTTTTTTAGGCTATGGCATTTCCTTTGAGTGCCATTTTGGTCATGTTCCATAGGGTTTTCTATATAGTGCTTCAATTATTGTTTATTTCTGAATAGTTTGCAATTTTTATTTTGATATTTTTTAGAAGGAACTTTAAAATGTATGTAGTATTTCTTAATTTTTTTTGTTAACCAACCATTGTTACTAATTTCCAATTCTATTGATATGTGTTTGGAGTATGTAGCTTTGATGTTCTCTGCTTTTTCTAATTTGTTGAGATATTTTTAAACTTATACATAGTCAAATTCTGTGCATGTCCTATATGTGTTTAATGAATGTCAATTCTCTGCTTGCTGGGTATGTTCATGTGCATATCTATTGTATCAAACTCATTGTGTTCTCCAAATTCTCTTCATTTTCATTTATGTTTCTATTTGATCAGTTGCTGGGTTTCTGAAAGCTATGTAAAAGTTTCCCATTAATGTTGTGGATTCCTAATTTCCTCTTGTTTTCCTATCCACATTTATTTCATTTATTTTAAAGTTGTATTATTATGAATAGTTTTATAATTGGTGTATCCTCTTAATGGATTATACCAATATAAAATGTCCCTCTTGTCCTTTTTTAAAAAAATGGGATAAAATTGGTTAATAACATTATATAAATTGCAGGCGTACATTATTATTTGATGACTATATACTCTACTGTGTGCCCCCCACCAAATGTTTAGTTTCCATCCATCACCAAATATTTTATCTCCTTTACCCATTTCACCCTCCCCAACCTTCCTTCCCTCTCATGACCGCCAAACTGTTGTCTGTATCTATTAATTTGTTTTTGTTTTGTTTTCATTGTTTGTTACTTTTTTTGTTTTATTTTCTCATATGAGTGAAGTCATATGGTTTCTGTCCTTTCCAGTCTGATTTATTTAAGTTAGCATAATACCCTCAAGATCCATCCATTTTGTCACAAATGGCAATATTACATCTTTTTATGGCTGAATAGTATTCCATTATACAAGGTCCAACAATTAAGTTCACAAACTCATCCTAGAAAAAGTGCAACATACCTCACTGATGAATATCATTATGGTCACCTTTGAAGTACACCCCTTGGGAAGCTATGCACTAGCACCAGTGCCTAGTCGACCTTTGGAAGCAATTTTGGAACTCTTTTTCTGGAATGGCCATCAGAGGTGTCATCATGTTACCCTTGATGTCCTGAATGTCATCAAAATGTCTTCCTTTCAATATTTCCTTTATCTTCAGGTAAAGAAAGAAGTCATTGGGTGCCAGATCAGGTGAATAGGGAGGGTCTACCAATGCAGTTATTTGTTTACTGGCTAAAAACTCCCTCACAGACAGTGTCGTGTGAGCTGGTGCATTGTAGTGATGCAAGAGCCATGAATTGTTGGCAAAAAGTTCAGGTCATCTAACTTTTTCATGCACCCTTTTCAGCACTTCCAAATAGTAAACTTGGTTAACTGTTTGTCCAGTTGGTACAAATTCATAATGAATAATCTCTCTGATTAAAAAAAAAAGTTTAGCAACATGTTTGCAACAAGTTTGCAAACCTAATTATCAGAACTCATATGATAGTTCTGGTCTTAATTTTTTGAGGAACCTCCATATTGTTTTCCATAGTGGCTGCACCAATTTACATTCTCACCAATAGTGCATGAGGGTTCCCTTCTGTCCACATCCTCCCCAGTATTTGTTATTTCTTGTCTTTTTCATAATAGCCATTCTAACAGGCGTGGGGTGATATCTCATTGTGGTTTTGACTTGCATTTCACTAATCATTAGTGATGTTGAGCACCTTTTCATACATCTGTTTGTCATCTGTATGTTTCCCTTGGAATAATGTCTATACTACATCAAACTAAAAAGCTTCTGCATACTAAAGGAATCCATTCAACAGAACAGAAAGGTAACCATCCAAATGGGAGAAGATATTTGCAAATGATGTTTCTTATATGGGGTTAATTCGAAAATATGTAAATAACAGATACAACACAACAACAACCACCCAATTAAAAATTTGCAGAGGATCTGTACATTTTTCCCCTGTTGTCTCTTTTAATTTTTGTCCATATTTTATTTTGCCTGACATTACTATTGTTACACCTACTTTATTTTTGTTAACATTTTCTTCATGTGTCTTTCTCAATTTATTTTCAAGTGTTATGTGTCATTTTTTTTTGAAGTGTATCTCTTTTAAGCAAGATACAGATAGATTTTATTTGTCCAACCTGAAATTATCTTTCTTTTAATTAGAAGAATTACCTCATTCAGATTTAATATGATCATTGATATTTGTGATCATTCTTGCCATCTTTTTTTACCTTTTTAATTGTCATGATTTCTTGTTTTTTTCTTCTTTCCAGCAACTTGTTGGACGATAACATTTATTTTTGTTCTCTGGTAGTTTTTTGGGAAGTTTCACATCATGTATTCTAGTTGCTAATTTTAATTTCTTAAAATTTGTTTAAATGTTTGTTTAACATACATTTCTAGAATTTATAATTATCAATATCCTCATCCTGAAAAAGACAACAACCATAGCAATAGCTTACCTTTCTTTACTCTTTTCTCCTAAACCCCTTAAGTTTCCATGTAGAGGTCATCTGAGTTCCATATTCTTATTCTTATTATTTTTTTCAATCAATAATTACTTAGACTTCATTATCATTTTTACTGGCTTCTTTGATCATTGTTTATTTTACTGCACGTCATCCCCTTGAGTTCATTTTTCATTTTCCTAGAGTAATCCTCCAGTAACTCACTCAAAGACAAACTTCTGTTGGTGAAATACACCAGTCGTTGCATGCCCAATGAAAAATACTTTCATTTTGCACAGCTCCAAATCCTCCAAGTTAAATGTTAGTTTTTCTGTATATAATATCTTTACCTCCAAATTATTTTTCTCATCAATTTGAAGCTAAGCCTAACATTGAATATTGCCAAGCAGTAATCTGATGCTAGCTTGATTCTCAATCCTTGTAGACAGCCTACTTATTGCTTTGGAAACTTTCACAGGTGTTGTTTTCTCTATCCTTGGTGTTTTGAAATTTTACCATAATGTGATTTAGGTATGGATACCTTTTTATTAAGCTAGTTTTACCAGTAATTGATTTTTACTTGAAGATTTTTGTCTTTCCTCAACTCTGATAAATTTTATACTGTTATTGTTTGCTAGATCAATTTTCCTTTCAATTGTCTTTGTAATTCTTTAATTCCTATTTATTTCCTTCGGCATTAATACTGATTCTTGAGTTAGGTGATTCTATTCTGTGGTGCTTGTTTTCCCCAAATGTTTGTTTTTGGATTTTTGGTTAGTTATAACCTTGGGATTTGAGAACCTCTGTTTGTCCCTATAAGATGTTCCTTTTTCTCACAGCCTGCACATTTATCAAGCGTTTGAGAAGGAACAGGGCATACTGCTGAGTAGAGTGTGTAAGTAGTTCATTTTTGGGGCATGAAGCCTTCCTGTTTCTCCTGGGTACGGCCGACCACTTGGATCCCTGCGTTACTTCTCTAGCCAAGCATCCATAATAATTGTTCTATCCTGGGGTAAATACCTATGCTACCCACTACCTGACACAGTTAGGCAGAGCGTAATGAAGGATGAAACCACTCAGCTGGTCAAAATGGGGTAGTTTAACAAATAATGATTTTCCCATGGCTTCCACAAACTACCTGTATCACTTTTCTCTGGGCTTGGAGATCATCTTAAGTCATGCCCACCTTATTCAGCCATCCCCTGCTATGTATATTTTAGGCTGTACTTTTCTCCATTAATTTTATTCTCTCAACCTTAAAACTAAAACGATTCCTCAAAATTTATGTTACGCAAATTATACTTATTTTTAATTTCCTTTTTAGAGATATTAATTTCAAATATGTATTTTCTGCCATTTATGGGAATTGGGCTGAAGGAGAAACCAGATATATGTACCTAGTCCACCTTTATTTACTTTCTACAGGAATAGGCTAGCTATAGGCATACCTTCCTGTCTCCCAACAACATCCCATCTCCAATAGAGAAACAACTGTGTAGGAAGTGCTTCATAAAAACTTTGAAAATGTGAGCAAAGTTGAAAAACCCATTATGTGAGCAATCTCCTGGTCCCAAAGGGAGTTATTCTAATAGACTAGAAAAAAATGACCTGTGCTGAATCCAGATACAGTGCAGAATGTACCAAATTCTTAGACAACTTTAGGCTGATTTTCCTCATAGAACATAGATGGAAGAGGCCTGTATTTAGAGCTTCTTTTTTAAAAGAAGAAAGGAAAAGGTAGTTTTAAAATTCAACCTTGTAAACATCGAAATCTTAAAAATTCAAACTTTTTCCACAGATGTGAGATATTCAATTCAAGTTCACACAAGAATCCAGTGTGTTAAGGCAAGAACTTTTAATGGGGTTAGGTCATATTGAAAGTGGTACTGTTCAAGGAGTTTGGTGGAGATGGGAAAAGGATGTTTTGCAGTGTCAGAGTGGCTTTATTAAAGACCAAAGGAAAGGCGATTTGCAGCTGAAAATTTTAGATTGACTATAAAATTAACATGCAACTCTGATTTGTTCTTATCTAATAAAAGCCAGAGAGGATACTTGGTATCCTAACGGCAAAACAACTTAATAAAATTAATCTACAGTGCTCCTAGTGTTTAGGTACTAGGTACTGCAAAACTTCAATGATGCATTTTTCATTAAGTGACTAGGTAAATATAATTGTCTATACTAGAAAGTGCGAGTTCTTATTCTAATCTATTTAAATTAGAAATAAGGAACTTATTTATTTATTTTTTTAAATATAAAACTTTATTGAGGGTTTAAAATGTCATTGTAAGACAGGATAGAAAGTTTATCTTGAAGGTCTCTCCATGGCTTGCCCAAAGCCACAAAGCAAACAAAAACCAGATAAATGCACAATATATAAAACACATCTGAATGGGGTCCCAGAAAACACCAGGGTCAGTGATTTGTAGTTCTTGGGCCCAGAGCAGGATCAAGTTCAGGTCTTATCCTCTGTTGGTGCTCAAGTCAGAATGGGTCCAGCTTGCTTGCAAGTAGATTTCTCCCCGTCTGGTCCTGTGTCTGTCCCATTAGTTATCTGTGATCGTCAAGGAGGGATTTCTCTCTTTCTCAGCCATTAGAAGTCTCTGAGTTTCCTCATCAAAGACAGCTTTTTCCAGCCAGAGAACCTGCAGCCTGCACTCAGGGTGTCTCAGGGCCTCACACAACACCAGCACCCCACCGTGGTCCAAGGAGTTTCCAGTCAGGTTGAGTCTTCTCAGAGTTTTACTGCTGGTGAGAGCTGAAGCGAGGTCCTTGCAGCAGGCACTAGTTAACTTGCATGCATCTTATTAATGATTCATCAGTGTTGGGGAGATAGAGCAGGAGGCATGATTTTATTGTGGTTTTCATGACTGGATGAAGAGGGGTGGTTTGAATCCCAATTGGGCTTGAGCCAACAGGATTCTTCCAAGACCCATTAATTCCTCCCAGATACATTTGCCCCAGTTGGAAGGGCCAGGCAAACCCCCTACTACCTCCACCTAACTTTTCCAATGTATGTTGAACTCTCTGTCTTTATGTAAGGGCCAGACTGAGCCAGGAAATAGGGAGTTAGATTAGAGCCTGACCTTTGTATTTCTGTCATTATTTGCAGAGTAATATTAGCAAGGGAAAGAACAGACCAAGGGAAGAGCCAGCCTAGCTAGTGTTCTGTGTGAGTGTGTATATGTGTGTGTGTTGGGGGGGGGGGGGTTAAGGAGTAAGAACCTGCTTGAATGACGTAGAAAGAACCCTAGGGGAACTGTTATCCCAAAGTATATGCCTCATTTCCCGGTCCCTTTTTTACCCAAGATTTTAACATTAGCTAGTCATTCAGACATTTAATAAGTCTCCTTTTAACATGCAGATACTCTTGAGAGGTATAAATTATTCATATCTCGCTAGCCCTTTCAAACTCTGGAATTAGAGTCATAGTCAAATTGTCACTTGTCTAGTTGCTTTCTTAACTTATCTTAGTCACACTTTGGGCATCTGTCAAATGGGGATAATAATCTATATCTCAAATGTTGATATATTAAATGAGAAGAGCAAATGTGAAAGTACCTAGGAAAAAGGTACTGCCATGCAAGAGATGTGTCATCATTTCATTTCTATGAGTCAGCTTAGGAGGGAGGTGCCAAAATGGGGTACAGAAATGGCCTTCAAAGTATCTATAGGAGTGGGCTTCAGCCAGGGAGGGCAAGATACAGAAAGGCCATCTCTGACTCAGAATTATGTCTAGAGTAAGGAATTTTATGGACCTGGGTCCTGGAGATAACAAGCAGCAAGCAGTACAAGCCTGCTATGAAGGAGCACAATGGTTCAGATGAGGGCTTGTTGGCTCAGCCTTGGTTCTCAGCCAGTAGAGAACTCTACTTATTAGTTGTTATGGTATTTGGCAAGTCACTAATCTCACTGATCCTTAGTTTCCTCCTTTTAAAAATTGAGAGTATAATAGTTCTCTCCTAAGAATTATTGTTATCTTTAAATAAGCTATTATGCATATAGTCGTTGACACAAAGTAAGTGCTCAGTAAATGTAACTTGCCATTAATATCAGCATCTCTGTTATTGTGGTTATTATTTTTTAATATCTATGTGCATATACGTCATTTACAGAATCTGTAAAAATATTTATATTTTTCTTCATAAATGCTATTTAAATTGAATTTAATTTCTAGAGTATTCTAGTTAATCACTGAATATTACTTAATGTTTTTATTATTATTATTATTATTATTATTATTATTATTATTATTATACACTAGGGCTACTAAATTACTTGGCAGTTTTAAAGCACTCAGTCCTAGGACCAGATTTCAGATGAATTTGGAGAAAACTGAAGATTCTTTCTGGTGTTATCCTACGTCTTCTTTCAGGGTCTTGTTAGGTCTGGTGGTACCCCAAGAGTCCAGTGCCCTGTTTCTCTTTCTATTCTTTGCCCTTTCATGAACTGTGCTCTCAGAGTGTCTGTAGGGAAGACTCCAACACTAATTTATGCTATGATATCAATGCATATTAACTCAAATGCTGCACCTTTCACTGAATTTACACTTTTATTTTTTTAATTTTTATTTTATTAAATTTATTGGGGTGACAATTGTTAGTAAATTTACATAGATTTCAGGTGTACAATTCTGTATTACATCATCTATAAATCCCATTGTGTGTTCATCACCCAGAGTCAGTTCTCCTTCCATCACCATATATTCGATCCCCCTTACCCTCATCTCCCACCCCACCCCCCCCTTACCCTCTGGCAACCACTAAACTATTGTCTGTGTCTATGAGTTTCTGTTTCTCATTTGTTTGTCTTGTTCTTTTGTTGTTTTGGTTTATATACCACATATCAGTGAAATCACATGGTTCTCTGCTTTTCTGTCTGACTTGTTTGCTCAGCATTACTCTCTCAAGATCCATCCATGTTGTCACAAATGTTCCTATATCATCTTTTCTTACTGCGAATAGTATTCCATTGTGTATATATACCACAACTTCTTTATCCATTCATCTATCGAAGGACATTTTGGTTGTTTCCATGTCTTGGCCACGTAAACAAAGCTGCAATGAACATTGGAGCACACGTGTCTTTATCTCTAAATGTTTTCAGATTTTTGGGTAGATACCCAGGAGAGGGATTGCTGGGTCATATGGCAATTCTATTCGTAATTCTTTGAGGAACCTCCACACTGCCTTCCATAACGGCTGCACCAGTCTGCATTCCACCAACAGTGTATGAGGGTTCCTTTTCTCCACAGCCTCTCCAACATTTGTTACTATTTGTCTTGTTGATGATAGCCATTCTGACTGGGGTGAGGTGATATCTCATTGTGGTTTTGATTTGCATTTCTCTGATGATTAGTGATGTTGAGCATTTTTTCATATGTCTATTTGCCATTTGTATGTCCTCTTTGGAGAAATGTCTCTTCAAGTCCTCTGCCCATTTTCAATTGGGTTGTTTGTTTTTTGTTGTTGAGTTGCATGAGTTCCTTGTATATTCTGGATACTAGCCCCTTATCGGAGGCACTGTTTGCAAAAATCTTCTCCCATTCAGTTGGTGGCCTCTTTATTTTGTCAATGGTTTCTTTTGCTGTGCAGAAGCTTTTAAGTTTCATATAGTCCCATTCGTTTATTTTAGCTTTTACTTCCATTGCCTTTGGAGTCAAGTTCATAAAATGCTCTTTGAACCCAAGGTCCATAAGTTTAGTACCTATGTTTTCTTCTATGCAGTTTATTGTGTCAGGTCTTATGCTTAAGTCTTTCATTCATTTTGAATTAATTTTGGTGCATGGTGACAAATAGCAGTCCAGTTTCATTGTTTTGCACGTGGCTATCCATTTCTCCCAGCACCATTTATTGAAGAGGCTGTCTTTGCTCCATTGTATGTTTTCAGCTTCTTTGTCAAAAATTATCTGTCCATATTTATGTGGTTTTATTTCTGGGTTCTCAATTCTATTCCATTGGTCTATGTGTCTGTTTTTCTGCCAATACCATGCTGTTTTGATTATTGTAGCCCTGTAGTACAAGCCAAAGTCAGGAAGTGTGATACCTCCATTATTGTTCTTTTTTCTTAAGATTGCTTTGGCTATTCGGGGTCTTTTGTGGTTCCAAACAAATCTGATGATTTTTGTTCTATTTCTTTAAAATATGCCATTGGGATTTTGATGGGGATTGCATTGAATCTGTATATTGCTTTGGGTAATATGGCCATTTTAACTATGTTGATTCTTCCAATCCATGAGCACGGAATGTCTTTCCATTTCTTTGTGTCTTCTTCAATTTCTTTCAAAAATGTCTTATAGTTTTCAGCATATAGGTCTTTCACATCCTTGGTTAAGTTTATTCCTAGGTATTTTATTCTTTTTGCTGCAATTGCAAAAGGAATTGTTTTTTGTATTTCTTTTTCTGAGATTTCATTGTTAGTATATAGGAAGGCAATGGACTTTTGTGCGTTGATTTTGTAGCCGCAACTTTACTGTATTAGTTGATTGTTTCTAATAGCTTTTTGGTGGAGTCTTTAGGGTTTTCTATATATAGCATCATGTCATCTGCAAAGAGTGATAATTTAACTTCTTCATTCCCAATTTGGATGCCTTTTATTTCTTTCTCTTGCCTGATTGCTCTGGCAAGGACTTTAACACTATGTTGAAAAGCAGAGGTGATAGGGGACATCCTGTCGTGTTCCTGAACGTAGAGCAAAGGGCTTCAGTTTTCTCCATTAATTATGAGATTAGCAGAGGGCTTGTCATATATGGCCTTTATTATGTTAAGGTATTTTCCTTCTATACCCATTTTATTAAGTGTTTTAATCATAAATGGATGTTGTATCTTGTCAAATGCTTTTCTGCATCAATTGATATAATCATATGATTTTTGTCCTTTATTTTGTTTATGTGATGTATCACATTGATGGATTGTATGTTGAACCATCCTTGTGCCCGAGGATGAACCCCACTTGGTCGTGATGAATAATCTTTTTAATGCATTGTTGTATTCGATTTGCTAGAATTTTATTTAGGATTTTTGCATCGGTATTCATTAGAGATATTGGTCTGTAGTTTTCTTTTTTGTGCTGTCCTTACCAGGTTTTGGTATCAGGGTAATGTTGGCCTCATAAAATGAGTTAGGGAGTACTGTCTCTTCTTCAATTTTTGGAAGAGTTTGTGCAGAATTGGTATTAGATCCTCTTTGAAGGTTTGGTAGAATTCACTAGTGAAGCCATCTGGTCCCGGACTTTTGCTTTTGGGAAGGTTTTGGATGACTGATTCAATTTAGTTACTGGTGATCGGTCTGTTTAGATTTTCCAGTTCTTCATGGTTCAGCCTTGGAAGGCTATATGTTTCTAAGAACTTGTCCATTTCTTCTAGGTTGTTGAATTTGGTGGCATATAGTCCTTCATAGTATTCTTGGATGATCCTTTGTATTTCTGTGGTGTCCGTGATAACTTCCCTTTTACGTTTCTGATTTTGTTAATCAGTGTCTTCTCTCTTTTATCTTAGTAAGTCTAGCCAAGGGTTTGTCAATTTTGTTAATCTTTTCAAAGAACCAGCTCTTTGTCACATTAATTTTTCTATTGTCTTTTTGTTCTCTATTTCATTTAGTTCTGCTCTAATTTTTGTTATTTCCTTTCTTCTGCTGACCTTGGGTTTTACTTGTTCTTCTTTTTCTAGTTCTTTAAGGTGTAACATGAGGTTATTTATTTGGGAGTTTTCTTGTTTCTTGAGATAGGCCTGTAATGAGATAAATTTCCCTCTTAAAACTGCTTTCGCTGCATCCCAAAAATTTTGGTAGGATGTATTTTCATTGTCATTTGTTTCTATGTATCTTTTGATCTCTCCTCTAATTTCTTCTTTGACCCAGTCCTTCTTTAAAAGTATGTTGTTTAATCTCCATGTATTTGTGTTTTTCCGCTTTCTTTTTACAGTTGATATCAATTTCAAAGCCTTGTGATCAGAGAATATGCATGGTATGATTTCAATCTTCTTAAATTTGTTGAGACTGATTTTATGTCCCAATATATGGTCTATCCTTGAGAATGTTCCATGTACACTAGAAAAGAATGTATAGTCTGATGTTTTAGGATGAAGTGCTCTATAAATGTCAATTATGTCCATTTCATCTAATGTGTCATTTAGGGCTACTATTTCGTTATTTATTTTCTGTTTGGATGATCTATCCATAGCTGTCAATGATGTATTTAAGTCCCCTAGTATAATTGTGTTTTGGTCAATTTCTCCCTTTAGTTCTGTTAGTAGTTGCTTGGTGTATTTCGGTGCTCCCTGATTGGGGGCATAAATATTGATGACTGTTATGTCTTCTTGTTGTACAGTCCCTTCACCATTATGAAATGTCCATCTTTGTCTCTTGTTATCTTTTTCACCTTGAAGTCTGTTTCATCTGATATCATTATGGCTACACCTGATTTTCTCTGGGTACCATTTGCTTGGAGTGTCAATTTCCACCCTTTCACTTTGAGTCTATGCTTGTCCTTGTAGCTGAGATGTGTCTCTTGGAGACAGCATATGGTTGGGTTTAGTTTTTTGATCCAATCTGCTACTCTGTGCCTTTTTATTGGTGAGTTCAGTCCATTTACATTTAGGGTGATTATTGATATGTGAGGATTTCCTGTCATTCTATCTTTAGTTTTCTGGTAAGGCTGTGTCTCCATTGTTTCTTTGCCTTTTTGTTGTTGTCTATTATTTCTGTGTGGTGGTATTCTATGATGTTTCCCTCTGTTTCTTCTTTTATTTCAGTATATATTTCAATTCTGGATTTATTTTGAGTGGTTACCCTTAAGTTTATGTAAAGAAAGTTTGATATTTAGAGTATTCCATTTTCTTCAGCACGCTTACTTTCTCCATTCCCATATTCCGGTTCAGGCCTTTACTCTCCCCCTTTTTGGGTTTTGGTTGCCACAAATTATCCCTGTTGATGGTGGTCGAATAGCCTCCTTTAGTATTCCATGTAGTGCAGGTCGTGTGTTAGAAAATTCCCTCAGCTTTTTGATGTCTGGAAAGGTCTTTATTCCTCCTTCATATCTAAAGGATATCTTTGCTGGATATATTATTCTTGGCTCATGATTTCTCTCTTTCAATAGTTTGAATATTTGGTTCCACTCCCTCCTGGCTTGTAGAGTTTCTGCTGAAAAATCTGATGATAATCTAATGGGCTTTCCTTTGTAAGTTACCGTCTTCTTTTCCCTGCTGCCTTGAGGATTCTTTCTTTGTCGTTGATTTTAGACAGCTTCAATACAATGTGCCTTGGAGAAGGCCTGTTGGGATTGAGGTAACTAGGTGTTCTATTTGCTTCTTGGATTCGAGGGTCCAGTTCTGTCCACAAATTTGGGAAGTTCTCATCGACAATTTGTTTGAATATATTCTCTGTTCCTTCTCTCTTTCTTCTCCTTCTGGTATGCCCATTATTCTTATATTGCTCTTTCTGATGGAGTCAGAAAGTTCTTGTAAGTTCTTTCATTTCTTTTAAGTCTCAAGTCTCTTTCTTCTTCTATTTGTGTCATTTCCAGGTTTCTATCTTCGATGTCACTGATTCTTTCCTCCATCTGGTCAACTCTACTACCTAAGCTGGTTATTTCATTCTTAATTTCTTCTATTGAGTTCTTAATCTCCAGAAATTCTATTTGGTTCTTTTTAAGATTTCAATCTCTTTCGTAAAATGCTCATGCTGTTCTTTGATTGAGTTTCTGAGTTCATTTAACTGCCTATCTGTGTTTTCTTGTATCTCGTTGAGTTTTTCAGAACTGCAATCTTGAATTCTCTGTCATTTAAGTCACATATTTCTGTATCTTTAAGTGCCTTCTCTGGAGATTTTTCACTTTCTTTCTGAGCTATCTTGTTGCCTTGGTTATTCATGGCGATTACTGGTTTACTATTTCTCTTCCTAGACATCTACAGGAGTGACTTCTGCAACAGGTTGATAGGAAGGTCTTTCTTTTGTTTGCCAGTACTTGTTGGTAGAATGTTTTATTATTTCTCCAACTGCAACTTATTTTCTTCTCCCACACGGTAGTGCTATGTTTTCTCTGCACTATTCCAACTTCTCACACAATGGGGGATTCCCTGGGAGACGGGCTTCTCCTCTGTTAATAGTTCGTCTAGGTCACAGGCGCAGTGTCCCGGTGGGTATGCGGAGAGCTTTTGATGTTCCAAAGCTCTTCCAGCTCCTGATTCAGAGCCCGTATATTTCAGCAGTTCTGTTTACTCCTGCAGGGATCCGCCCAGATAGGTGGGGTCAGGGGCGGGTGAGTTGTGAGAGGTGGCCCAGAGCAATGGCGGCGACCACCACCACAGCCGGTCCTGCTTCCACAGCTCTCTCCCTTTGCTGGAACTAGTTGGGCTGTGAATTTGTGTTTGCGGTCCACAGTTCTCAAAACAGCAAATTTTCTGTTGTTTTGATCTGACACTGCTACTGTTTCGCTTCTAGCACCGGGCAGGTGGGGGCGGGCGAGCTCTGGGAGGGAGGGAGGCGGCTAGTCTCAGTGCCTAAGGCTCCGTTCTCTGCTCGGCAGTGAGGGCTTAAACCACCGTTTTCAGCCTTTTTCCCTCAGTCTTTTCTCCGAGGTCTCTGCCGTGAGCGTTGGGTTCAGCCGTGTTATATGCTGTCCCCTCAGCCCTGTGGAGCCCTGGCGGAGCCCTAGCAGTCCGAGTTCTTCCCTCTCCTGCAGCTGCGGTAGTTCCGGGAAGCAGCGAGCTCGGCGCACTGAGCTGGGTCTGAGTCCTGCGCCCAGCGACTCCGTCTCCGCGTACTTCTCCCTTTCCTCCTCCCTCCGCTCGCACGTATCTCCCACCTGTAGGTGATTTCAGTCGGTAGTGGGCCTCTTCGTGTTGCCTGTCTGCTGTGCAGGGAGTCCTTTGTGGAGTTTTTGTTGTTCGATTCTTTGTGAATTCCAGGGGAGCTTTACAGAGGCTCACCTCACGCTGCCATTTTTCCGGAAGTCGGTGAATTTACACTTTTAATAAGGGCTTAATTTCAAAGTCCATTAGTTATTTCATTCCCTTCAAACTGCAGGGATGGATTAGCGATAAACAAGCAGCTCCAGTATGGAATTTTATGGTCAATTTTTCATACAAACTAGGAAATGAAAAACAGCTTGTGATGGAAGAAGCTTAGACAGACGTGACCAGGGCATGTGAGGAATGACCGGGGCCCAAAGACACAGATTCTAATAAACCAGGAAAATGACTTGCTTAGACACCATTGCTCATTGACGTCAACCCCAAAAGCACAGGCCCAGGTGCTGAGCAGACTTGAAAGTCACACCAATTTAAGACCCTCAAAATCTGGTTTTCTTTTCAGCCAAAATAAAATGGGGAAGAGGGAGTTTGACAATATGCATTTAGAAACTTCAATTCAGAATAATACACAGGTTTATCTTGACTTTTTGCTTTTGCCATTTTCTTCCTCAAAGTACTGTTATTTAGATGGATTTTAAATTTGAGTTCAACAGAGGGCGAGAAGATACTTTGGGCACCAGAACCAACTGTTGGATTATTTAATGGAAAATATAATATCCATATGCTCTTTCAAGATAAAATTCTCAAAAGCACTCCAAAGAAATTACCCTTTAATTGACTGATGTAATCTTCCTTAATCTAATAGTCCCCTACAAATATGTCCAATAGACTAGAGAGTTTAGATTGCTGAGGTTCAGGGAGAGGTGAGTGGAATGATGTATCTTCTGATTGAGAGGTGTGGTACATTAAAGTGCCATTGGTAGAACAAAAGTTGTAAGTGCTCTCCATGTACAACCTCTTGCTCCCCCATTCCTCAGTGACCTCTTGTCCTCTTATGGCCTTTACTTATTTCTAGCCTTCTCCTGAAAACTTGTTTTAATAACTTTTTTTTGTATTGAATCAGACAACAAAATTCACAGTGGGGTGTAAACAAATAAAAAACCCCAACTCAACAAGATATTTTCATTTTAATAAAGGACATAAAATCCTAAAGGTAGAATTTCAGGGACGAGTAATTATGGACTAGGGGGCTTCTTGGTCAGATGGAGTTTTATTACTTTTTTTTTTTTTACCATGCACTTGCAATATTTAATTAGGCTCTCTCTAGTCACATCTACCTGACCTTTTTAATCATCTAGCTCAGATAGGAGGTTATAGGTACCAGGCAGTAAGTGATGAGAAGAGGCTCCCACTGGGTTAGCAGTAGAGTTAGCAAAATGTGGTACATATAGACTACTAATTGTCTTCAAGCATGCTTTGTTCACCAACAGAGGAAATTAAAGCAGCATCTGACATTTATTCAGCAAATGCTATTTTGTGCCAGGCACAGTGCTAGATGTAAGGTTAAAACAATCAATAAGATAGGTGATCTTTCCTTGGAAGAGCTCAGATTCTAATGAGAGAAAGCATTAAAAAATACAATGTGGGCAACTGGCTAGCTACTTGAATAAAACGTGGGGATCCCTAATTGACCCCTTTCACCAGAATAAATTTGGGATTGCTCAACAAGTTAAATATTTTAAAAACCAGAAGGTACTAGATGAAAATATGGGTGAAAATATTATTTTTATAATCTTGCAATGAAGAAGACCTTTCTAACTAAGGATGCTGCAAAAATCAGATACTGTAAAGGAAAAGATTGATACATTTAACTACATGAATATTGTTTCTATATGGCAATAGAAAATAAGCGAGTCAAAAGGCAAATGACAAGCTAAGAGAAAATATGTTACACATATAACAAAGGATTTTTAAAAATCCTTTTTAAATTACAAAAACTAATTTAAAATGTGTATACTAGAAGCTTTTACAATGTATGAAAGGAAAAAACCGCATAGAAAAATGGATAAAAATTTTGACCAGAAAGGTGAGGGGATTAGAAAGTACAATCGGTAACCACAAGATTGCCATGGGGATATGAAAGTCAATTTGGTGAATGTAATCAATAATGTACAGATTTTGTAGGGTATCCAATGGACACTTGTCTTATTAGGGAGACCACTTCAGGGATGATGTAGATGCCTGATCACTACACTGTACACCTGAAGCTGAAGCTGAACAATAATGACTGTCAACTATAATTATATATATATGTATGTATCATTGCAGGAAGTGGAGTACAGCATTAGGAATAGAGACAGTGGAAATTGAACGTCTGTATGTGATGTCAGAGGGGTAGTAGATTGGGAGAGGAGGGTTATCACTTTGTGAAGGATATAAATGGTAAATGTCTAACTATTACATTGTTTTGTACACCTGAAACTAATTAAAAAAATTTTTTGACCAAAAAAAGAAACATAAATGTCCAATGGATATAAAAATTCTACTCAAACTTGCAAATGATTATTAAAAGACGAATAAAAACAATGATATATAATTTCCCCTACCACACTTAAAACATGATAACATTTTTAAAATTTAATGCTTTTGAGGCTGAAGGGACACAGTAACTCTCATTCTCAATCAGTTGGAGTGTAACTTGGAGGTACACTTTTGGAGGGCAATTTGACCTTTTTATTAAAATTGTAGAAGGCCATACCCTTTAATCCAGGAATTCTACTTCTAAGAGTTTGTCTTAAGGGTATATGCATATAAATAAGCAAATACACATTTGCAAAAGCAACAAACCAAAACAACAGGAAAAAAAAAGACAATCTCTTCAATAGATGAGAACAAATACATATTATGATATGGGAAGCTTTCATATATATATACATATGTATATGTATATATATATATATATATATATATATATATATAGAGAGAGAGAGAGAGAGAGAGAGAGAGAGAGACAGAGAGACAGAGAGACAGAGAGACAGAGAGACAGAGAGACAGAGAGACAGAGAGAGAGAGAGAAGGTGTGGAACAGTATGATCTTATCTACACAAAAACAAAGAATATACAGATATTCTTGTATATGCATCAAACGTTTCTTGAAAAATACATAAGAAACTGTTAATAGAGATTACCTCTGGAGATTAAGAATGTGGTTGGAGGGATACGGAAATATTCTACTTTTAACTTCATAATCTTCTGCACTGTTTGTATATTTTAACCATGTGCACTTATTACTATTATTCTTATTTAATAAATACTATTTTGTATGTAACTGAAATATAATAATACATACCAATAATAATTGTATGATATAATAATTATACATATATGGTATATGTAATATATATATATATATATATATATATATATATATATATATATATACTCGTAATTACATAGATAGAAAGCCAGATAAAAATGCAAGCTCCTCTAACAGGACAAGGGACAGTCACCTAAGCCAGGCTATAGACATATATGTGTCATGGTGGGTAGGTCAGGGGAGAGACTTATTGGAAGGAAGTGGCATCTGTACTGATTTTTATTGACAATTAAGAATTAGGTGGGGAAAAAATGGTGCAGGGGTTATTTCAGGTAGAAGAAGCATTAACATGTTAGAAGTTGTTGGTTTGTGCTGGAGTGTGGTGGGAGGTGTTAGGATGGAGGGGGGCAATTGAAGCTGGAGATGGAGACAGAGACTAGATATTTTGAAGGGCTTTGCTTGTCATGTTAACTACATTAGACTAAAGTTTCAAAGACTTGTTTTCTTGGAAACGAACTGAAAGATTCACACTGTGGTGTAAATGAATCAAAACAGGTATTTATTTGCATTTTAATAAAGAACAAAATGTTCCAAAGGTCCAGTTTCAAGTGTTAGTAATTAAGGAGGAGGTATCGCCCTCACGTTCCTCAATTCACACATTTATGAGGTGATGACACACCTGGTTGTCTGGGTATCAGACTGTTCTACTCAGTGGGGAACCTGACACCCTACTGGAGGTGGGGGAGGATTCTATTTTCCAGAATCCCCCTTGTCCAGGACTGGTAATGAGAGGGTAGGGGAGAGAGGGTCGCTCCCGTGGTAACCAGTCAGTTGTGCTGAGAATCCTGCGGACATCTGATGCTAAGAAGAACTGGAAAGCAAACAGGTATCCAAACCAGCTAGGTCAGCTGGTTTCCCTCCATTGCCACTACAAGGTACAGGGGAAAGTGCACAGGTCTTGGAGTCAGATCTGGATTTACATACTGGCTTTGCCTCTTGCTAGCCCTGTGACTATGGGCAAGTTACTTAATCTTTCTGAGGTGCAAGTCCCTTGAAGTGTTGTATACAATACTACATACAAAGCACTTAGCACTTATATGTAGGGAATAATTGATGTGTTGACGTCTATAATCATCATTATTCCCTCTTCTATTTAAGTCCACTGAAGATTACCATGATCTTTCTCATATTAATTATAATGATCATTACCCATTCTTACCTACACATCTTCCCAGAACTTTTGTCTTCTTCACAAGTCCACCAAATATTACTATTATTATTTTTATTATTATCATTCTTTCTTCTCTATGAGTCTACCACTGATTATTGTTCCTGTTGTCATTATTAGTATGGCTGTCACTGTTGTTATTATTTGCTCTTCTCTATGAGTCCTTCTAGGATTTCATTCCTGAGCCAATCTCTACCTTATGACTTCTCCAGGCCCTACCACTGGAGGGAGCAGCAGAGCTGACACACCACTCTGTGCATCTTTCCAGACCTGCCTAGCTTGCTTTTAGCAAGAGTAGAGGAGGGACCAAGAAGGCAGAAGTGACAGAATTTCCTCTCTCTGCTTCTGATCTTGTCCCTCCCTTCCCTGCTTGCCAGGGCCACAGGGTCTGCTATAGTTTTGGGGTCTGTTTTGTCTAATCCTTTCCTCCTTGGTGGAGTGATTGAAATAAGTAAGCTCAACCAGTGGGTGGAAATAAGTCAGCTCAAGTTTTCCCAGAAAGCAAAAGAGGACCTATGAGTAAAGAGAAGGTGCAAGAACATCTTGGATGTGGGTGGATTCTATGAACACATCCCCAGAAATTCACTGACCCAGGAGCTATGAACACAAGCTAATGAGAACAACTTCTTTTTACTGAGTACTTACATAGTGCCAACCACATTACATCCTTAATGCACTCATATGACTTGGATACTCTTATTATTCCCCTGAAGATGAGGGAACTGAGGCTGGGAGAAATTGAGAGAGTTGTCCAAGGTCAGAGAATTGGTAAGGGGCAGTGCTGACATGTGATCCCAGGCTTATCTGACTCCTGGGCCAGGAACTTTTATCTCTACCTTATATACAGTTTAACTAAAAATGAACAAATAAACAAATAAAAAACAAATAAACAAAAAACCCCAAAGAAAACAAAATCTTGAAGCTGAGACAACCTGGGGCAGAGACATCTCAAGGTTGTTTCTATTCATATTTTAATAATTACCCTCAGGTTGTGATTTTTATAATTTTCTATTGTATTTTCCTTTTAAATTGTTGTGACTTTGTAACCTTCAACTTTTGTTTGCAATTAGTATCTTTTAAGGCTCACTGGTTGTTTTCGCTATAGTTTCCAAGAGAAAAGTCTATAGAAAAGATACTTAAAGCTACTATTTATTGACCGTTTACCTACTGCATGCTAGGCACTTGACATGCATCATAGCTAATCCTCATAACAATCTTCAGAATTGGGTACTATTATTATTCACTTCCATTTGCCATACAGAGAGACTGAAGCTCTGAGATTTTTATTGGACATGCATGGGCATACAGCCGGTAGGGACAAAATGGGGGATTCAAACCCTGGACTTGCTCGCTCCAAAGCTCATGTTCTTTACCATATCATAAAACAAACTCTTTGTGCACTATGCCACCTCAAAAAGGTTTGTGGCTTGCTTTTGGCCAGACAAGGAGAAATAAAATTATCATTGTGCATTGGCGTTGAGAGGATGAGTGGGGGCAGTCTAACAGAGAGCACAGAAGAATGTGGAGATCCCACAGAAGAAAGAAAGTGAGTGGTGAGCTGTTAGCAAACTAAGAAGTCTCCCCAGGAGTTTGTATCAACAAACCTCTCAGTCTGGAGGTGTCTCCTTCAGAAGAGTAACCCCTAAGCAACTAATGATACACTGAGTGGCATCTGGAACTAAGATGTGCTACAAGGACTGACTTTTCCCCCTCTCTATAGAAGGTTTAGAATGAAATGTTAGGCGAAGTGTACGAGGTTTGAAGGAATCGAAGAGTAGGGACAAGCTCAATTCTGAAGGAGAGGAAAGTAAATAAATTCTCATCACTTCTTTGTCTTCAGGAGGCTCTGCAGGAGGAGATGAGTCACTTGAAAAGTCTTCTGACAGGGTCCTTGCTGAAAAGCACTCAGGAGCTATAGATTTGTCCTAGTAGGTCTTCCTTTGTTATAGTCTCTAATATATGCCTAGGGCATAAAGAGAAGAGATATGCTTAAAGTTGATTCTTTCAATGTTGCAAAATGGTCATTAGTACAATAACAGTGATACTATTGGCAGGCCAGGCCTCAAAGTGGCCCTTTTCCATGTTGTCCCAAGGATTGTCAGGTCTGGCGCCAGCAAGAATTGCTGCTGAGGGAGGATTCTTGCCTAGAACTTTTCTGAGACCTGCCACCATCCAGTCTGCTCTTTGTTCCACTTTGAGCCTGGCCTCATTTGGCTGTTCTCCCTCTGGTATGTCCCTAGTTGGAGTGCCAGGCAAGCCTTTGCCCTTCACACACCCCACCCACAGACTGATATGCTTTTTCCCTTTGCTTGGCTGCCAGGGAGAGGATTTATATCAGGATTGCTCAACTAAGAAATGCCCAGCTCCGTAAAATTCCAATCCTTGCTCTCTGTCCATTTTTGTTCTTTCGTGGTGTTGATCCTTACTTAACCTTTATGCTGGAGAATCTTCATGGAAGAATCGACCTTTAAATGATTTGTCTTTGAGTCGTAGGTTTAATATTCTGTGTCTCAAATTCTTTTAGTTGCCTAGGGGACTAGCCCACCTCCGCTGTCATTGACCCACTATCAATAATTACAAGGGTTTGCTTAATAATAAAGCATGTTTTTTAAATGTGTGTACTCTAATCAAAAGAGAGATGTTTACTATAAGAGGAGTTCTCTATGGAGGTCCAAGCCAAACCACAACTTTGCCATTTCTATAGTATTTTCTAAAATATAATACAAGTAGTAGTGCTATATAAAATAATCCACTAGGTGAAAGTGAGTTTTTTGCTACAAAACTATTTCTAACCTAACCTTCCTCCCACACATACCATCTTTCTGGCCCCTCAATTATGGTAGTAGGCAGCAGTAGGAAATCAAAGGTAACCCTGAAATCACCAACATTGAAATATAGTCTTTTAAGGCTTACAACACTTCTAATATTCTTAGTTAATAATATTTTGCTAAAAAAGAATGTCTTTATCCATGGGCCTATGATGGGCAGGTGGGCACTTGCACTTCAGCAGTTGCATGTATATATATATATATATATATATATATATATATATATATATTCACAAGAACTGGAGTACAGCATTAGAAATAGAGACAATGGAAATGTAATGGCTCTGTGTGATGTCAGAGGGGTAGTTGATGGGGGGAGAGGGGTTATCACTGTGTGAGGGATATAAATGATAAATGTCTAACTATTACATTGTTTTGTACACCTGAAACTAATAAAAAATAAAAAATAAAAGTTAACTAGTTTTCGAAGAATGTTCTCAACCTTGGCTATGCACTAGAATAACACAAGGAGCTTTAGAAATACCCATTCCTAGGTCCCAACCACAGAGATCCTGGTTTATTTAATGTGGAGGCCAGTCTGGTCATGGGTATTTCTAAAAATTCTTCAGGTGATTCTAGTGTGTTGCCAAGGTCTAGAACAATTAATCTAGATCTTTGCTATGCAAAACATAGTCTGTGTATCCACAGCATGGACATCATCTGGGAGTTTCTGAGAAATGCCTAAAATCAGGTCCTGCTCCGGATCTACTAAATCAGAATCTGCATTTTAACAGGATCCACTGGTAATTCATATGCACATTAAAGTTTGAAAAGCACTGCTCTAGAAGAAGTGTAAGCTCTTATAAAGCATCACCTGGAAAAAACACTTTTTCATCATCAACTTGTCTGTGCATTGACATTCTGGATTTTCTAAAATATGGTATATGAACCCTATAACCTCAATTGCAGAGGGCATGTCTATATCAGTCTAACAAAGATGAATTTTACCACTTCAGAAAAATGAGGGAAAGTGATAGACAGGTTAGGATCTAGCATTGTTTCTTTCTGGTCTGTCTTATAAGCTTAGATACCTCTGTTGGTAGTCTTCAAAGACTTTTGGATAAGAAGAGAGGTGCCAAAAGACTAAATAAAACAACATTCCCCCCCCCCCCAGAAAGCAGAGAATCCACAAATGCTGGCCTGTTGAGTTTGACGTCGATCTCCAGCACTTTTAGAATGGATTATTAAGATGATTTATGAGCCCTTGGAAAGGGACTTACTAATCACTGGGAACCAGCATGGGTTCATTAAGGGCAAGTCATGCCAGACTAAGCTCATTTCCTTTTGGATGGGCTTACAAGAGGAAACTGCAAAAATCATTTACCTGGGCTTCAGCAAGGATCTTGACAAATACTTGTATGATGTGTTTTTAGACAGGGTGGAGAAACAGGATAGGCTGATAGCATGGATAGTTGGATGTTTAACTCGTTAAATGATCATATACAAAATGTGTGCATTTAATCACTTATTATAAACCCAGGAAGACATGTGCTTTCCAACACTTTGATAAGGGTAAAGATGAGACATTGACCAAATTTGGGATTAAGACCAAGCTTGGAGGGGTATCTGTGTACACTGTACAACAGAAAATAAGAATCCTCTTTGTTGTCATCACCAGGCCTTATATTGGCATGACACTTTTCTAATTACAGAGAACTTTCACATATATTGTTTCATTTGCTCCTCACCACAACCCCACAAAATTAAAATAGATATAAAAATGAGATTGAAAAATTCAGTAGTTCACTAAGGGGACAAATAGTTGTGAAGATGAACATCTTTTAAAAAATCCTCTTACTCTAATGTAGTTGAAACACATACGAAGTTGCATATTTCAGCTCTAAAATTAATTACATAAACTCAGAGTTAAGGCATGGCTTAGAAGTATTTCTATAAAAGGCATGGGGATTTCAGTTAGCTTCAAACTTAGTATGAGCCCATAGTGTTATGTGGTTGCTAAATATGCTATTGAGATCTCAGGGGAATATTAATGGAAGTATATGGTCCATCAAATTGGAGGTGATAGTTTCTTTGTATCTAAAGTTGGTCAGAGCAACTGTAAGGTATTGTTTTACTCTGGTTGTTGCATTTGAAGAAAGTAGGGATGTTTTACTTAAAAAAGCAAAGACTTAAAAAAGGATTTTGTGTCATACATTTTTCTGTGGGCCAGTGCGCATGAAAGCTTGAAGAAGGCAGCTCTCAAAACATAAAAGAACTTCCTCACCATTACAGCTACGTGAAAATTAAAGGAATAACCATTCCTTATATGTACTAAGTCTCCCCTATGTACCCCCACATTCCCTGCACCCATACTCGAGAAGGATTCAAGCAGAGGTTGGTCAGCCACTTGTTTGGTATGTTGTAGAAAATTTGCATTGAATCATTTCTGACAGCCTTCATAATTCTATTAATAACATTTCTCAAGTCTAGGATTCCTTCACTTGTGTTCAGATGAATATGATCAAGTTCAACTTTGAGACATCAGTTGATCAAGTTCAACTTTGAGACATCAATTGATGAATTCCCCAGAACTTACTGCTGGGGTAAAAAAGGGACAACTGTCTGAGTAATGATCCTACAAAATAAGGGAAGTTTGGCTAGTTTTAAAAAGTTTGTCATAACATGCCACCTTTTACAGGGTTCGTCTCTAGCTCAAAAGTAATCCCAGCCCCTTATGTACATTCTGTTAGCCTATGATGTCATGTAGGTGATCCTTGGGCCTTTAGCATATGGTACCAAAGTTGGCCTTCTGAAATGACAAGGGATTTCCTCACAAAAGTCATTCTTTATAGGCCAATAACTCATGTGAATTGCTTGAATTTCTCTACACACCCTTACCATACCCAGTTTAAAATATGACTCTGGTCAGGATCCTGTAAACTTTCCCCAGTCTGATATGGTAGTCTGGCCTAGGGTACAGGAAAGAGAGCTGAAGGAACACCTTTCTCTCCAGGCCTCTATTGACCTGCCACTAACAGCCATGTGGTTTCCTTTTCAAGGATTTACCCAGAATTGGGGACCAATTCATCATACTGGCTCCCTTTTTAGGAAGGGAATTTGAAAAATTTAGTCTACAGCAGAGCAGAGTGGTATGGAGTTCTGGGAGGGAACAGGAGAGATCAAGACTACATTTGACTGCCTGAATAAGTCTTTCTTCTTAATAAGCCTAGAGGCCAGTTTCCACTGATAAGGAAGGGAAACAGAAAAGAAGGGCAAGACTGAAGTGGGTTTCAATAGGAGGGCTACATGTTTGGCACTGAGCAGTGGGCAGTGAGTTTGACCCCTAAGGTACCTCTTTCCCTAGAGAGTGCAAGGTCAGGATCTCAGAATAGCCTGAGATAGCATAGATTAGTGCTTATAAACACAAACTCTGAAGCCAGACTGCCTAGGTACAAATCCTGTCTCTAGCACTTGCTGGCTGTGTCACCTAGGCAAGTTGCTTAATCTCTATGTGTCTCTGTTTTCTTCTCTGTGATAAATGTGGATAATGATAGAACCTACCTCATAAATTTATTGTTATGATTAAGATGCTTAATAAATGTAAAGCTCTTGAACAGAGCCTAACAAATACTAAGTGAATGAGTGTCAGTTCCATAAAATAAATTCTGAAATAGGATGCAAAGGTGGTCAATTTAGTAAATATTTATTGTACACCTATTATGTTCCAGGTACTGTGCTATCCAAGGTTTAATATGGGAGAATTTGGTTTTGGAATCAGGCGAAATTGGATTCTAATTCTAGCTCTGCCCTCGGCTATGAGCTGGGTGGCCTTGGGCGTGTTACCTAACCTCCCTGAGACTCTGTTTCCTCATTTATAAAATGGGGATAATAATAACCCAGGCCACACAGGATTGTTAGGAGTAAATGAGGTAGTGACTATAAGTGTGACATATATAAGGGGCACACTAAGTGGTAATATATTACTTCTGTAAGCTGGGGCCTATACGATGAACCCTAACACCAGTCAATGTCAAAAAAAGAAGATCTGGAACTTGGTTTTGTTTTTTAATAGTAATAAGAATGGCACAGTATTTGGCAAGTTCTGGAAAATGTTGTCAATTTTACTTTAAAACGAGAATCTGGTGTTTCCCTGTTTGTATTTTATTATTTTCAGTAAAACTTCATAAGTGTTCTGGGGAAAAAAAAAACTCAATTGCAAAATAACACAAATGAAGGACCAGAAAGGCTTGAATTGGCAAGAGCTTGTGTGAAAAAGAGCTGTGGGTTTTGGCTGACCACAAATTTCCTATGAGCCGATAGTGTGACTTGGCTGCCCAAGGAATAATGTAATTTTAGATGGCATTAATAGAAATGGTGAGTTTAGATCCCAGAAAACGATAATTTCACTGTCCTCTGTGCTGGTCAGATCACTTCTGACACATCGAACTGCATTTTGCTTACATGTTTCTGGATGGACAATGACAAACTCATTGACAAACTGTCCAGAAATGCAGAAATGGTGACTCGGGTTGGGAGGCACTGGAAAACCCTTCCTTGAGGATGAGATTAAAATAACCCAGGGAGGGAAACACTAAGGCAATATTTGAAACAGCTCTTTCTTCTAATGAAAATGTTTACAGACCACACCCCATGTCCAATCTGTCAGCAAATTCTGTTGGCTCTTTCCTCAGATTATGTCAATAATCTAACCATTTCTCATCACCTCTCTGCTACTGTGTTTACCTAACCCATCCTGATTATTGCAATAGCCTCCTAACATATCTCTCTGCTTCCAATCTTTCCCCTTAGTCTATTCTCCACACAGAAGACTGGATGGCCCTATATAAATGTAAATCTAATCATGTCACCCCAGTGGCTTTCTATTTCTTTCAGAGTGTAAGTCAAAGTCCTTACAAAGACTTACAAAAGTCTTGCTTGGCCTGACTTTCATTACCTCTCTGACAGTATCTCCTTCTACTCTCCCCCTTGCTTACTCTGCTCCACCCATTGTAATCTACTCACAGTTCCTCAAAGCAGTCAGGCATTCTCCTGTCTCAGGGCTGTATCACGTGCTTTTCTTTCTTACAAGAACTCACTTTGCCTAGATATCTGTAAGGCTTGCTCCTTCAAATCATAAGCCAAGTGTTACCTTCTCAGTGAGGTATTCGCAGCCACCCTTTATAAATTGCAACAAGATACATTTGCAAGAGAATGTTGGCCAAACCCTGGAAGCACCATTGAGTGAAATATTCTGGACTCAGGGAGGACAACTCACATCTTCTGAACTTTGTAAGACAAAAAAATAAAAAGTAGATTTCATTTGGGTTACAACTTGAGCCAGAACTAGAGATCAATCAAGCCATTTTAAATTCTTAGGTTGTCTCATGAAGTGGTGAACTCCCCATCCCTGGAGGTGTAAAGAAAGAGGCTGTGTTCCTCCTTGTTATCTCTGCTGTAAGGGAGATTCTGTACTAGATTAAGGATTGGACCACACCACATTGACAATCTATAGTTCTGAGGTGCTGGGGCCAAAAGTGTGTGGGTCTAAGGATCTGGGGTAATTTACATTTGTTTTTTAGAACTGGGGAGAGGATCTTTGGCCTTTGTTCCTGAAGTCTTAGAAACAAATTCTCCTCTCAAAAGTCCATTCCACCCTAATTGAGACTCCATTTCCCAGATATTACCTAAGGCTAGGCTGATGATTAGAGGCCAGCCAGGGGTAAAGGGGCTGGTTCCCGTGGCAACCAGGTTGAAAAAACATACCATGTGGAGCATTGTCAGCAACAAGCTAAGTTTGTATTAGAAATAGATATTTAATTCATTGAGAGTTTCTGACGACTTTTGCATTATAAATATTCAACTCACTGAGATAGCTCTGACAGCTAGTAGGAAAGTTAAATCCCAATGTCACTCTTTGTCTTTAAGTAATTCACAGTTAATTGACAACAATTTCTTCCCTTCTAAAACATGTAGAACTTGGTTCTCTAAGCGAAAGAATGGTATATGTGAGTGTTTTTAGAAAACCAACTAACAGTCCAGTGTCACAATATTTCTCACTATTTGTTTCTCACAGAAAGGTCTATCAAAATTTTCTGATTGCAGGAATATCTCTGTTTGAATCTTTTTGATACAGGAGACCCCAGGTCCGATGTCTGAACTTCACAAGAGTCTTTTTCTGTCATTTTTGCCTCATTTTCTCCCTGATTTTCTAATTCAGAGGCTTCTCTAAATTTCAGTCCGTGGACCTCTGCTGTTTTCTTCCCATTTCTCTTTTCCTTGATGAACAGTTAAAGCAATCAGGTGATCACTAGCTAACTTACACAGCCCTACTACTAGCCTTGACAATACACTTTGGAATATCCAATGATTGGAAAATAAAATAAGACCCCATCAAAGGACTTCTATTCTAAAACCAAGAACCAAGGACGGGCCTTCCTCAAGCGTTCAAAATTTATAGCTTGGTTGAGAGTTAGGGATGGAGTGTTTGAAGGCAGAGAGTGGTGTTCAACAGAAAGCAACAATTAGGTTTTGCGAAATTAAATGTAAAAACACTTTTGAAATGCAATTTTTAGAAACACTATAAGAAATTTGTATAAGCAACTAATAGAATCTCAACAAATGGAAATCAGACCGAGACTTTTTACTTCTACATTCCAAAGAGCTTAATATAAATTAGTCTATAGTACTCAGAGTGTTTCATTCTGCAAGGATTAAGGGAAATGTGTTGCATTTTTTTAAGTTGCTCGGTAAATAAGCTTTCTAATGTAAGAACCAATGAGTTGTTTTCTAAAATTTATTGTAAACAGAGATAAACAACTCGCTGTGTATATTACCCTTGTACATTGTCCTATTGAATAGTATTAGTTTAGAATTAAACAGTGTTGGGAGGTGAGGAAATTTAGGGTTAGGTTTGAAGTGGTCTTGACCTCCTCTAGGACCCATAGGTTAATTCTTCTGAGATTTTGAACAGGTTCAAGGAGCTAGGTAAGGCCCCTCCCCAATCCAGCCCCCTAATGTGTACTGAATTCCCACAACTGACATACTGATCCAGGGAGCATCAGGGGCTCAGAATGTGAGCCAGCCTCCATTTGGAGTCCTGTGAAGGGACACTGGTAGGTCCCTGCTTCAAAACAACCACCTCACCTGCTTACTCACACCCTAAGATCCCACTACCAGAGGCCCATTCTTTTGGGAAGCAGTGTTCTCTTTAGGGAGGGCCAAGTCTTCAGCTTTTATCAATCATTTATACTTAAGAGTGAATTAATGTACCCCCTGTGATTTTGAGTTAAGTGCCACAAAGCATACTTTGCCAATTTCAAAGTTCTGCAGAGAGCTAATCTTGATGTTTGAAAGCAGGTGTAATAGGAACCTAGAAGTAACATGGTGAAAAGGATTTAACTTCAGTGTTTGCCCTCCTCAGGCTTAACTTGGAGAGAACATTTGCCATTCATTCATTCATCCATCAATTCATCCAATAATGAAATGGAGGGACAATAGGACATTTTGTTCAGTGATAATGTCTCAAAACAAATTGGTAAGTACTCTTTTGGAGCCTTCCCTCCTCCCCCATTCCATCTTTGAGCTCCTTTCTCTGTACTAGCAGCCCCAAGCTTTCTTATTCTACCATGGAGGTCAGCTCCAATACACCATTTCTGCTAAGTTGTAAGTGGACAACAGCCCAATGGAAAACCACAGTTAAATAGCGAATACTATTCTTTATTCAGAAGAATACAATTTAATAGAATTTCATGCACCAGTAAATCAATACAGTGAAGAGTTACAGGGGCAGGGAATCTCTTTTCAAGAAACATCTCACCCTACATCTACAATTGAGAGTAGAGCTCTCAACTTCCAGAACCCCCTTGACCCAGCTCAGGTGATTAGTGGCTAAGGAACAGTTGATGGGGCAGACTCCCAGTGTAACCAGTTGGATTTGCAGGTCTCTGAGGATAAAAGAAAGGAGAGGAAAACTCTTGTAAAGGAGATTATTATATTGGGACTGGCAGTTCCACTGAAGTTGCCTGGGAGATTGATGAAGGAGAATTGCTATCAGTGCCTGGTTCTTCTTGGTTACACTCTTCAAGGGCTATGGTCTGGTCCCTTCCATCTGTCTCCGAGTTCCTGTGTAGAGAAAAATACATGACTAAGGGTGTATCCAGAACCATCAACCTGAAAACAGGTTGCATTGTGGGGATCAGATGCTAGAGGAACATTCAGATAATTTTTTTTCCAGCAGCTCTGGGTTCACAGAAGGAGGCTAACATGAGGCATTTACCTGGTTCGGAGTCGAGGCCACTTCCTCCACTCTATGGCTAGCACTATCCCCAAAGCTACAACAACCACTACGATCAGGCTACTTCGGACAATGTTCCCCACAGTGCACTCCTGAGCAGCAGGCCCTGTGATGAAAATAGAGCAGAAACCAATGCCACAGAGGTTAACACATGTGTTATCCTTGATCTCTCATTGCCTCCTCATCTGGCCCCCTCCAAGCTTTACTTGGGAGCCATGTGCTGAGACTGTAGAGAAATTGATCAGAGGCAGCACTTATTCTGAGGCAGAGGCAGTGCTTATGCTAAGGGAGAAGAAGTCCTCCTTCTGGGGTGTGTGTGGAAGAGGCCCTGAAAGTATCTTGCTCACTATCTTTGAGCTCATCTGAGGTCCCACCTCCTCACCATCCCTAGGAGAAAGATAACTACACTTTGGGTATCTGACTCCAAACCCTTCCGCCTCCATATTTAAGCTATCTCCATTGGGACTGCTTCTGGGATACCAGGTGTGTTATGCCAGGTCTGTGGAGGGATTGTCCACTCACCTGCTGCACCCACCAGCTCCAGGGGATCACTAGGCTCTGACCAGATATCAGGGTAGGCCTGGAGGCGGTAGCTGCAGCTGTAGTTTCCAATGCCTTTTCCTTCTACGTTGTTGATAACAAAGTCTCCATCATCTGAGAACTGCTGAGGCGCTTCTTCTCTGTCATGTTCCAGGATAAATTCAACACCTGGCAGGGGTCCTCGGCACTGAAGGGTGATGTCCTTTTCTAACTTGAACACAGTGCTGGGCCAGGCTGACAGGGAGGGCTTAGGGGGCTTATCTGCAACCAACCAGGGCACAGAGTTAGAAGAAGTGGCCCTGAACCCAGCCCTTTACCCCCTTAGGGCTAACTACTAAAAAAACTACAAAATCTAGACTCTTACTGAAGTCTCCAGGACCTTACCTGTCACCCAGATCTCCAGGAAGTCACTGTGATTGGAAGCTGCAAAGGGAGCAGAGTCCAAATAATAAATACAGCTATAAATTCCAGAATCTTCACCTCTCACTGCTGGCATCCAGAAGTCAGCCCTGTAGCCGCTTGGCCTCTGTTGCTCTAAGGGCTCTTGAGAACCCTCCTTCAACAAGACAAATGTTGAGTCTGGCAGTTCCCCTTGACATCGAAGAGTCATATTTTCTCCAGGGGCCACCATTGGACCAAGCTGGGCTAACAGGCTGGGTTTGGGGAGCAAACCTAGAAGAAATCAACTGGTCAGAGAGAAGAGGCCACTTTCCAGGGCATCATACTTGGAGTCTCTGTTCAATAAAAAGGAAAGACTATTGCCTGCCTCTCCTGGGGCTTTTAAAAAACCATCTATTCCTTCCTTTCTATACCCCCATGCCCACTCCAGAGCATCTTCCCCTTACCTGTGACTATGAGTTCCAGGGTGTTGCTAGGCTGTATCTTAATAGGGCTGGTCCAGTCAGGGTGGTAGCAGCAGGTGTAACGCCCTATGCTAGCACCAGATACATTGGTGATGGGGAATGCCCCATCACTACTGGTGGATCCCCAGAGCTGCACTGAAGTGGCTTCTCTTTCTTTGTGCAGAATGTACCCTACTCCATGGACTGGCCCTTGGCACCAGAGAGTAACATTCTGCCCCATGGAAACCACAGAACTGGGCTCAGCAAACAACCTTGGCTTGGGAAATATGTCTAGGAAGAGACGAAAGATGTAAAGTGGTGAGTATGGAAACTTATCACTTGCTGAATTAACTCTTTATCTTTGTTTTTCTGGCCACAGTAGTTCCCCTCCATGACCTATCCCAGCTTTCCAAGAAGGATTACCCTCCCTAACCCCTACTCCAGTTGTTTCTGTCCCAGTTCCATGTTTTGTCTGTCCATACCAGTCACCCAGATCATTATAGGCTTGCTGAGATATGATCCCCTGTTTGACATGGTTGTCTCATAGTAGACACAGCTGTAGTTTCCAGAGTCTTCTGTTCCAATGGTATGGAGGAGGAAGTCAGCTGAGTTCCCTGAGGTACTCTGGAACTGTAAAGGAACAGGGGTTCCCTCATACAAGAGGGCGAACCTCATGCCCTGGAAAGCCCCTTGGCATTGCAGGGTCACATTCTTCCCAGGAAGCACCACAGGACCTGGCTGTGCCAGGAGAGTTGGTTTGGGGTAGAATTCTGAAATTAAAAAGACCACAACATGAGAGAAGCCTGCACCCCACATTCTGAAAATTGCTTTTTTAGTATTATTATAAGACACAATATATTTATTGTAGAAAATTAGAAAATACAGAAAAACCTAATGAAAATATAATTCTACCACTCAAAAATAACAATTCTTTATACATATTTATGTATTTCTTTTCCATTGATTTTTTTCTATACATACCCATGTCATTGTAGCTATAACTATTTATGTAATTGGAATCATACTGTATGCACAGTTGTGTAGTGTAATATTTTCACTTAACTTTATATTGTAAATATGTTCTTATGACGTTAAACAGCCTTTAAAAACTATCGTTTGTAAGGGATGCATAATATGCAGCTGATATTTCAAGGTCTTTGCCCTTTATCTTAGGGCTATCCAGTCCACCAATCTCTCAGCCTACCTAAGGAAAAAGTGGACATTGAGCCTAAAGTTCAAGGCCAACCAACAAAATGATTTCACAAATAGGGCAATGTGAGCTTGGCTTTAGGGATTGGACACCCCATCTGCCTCACTTCTTTCTCCAGAAGTGAATTACTTGCCTCCTCCCTCTCCTTTGTCTCTTATTCCTGTATTAATAATAATATAAGCAGCTGCCTTACATGGACTGTTTACCATGTGCCAGGCACTATCCTAAGCACATACTTGGTGGCTTTTAGATGGAGCACTTCTTCCTCTCCCGGTGACAGCACTTCCACCCACCTCCCCAGGGTCAGTACCACCTCCACCTGCATTTCCCCACTTCTGACCTGTCACCACAAGCTCCACGGAGTCGCTGGGCTCAGACCAGATTGAAAAGTCATAATAGCGGCAGCTGTAATTCCCTCCATCACCAAAGCCCACAGAAATGATCAGAAAGTGAGCTGCACTGGCCCCTGGGCTTGCCCAAGACTTGTCACTGGATGCTATTTCACTTCCATCTTTGTAAAGAATAAAGCTCATGTGCTCATGGGGGGTGGAGCAATTGAAAATCACTCGGACACCAGGAGTGACCATCGGGCTGGCCCATGTCTTAAAGTAGGGCTTCGGGTACATTTCTAGAAGGCAAAAAACAAAACACAACACAAAACCAAATTAAGGAAAAGGAAGAAAGAAAAAAATAGCTAATATATCAAATATTGGTTCTGGGAAGCTGCATGTTTTTAAATAGTATTTCCTTCAGAAGCAGATGCATTTAAAAATCCAGGCAAATCCACTTTGCAGATGGACTTCTCACAGGGACCCCTCACCCCCACCCCTTACCTCCGGTAGCTGAACCCTCACTGTCATCAGGACAGACAATGGAGGCTAGCTAAAAGAATGAATTGTCATTGGGGCTCTGTTGGTTCTCTGCACCTCAGTTTGACCATTTGGACAAGAAGGGGAAATGGTACCTGTGGAGCAGATACCATTTCCCCTTCTTGTCCAAATATCACTTTGAATATTTGCTCTATAGCTAAATAAAATAACTGATATGAAAATAATTAGAAAAATTAAACCACCCTTCACAAACCCCAGCTATTAATAACAATTACGGCTATTAATATCATGCAGCCAGAGGCCCTGGCACTCCCAGCGCCACGCCTGCCTGGCTCTAAGATTGGACACAGACTCCTAGGACCAGCAGCAAAGTTAGCTGTGAGGAAAGGAGGGTCTGACCCAGAGTTTTGCCTCCCCCCTCCTCCCTCACACACTCTTTTCAGCTCTACCTTTTATGACAAGCTCCAGGGGCTCACTGGGCTCAGACCACTTGAAGGGGCGCTTCTCAGTGTGAGTTCGGCAGCTATAATTGCCTTCGTCTTTATCCTCCATTCTTTGGATTGTAAAGAAAGCTTCTCTCCCAACAGTACCAAGTTGCTGGACAGGTTCCTGCAGTCCCTCCTTATACAGAGCAAACCCCATGCCTGCCAGCCATCCTTTGCAACGGATTTGCAGTTCCCGGCCCCGGATTGGGGGGGAAGCAGAAATGACAGGTTTGGGGAGGATGTCTGGAAAACAAAATGGTGTGGAAAAGGAGTCTCAAGTTTGGAGGTGCCCAGATGGGACACTTAGAGTCACTTTGTCAGCAAAAAAGAAATCCATCCTGAACTGTCAGTCTCCTCTCACCCTCTTACCCACCCCGCTCCCCCATTTCAGTGTCCTTCCTCTCCTACCTGCAGCATAAGCCCCTTGACTCCTTGTCTCTGTGCATTCTCCCACCCCCAGTAACAGTGTTAAGAGTCTCAGGGGCACTGGGGATTACTCTGAAAAGACCCTCAGCCTTTTCTTACCTGTCCCCACCAGCTCAAGTGCCTCACTGGGCTCCGACACAGCCATCTCCTCCCATGAATGGCAGTGATAACTCCCGGTGTGGCTTTGGGTCAGGGCACCAAGGGGGAAGGCAGCCCGGACCTGTTCTGAGGCCGGGCGAGTTGCGATCCACCCGGTTCCGTCCTTCAGCAACACAAACTCCTTAGTTGAGCCAGAAGGGCTTCTGCACCAGAGGGTTAAGTTCTTCCACGGGGCCAGAGGGAAGTTGGTCTCTGCCCACAGCTCAGGCTTCGGGGTTGGCATGATTATTTCTAGAAACAGCAGAATTAATAAAGCCATCCTCCCTCCTCCCCCTCCTCCCCTTTTACTTGCCCTTGAACCCCCCTACCCAGATCACACTGCCCACCTCCCCTTTCAACTCAAATCCAAACCCTTTCCTTCCTTCCACAGGTGCTGGGGAAAGAGGAAGCTGTCTCAGCTGAGCCTCAGAAAAGTGCAGAAGCTTGGGGAAAATTTTGCAGGCGGAGAGGCAGAGTTGGAGGCTGAATTTTGCCAGCAACTTTAGCAAGTGCCCCTTCCTGGCTGTCCTTCCCTCCCAACCAGTCCCTCCCTGGCCACTGACACTGTAGTTATTTCGGATCTCCAGGGAGGAATGCCCCAGTCTGGAACAGGAAAAACTCACCAGTCTCTTCTGTCAATACCCCATTGCACAGTCCTGCAAAAGAAATTACTGCCAGGCTCTGCCCCCTCCCCCACGGAACTTCACCCCGGCCTTCTGCCCAGGCTCCTACCCCACCCCCTGGTACTCACCACAGCAGAGAAGGGCCATGATTATGAAGAGCATGGTGACCCCTTGAGCTGTTCCCAGCAACCAGGCTTCTCTAGCGAGACCAGAACAAGATGAGAGGAGTTGCTGAGATTAGGGGGAGGGTGGAGAGAAGGGGGCGGCAATTTATGTCATTGGCTTATGCACCACCCAATAGGGATTGGATGCAGCCAGGATAATGGGAAATAATCTTTTCTGACATCGATGGCTTTTCTTTTTGAGGGCCTTACCATTTACAAACCTCTTGCTCTTTCGTGACCCACGTACCTCCCCACCCTCCTCCTCCCCACCCTCCTCCTCCCCAGCCTATATCATGTGTCAGCTCCTCATGGCCCCTGATTAGGCTGTTGCTGGAATTAAGATGTCAGATGTGAAAATGCTTTTGTAACTCCAGCTCTCAGAACCCCTGGAGCTCAGTGTGATTGGCAGCTCTGGGTGGTGTGTGTGGGGGTGGAGGGAGAAATCTTGGGTGTTTCACCATCATCAAGTTTAAGTCTGGAAGCAGTTTTTACTATGGCAGTATTGGTCCTCAGACTCACCTGCCTCACCTGCCTTTGTTATGGAAGGGTTGCCTAGGCAGCTCCAGTGATTTACCAGAGGATTGTACTCTTAAGTGCTGAGCTAAACTTGTCAGAGTGGGATCGTTCTACCCCCACCCAGATTATGACTGGAAATGTGCAGCAGTTTGGGGCTATGAATCCTGTCAAATTAGATGCTATTAAGCCAAAATCCATTTGAAAATTTTTAAGAAAATATTGACCCTACTTCCTGGTCAGGAAAATATGCCTTTCAAGGTGCTTTCTCTAAAATCTGCTTTCTAAACTCATTTTTAGGTGCAGTGGTCCTGGGCTGAAGTAGAGCACATGAAGCTACATTGTTTCTGTGCCCCTGGCTTGCAGGTTACCCCAGTGTATGTGAGACTCAGGATAGATTCTAAGGAGAACTAGAACTCGACCCCCACTGAAACTTTGAAAACTCAAAGGGTGGTGGTTTTTGCAGAAGGTTTAGGTGGCTCCCTTCTCATTACCGAAGCACTCTGTCCTAAAGATCCCAGCGGAAAACAAACACACACAAACATAGTCATCATCCATTGTGTACTGAATACTCCCAGAAACACAAATGCCTGTAATCATGGTGGTGGGGGGACACGTACAGCCAGGAGCCGAGGTTGAGGGGAAGTAGGCAAGGCATTCAGGAGCTGAAGACCCCACCAGGCTGGAGCTGTCATTTCTCTTCTTGTTTTCAAACAGAATAGCCTGAGCACAGGCCATGGAGATGGGGCGAGAGGGTGTTGGCCTTAGGGATGCAAAGAGATCAAGGGAAATGGCAGAAGAACCTGTTTGGCTTGCCATTTTCTGGGTCATGGGAAGTGGTCTGATTCAATGGCCCAATCCATTGCCATGTCAGATGCCCATGCAAGTGAAAATCATATTCTCAAAAATCTCTGCACAGGTAGTTGGAGACCAGAGTGGCAGAGAGAATGGTTTCTATGGCCACTAGGATAAACCACAAGGCCCTCTATCCCTTGAGAGCTAGGGATAAGGGTGAAAAGTTGGGATTGGAGTTGGATAACATCCTGGGCAACAGGGCAGCATTGCTTCTTACAAAAGAAAAAGTTCTGATCAAGTTAATGTGGGAGACATCAATCGTCTCTGAGGGGCAGGATGGTATGGGAGGGAGATTTGGGTACTCTCCTGGTGGGGATATTAGTGAATGAGGTCCTGATTACTTCTCTAGCCTCTGAGAATTATGCATTTCTCTCTGGCTTGGATGCTGACTCCTCTGTGAGGTGAAAGAAACAGTTGGGATGAGAAAGTCTTTTCTCTGAAGCACAGAGGGTGGGTGATACAAAAGGTGTGCCCCTATGGCTTGTTTCAATTGGATCATGACTCATTCCTGAGTCTCTGGAGAGCCTGGACTCAGCTAGATTGAGGAACAGGGGGATGGGACAAGACAATTACCTGATTTTGAGACTCCAATATTTCCACCTTATCCACAGCACTACCAACAGCAAGGCAACCAGCTGCACAATTAGGGACAACCTGATAGCTTCATTCAGAATGTAATTCCAGGTGAGCAAGCCTGTGGCCAGAGAAGACCAGAATCAGGGATCTTGATGGGGACAGAGGCAGGTGAAAACATTCATGAGGGGAGGGGAAGTTTGTTACTGAAGGTGAAGGAAAGGTGAGATAGAAGTGGCCTTGTTTTTCATGAAGACTAGGAGCCTTGAAAGTATCCTGCTCACTGCCTTTGAGTGATTGTGAGACCATCCCAAAGGAAGGATGCCCAAACTCAAGGACCCTGACTTTCAAGCTCCTGATTCCACTTTCCATATCTTTCTGGGCACTGCTCCAGGATCCCAGCGGTATCCTGGACAAAGCCATGAAGGAGTGTCCCTAAGAAGAGTTGTCCTCTCACCTGCTGGCTCCATTAGCTCCTCATTATCGATGTTGGTGGTATCCAAGAGCTGAAGTGGTTTGTCTTCTCCTTTTTTATAGAGAGCAAGCCCCACTCCATCCACTGGCCTTCGATACCACAGGCTCACATTGTGACCCATTTGGACCACAGGACTGGGCTGAGCAAGTAGCGAAGTCTTGGGAAAAGTGTCTAGGATGAGACCCAAAATATAAAGGGCTAATAGTCTGACTTCCCCCTCCCACTACTTAGGGATCTTTTCCTCCTCTTCCTCCAGTCCACCCTTGGCAAATCCCATCCTAAGCCTAGTTACACAAATTTTGCTTCCTTCCCCACTATTAGCCCTAGCTGCATGATTAGGATCTCCAGGATCCCAGAGGGAGTTGTTAATCTTTACCCTCTAACATAGGTCCCGTGGCATCCCCATCTCTTATCGGTTACCCAGATTTTCAGGATATCACTAAGGAGTGAACCCCTGTATGACCCATCATAGTAAAAACAAAGGTAATGTCCAGCATCATGGATTTTCAAAGCCCGGAAGAAGAAATATGCCTCATTTTTTATTAGCATCTTGCGATAAAAGGACTTCTCCAAGTCTTCAAGTCTTATTAAAGCAAAAGTCTTTCCATAGATTGGCCCTTGACACCTGAGATTCAGGCTTTCTCCAGGTGCCATTATGGGTCCAGGACAAGCTGTGAGAGTTGTTTTGGGATAGAGGCCTAGAAAGGGAAGAGACCCTGAATTAGAGGTAGGATGATTCTTCCCTATTATCTTCTGTTTTTTCTTAGTTTCTTTAAACAGAAAGTGATAGCTGAAATTTACCCTCTGCTCCCTCTCCTTCCTTGAATCTCTGCCTCTTCTAGGAGGTAATCAAGGGTAAATTCACTTGTGCCTCTGCCTTCTCACCAGACTATCAGCTCTATTGAGCTCTAACTATGTGTAGGGGTATGTGTCAGTCGAATACCTACATCTGTAATTTCCTGTATCTTTAGGTCCCTGAAATGTCAAATGTAGTTCTTCCAACTACTGAAAAACCAAACTTCTAAAAAATTACTTTGATTTCATCTTTGTAGAGCATGAATGCAAATGAAGTATTAAGGATGAATTTTGAACAAATTAACCCCACGTAAGAACCTACTTTCGTACACCTGAAATCTATGTAATTTTACTAACAATTGTCACCCCAATAAATTTAAAAAATAAATTTAAAAAAAAAGAAACTACTTTCAACAGGAGATTGAAAGAAGCCAATAAGGATAGATTGGCCAGTAAGTCTGCAACCCAAAGGAATGTGTTAATGGGTCCACACCCTCGTTTCCATGTATTGCTCCTCCAAGGAGATTATACTACAAAATAGATGGCAAACCTTTCCATACTGCTCCTTCTTACTCACCCCAATCCTAGGTAGACCCACCCATCCATTATTGGGAGGATCAGCTCTATCATATGCTCATTGAGCATTTAGGATGTGTCAGGCATCATGTTGGTCTAGGAATATGCAAGTAAAGAAGACATAGTCCCTATCAGCAAAAAGCTCATGGCTCATTGGGGGATACCAGTGAACAGGTAACTGCAGAAGTGTGTGCTAGTGGAATCTACACTAATAGGACATTCATACAATGAAAATCCATAAGCACAGTCCAAACAGACCTTTGTTCTTTGATTCTCAATAAAAAGCTATACTAGTAAAATTAATATCTGTCATTTATTGAGAACTTATGTGCCAAGCACTATACATATATTTAGGTGAATCCTCACAACAACCCTGTGAGGTAGGCATTATTATTATACCAATTTTGCAAATCAGGAACATGAGGCAGTGAGGCATACGGTAGGTTGGAGAGATAACTGTTATCCCATATTAAAGTGAAGGAAACCAAAGCACAGAGAGGTAAAGTCACTTGTTCAAGATCACACAGGGAGGTAGTGTCAGAGGTGAAACTAGAAACCAGGATTACTGCTGTTAAGACCAGGGTACTTTCTGTAACACCACAGCTTTCCCCAAGCATATTTAGCTTTATGGAGAAACTAAAATAAATGTGGCCAATTCTATCTAGAAGCATCCAAGCCATGGTGTAGGGGAGCTGAGCCTGGGGTGTGTGTCTGACTTTTTGACATTTTGGGGAGGCTCCTGCTGTGTTTAAAGCTTGTTACTACCTTACTGGATCTGTATATACAAGACTAAAGCAATTTATAAAGCCATTTCTAAAATACAAACTATCGCTTTCTTCTTCATTTTTTGTTTATCACTTAGCAATTCATTCTATTTTCCACACTAAAATATCATAATCAGAATAAAACTACATTTAAAAATTTAAATATCAGTTTATAAGACTGCAGTGGCAGTGCCTGGCACATATTAAGTGCTCAATGAATATAGTCTAATGAAGGAATGCATGCACTATATTCAACAAGTAGAAAACAACAAAGCTGTGATGATCTGAAACTGCTGGATATTTTGCTGGGCTCACTCACTAGCCTTTTGACTGGCTCCCAAACATCTGCCACATAGCATGCGTGATTCTAATTTTCATCTCAGTAAAATGATATATGACTAGCTCCTGGGCCTTGCAGAGCCTAGGAACTGGCCAAGGAAAGTAAAATCAGAAACCCTGTCTCATCCAGCCATGATCCCAGGGACAACAATCATCAGACCCCAACAGCCATAGCCACACCCACCTGCCACAATCAGCTTCAGGGGGTTGCTGGGCTCTGACCACAAAGTGGGGAGCATCAGAATATGAGTGCGGCAGATGTAAACCCCTTCACTCTCAGGTGTCATGTTGGAAATGGAGAAGATGGCCACTGTCCCAGTTGGGACTTGGTAATCCACGGGCTCTGCATATCCCTCTTTGAACAGCATGAATGCCAAACCCTGCAGCCAGCCATGGCAGAGTATGTTAACATTACATCCAGGAAGAGGAGAGTTCTCGGACTGGATCCATAAAATGGGCTTGGGCAGCTGGCCTGGAAGGAGGGAAGGAACTAGAATTCAGGTAGAGCAAGAATAGTGCTGCTCAGGAGAGCTCTACTTAAATGAGCCTTTCCTGTATGATCCTTATTTGCCACCCCTTCTTTCCCCATCTCAGGTCTTCCCTAAGTTGAGAGCTTGCCTTCTAAATCTGTTCCAGAGTATGCATCCTCAGTCTGCATTGCAGTGTGGGCAGTATGGAGAGTATGCACTTATTTACTAATTGTGGAGTGTGCACATGTACGTATGCATGCATTTGAGGTAAATGAATAGATGAATTAAACAAATCCTGCACTAGAAAGGCAAGTTTGAATCCCAGGAGCTGGAGTTTATTCTTGATTAGCTAACTCTGTCTTCTTACCTGGTGCCTCCAACTCTAAAACTTTACTGGGCTCTGACCAGCCTGTCTCCTTCCAGTAGCAGCACCTGTAAAGACCTGTATTGGATTTAGTAAGGGCACCTATGGAGAATGAAACTTGGAAGGTCTTATAGGAGGGTTGGATACAGGTCATCTGTGTCTTATCCTTCAGTAGCAGAAACTTGCTTGAAATCTGAGAAGGGCTTTTGCACCAAAGTGTGACGTTTTCCCAAGGTGCCTGGGGGTAGTTGGTCTCTATCCACAGCTCCGGTTGAGATTGCATCACTATTATTACCAAAAATCACAAAAATGTGAGTAGTCCAACCCTCTCCCTCCCATAACATGCCCCACAGTGTATCTTAAAATTAGCCCTGACCCAGATTATTCCTTTTGTCTTCCCTTGGGGACAGAATTGTCTGCTCATGTGGGGGTGGGATAGGGACCCCCACAGGGGACAAAGGATATTTGTTCAAGGAATCTAAGTGAGTTGGGGAATAAAATGCAATAATGGCTTCCTTTCCATCTGAAATAAAGCTCTTTACTATTTTGTGGGAAACCAAGTCACAAAGTAAGGGCTTTGATTCCCAACCAATGCAATCTGGGAATTGTCTTTGGAATCTCACGGCATTTATGTCCAGGACCATCGACGCAGGCCGATGTCTTGGAACCTTCAGGAAAGAAGGTATTGAGGTGGCAAGACTCACTTACCTATTGATGTCATACCCAGACTAAGCCCTGAAAAGAGAGATTATGGTAAAGGAAGGTCCCTTCATTGTTCCCACCTACCCTCAATACTTTCCTCTCCCTCCCCAAGGTGCCCACTCATAGGGGTATTTATGACAGGGTTACTTGCCCCTCACCCTTTCCTTGTACTCACGAATGCAAAAGAGCAAGAGAGTCAATGTCCATAGCATGGTGGCCCCCTCCCCTGGCCTGTCCAGGGTCATGGGGCCTCTGGTGCTCAATGTACACTTCAAGACTTGAAGGGTTTTGCCCCTTAGCAGGTGATGAGATCTAAAAATAGAAGTGTTTTTACTCAGGAGACTTGTCTTGCTTCTTAAAGTTTAGTTTGGATCACTAAACTGCATTTGACAACCCTACTACCTTCCATTCCCTCACAGGCATACAAGGTATTACAAAATATTATGAGGTCACCTGTTACTTTGTCCCCTTGCCCTTTTTCTCCACTCCCCCCTCCACCCACCCAAGGTCTTTGCTGGTATCTAAAATGTCAGATATTTTGGGGATGGCCAGTTAGCTCAGTTGGTTGGAGCGTGGTGCTGATAGCACCAAGTTTGCCGGTTCAATCCCCGCATGAGCTATTGTGAGCCGCACTCTCTTTAAAAAAATAAAATTTAAAATAAAATAAAATAATAAAATAAAATAAAAATAAAATGTCTGTTTCTCCCTGGGCTCTCAAAGGGCCAGAGGGGCGACCTAATCCAGACAAGCAGAAGCCCCATGGGATGAAGGAGATGGGAGGTGTAGAGACACACCTTTACAGAAGATAGGTGATAGATACATATAGATATAGATATAAATATATAGATACACACACACACATATATTCTGAGTCCTCCAACAATGTAGCAAAGAAAGTGTTCCTACCATCCCCATTTTGCTGGCAAGGAAACTGAGACTTAGAGAGGATATATAATTTGCCCAAAGTCAAAAGGTATTAAATATCAGAGCCAAAACTTCAGAAACATATTTAACTCCAATGCCTATGCTCTAAAACCAGTATTTAGAGGCAGCCCTGTCCCTCATTCTCACCCTCCCATAACTCTCCCATCTCATCCCATCCAGGCCTTCCTTCTGTGGAATGCTTCAGATCCAATATTATTCTCATTCTTATCTCTTACCCCACAAAGCTCAAAAGCTTCATCTCAAGTAAGTTTTGGGGAATCAAGCTGATTGAGCTAATCAATATTATTATAAGATGTAAATTATTTATTGGTTGTCTATAATTTATAAGCATTTTTGTTTGTTGCCCCTAAGTAAAAAAAGATAATTGTTTTAATTTCAGGGAGTAGGTCAAAGATTTGAGTTCCGGCAAACTTTCTCATTTTCTAAAAATCACTATTGACCACAGGCCCTGCATGTACACAAGGTAGACTCCTTATGCTTTTCTGCCTTCTCCCACCCCACCCAGAGTATACTTTTGCCAAGGGGAGGTATATCTCCACTATACAAATTCAGGCTCTTTCCTTCACCAACTCTATTCAGAGTCTGAGGTCCTGGATGACCCCAGTTTTATCCTATTTCAGGAGAGAGGGGTAAGGGCGGGTCCCAGAACAGAAAGGGGCTGAATTTCCTTTCCAAACTGATCCTAGTGCCGCTGCCTCTAACTTGTCCAGTGCTAACACTGGGCAGATGGAGCAAGAGGAAAATGAATATTCATTTTCAAACATCTGGGCTGTAGGAAGCAAGCAGATTGTCAGAGATCCAAAGAGGCACAGTTTCCTTTTGCATTTCACCCTTTGCTTTCAAGGATGTTCAAATTACTTTCTCTGAACTTTTCCTATCTGTAAAGTTGGGGAATAATATATACCTAGCATTGTTGTGTTAGATCAAAGATAATATATGTACAGTGCCAGGTACATAGTGAACATTTCATAAGAAGGTGGCTATTTTTCTTCTTCTCAAAAGAGACATCAACCTGATATAGGACCTTAAAGATGCTCTTTCCATCTTACCTGTTACAGCCTTTTGTACCTACTCCTCTCAGGACCAGGACCAGGGCCAGGCCAGGGCCAGGCTTGGGTGCCACCCTGTTGCTTTGTTCCCCTGAGACTTGGAGTCAGGATTTATTGGAGAAGCCACGTTCTACTGCCAAGGGAAAGGTTCAACCTGGGATTCTTCCCATGAATGCCATCTGAGATTCCAGCCTTCCCACTTGGACCCCTAAACCAGGGGTTTGCCTCCTGGGGGCTAGAGTGGAATCAGGGAAGTTGGGCTGCTCAGCATGACTGAACCCTCCCCAATCACTAAGAAAACTGTACCATTTATATCCAGGCAAAATGATGAATCTTAGGCCCAGGGAACTTGGAAAGCAGCTGCAAGCTTCAGGTTAATTAGCCATGCACATTTTGGGCCTTTCACATCCCCACCCAACCCCCAATTTCAGCAGTCTAGACTTTGTACCCTCCCCTTCTACTCCACCCCAACTGCTTTCCCCACCCTTAGGCAGCGCCAAAGTGCTTTTGACGGTGATATACACGGAGTATCTAATGGCTCGCTCCCATGCACAGCTTTACGGGCTCCAGGAATCAGAGGTTTGGCTCAGCAGGGTGCCGGGTGCGGGATCAGCTGAGGGTTTGGAGGAAAGCCTGATAAGGACAAGGGAAGATATCTACAGTGCCCAGAGATTATCAGCGAGGCAAGGCTGGAATGGGGAAGGAAAAGAAAGGAAGGGATGAAGAGGGTGGGGGATTAATTACAGCGGAGAGACTATTTTGGGGTTTTGTTTAAGATCTGATGGCCAGTATTTAATCTTCAGCCACTGGAGTATGCGCTCATTTGCAGGTACTTACGGTAGTTGACGGCCCGCTCAGAGACGTTGGAGATTCTCCAGCAGCTCCTCCAGATGCAGCAAACTGCCCAGCATGAGAAGAGCTGTCTAAGGACAGCCTCTCAGGCTTCGCGCCCCGCCTCCCTCTTTCCCGCCTGCTCGCAGTCCTGTTCCAACCTCCTCCCCTCCCTCTGCCAGGCTCTGGGAGACCACCTACACTAACTCTGCTTGACACCTGCAGTCCTCTGACAACCAGGATTTCTATGCCCCTCCCAACTCTAAGCCTGTCTCTCGACTCCCTGCAGAGGTTGCTGGAGCCAAATTCAGATCTCTGCCCCTTTCCCTGTCGCTAAATTTCACTGGGTCACTGTATTCTGGAGGGGAGAGGGCCAGCACTTAAGATTGCCAAAGCTGTAGGTGACTCTTCTCCAGCTCCCCAATGTGTTAAAAGGGATCTCGTATCTTCCTCTGCTGGTTTAATGCCCCACTTATGCATAAACATTACCACCATGGTTTAAATGCTTGCTATGTGACTCTGGGCCCTGGGTATCTACTATTTATAATCTTCATAGCAGTTCTACAAGATGCGCTAATTCCCTCAATTTTACAGATGAGAAACTGAAGCTCAGAGAGGGTTAAGTAACTTGAACAGCCTTCAAAGTCCATCTTGGAATAAAAGCCTAGGCTTTAGAGACATATAAATTAGGACTTCAGTCCAGGTTCCATTATTCAGTTGCTGAGTGACCTCAAGTGAGTGAGTCTCTGAGTCATAGTTTCTGCACCTGTTTTATTGTTTCAGTTTTTTTTTTTAAAAGCTATTGTACAGGGCTTCCATGGGATAGTGCAAGTAAAACTTATAGCACAGTAAGCTTGGTACATGGTAGGTGCTCAATAAATGATAGCTGCTGCTGCTACCACTACTACTATTACTAACCTGTAAAACATTCACCAAATGCCCTAGAGTAACATGATTTCAATGACGTAGACAACCTTTCACTAATTTAGGTGACCGTGAAATAGTTTTTGAAATAACAATGTATAGATAAGATACTACCCAAAGCACCTGACATATATGATGGGATCAAAGTGTAGTATCTAATGGATTCACAGATCAATTGATTGTTGGAAGAAATAGCCAGATTTTTCTTTATGTGCATATTTTCACCTTCATGAAAGATTAAATATTATCTACAGAAAAATACAGTAATTTGAGAGCAAACTATGCAAAAATAAAGTAGCAGGCTTTTTTAATCAGAAAATTGAATACCATATCTTCACGCATCAGGTGATATCAATTGTGGCTTCCTGGCACCTTCTTTTCCCATACACCATTATAAACTGCAGATTATCGCATAAGGAAAAGAATAGCAATATTACTATAAATCTGTGTTTGGGGGCAGCAATTATTTAGCCTCTCTAAGCTGCAGTTTTCTTATCTGTAAAATGAGGATAATAATTGTACTTACTATCACGCAGAGTTTTGGGTAGGATTGAATGAAAATCCTCCTGTAAACCACTATGTAGTGCCTGGGACACAGCAAGCATCCATTAATTCCATAAATGCTGAGTATTTTCTTTGTGCCAGGCATTGTTGTAGATGCTGACAATTTAGAGAGAATGGCAGTTTCTGCTGTTAAGGAGTTTGTAGTCTAAGGATAAACACTGGTAGAGAGTGAGGAGTGGGATCTAGCCAGAGAAGGAGGTGCCATGAGAGTCAGAGGATTGCAATAGGCCAGACCCGTGGCAAGGAATGGAGAATTGCAAGCAGGTTACTGTTGCTGTGGGTCTAAAGGAGGGCTGTGAAAGAAGAGAAGGAGGGGACAGCAAGTGTTTCTGAAACATTTAGGAGGTAAAATTGGCCTGATGTGTTAGCTTTTTGGAACACAGTAGTGAGAGTCATTGTCTGTCAGGGTGAGAATATATATGCAAGTTTTCAAAACAGGTATATAGAAATCACTATGATAGTACCAAGCAGTATAAATATTAACTCATTGTGTCCCCATAACAACCCTATGTGATGACTATCATTATCAGCCCCATTTTACAGATGAGGAAACTGAAATGTAAAGCCATTAAGCAAATTGCCTGATGTCTACACAGCCAGGAAGTGGCACAGCTAGGATTCACATCCAGGTAGTCTGTATATACAGTCCTATGTTTTGTTTTTCTTTTTGTTTTTTTTTTAACTGAAACCACTTTATTGATTTTACTATATCTCTAAAAAAGGTCCTATATAGATTTCTGAAACTTTTTATGCAAAGTAACTGAACAACTTTTTATTTATTTATTGGGGTGACAATTGTTAGTAAAATTACATAGATTTCAGGTGTACAGTTCTGTATTACATCATCTATAAATCCCATTGTATGTTCATCACCCAGGGTCAGTTCTCCTTCCATCACCATATGTTTGATCCCCCTTACCCTCATCTCCCACCCCCCACCCCCCTTACCCTCTGGTAACCACTAAACTATTGTCTGTGTCTATGAGTTTTTGTTTCTCATCTGTTTGTCTTCAGTAACTGAACAACTTCTTAACTGAACAACTTTGTAGCTCTATCATTCTTTTTTGGATTGAGGTATAATTGGCATACAACATTATATTAGTTTCAGGTTACAACATAATGATTTAATATTTGTATATATTGTGAACTGCAGTCTAATATTCTTAACCACTACCCTACGCTGTCTCAGCATTGAATGTATGCTTGGAATGATACAACTAAAAAACAAACAAAACAAAAAAACCCAAACAGATGTGAAAGTAGTTAGTGAAAGAGAAAAGCAACAATTAAATGCATTAATAATGTAGAAAAAACATTATTAAAGCATCCCCCTGCTCTCTGTAAGTCTTTGAGCTGAGGCTTGTGTTCTTTGAACAGCAGCCTGAATCTAGAGCCCAGAAGCCCCACTAACTCGCCATGGAAGCCTAATAAAGGTCCTGGGACTGTGTAGGTGAGACTACCACTCACTCTTACCTTTTGCTCTGGGACACTATGGAATCTTGAAGGGACTTATTATTCAAGCTTCATAGAAGCCCCTCATTCAAATTACGGCTGACAATTGAGATACTGGAGCCTCCATCTCTAGGCTACCTCTGTGGGTCTTAAACTTTGCAGCCTGCCTGAAAATGGAGAAACATTCTCTGGCCAACCTCCTCAGGGAAAACTTGAGTGGCCCAATATTATAAAGATGGTGGTAGAGGCCAACAGGGTCTGGGGCTGTGTCATAATTGAGATGGAGTTCTTTATGTTGGCTCTGCTGGCCTTCCCCCATCGGGAATCCAGCAGGCCTATGGCTCTGTGACTCCGAATCTTACATAATTAAGACAGGGGGATTGTAATGGTGGCAATAAATCTTCTATTTTGAGATTTGGATCTCTGGTATAATTTGATTTAACAAGTATAATTTAGCTTGGGATTTTTTTGAAAGCTTTCTTTGCTTTCTTTCCACCAAATGTTAATGATTCTGTTTATGCATTTACTATGCATACCAGTTTCAATGGTTCTGTTTACTTCAGCCCAATACAGGCCCTGCGACTTGGGATAGGTTTTGCATCTGTATGGGATCCACTCAGGGTTCCCTTAAATCTACATAACACATGCAAAGGTTCTGATAACCAGCTTAACTGCACCTACCCCCACCCCAAGGGACCAAGTCAAAATCAATAGAAAGTTCCATTACAAGCTGAAGCAATTTACCTCCTGGTTAGAAAATATAAAACTTGAGACGAAACAAAGACTCGACGCAGTAGTATTCAGCAGACTCTGCCAAGCCGACTGTCCTCTTACTTTAATTAATCTTCTTTCTGTATTTCTACCTGACTTGTGAATTCTTCCACGAACCATAAGTGAGCAGCCACAATATCACACACACACACACACACACACACACACACACACACACACACACACACACACTCACACTCCAAGGAGCCTGAGTTTCTCCTGGTTTATTACTCTAAAGCTGGCTGATATTAAACAACTGCTCTTTCAAGGAACATTTTGAGAATGACTACTCTTATTCTTGGTGGTTAGGGCCCCCCTGACTCTCCATCCTCTTAAACTGGTGAGATGGACAGGAGGGGGCTGGTATAGGAGCTCCCACCCTCACTATCCTGGAAAGTGGTAATACCACAAAATATTCCTGAGCTATACCCCTTTTCACTTTCAATCCTTGAGCATGGGTGCTAGAAGAGGGTTCCTGCAAAAGCTTCAGAATCAACTATTATGGATTATGAGACAAATGTTAAACACAAAATTTTATTGAGTACATGCTATTCATATTTAAGTAGGGAGTATGGTAGGGGTAGGACTAATGTGATTTGTAAGACAGGGTTTCTAAGCTCCAAAGACTCAGCCTAGAGAGAAAAAAAGAGCAACTGTCTTATAAAAGCTGTAGTGGGGGCCAGAGGAGCACTAGAAACACTTCAAGAAGGTGGAGCTCAAAGGAGGTGAGGCACCAAGGGCCATGTAAGTGCACAGAGTGGTCTCGTGAGCCTTTCTCTATAACTCAGTCCAGTGTAGGATGATGAGATTTTTAAAAGCTAAATCTGTTTTATAGTCAAGCCAGGAGAAGCACAGGACAAATCTGGCCTCTTCCCAGTGATATGCTGGAGCTGGCTAGCAGTGGTTCAGGAGAGATGAATGTGTCATCTTATCTCAACCAGCATCAGTAATATCACATTGGTAGTTTAAAATTGGCCATGAACAGAAAATTTACACTAGTGAAGTGAATGCTGTAAATCAGTTTCTCCCGCTCCCCCAGGGAGCTGTTTGTTAAACATTTACTAGCAAACCACTTTCTTCCAGTTTTATATTTCAGGATAGTGATTCTCACTGGTAAACAGGAACTACCAAGGATCCTGATAATTTTCTTACACTCTCAAGAGAGTGGTGAGCATTGTCTACTCCACCCCACCCCACCTCCATTTTCAATGCTGTGGTAAGCCACCTAAGGACTGTGTCAGATCTCTACAACATTTGCTGCAGTCAGTTTGCTAATTAATACGTTTTAGTACCCTTCCCCACTCCCTAATATCTTTCAGTCATCATCCTCTTCTGCAATGGAGAGGGTATGTGGAGCAGACAAGTAAGGAACTAAGGTGGGACTAGACAAACAGTGTTCTGGGACAGTAAAGAGGCCCAATCAGACAGATTAGCTTCCAACAGAAAGACCTGGTGGAAGTTGGAGCTTTGGTGGTGAGAAGTACCTTATGTTAAAGGTGGAAAGAGAAGCTGGAGCCCACCCACAGAGCTTGGATTTTCATTTATTCTTTGTCAGGCATTTCAATTATTAAAGGCTCAGTTTGGGGCACTAAGTCACTTGCAGAAGCTGTAACTGAGGGTATTTTCAGGACTGTGAAAGGAAGATCCTAGAATAAATCAAATACAAGTGATGAACCAAACTGAAACTTATTTAATCAAAATACTCATTGTGAGCCATAAGCATAAAGGCCTGCCTGTCACAAAGCAAACCAAGACTGAGATTACCTAGGTGAATTTAACTTGAGGTTAATGGGTTGAAAAAGAAAATGAAGTTTTGTCGTGTTCCAATCTAACATGGCCACAAGGTTCTGTTTGGCCCATGTAGTTTGCCTGTACCCAAATACCAATCTGTTCCCGAATAATAATCCTCCTAGCATCACAAAATGCCTTTTATTTATATGAAGAACAGCAAGGAGACATGTATGTGCTTATATGTTGTATGCACCTGAGTAAAGGGGGCGGGGGTTCAGGGATAGACTTATAAAATGAAATACGGCTCTGAGGGTGGGCTGCCAAGTATTCCACTGTCCCTTTTTTCGTGTGTTAGATAAAGTTGATAGCCCCAGAAGAAAAGAGGTGGGCTCAGCCCCACTGCCTGGGGTGGGCAGGGAGAGTGGCTCTTTTTAGCAGTTTAGGTCTGACACAGGCAGGATACTTTAAAGTGCCTGTGCCAGGAAAGCCTTCTTTCTGTGAGTCTACCTTGCCTTCAGTGTATCCAAATTGTAGGCATTTTCATGGGTGGGTGAGGAGAAGGGAATATCATTCAGGAACATTTAATCACTTGTCTAAAGGAAAGTATAGAAGTGAACAATTGTGTTATTTTATTCCAATTTATTGTATGATTAACCCATTATATAATGAAAGTTAAATGGAGTTATCTAAACTGCAAGAACAATACAAATTAGCAATTTACAAACATGATTGCAACATCACCCACTGTTTACAATCTGTTTCTAAAATTATCGGTTTATAGGAAATCATTTCAAAATACATGCATCTCTTTGAGTTCTACTTGTTTTGTGCTCAAGGATATATTGAGATTTTCTACAAGATTTAAGTAGCCTTGACAGAGGGTGCGGGAAGAATTTCTTTATTTAAACAAGTCTGTTAATTTCATATTTTTTATTCCTTTCTTTTTTTTTTAAATTTTATTAAATTTATTGGGGTGACAATTGTTAGTAAAATTACATAGATTTCAGGTGTACAATTCTGTATTACATCATCTATAAATCCCATTGTGTGTTCATCACCCAGAGTCAGTTCTCCTTCCATCACCATATATTCGATCCCCCTTACCCTCATCTACCACCCCCACCCCCCGCCCCCATTACCCTCTGGCAAACACTAAACTATTGTCTGTCTCTATGAGTTTCTGTTTCTCATTTGTTTGTCTTGTTCTTTTGTTGTTTTTGGTTTATATACCACATATCAGTGAAATCACATGGTTCTCTGCTTTTTCTCTCTGACTTATTTCGCTCAGCATTACTCTCTCAAGATCCATCCATGTTGTCACAAATGTTCCTATATCATCTTTTCTTACTGCCGAATAGTATTCCATTGTGTATATATACCACAACTTCTTTATCCATTCATCTATCGAAGGACATTTTGGTTGTTTCCATGTCTTGGCCACCGTAAACAAAGCTGCAATGAACATTGGAGCACACGTGTCTTTATCTCTAAATGTTTTCAGATTTTTGGGTAGATACCCAGGAGAGGGATTGCTGGGTCATATGGCAATTCTATTCGTAATTCTTTGAGGAACCTCCACACTGCCTTCCATAACGGCTGCACCAGTCTGCATTCCCACCAACAGTGTATGAGGTTCCTTTTTTTCCACAGCCTCTCCAACATTTGTTGTTATTTGTCTTGTTGATGATAGCCATTCTGACTGGGGTGAGGTGATATCTCATTGTGGTTTTGATTTGCATTTCTCTGATGATTAGTGATGTTGAGCATTTTTTCATATGTCTATTTGCCATTTGTATGTCCTCTTTGGAGAAATGTCTCTTCAAGTCCTCTGCCCATTTTCAATTGGGTTGTTTGTTTTTGTTGTTGAGTTGCATGAGTTCCTTGTATATTCTGGATACTAGCCCCTTATCGGAGGCACTGTTTGCAAAAATCTTCTCCCATTCAGTTGGTGGCCTCTTTATTTTGTCAATGGTTTCTTTTGCTGTGCAGAAGCTTTTAAGTTTCATATAGTCCCATTCGTTTATTTTAGCTTTTACTTCCATTGCCTTTGGAGTCAAGTTCATAAAATGCTCTTTGAACCCAAGGTCCATAAGTTTAGTACCTATGTTTTCTTCTATGCAGTTTATTGTGTCAGGTCTTATGCTTAAGTCTTTGATCCATTTTGAATTAACTTTGGTACATGGTGACAAATAGCAGTCCAGTTTCATTCTTTTGCACGTGGCTATCCAATTCTCCCAGCACCATTTATTGAAGAGGCTGTCTTTGCTCCATTGTATGTTTTTAGCTTCTTTCTCAAAAATTATCTGTCCATATTTATGTGGTTTTATTTCTGGGTTCTCAATTCTATTCCATTGGTTTATGTGCCTGTATTTCTGCCAATACCATGCTGTTTTGATTATTGTAGCCCTGTAGTACAGCCAAAGTCAGGAAGTGTGATACCTCCATTATTGTTCTTTTTTGTTAAGATTGCTTTGGCTATTCGGGGTCTTTTGTGGTTCCAAACAAATCTGATGATTTTTTGTTCTATTTCTTTAAAATATGCCATTGGGATTTTGATGGGGATTGCATTGAATCTGTATATTGCTTTGGGTAATATGGCCATTTTAACTATGTTGATTCTTCCAATCCATGAGCACGGAATGTCTTTCCATTTCTTTGTGTCTTCTTCAATTTCTTTCAAAAATGTCTTATAGTTTTCAGCATATAGGTCTTTCACATCCTTGGTTAAGTTTATTCCTAGGTATTTTATTCTTTTTGCTGCAATTGCAAAAGGAATTGTTTTTTGTATTTCTTTTTCTGAGATTTCATTGTTAGTATATAGGAAGGCAATGGACTTTTGTGCGTTGATTTTGTAGCCAGCAACTTTACTGTATTCGTTGATTGTTTCTAATAGCTTTTTGGTGGAGTCTTTAGGATTTTCTATATATAGCATCATGTCATCTGCAAAGAGTGATAATTTAACTTCTTCATTCCCAATTTGGATGCCTTTTATTTCTTTCTCTTGCCTGATTGCTCTGGCAAGGACTTCCAACACTATGTTGAAAAGCAGAGGTGATAGGGGACATCCCTGTCGTGTTCCTGAGCATAGAGCAAAGGGCTTCAGTTTTCTCCATTAATTATGAGATTAGCAGAGGGCTTGTCATATATGGCCTTTATTATGTTAAGGTATTTTCCTTCTATACCCATTTTATTAAGTGTTTTAATCATAAATGGATGTTGTATCTTGTCAAATGCTTTTCTGCATCAATTGATATAATCATATGATTTTTGTCCTTTATTTTGTTTATGTGATGTATCACATTGATGGATTTCGTATGTTGAACCATCCTTGTGCCCGGAGGATGAACCCCACTTGGTCGTGATGAATAATCTTTTTAATGCATTGTTGTATTCGATTTGCTAGAATTTTATTTAGGATTTTTGCATCGGTATTCATTAGAGATATTGGTCTGTAGTTTTCTTTTTTTGCTGTCCTTACCAGGTTTTGGTATCAGGGTAATGTTGGCCTCATAAAATGAGTTAGGGAGTACTGTCTCTTCTTCAAGTTTTTGGAAGAGTTTGTGCAGAATTGGTATTAGATCCTCTTTGAAGGTTTGGTAGAATTCACTAGTGAAGCCATCTGGTCCCGGACTTTTGCTTTTGGGAAGGTTTTGGATGACTGATTCAATTTAGTTACTGGTGATCGGTCTGTTTAGATTTTCCAGTTCTTCATGGTTCAGCCTTGGAAGGCTATATGTTTCTAAGAACTTGTCCATTTCTTCTAGGTTGTTGAATTTGGTGGCATATAGTCCTTCATAGTATTCTTGGATGATCCTTTGTATTTCTGTGGTGTCCGTGATAACTTCCCTTTTACGTTTCTGATTTTGTTAATCAGTGTCTTCTCTCTTTTATCTTAGTAAGTCTAGCCAAGGGTTTGTCAATTTTGTTAATCTTTTCAAAGAACCAGCTCTTTGTCACATTAATTTTTCTATTGTCTTTTTGTTCTCTATTTCATTTAGTTCTGCTCTAATTTTTGTTATTTCCTTTCTTCTGCTGACCTTGGGTTTTACTTGTTCTTCTTTTTCTAGTTCTTTAAGGTGTAACATGAGGTTATTTATTTGGGAGTTTTCTTGTTTCTTGAGATAGGCCTGTAATGAGATAAATTTCCCTCTTAAAACTGCTTTCGCTGCATCCCAAAAATTTTGGTAGGATGTATTTTCATTGTCATTTGTTTCTATGTATCTTTTGATCTCTCCTCTAATTTCTTCTTTGACCCAGTCCTTCTTTAAAAGTATGTTGTTTAATCTCCATGTATTTGTGTTTTTCCGCTTTCTTTTTACAGTTGATATCAATTTCAAAGCCTTGTGATCAGAGAATATGCATGGTATGATTTCAATCTTCTTAAATTTGTTGAGACTGATTTTATGTCCCAATATATGGTCTATCCTTGAGAATGTTCCATGTACACTAGAAAAGAATGTATAGTCTGATGTTTTAGGATGAAGTGCTCTATAAATGTCAATTATGTCCATTTCATCTAATGTGTCATTTAGGGCTACTATTTCGTTATTTATTTTCTGTTTGGATGATCTATCCATAGCTGTCAATGATGTATTTAAGTCCCCTAGTATAATTGTGTTTTGGTCAATTTCTCCCTTTAGTTCTGTTAGTAGTTGCTTGGTGTATTTGGTGCTCCCTGATTGGGGGCATAAATATTGATGACTGTTATGTCTTCTTGTTGTACAGTCCCCTTCACCATTATGAAATGTCCATCTTTATCTCTTGTTATCTTTTTCACCTTGAAGTCTGTTTCATCTGATATCATTATGGATACACCTGATTTTCTCTGGGTACCATTTGCTTGGAGTGTCAATTTCCACCCTTTCACTTTGAGTCTATGCTTGTCCTTGTAGCTGAGATGTGTCTCTTGGAGACAGCATATGGTTGGGTTTAGTTTTTTCATCCAATCTGCTACTCTGGGTCTTTTTATTGATGAGTTCAGTCCATTTACATTTAGGGTGATTCTTGATATGTGAGGATTTCCTGTCATTCTATCTTTAGTTTTCTGGTAAGGCTGTGTCTCCATTGTTTCTTTGCCTTTTTGTTGTTGTCTATTATTTCTGTGTGGTGGTATTCTATGATGTTTCCCTCTGTTTCTTCTTTTATTTCAGTATATATTTCAATTCTGGATTTATTTTGAGTGGTTACCCTTAAGTTTATGTAAAGAAAGTTTGATATTTAGAGTATTCCATTTTCTTCAGCACGCTTACTTTCTCCATTCCCATATTCGGTTCAGGCCTTTACTCTCCCCTTTTTGAGTTTTGGTTGCCACAAATTGTCCCTGTTGATGGTGGTCGAATAGCCTCCTTTAGTATTTCTTGTAGTGCAGGTCGTGTATTAGAAAATTCCCTCAGCTTCTGTATGTCTGGAAAGGTCTTTATTCCTCCTTCATATCTAAAGGATATCTTTGCTGGATATATTATTCTTGGCTCATGATTTCTCTCTTTCAATAGTTTGAATATTTGGTTCCACTCCCTCCTGGCTTGTAGAGTTTCTGCTGAAAAATCTGATGATAATCTAATGGGCTTTCCTTTGTAAGTTACCGTCTTCTTTTCCCTGGCTGCCTTGAGGATTCTTTCTTTGTCGTTGATTTTAGACAGCTTCAATACAATGTGCCTTGGAGAAGGCCTGTTGGGATTGAGGTAACTAGGTGTTCTATTTGCTTCTTGGATTCGAGGGTCCAGTTCTGTCCACAAATTTGGGAAGTTCTCATCGACAATTTGTTTGAATATATTCTCTGTTCCTTCTCTCTTTCTTCTCCTTCTGGTATGCCCATTATTCTTATATTGCTCTTTCTGATGGAGTCAGAAAGTTCTTGTAAGTTCTTTCATTTCTTTTAAGTCTCAAGTCTCTTTCTTCTTCTATCTGTGTCATTTCCAGGTTTCTATCTTCGATGTCACTGATTCTTTCCTCCATCTGGTCAACTCTACTACCTAAGCTGGTTATTTCATTCTTAATTTCTTCTATTGAGTTCTTAATCTCCAGAAATTCTATTTGGTTCTTTTTAAAATTTCAATCTCTTTCGTAAAATGCTCATGCTGTTCTTTGATTGAGTTTCTGAGTTCATTTAACTGCCTATCTGTGTTTTCTTGTATCTCGTTGAGTTTTTCAGAACTGCAATCTTGAATTCTCTGTCATTTAAGTCACATATTTCTGTATCTTTAAGTGCCTTCTCTGGAGATTTTTCACTTTCTTTCTGAGCTATCTTGTTGCCTTGGTTATTCATGGCGATTACTGGTTTACTATTTCTCTTCCTAGACATCTACAGGAGTGACTTCTGCAACAGGTTGATAGGAAGAGGTCTTTCTTTTGTTTTCCAGTACTTGTTGGTAGAATGTTTTATTATTTCTCCAACTGCAATTTATTTTCTTCTCCCACACGGTAGTGCTATGTTTTCTCTGCACTATTCCAACTTCTCACACAATGGGGATTCCCTGGGAGACGGGCTTCTCCTCTGTTAATAGTTCGTCTAGGTCACAGGGCGCAGTGTCCCGGTGGGTATGCAGAGAGCTTTTGATGTTCGAAAGCTCTTCCAGCTCCTGATTCAGAGCCCGTATGTTTCAGCAGTTCTGTTTACTCCTGCAGGGATCCGCCCAGATAGGTGGGGTCAGGGGCGGGGTGAGTTGTGAGAGGTGGCCCAGAGCAATGGCGGCGACCACCACCACAGCCGGTCCTGCTTCCACAGCTCCCTCCCCTTTGCCGGAACTAGTTGGGCTGTGAATTTGTCTCTGCGGCCCACAGTTTTCAAAACAGCAGATTTTCTGTTGTTTTGATCTGACACTGCTACTGTTTCGCTTCTAGCACCGGGCAGGTGGGGGCGGGGCGAGCTCTGGGAGGGTAGGGAGGGGCGGCTAGTCTCAGTGCCTAAGGCTCCGTTCTCTGCTCAGCAGTGTGGGCTTAAACCACCGTTTTCAGCCTTTTTCCCTCAGTCTTTTCTCCGAGGTCTCTGCCGTGAGCGTTGGGTTCAGCCGTGGTATATGCTGCCCCCTCAGCCCTGTGGAGCCCTGGCGGAGCCCTAGGAGTCCGAGTTCTTCCCTCTCCCGCAGCTGCGGTAGTTTCAGGAAGCAGCGAGCTCGGAGCACTGAGCTAGGTCTGCGTCCTGCGCCCACGCGGCTCCGTCTCCGCGCACTTCTCCCTCCACTCGCGCGAATCTCCCACCTGTAGGTGATTTCAGTTGGTAGTGGGCCTCTTCGTCTTGCCTGTCTGCTGTGCAGGGAGTCCTTTGTGGAGTTTTTGTTGTTCGATTCGTTGTAAATTCCAGGGGAGTTTTACAGAGGCTCACCTCACGCCGCCATTTTTCCGGAAGTCTTTTATTGCTTTCAGATTCACAATGAAATTATTTTTTTCTTATTTTATCTATCATATTCCAATGTCTGCCTTTCCAACTGATCCTTAATTATCATCTTGCTGTACTCATATCCTGTCTCCCATTTATCCCTCCGTCATCCCTTCTCATTTTCTCTTTCACTTTTCTCTTCATCCCTTTTCATGCAGGATGGATGCATTAATAGACAGACAGACAGATAATAGACAGTAGACAGATAGATAGATAGACAGATAGATAGATAGAAAGATATAGATATACACACACTTAATAACAACTTGGTCAACATTCTATTTTTACTTCGTATTTAACTAATTACCCTGGCAAAAATGCAATTCATCATAAAACTAAGATCTACAGTCTAGCAATAAACTGGGTTTTGTAAGTCAATTTGGTCACATCTCCAGGAATACCCTCTCCCTGGGGTGCACCTGTTTGCAGTAAAGCCAGTAGTTTCAGAGTTTTGCTGACAAATGCCTTGATGTCATCTTAATTGTCAAAGATTCTTCTCTCATATTCAGATAAGAAAGATAGCTTAGTGAATGGTTCACTTGGGGCTTCAGCTGGTAGTAGATCTTGCTCCAACTTTGTCTCTCTTCCATGGCAAGGCATAAGTCAGGTGTCAGCCCTATCTTTGCCTTGTGGAAAATCACTTGTTTTTCTTCTGAGCAGCTTGCAAGATGATTTATTTTTCTTTCCAGGTTAAGAAGTGTACAATTATAGGGCTGGGACTTTCAGTTTGAGGGGTATATTTGAATGGGGATCTGCAAATTCTCTCAGTATATAAATTGAGATCTATGTTTAGCTCTGGAACATTTTTTTCAATGATTTCCTTAATAATGGTTTCAAGATTACTCTCATTTTCTGCACCTTCAGGGATACAACATACACGAATATTTCACCTCCTTGATGTGTTTTTAAGATCCATCCCCTTTGTTGGTACTGTGAAGAGCTGTTTGCTTAAATTTCTTATCTTTTGAAACTGAAGCTCAATTTGGTCCTCATTTGTACTGATTCTCTCTTCCATGATATTTATTCGGTAATTTTCCTCTCTCAGGGTTTCTTTCAGTCCTGTGACCTCATTCATTGGTGTCCTGTAGTCTTTGACAAGCTTTTCCTGTGAGCTTTTCAAAATGTCCACATGGTCCTGTATCACTTTCAGGGTGGAAAACATCAGCTTCTTCTTGTTGGCCCTTTTTCTGGGTTCTGCCTGCTGCTCCTCCAGGCCAGCTAAATCTCTTGAAATCTTTGAGGTCCCTGGTTCTTCTACAGCATCACTGTACTTCTTGCTTGCTCCTAAGCTTGATGTCATCATTTTTCTCATTCTTTTTAAAGCTTAGGTAGGTTTTTTTTTCTTTTTCCTGCTCTCATAGCTGAGACTTCTGTTGGCTCCAAGTCGTTTCCGAAGCTCAGCAATTTGGTTCTGCACACAGCTGCTCTCTCTCTCTGTATTCTCCCCCAGAAGCTCATGAATTGGGGTCTTTTAATCAAAGTTCAACCCTATTTTAGGCTGAAATCCTCAGAAATACTATAGGAAATTAATGTATAATTAACTAATGTGCTCTCTTCTAATAGCATTGGGAGTAAATGCTTCATAGCCCTAAAGGTAAGATAAGGAAACACATTAATGCCTAAATAAAAAATAAACACACACACGTAAATATATAAGTACACTAAATATCTGAATACATAAATATATAAACACACCAAAAAACATAATATAAATGGAGGCATAGATACATAAACATGGAAATAAATATGTACCTAAAATGAGCCTCGTGTGTTCAGAATATTTAGCTTCTTCATGATTGAGGGTACAGAGAATATGTTTCTGGTCAAGCAGAAACCAGGTGCATTAGAATTATAAAGTAGAGAGTGAAAAGAGTTTATCTAAATGTTTTGGTGTTTGTGGAAAGAGATTTTGACTTTGTGTTGGGGGGCTTAAATTTCAGTCCTGGCATAGCCACTTACTAGCTGTTTAATCGTGTTACATTTGGCAAGTTACTGAATGTTATGTGAGTTTCCATCTCCTCATCAGTCAAATGAGTATTCAATAACTGTGAGTTAAATCTGAATATAGACCTTTCTGTTAGCCTCAGCCTAACCATGTGTTTGGTTTTTTTCAATGTCTCTTTACAGTGATATCTGGGATTTAGATGGGTGATGATGGTGCAGGTGGAGACAGGACAGTGATGGGGAGGGGAAAATTTAAATAGAACTCAAATGGATACTCTCTTGGGTCCCATGGCATCATCTTTCTTTTTGAACAATTAAAAAATATGCATTCAGCTTGAATATATCTAAAATATTGTAGAAAGTGATAAACTAGATGAGAAAATAAACTCTGCCTTCAAGATTATGATCTAATGGAAGATACATCCATGTTCACAGTTAAGTATAATATAATGCAAAGCATGGTAAGCTTTGAAAGACAGAGTATCAAACAAAGCATTATGGGAACATAGAAGGGAAAAAGTTAATTCTGATTGGTAGTACTTAGGAAGTTCTTCATTCAAGTTCCCAAGACTCAAGCATCATTAGGCATGGAGAAGTCACCTGTAAGGCTTCCTACTCCAAAACATCTGCCTCACCCACCTGATGCCTCCCTGACATTCTGCCACATAATTCACTTTTCTGGAATTCAGGACAAAGAAGTACAAAGTATGGCAGCACAAGGTGTGTGGAGAGTGGTTGGAAATGAGGTTAGAGACATGGGCAGCAGCCAGATCATTACTGGCCATATGTGCCCCCACAGCACTTTTTAGTAAAATCTCTTATTTGTGCAAAATTGAAAGGCTAGGTCATGATCTAGGTCCAAAGGGAGGGCTTCTAACCAAGCAGAAAATGACCTCTATCTCCTAATTCTCCCTGACATTATGCTATCCTGGGCACAGATCCTTAGTGACAGGGCTCAGAGGCCACTTTTTGAGCTGACAGTCCACCTGTCCCTCTAATTCAGACTCCTAGTAGTTCAGGTTTCTGTTTCAATAGAAAACAAAAAACCAGATTGTTTGCAATTAGAATTATGCATATTAAATACCGATACATGAAAAGGCCTTTTCAGAGGCCCGATAATTTTCAAATCAGGGTCTGTCTTAGACTCCAATGTGTACAAGCAGATAACTTTTCTTATTTTTATTTATTCATTTATTTATTTATTTATTTTAATTTATTGGGGTGATGGGCACAGCTCACAGTGGCCCATGCAGGGATCGAACCAGTAACCTTGGTGTTGTTAGCACAACACTCTAACCAACTAAGCTAACCGGCCATCCACAAGGACATAACTTCTAATGGGGTTGGGAGAAGGACAGTTGAGAGTGGGAGATAGCGTGTAGGAAGTAGAAAATCCAAATTAGATGCAGTAAATGCAAACGCAAAAGTTAATTTCATCTGATTCTCATCTGAATTCTCTGAAATACTCAAAATTGATATAGGAAATTAGTATAAGTACTGGATGGGATTTACCTAATAAAAACTAGAAAAGTTATTTGGTACCTCTGCATTGAAAACAACTAAAACATAGTCTTAGTGCTCATAGTGCTTAGGTACTATAATATCTTATGAGATTTATTCATTTGTGCATTTATTAAAAATATTTGTTGCACACCTACTATGCTTTCTAGTTATGAGGATACATCAGTGAACAAAACATAAAAAGCTCCACATATTGATCAATGAATATTTTTACTAAGTATATGGGTAAATATATTTTCTAATGCTTGAATATAAGAAGATATTTTCTTATAACTTTACCATTACTAAAGATACAGAGCTGAACTTTGCTGCAAACTTTGGCAACTGAATTTTTGGATGTCATTTAGTAGTGTCTGGGATTGGCTGTGTGGATGACTGAAGAGATTCTTTGTCCTATCAAATCTCCTTTCCCCAAACCCCTTTATTCAGAATCAAGTGAGCAAGTGGGGGAGGAAGGGAAGGGGTGTAGGAGAAAGATTACAGAAAGACTTTTATATGTTTAGAAAGGAGTAGAGGAAAAGGTTTGGCCACTTGCCATTACAGATCTTTTTAATTAACTATGTGACATTTACTTACAGAAGACTTTTTCTTAGTATTTTTAAAAAGATCTCCAGAAACTTAAGAAGACATAATTCAATGGGGAAATTGCAGTGCCAAGGAAATCTACACTACAATTGTCGTTAGGCACTATGATGTTAAAAATATATATTAACTAATGGAAATAGTGCTGGACACTAATTAAAGTATCCAAATGACTTGTCATTATTAATAACTCTGTACTTCACCAAGGAGCACTTGCTGTGTAAGTTCTGTGACTATCCTGGGCACAGCATGACAATATTTTAAAAATATGTACCCCACGAAAGAATCCCACTTGAAATAGCTGTGAGATGGTGCCAAAAAGTTACCAAGTGGAACTTAGCACAAACTCAGAATGAAGTGAAAATTTGTTCTTATGACTTCAAGAAGTAATTTAAATTTTATACTTTTGAAAATATATGAGACAGACTTAATAACATATGGTTTCCTGAATTTCAGATGGTTAACTCCAATGCTTATTCATAGCCAACATTTATTGAGTGCCCACTATAAACAAGGAACCCTCAAATATTTAGTGGTATAAGATGGGAGAAAGATGGAGGGAAAGAAGGAAGGAAGGGAGGGAGGGAGGGAGGGAGGGAGGGAGGGAGGGAGGGAGGACAAAAGTGTGCAAAACCTTTGTATGTGTGTTGGCAGCTAAAAGTGTAATAAAATATATTCACTGCCCTTGTAATAACTAAACGTCTAGAAATGGAGCAAAGACATGTAAACAAAAACAAAAGTACAATGTGCTAAAGTTTGATAAGAAAAGTGCAGAAAAAAATGGTCATGGAAGTTTAGTAAAGGGTAATATTCTTAATATTCTTTCCAGGTGAGGGGATCAGTGAAAGCCTTGTGGATAAGGTCACATTTGAACTGAACTTTGAAATATGGTTGGATTATTCTGGCAGCTGTAAGTACTAGATTGTTAGTTCTCCAAGTGTAGAGAGGGTGATTTACTCATGTGTGTATACCCTACGCCTAATGCAGAAATAACACTAAATAATTGCTACTATATGCCAGGCAGCATGTTAAGCATTTACTATTTGCCAGGCACCATATTAAGCATATTTCCATCCATTGTTACATTTACCAGCAGCAGCAGCAGCAGCAGCAGCAGCAGCAGCAGCAGCAGCAGCAGCAGCAGCAGCAGCAGCAGCAGCAGCAGCAGCAGCAGCAGCAGCGATATTTGTTGAATGTTGTGAGTCAGGCTCTGCTTTAACAGCTGTATGTTGCTATTAGTATCCCTTTCTTATACATGAGAACTGGAGGTTCAGAAAGGTTAAGAAATTTGCCCAAGATCACACAACTTAGTGAGAAGTAGAGCTGCATGTTAAATCTAGTTCAACTGATTCCAAAACCTGTGTTATCATAGTTCAGAACCTGTTACCTAGAAAGGAGTTAGGAATTTTGAGAAAATAAGTGAATGAAAATTGAAACAGGAAAGAATAGAGATATTATGAAGATGGAAACCATTGAATCTGTAAACTGTGGCAGAAAGAGTGAGAAGCAAAACTCCCACTGCTTTTTTTTTAGCCTAAGCTAAAAAATGTAAATAGTTTTCCTTCTAAAAGATGAGCTACCATATACTGGATTTTTAAAAAATGATTTTTATGAAGCATTTGAGAAATGTTATGATGTGTTTTACATATATATACATATATATACATATATATGTATATATGTGTGTGTATGTGTGTGTGTGTATATATATATATATATATATATATATATATATATATATATATATATATATAAAATGATATCCCATAAACGTTACATAAAAAAGAATTCAAAGAAAACAGGCAAAGTGTTCATGTAGTCATATTTTATGTGGTTGACCATTATTGGTGATGCTGTTCTTTCTTCTTCATCCCTGTATTTTCTACTGTGACAACAAGTAAATTATGATATTTTTTTTAAAAGTAGTGTATCATTTTAGGGCAGATTTAAAACATAATGAGAGTTCCTTATTGTTAGGATATACACACTTAAATATTTAGAGGTGACGTGGATAGTACATTTTCAACTTACTCATAAGTGGTTCAGAAAAACATATATATATATATATATATATATATATATATATATATATATATACACACACACACATGTTTATATACTTATATATACACACATATATGAAATATAATAAAATGTCAAAATTTAGGGAAACTGAGAGAATGGTATTATCTAGGAATTTTTTATATTAATTTTGCAACATTTCTTTAAGTCTAAATTTATGTTTCAAGTAGAAAAACACACCAGTTTGAATAGATAAAACAAAAAAAGCCAAGAGGAAATGTGTGTGCATAGTGTGTGTATAGTTTATAGTATATATGTATATATGTATATATAGATATATATACACATATAATACAATTTTGTATATAATAAACACAATCACTATAATCATAAAATTTCTACTTTTCCTATAGCACTTATTTCTGTTGCCTTTCTTTTGGCACTTCCAACCTATCCTTTCTAAAGTTGCCAATTATACCAGAAGAAACCCATTCCTAGTTTGCACAACTGGCCATGTTACCTACAGTGTTATTTCAAAGGCTAACTTCTGTTCAACTTCTTCAAAATCATCTTGAGATAGTCAAGTCTCAATGTATTTTAACCATTTTTACTGAGCTAACTAGTTGTTTATTTGAATTTACTTGGGTATTTGGTTAAATAGACAGTTGATAGGGGGCTTTTGGAGAGTGAGGTGGAGAGAAAGGTTGGACTAATGGAGTAATTAATTCCAATGGTGAATCTTTCATGCAAATACGGATTGCCATAGAAACAAAACAATAAAACAAAAAGAAGAAGAAGATAGTTGTCAAAGGTTTGTGAAATTGCTTTCAGTTCTGCCGTCTAATTTCCATCAGGTCAGATCTGATGACTTATTATTTTTATCGTCTATGTATGGCACCATTGTTCCTTTCCTCCAATGTGCTCATAGATCCATTTTGTTCATTTGCATTCACAACAATGCTGTTAAATAGAGCTAAGATACATGGGACCAATGCTTATTTCTTAGCTAGCTCAATATATAGCAATTAATTGCATTAAAAACACTCTGTTCAGAGGCGATGGTAACTTTGAATGTTGACATGCCATATATAATATAGCTATTATAAATGATAATGGACATAACAACTTATGATATGTTTCAAAAATGTTTTTGAATAGTACTCTTCTTTGTAATTTATTGGGGTGACAATTGTTAGTAAAATTACATAGATTTCAGGTGTACAATTCTGTATTACATCCTATATAAATCCAATTGTGTGTTCACCACCCAGAGTCAGTTCTCCTTCCATCACCATATATTTGTTGCCCTTTACCCTCATCTCCCACCCACCTTACCTCTGGTAACCACTAAACTATTGTCTGTGTCTATGAGTTTGTTTCTCATTTGCTTGTCTTGTTCTTTTGTTGTTTTTGGTTTATATACCACATATCAGTGAAAGCATATGGTTCTCTGCTTTTTCTCTGACATATTTCACTTAGCATTATACTCTCAAGCTCCATCCATGTTGTCACAAATGTTCCTATATCATCTTTTCTTACCGCCGAATAGTATTCCTTTATATATATATATATATATATATATATATATATATATATATATATATATATATATATATATATACAAATACTTCTTTATTCATTCATATATCGAAGGACATTTTGGTTGTTTCCATGTCTTGGCCACCGTAAACAAAGCTGCAATGAACATTGGAGCACACGTGTCTTTATGTATAAATGTTTTCAGATTTTTTGGGTAGATACCCAGGAGAGGGATTGCTGGGTCATATGGCAAATCTATTCATAATTTTTTGAGGAACCTCCACACTGCCTTCCATAATGGCTGCACCAGTCTGCATTCCCAGCAACAGTGTGTGAGGGTTCCTTTTTCTCCACAGCCTCTCCAACACTTGTTACTATTTGTCTTGTTGATGATAGCCATTCTGACTGGGGTGAGGTGATATCTCATTGTGGTTTTGATTTGCATTTCTCTGATGATTAGTGATGTTGAGCATTTTTTCATATGTCTATTTGCCATTTGTATGTCCTCTTTGGAGAAATGTCTCTTCAGGTCCTCTGCCCATTTTTCAATTGGGTTGTTTGTTTTTTTGTTGTTGAGTTTCATGAGTTCCTTGTATATTTTGGATATTAGCCCTTATTGGAGGCACTGTTTGCAAAAATCTTCTCCCATTCAGTTGGTTGCCTCTTTATTTTGTCGATGGTTTCTTTTGCTGTGCAGAAGCTTTTAAGTTTCATATAGTCCCATTCGTTTATTTTAGCTTTTACTTCCATTGCCTTTGGAGTCAAATTCATAAAATGCTCTTTGAACCCAAGGTCCATAAGTTTAGTACCTATGTTTTCTTCTATGCAGTTTATTGTGTCAGGTCTTATGCTTAAGTCTTTGATCCATTTTGAATTAATTTTGGTACATGGTGACAGATAGCAGTCCAGTTTCATTCTTTTGCACGTGGCTATCCAATTCTCCCAGCACCATTTATTGAAGAGGCTGTCTTTCCTCCATTGTATGTTTTTAGCTTCTTTGTCAAAAATTATCTGTCCATATTTATGTGGGTTTATTTCTGGGTTCTCAATTCTATTCCATTGGTCTATGTGTCTGTTTTTCTGCCAATACCATGCTGTTTTGATTATTGTAGCCCTGTAGTACAAGCTAAAGTCAGGAAGTGTGATACCTCCATTATTGTTCTTTTTTCTTAAGATTGCTTTGGCTATTCAGGGTCTTTTGTGGTTCCAAAAAAATCTGATGATTTTTTGTTCTATTTCTTTAAAATATGCCATTGGGATTTTGATGGGGATTGCATTGAATCTGTATATTGCTTTGGGTAATATGGCCATTTTAACTATGTTGATTCTTCCAATCCATGAGCACGGAATGTCTTTCCATTTCTTTGTGTCTTCTTCAATTTCTTTCAAAAAAGTCTTGTAGTTTTCAGCATATAGGTCTTTCACATCCTTGGTTAAGTTTATTCCTAGGTGTTTTATTCTTTTTGCTGCATTGCAAAAGGAATTGTTTTTTGTATTTCTTTTTCTGAGATTTCATTGTTAGAATATAGGAATGCAATGGACTTTTGTAAGTTGATTGTGTAGCCAGCAACTTTACTGTATTCGTTGATTGTTTCTGATAGCTTTTTGGTGGAGTCTTTAGGGTTTTCTATATATAGCATCATGTAATCTGTAAAGAGTGATAATGTAACTTCTTCAATCCCAATTTGGATGCCTCTTATTTCTTTCTCTTGCCTCATTGCTCTGGCAAGGACTTCCAACACTATGTTGAAAAGCAGAGGTGATAGGGGACATCCCTGTCGTGTTCCTGAGCATAGAGCAAAGGGCTTCAGTTTTTCTCCATTAATTATGAGATTAGCAGAGGGTTTGTCATATATGGCCTTTATTATGTTAAGGTATTTTCCTTCTATACCTATGTTATTAAGTGTTTTAATCATAAATGGATGTTGTATCTTGTCAAATGCTTTTTCGGCATCGATTGATAAAATCATATGATTTTTGTCCTTTATTTTGTTTATGTGATGTATCACATTGACGGATTTGTGGATGTTGAACCATCCTAGTACCCCTGGGATGCACCCCACTTGGTCGTCATGAATAATCTTTTTAATGCATTGTTGTATTGGATTTGCTAGAATTTTGTTTAGGATTTTTGCATCTGTATTCATCAGAGATATTGGTCTGTTGTTTCCTTTTTTGTGTTGTCCTTACTAGGTTTTGGTATTAGGGTTATGTTGGCCTCATAAAATGAGTTAGGGAGTACCTTCTCTTCTTCAGTTTTCTGGAAGAGTTTGAGCAGGATTGGTATTAGATCGTCTTTGAAGGTTTGGTAGAATTCACTAGTGAAGCCATCTGGTCCCGGACTTTTGCTTTTGGGAAGGTTTTGGATGACTGATTCAATTTCGTTACTGGTGATCGGTCTGTTTAGATTTTCCAGTTCTTCGTGGTTCAGCCTTGAAAGGCTACATGTTTTTAAGAACTTGTCCATTTCTTCTAGGTTATTGAATTTGGTGGCATATAGTCCTTCATAGTATTCTTGGATGATCCTTAGTATTTCTGTGGTGTCCATGATAACTTCCCCTTTTTCATTTCTGATTTTGCTTATTGGTGTCTTCTCTCTTTTTATTAATCTTTGCAAAGAACCAGCTCTTTGTCAGATTAATTTTTTCTATTGTCTTTTTGTTCTCTATTTTATTTAGTTCTGCTCTGATTTTTGTTATTTCCTTTCTTCTGCTGACCTTGGGTTTCACTTGTTCTTCTTTTCTAGTTCTTTAAGGTGTAACATGAGGTTATTTATTTAGGATTTTTCTTTTTTCTTCAGATAGGCCTGTAATGATACAAATTTCCCTCTTAAAACTGCTTTGCTGCATCCCAAAAATTTTCGTAGGATGTGTTTTCATTGTCATTTGTTTCTATGTATCTTTTGATTTCTTCTCTAATATCTTCTTGACCCAGTCGTTCTCTAAATGTATTTGTGTTTTTTTCCTGCTTTCTGTTTGCAGTTGATATCCAATTTCAAAGCCTTGTGATCAGAGAATATGCTTGGTATGATTTCAAACTTCTTAAATTTGCTGAGGCTGATATTATGTTCCAATATATGGTCTATCCTTGAGAATGTTGTGTGTACACTAGAAAAAAAAATGTATAGTCTGATGTTTTAGGATGAAGTGCTCTATAAATGTCAATTATGTCCATTTCATCTAATGTGTCATTTAGGGCTGCTATTTCGTTACTTATTTTCTGTTTGGATGATCTATCCATAGCTGTCAATGATGTATTTAAGTCCCCTAGTATAATTGTGTTTTGGTCAATTTCTCCCTTTAGTTCTGTTAGTAGTTGCTTGGTATATTTCGGTGCTCCCTGATTGGGGGCATAAATATTGATGAGTGTTATGTCTTCTTGTTGTATAGTCCCCTTCACCATTATGAAATGTCCGTCTTTATGTCTTGTTATCTTTTGCACCCTGAAGTCTGTTTCATCTGATATCATTATGGCTACACCTGATTTTCTCTGGGCACCATTTGCTTGGAGTGTCAATTTCCACCCTTTCACTTTGAGTCTATGTTTGTCCTTGTAGCTGAGATGTGTCTCTTGGAGACAGCATATGGTTGGGTTTAGTTTTTTGATCCAATCTGCTACTCTGTGTCTTTTTATTGGTGAGTTCAGTCCATTTACATTTAGGGTGATTATTGATATGTGAGGATTTCCTGTCATTCTATCTTTAGTTTTCTGGTAAGGCTGTGTCTCCATTGTTTCTTTGCCTTGTTGTTGTGTGGTGGTATTCTATGATGTTTCCCTCTGTTTCTTCTTTTATTATAGTATCTATTTTAGTTCTGGGTTTGTTTGTTTTTTGAGTGGTTACGCTTAAGTTTATATAAAAGAAAGTTTGATATTTGGAGTATTCCATTTTTTCAGTTCGCTTACTTTCTCCATTCCCATGTTCCAGTCAGGCCTTTACTCTCCCCCTTTTCATGTTTTGGTTGCCACATACTGTCCCTATTGATGGTGGTCGAATAGCCTCCTTTAGTATTTCTTGTAGTGCAGGTCATGTATTAGAAAATTCCCTCAGCTTCTGTACGTCTGGAAAGGTTTTTTTCCTCCTTCATATCTAAAGGATATCTTTGCTCAATACATTATTCCTGGCTCACATTTTCTCTCTTTCAATAGTGTTAATATTTGATTCCACTCTCTCCTGGCTTGTAGTGTTTTTGCTGAAAAATCTGATGATAATCTAATGGGCTTTCCTTTGTAGGTTACCGTCTTCTTTTCCCTGGCTGCCTTGAGGATTCTTTCTTTGTCGTTGATTTTAGACAGCTTCAATACAATGTGCCTTGGAGAAGGCCTGTTGGGATTGAGGTAACTAGGTGTTCTGTTTGCTTCTTCCATTCGAGGGTCCAGTTCTGTCCACAGTTTGGGAAGTTTTCATCGACAATTTGTTTGAATATATTCTCTGTTCCCTTCTCTCTTTCTTCTCCGTCTGGTATGCCCATTATTCTTGTATTGCTCTTTCTGATGGAGTCAGAAAGTTCTTGTAGAGTTCTTTCATGTCTTTTAAGTCTAAGTCTCAGTCTTCTTCCATCCGTGTCATTTTCAAGTGTCTGTCTTCGATGTTACTGATTCTTTCCTCTATCTTGTCAACTCTACTACCTAAGCTGGTTATTTCATTCTTAATTTCTTCCATTGAGTTCTTAATCTCCAGAAATTCTATTTGGTTCTTTTTTTGAAATTTCAATCTCTTTCATAAAATCCTCATGGTGTTCTTTGATTGTGTTTCTGAGTTCATTAAACTGCCTTTCTGTGTTTTCATGCATCTCGTTGAGTTTTTTCAGAACTGCAATCTTGAATTCTGTGTCATTTAAGTCACATATTTCCGTATCTTTAAGTTCCTTTTTTGGAGACTTTTCACTTTCTTTCTGAACTGTGTTGTTGCTTTGGTTATTCATGGCAATTACTGATTTATTATTTCTCTTCCTAGACATCTACAGGAGTGGCTTCTGCAACAGGTTGATAGGAAGAGGTCTTTCTTTTGTTTTCCAGTACTTGTTGGTAGAATGTTTTATTTTCTCTCCGACTGCAGCCTTTTTTTTCCTCTCTCACACGTTAGTGCTATGTTTTCTCTGCACTCTTCCAGCTTCTCACACAATGGTTGGATTCTCTGGGAGACGGGCTTCTCTTCTGTAAATAGTTCGCCTGGGTCACAGCGTGCAGTGTCTGTGGGTGTATGCAGAGAGCTTTTGAAGTTCTAAAGCTCTTCCTGCACCAGATTCAGAGCCCGAATATTTCAGCAGTTCTGTTTACTCCTGCAGGGATCCGCCCAGATAGGTGGGGCCAGGGGTGGGTTGAGTTGTGAGAGGTGGCCCAGAGCAATGGCAGCGATCACCACCACACCCCGTCCTGCTTCCACAGCTCCCTCCCCTTTGCTGGAACTAGTTGGGCTGTGAATCTGTGTCTACTGTCTGCAGTTCTCAGAATAGCAAATATTCTGTTCTTTTGATCTGACACTGCTACTGTTCTGCTTCTAGCATCGAGCGGGTGGGGCCAGGGTGAGCTCTGGGAGGGCAGGGAGTGGGCGGCTAGCCTCAGTGCCTAAGTGATCCGTTCTCTGCACGGTAGTGAGGGCTTAAACCACCGTTTTCAGCCTTCTTCCCTCAGTCTTTTCTCTGAGGTCTCTGCCATGAATGTTGGGTTCAGCCGTGTTATATGCTGCCCCCTGAGCCCTGTGGGCCATAATCGGAGTCCTAGTAGTCCGAGTTCTTCTCTCTCCCACAGCTGCTGTAGTTCCAGGATGCAGCGAGCTCAGAGCACTGAGCTAGGTCTGTGTCTTGTGCCCGCGCGTCTCCGTCTCTGCACTTCTCCCTTCCCTCCTCCCCTGCTCGCACAATTCCCCCACCTTTAGGTGAATTCAGTAGTTGGCCTCTTCGTCTTGCCTGGCTGCTGTGCAGGGAGTCATTTGTGGAGTTATTGTTCTTCGATTAGTTGTAAATTCCAGGGGAGCTTTACAGAGGCTCACCTCACGCCACGATTTTGATGACATTTCCGTATTCTTACCATTTATAAAGACTAGACATAAATGGAAGATAACTGTAAATATACTAATTAGGCAGTGTAGGTTGAGAAAGTTTTGTTTGAATTTGTGTTCCCTCAGAGTTTAGGGAGTGACATGGAAGCTAACAACAACTTGAATTTTTCCTTAAAATGAGAAGATCATTCTATGATTTTATAAATCCATCACCTTATAACTTACTTAATGTTACCTGCTGGATAGCAATCAAATGGAAAACGTAAACAGAGAGGTTTTTTTAAGACTTATGTTTATCACAAGGTAATAAGATTAGACTGAGATACTTTAATATAATTTTAATTTTGTTTCTAAATAACTTCTATCTCTTCCAAGGTTAAAAACACAGAAAGTACACATAAACACAAAGTAAGATCTAAACATTTCTTGAAGTGCATTAACCATTCCATATATATAACAAATACCTTGCTTGTTTGTGACCATCTCAACATCAAACTAGATAAATAAATGCAACAATGAAGGGACTTTGCTCCGTGGTGCTGTCCATTGCCCTGCAACACGGGACTATGGTTTTTTGCAGGGTAGCAATATTTTAGGAGGCTGGGACAGTCTAGGCATATGCTATTTTTTCCACCTAAAAGTGAAACAGGCAGAAAAATGAAGAATTTAAATCCATTATTTGTCAACAGGTTACATTTGATGACATTTACATTTTAAAGATGAAGTTTGAAAATCTAAATGCCCTTGAAATCTTAATTATCTGTTCCTTCATTCTGAAAATTAATTTTCAGAATAAAAACAAAACAAAATATGATATTTACTTGACTTCAAAATTGATGAGAGTTATTGTTACAAACTCTGAAATAAGCTTAGTAATACATATATCAAAAGTAATTTTTAAATGTTCACAAACTATGGAATATAAATGTGAAATCTTCATTTGGGTCCATAAACAACCAGATGCACAAGCAAAGGATGAGATGTGGCTAAGTAGCAACACACACATACAAAAAAGATTTAAGGGTTTTCAGGGACTGTAATCTCAGTATTAGTCAGCTGTGTGTTGTTGCTGCACAAAAAACTAAATTCATCTTGATCTGCATTAATGGGAAGATAGAGTTGGAAACAAGGGGGGTGATAGTACAACCCAACTCTGTGTTTGGCAGACCTGTACTTGAAGTGTTGAATGAAAATAGCAGGATGGGAGGAGGGACATTTGTCCAGCAGCCACAAGCTAAAATGTGTCTAGAAGGGAAAGAACAGGATTCTAAAGACTCTGGAAACTGTGCTGGTGAGGGACTGCTGAGAGGCCTGGGCTTCATAAAACTGGAAATGAATTTTTTCTGAGGAGGAACAAGAGGTAGAAGTTGTCTTTGAATCCTCCTTATCTCCATTATCTCTTCCTCTCATCCTTAACCCCTTTGCTTTCCCCTTCTCTCCTCCTCTCACTTCTTCTTATCCTTCCTCTGTAAAGTTATTTCTCAAGCTAGTGATGTTCTAATTTCATTCTTTGACACTGGTATTATTTCCCTGCATACTGTAAACACCACAATTTCCTACAGCCCCTTTTTACTTCCTCCTTGTTTTTGTGCTTCACCACTCATAGCTAGCAAGACCAGACCACAGTTAGAACCCCCCCACCTCCACATTTTATTTTTAGGAAGGACTTCATGACCCTGAGAAAGGAAACAGAATATGAGTTAACTAGCACAGACTTTTAAGCCAAGGCCATGTGAAAAAGTGCCTAGGTACAAAAGGAGCAACTCTAATAAAGCTATAAAATGAACTTCTTTAGTCCACCTAATGCTCATTGGCATTAGACATGGGAATCTGAGCACAGATGCTCATGGGTGGGCTGAAAGTGCACCTGTAACACTAATCTAGGATGCTTAAATATCAGGTTCCTATTTAACGAGAAAAATAAAAGGGGAAGTTTGTTAATACAAAGGTTTGAACATAGAACACCACCTGAATGATTAAACCTATTTCAAAGTGCTGAAATACTAATGACTCCAATTTGTCAAAACATAGCAGTTTTAATGAGGGGGCAGGAAGAGTTGGCAGTGGTATGCAGCATAGGAATCAACAACTGCATACTTTAAAGCAAAACATAGCTCTATCAGACTGAAATTCTCAGAACCACTATAGGAAATTAGGTGTAATTGACTGATGTGATTTTATGTAATAGAAATGAGTGCTTAGCATACTCATAGTTAAAACAAGTAAATTAAGTGAATTGGCGGAACACAAAATGTTTATGATGTGCAACAGTTCATGAAAATTGGTTACATCCTTGATTTAAACATTTTGTAAATATAAATTTTTATGCTAGAAAATGATGTTGAAGGGAAAAGTTAACAGAAGGAAAAAGAGAAAGACGGTAATAAGGAACGGGAAGGACAAATAGAAAAAATAAAAAGTAAGAAAGGGAAAGAAGGAAAGTAAGAAAGGAAAAAGGAGAAAATAGATACAGAAATATGGGGAAATAAATTTAAATAGGGAAATGCAGAAAATGAGGAAGAGAGATTTGTATAGATGATGTGTTACAGAATTGTACACCTGACACCTGTGTAACTTTATTAACAATTGTCACCCCAATAAACTATATATATATATATATATATATATATATATATATATATATATGACTGCAGTGTATCTGTATTTACAAAAATCTTCAATTAAGTAATGAGAAATCACTGTTTTGTTTTGTTTTTTAACTTGTGGTCACCAATAATAATAACGTTATAATAGTACCAGTGAATTATACTGGATGGAGGAGGAAAGGATTATTAAGTCCTGATGGATTCTTGGTCCAACAGTGTTTTCCAAAACCCAATTCATCTCTTGCCAGTCACCTTTGCTCTGAGTTGAGGGACTAGGCAAGTACACAACCACTGCTACTTGAATGTTCACAGCAACTTTATTCATAATAGCTCCAAACCAAACATTCCAAATACCCATCAACTGGTGAATGGATAAATAAATTGTGCTACATTCAAAGTAAAGTATACTACTCAGCAGTAAAGGGGAACAGAATATTGATACATGTAACCAACATAGATGAATGTTAAAGACATATTATGCTAAGTAAAGTAAGCCAGACCTAAAAGGCTGCATATTGTATAATGCCATTTATATGGCATTCTAGAAAAAGTAAACTGTAGGTATGGAGAATAGATCAGTGGTTGCCAGAAATCATGGTTGGGAGTTTGGGATTTCTGAAAAGGGTAATGAGGGGACTTTTGGGGATGAAGGAACTGTTCTTTATCTTGATTGTGGTGGTCTATGAACACATGTCTATGAACATTTGTCACAACTCATAGAACCGTATACTTACAATTGGTGAATTCTAAATTATACTTCAAAAATGGCTCATTAAAAAAACACAAAAAATTTGTCCAAGGTTAACCCAGTAATAAATGTTGCTGCTTTGGCTTTTTTTCTCCCTTATTCTTCAGGAGGAACAGCGTTTAAGAAGCAGATATTTGGGAGGCCAAAGAATATATTTGGGGGTCAAAGCAGAGACTTAAACATGTTTGTTTGCAGAATTTCTTGTAGCCTTTTTCATTAAGCTGTAATTCTTTACTCTGACATTCAAGGTCCTCCATGTTCTGACTGCACTCTGCCTCTCCAAAATTGACTGCATATATATATGCTCTTGACTACTATCAAATAGCTCTGCTCACTTCATGCAACAGGCCCTCCCTGCTTATTCCCCTAACATACATATACCATGCTTATTTCAATCTATTTTCCTTTGATGATCCTGGTATAACTCCATGTTTTAGTATGCCTTATTCTTATCTATTAAACTACTTCTTGAGTGCCTACTATGTGCCAAGTAAAGTATTAATAACTGGATATACATTAACAAGACTGTTAAACTCTCTGTCTTCACACAGCTCACAGGCTAATAGAATAAAGAGATAGGTGAGCAAGTCGTCACTCTGTAGTATGGAAAGGGTAATATAATAGTGTAAAATACAGGATATTTGTACCACAGAGGAAAGGAACCAAACACAGATTTGGGGACGGAGTGGTTAGGAATGGTTTCTCAAAGGAAATAACATCTATGAGGAGACAAAGAAGATACAAATAAATGGAAACATATACCATGCTCATGGTTAGGAAGAATTAGTACTGTTAAAATGTCCACACTACCCAAAGCAATCTAGATTCAATGCAATCCCTATCAAAATAAAAATGGCATTTTCCCCAGAAGTAGAACAAATAATCTTAAAATTTATATGGAACCATAAGAGACCCCACATAGACATGACAATTCGGAGAAAGAAAACAAATCTGAAGATATCATGCTCCCTGATATCAAATTATACTATGAGGCCATAGTAATCAAAATAGCATGATATTGGCATTACAAACAAACGTATAGGTCAATGGAACAGAATGGAGAGCCCAGAAATAAATTCATGCCAAATATGGTCATTTAAACTATGACAAAGGATGCAAGAATACACATTGGGGTAAAGAGAATCTATTCAATAAATGGTGCTGGGCAAAGTGAAGTGGACAGACACATGAAAAAAGAGAAAGAAAGAAAGAAAGAAAGAAAGAAAGAAAGAAAGAAAGAAAGAAAGAAAGAAAGAAAGAAAGAAAGAAAGAAAGAAAGAAAGAAAGAAAGAAAGAAAGAGAAAGAGAGAGAGAGAAGGAAGAAAGGAAGGAAGGAAGGAAAGAAGGAAGGAAGGAAGGAAGGAAGGAAGGAAGGAAGGAAGGAAAGAAAAGAAAGATAAACTGTACCACATTCTTATGCCATATACAAAAATAAACTCAAAATGGATTAAAGACCTAAATGTAAGACCTGAAACCATAAAACTCCAAGAATAAAATATAAGAAGTAAACTCAGGTATTACCTTTAGTAATATTTTTTATTGCTATATCTCCTCAGGCAAGGGAAACAAAAATAAACAAGTGGCAGTACATCAAACTAAAATTTTTTTGCATTGCATAGAAAACAATCAACAAAACGAGAAGACATCCTACTGAATGGGAGAAGATATTTCCTAATGACACATCACAAAAAGGGTTAATATCCAAAATGTGTGTGTGTGTGTATATATATATATATATATATATATACACACACACACACATATGTATATATATATATATATACATATATATACATATATACATATATATACATATATATAAACTTGTACAACTCAACACCCAAGAAACAAACAATCCAATTAAGAAATGGGCAGAGGATCTGAATAGACATTTCTACAAAGAGGACATACAGATGAGCAATAGACATGAAAAGTTGTTCACCATCACTAATCATCAGAGAAATACAAATGAAAACCACAATGACATATCACCTCACACCTGTCAGAATGACAATGATCAATAAATAAACAAAGAAGTTCTGGCAAGAACATGGAAAAACAACAACAACAACAACCTTGTGCTCTATTGGTAGGATTACAAATTGGTACAGCCACTATGGAAAACAGTATGGAGGTTCCTCAAAAAATTAAAAATAGAACTACCTTATGACCCAGCAATTCTACTCCTGGGTATTTATCCAAAGAAATCCAAAACAGTAATTCAAAAAGATATATACACACTTATGTTTACTGAAGTACTATTTACAATAGCCAAAATGTAGAAACAACCAAAATTCCCATCAGTGGACGATTGGATAATGAAATTGTAGTACATATGTACAATGGAGTATTACTGTGTCATAAAAAACAACGATATCTTACCATTTGCAATAACATGGATGAACCTAGAAGGTATTATGCTGAGTGGAAATGATAACATATAAAAGAGACAATAAACTTCTTGATAGATCAAGAAGAAATATTCAATCTGAAAAAAAAGAAAAATATTCAAGAAAAATGAACAGCCTTAATTAATTGTAATGCCAGATGGGCAAAGGTGCAGAAAATATATTTGGGAAATAATACCCCCAATTTTCCACAATTTGATGAAAGATATAAATTTACAGATTCAAAAAGTTCAATGAATCCAAAGCAGAATAAATACAAAGAAAACCACTTGTAGGTCTATCACAGTTCAACTGTTGAACAGCAAAACTATGGAGAAATATCTTGAAAACCACCAAAGAAACATGACACATCACATAAGGATGAACAATGATTCAAATTACCGTGAATTTCTGATCAGAAGCTATGGAGACCAGAAGATTGTGGGATGGCATTTTAAAGAAATAAAACAAACAAACAAACAAACAAAAAGCAAACAATCAACTAAGAATTCTACATCAAGTAAAAACATTCCTCAAGAATAAAGGCAAAATCAAAATGATTACATGCATAAGAAAACTAATCAATTAGTCATCAGCAGACCTACACTAAAAGAACTGGTAAAGGAATTTCTACAAACAAAATGGAAATAATACTGGTTGGAAATTCATATACTCAGGAAGAAATAAAGATTATCGAAAAGGGTAAAGATCTTAATACATATAAAAGAATTTTCTCTTAATTAAAAAATATAGGGAATTCCTGGTTTCAGCCTGAACAAGTAAAAAGCTTAGAAGTTGTCATTCCCATTCGAGAAAATGCTGGACAAATAACAAATCAATGACTTTTCTTGGACTCAGAGAATTGAGGTGGCAGGGCAAACAAACACGTTAAAATATAGAGTGGCAGGTGCCTCCAGATCTGCTTACCTGAAGACCTGCTGGAAGCCATTAACAGTAAGACTACGTAATTCACTAGTCATTATAAAAATAAAAAAAAATGTTAGTGGTTAAGTGTGGACTAGAGTGGGAGTGAAAAATTCCCAGGGGTCGCCCTATACTTGTTTAGATTGTTTTTCCCCAGGAATCCCTTAATATTCTCAAAGTGAGGTCAGAAAAAATCCTGTAGAGGCTCTGGCAGGGGGAGGGGAAAAACAAAAAAAATATGAAAAATCTATGGGACAGTAATAAAGGACTTATAATATACATGACTAGAATGCCAGAAAGAGAAGAGAGAGCAGAGTAGCTTATACTTATAAGTGTGACTATATGAAGAACTATTATAACTCAATAATAAGGCAAACAACCCTATTAAAGGCTTAGAGAATGATTTAAATAGACATTTTCCTAAAGAAAATAAACAAATGTCTAATAAGTACATGAAAATATACTAAATATCATTAGTTATTATGGAAATACAAAATGAAACCACGATTAAATACCAATACACAGTGTTTAGAACATATATTATGAATAAAACAGGACATACCAAGTATTGGTGTTGATATGGAGAAATTGAAACCCTAATGCATTGCTGATGGGAATGCAAAATGGTTCAGTCACTTTGGAAAACAATATAGCACTTTCTTTTACATTTAGCTTATACTTATAAGTGTGACTGAACAATTACACTCACAGGAATTTACCCAAGAGAAATAACAACATATGCTCAAAGACATGTAAAGCAATAGTCACAGCAACATTGTTCATAATAGTCCCAAACTGGCAACATTACAAGTATCTGTTAACTGATGAATGGGTAAAAATGATGTAGTTTATCTATACAGTAGAATGCTTTTTGGCAATTTAAACAGTGAACTACTAATATATGCCATAACATGGATAAACTTCAACAACAGTATGCTAAGTGAAAGAATCAATACACAAAAATTGCATATGTATGATTCTTTTCATATGAAATACCGATTAAAAGTAACTTTTTAGAGACAGAAAGCTGGTGAGTGGTTGTCTAAGGTTAAGATTAACTATAATTCTAGAATTACATAGGAGAGCTAGGATTAACTATAAATGGATACAAGGGAACTTTTTAGGGGAATGAAAATATTCTAAAACTGAATTGTCATAATGGCAGCAAAAATCTGTAAGTCTAGTGAAATAATTGAATTATTACATATACGTTGGGTGAATTTTTGATATGTAAATTAAATCTCAATAAAACTGTGAAAACAAAGATAATAAGAAAACATTATGAATAACTAAATACCAATAAAGTAAGGTAACATATTCACAGGTTTCAGGGAATTGAATGTGGACATCTTGGGAGGGGGCATTATTCTGCTTGCCACAGGAGGAATAGTAAAATAAAACCTGTAGTGCTGGATTAGAGTCAGAGATAGTTTAGATTCATAGTCATGTTAATGTACACACAGATGGATACAGAATAAAATACAGATATGTGTGTATATGCATAGATTTTCTTGCTCTGTCTACCAAGAGGGCCGAGAAATGGTAACACCCCAGTAGCAACAAGCAGACCTAGGCACGGATCTTGTTTTCTAAATACCATTCTATAATAAAAGCAACCAAAGCTCCTTGGAGAAATGGACGATTCTAGAGCTGCAGCAGGGAAACTATGAAATGAACCTGGAGTATCTTGTAGTGATAGAAAGTGCTTTTAAAAACCTGAAAACAATAGGGCCATGTGAAAAGAATATAAGACCCAACTTGAAAGAGCTCCCAATAGCCTAAGCTGGACAAATTGGAGCACAAACTAAATAATGGTATTCTTGTATTGTAACTCAAAGAATGAGTCATTGCTGACATAAAGAAATAATTGAATAATGGGGAAGAAATGGCAACTCTTTCTTACAGAAGAATTCCAATTAATAAAAGTAGAAGGAATGAAAGAAATAGAAAATCACCATTATGATAGCACAATAATTTCTGTAGGCAAGATGCACTGATGAATGACAAAATTAGTGAATGTAACCTAAAGGAGAAATGAAATATTTTGCATCTCCCTCAAATAGTATATGTTTCTGTGGTTAAGATACTTCTTTTTTTTTTTTTTTTTAACAAATTCTTTGGTACTCCTCCCTCTAGAAGGCAGAGATTAATTCTCTGTTTAAATATGGGCTAGACTTAGTGGCTTGCTTGTATCAGAAAGACTGAACTATAACCGAGCATGCATGTATGTATGTATGTATGTATGTATGTATGTGTGTGTGTGTGTTACAGTAAAGAGTAACTTCACAGTAAAAAACCTAGAAGACGCTACCTTGACCAAGTGACCAAGGTTAACATCATTAGTGATAAATCCAGTGGATATATCATGTACCCCCTGATATGATATACTGAGAAGAGCACTTTGCCTATGTGGTATTGTTTTCCTTAACATAGAACCGCAGCCTAATCTTGAAAAAACATCAGACAAAGCTAAATCAAAGAACATTGTACAAAATAACTGACTAATACTCTTCAAAAGTTCCAAGGTTATAAAAGACAAGGAAAGACTGAGAAACTGTCATAGATTGGAAAAGTCTAAGGAGCTATGACGAGTAAATGCAATGTGGCATCCTGCATTTCATCCTGGGGCAGAAAAGGACATTAGTGGAAACACTGATAGAACCCTAATAAAGTCTGTAGTTCGGTTAATAATGTGCTAATGTTAATTCTGGCAAATGGATCATAGTTATGTAATGTGTTAACATTAGGGGTGGCTGGATGATGATTATACAGAAACTCTCCACATTATTCTTGCAAGTCTTCTATAAATCTAAAGTTATCTTAAAATATTTTTTTAGAGGACAAGAGCTTTGAACAGACATTTCACAAGGGCAAATATATAAGTGGCCAATATATACAAAAAAAGCACTCAATATCATTAGTCATCAGAAAAAGGCAAATTAAAAGTACAATGAGATATCAATGCACACACGTCTAAACAGTTAAACTTAAGATAACTTTCAACATCAAATGTGGGCAAGAATGTGGCGCAATCAGAACTTTCCTATATTTGGGTGGGAATATAAAAGGATACAAGTTTGGAAAATGGTCTGCAATTTCTTGTAAAACTAAATTGTCCTATGACAAGCAACTGCAATCTTACATATTAGCTCAGTATAAATAAAAATTGTATGTCCACATAAAAACTTGTACATGAAAATTCATAAAAGATTTAGCCATAATAGTTAAAAGCTGGAAATATATCAGGGGTCTATCGGTATGACAATGGATAAACAAACTTTGGTATATTCATAAAACTGAATATTATTCACAGTAATAAGGAACAAACTACAGACTACATGGAACAATATGGATTAATCTCAAAAACATTATTTTGTGTCAAAAAACCTTCACATATAAAAGTACTTACTGTCTTATTATATGCATATGAAATTCTGGAACAGACAAGATTAATCTATTGTAGGAAAAAGAGCAGAACAGTGTTTGCCTCTGGGGGATGGCGTAAGGATTGATTGCATTGGGAAATGAGAGAACTCTGGGATGATGGTAATGTTCTATATGTTGAAAGGTATTTAGGTTACACATATGTATGAATTTGTGAAAACTCTTCAAATGTGAATTTAAGGCTTTTACATTTCATGGTATGTAAAATTCATATCCAAAAAAATCTATAAGCAAATATTTAACTCTAATTAATTATATAAATTCTGAAAGATTTATGAACAAGTGTATTGATGTTTACAATTTACTGTGAAATGTATTAAAGAATAAGATGGATTGATGAATGGAGAGGGCCACTGATGTATAATCTGAAAAAACAAGTACAGTAAAATTTTAATGGTAGAATCTAGGTTGTGGAATTTTAGGTACTTATTTTTAAATATTTTGAACTTTGTGAAAAATATGAAGATTTTTACAATAAAATTTTGAAAATTATAGTTATGAAATTAACAATTTCAACTGAACAGTATCCATGGAACATCAAAGAAATGGTAATGTTCAGTACACGTCTTTAATAAAACAGAGTACATTATGGACATAATACTATTAAAACAGATTAAAGTAAAAATATGGCACCTAAAAAATGGTCAAGACAGAATCAAGAAAATACATACGACATGAAATGGTAACCAGCTGGATGTCAAAGGTTCGGTGTCAGAGTGACTGGTGGTGAGGGGATTTGAGGGTGGCTTGAACTTAAAAGGTAGCCAAAGATATTATGACCACTGGACAATATCAAATTGTTACCAAGCTACTGCTATGTGTAAGACAGTTGGCCTATCTTGAGAAATAAGTTATTTCATGGGTCAAAAAATGTGCAGAATCAGTGAGACAGTGATGAATTGGTAATGAATATTTGAGAGGATAAAATAAGACTAGAGTAGCATTTGAGGGAGCAAAGGTTATTACATGGTTGTTCGGTTGATATCACTATCAGGATCTCAACATTGTGTCTCAGAGTCCCCAAAATGAGTCACCAAAAACGTTGTAAAGACAGGGAATTCTAACCCATGGAGATTCCCACTTCCTAAGAAAGCAAGTTCCATGACTCTTAGAAGATTTGCCTTTCCCTTAGTAATGGGTTTCCACTAGAGTACTGGTTCTGAACTAAAGGAGTTCCATCCATTAGGATGTGTTTGAGAAATTGTGGGGACATTTTGGTTGTCACAAAGTTTGGGAAGTGCTAGTGACATTTAGAAGATGGAAGTCAGTGATGCTAGTTTTCTGAAGTTCATGGGATAATCCTGTATAATGAAGAGTTATCCTGTATCCCACACAGTTTTCAAATATTCCAATGAATCTTAATAATATGGGTGAGGTAAACACTATCATTATATGAACCCTGTCTTATCTCAACAGCAGCTTTTATCTTACTGCTTTCCAAAATATCTGTTTTTTATGTTTTCCGTTCTTATATGTAATGGCTCCCAATCCTCTTATTTTTTCTTAAATATAAACTTACTCATTTTAAGGTGGTGCAATCATTATGTATTCCATTGTGTTTTCTGATGTAGTCATGTCCTTGCATTTACATATTGAAATACACATTTTATTGTAAATTGCTTTTCTTTCATTTCTCATTTATATTTCAGTTAGGTCACCATAATGATTTTTTGAAATTATGTATGTAGGTAAGTTATATTATCTATGAGCATCATTTCAGAATAGTGAAGGGAGAGTCCCAAAATATTTGTTATAAGAAGGAGTATAAAATTTTTTCTGGTCAAGAGGGTGGAGCAGGTAAACGCTGTGCCTGCATCCTCTCATGACCACATCAAAATTACAACTAAACTACAAAACAACCGTTATTGAGAATTGCCGGAAGTCTAGCTGAACAGAAGTCCTATAACTAAGGACATACAGAAGAAGCCAAGTTGAACCTGGTTGGAGAGGCAGAGATGTAAAATGGCTGGTCCCACACCCACGTGTGACAGACAAAAATTGGGAGTGATATCTTGACTGTGGAGGTCCCTGCTGAAGAGTGAGGTGTCCCAGCACCACACACACCAGGTTCCCCAACCCAGGGTTCCAGTCCTGGAAAGAGAAGTCCCCACAAATTCTGACTGTAAAAAACAGTGGCAATCGTGGCTGAGTGAGACAGAGGGCTGCTGGAGTCCCAGGCGTTCCCGTTAAAGGGCCCGCACTTACTCAATGACAGACTCACTCGCTCTGAACTCCAGTACTGGGGCAGCAGCTTGAATGGCACCAGGGACATGTGGGGAGGAACTGAGTTGTCTGGATTCAGAGCAAGGGCTGGAGGGACAGCTTTCTCCCAGACAGATGTGCTAGCAGAAACTATTGTTACTTTGTTGAGCCCTCGCACCACTCAATGTGCAAACTCAGGCAGCTGCCATATCTAAGTCTTCATCAATATGGTTAACACAATTTGCCTTGCTCTGGTGATTAACTGAGACCCCACCTCACCCAATTTTCAGGCCCACCCAAAGCACTTCCAGTGATTTTTCCATACAAATGACCTCTCTTGGCTTATACTGTGGACTTCCCTAAAAACTCTCAAAGGTTCACAAGCCCCAAGCAAGCAGTGTCTGGACTGGCATGCCCTGTACCTGTTGCTAAGCAGCCCGAAGCCAGGCACTAATGGCAGCTGGCCTTGATTTGAGGCTTGGCCTTTACTAGGCACCTCCAAGCCAAGCACAGTGGCACCCTTCTGCAGATTGCTTTATGGCTCATTCCATAATGAGCAGGGAGCAGGCTTCACCTGAACTTGGCCTGTAGTGTGGCCTCTCCCAGAAGGCTCCAGTGCTGGCATGCCTAGTGGCCTGCTTTGGATTGAGTTTGAACACGATCCAGCTGGCTGCCTTGGTGGATGACACACCCTAAAGGCAAACTGGACAGGCATCAGGGCACAGCCTGAAACAGATTCTGCTCTGTAGTGTAAGCCTGTGCACAACAGCTCCTCCACTGTAGTTACAGCCAGTCCTCACAACAAAACAGCCTGAGGGTAAGTCCCTCCTATTGATGTTCAAAGAGCAACCAAGGTTCAACTACAATAGAAGGGAACACACAACCCACAGATGGGACATATTGGAACACTCAGCTCAGGTGACAAGGGAGACTGCACTACTGGGTCCCACCGGACACCTTCTACATAAGGCCAGTGTGCTAAGACTGGAAGACATGTGTCGTGCGGGGTGGCCTGCGGGGTCTCTGCTCCGGCTCCCCATATAAGAATGCAGGATATGGTGAGGCCAAAAAGGAACACCCATGGAGCCATAGGTAGGGGAGTCATACCACTATGGTCTCACTTGAGGATGGGTTCACACATCATGCGACCTGCTGTCCACTTTGCTGCCAACCAACCAACTCTCCTCGACTCTCCTCCGTAGCCGCAGCACTTATATTAGTGGCCAATGGCACAATTGTTACAGCTGATGGCCAACCAGCCACAGCTGACGGCCATCTACTACCCGAGCCAGCATCCCTCCACGTGCGGCTGAGAGCCTGGAAACAGCTCTCTGGGGCTCTGTCCCCAAAACATGGTAGCTCTACCTAACACATAGAAACAAACACAGGGAGACAGTGAAAATGGGAACACAAGGAAACATTTCAATTGAAGAAGAGAGAAAAACTCCAGAAAAAAGAACTGAAAAAAATAATAATTGAGACACGCAATCTACCAGATGTAGAGTTCAAAACACTGGTTATAAGGATGCTCAGTGATCTCAGGGAGAACTTCAACAAAGAGATAGGAAACATAAAAATGGAGATAGAAAACATTAAAATGAACCAGTCAGAAATAAAGAATGCAATAACTGAAATTAAGAATATATTACAGGGAATCAAGAGTACATTAGATTAAGAAGAGGATTCAATCAGTGATTTAGAAGATAAGATTGCAGAAAACACCCAATCAGAACAGCAAAAAGAAAAAAAATATCCAAAAAAATGGGGATACCTTAAGGGGCCTCTAGGACAAAATCAAGCATACCAACATTTGCGTCATTCATATACCAGAAGGAGAATACAGAGAAAAGGAATTGAAAAACAATCTAAAGAAATAATGATGGAATACTTCCCTAACCTGGTGAAAGAAATAGACATACAAGCCCAGGAAGCACAATGAGTTACAAAAAAGATGAACCCAAAGACACACATCATAATTAAAATAACTAAAGATAAAGAAAAAGATAGGAACTTAAAAACAACAAGATAAAGAAGTTAGTTACCTACAAGGGAGCTCTCACAAGTCTGTCAACTGATTTCTCAACAGAAATTTTGCAGGCCAGAGGGATTGGAATGAAATATTCAAAGTGATAAAAAGCAAGGACCTACAACTAAGATTACTCTATCCAGGAAAGTTATCATTTAAAATCGAAGGCCAGATAAAGAGCTTCCCACACAAGAAAAAGCTAAAGGAGTTCATCACCACTAAACCAGTATTACAAGAAATGTTAAAGGGAAAACATTCTACCAAAACCTACTGGGAAAAAAAAAAAGAAAGACATCTTCCTATAAACCTGTTGCAGAACCCACTCCTCTAGATGTCTGGGAAGAGAAATCATAAATAATTAATTGCCATGAATGACCAAGGTAACAGAGGCAGCTCAGAAAGAAAATGAAAAGTCTCCAGAAAATGAACTTAAAGACATGGAAATATGTGACTTATGCGACAGAGAATTCAAAAGTGCATTTCTGAAAAAACTCAATGAGATGCAAGAAAACACAGACAGTTTAATGAACTCAGAAAAACAATCAAAGAACAAAATGAACATTTTACTAAAGAGATTGAAATTTTTAAAAAGAACCAAATGGAATTTCTGGAGATTAAGAACTTGATAAAAGAAATGAAGAATGAAATAGTCAGCTTGAGTAGTAAAGTTGACCAGATGGAGGAAAGAATTCAGTGACATCAAAGATAGAAATCTGGAAATCACACAGATAGAAGAAGAGAATGAATTCAGAGTTAAAAGAAATGAAAGAACTCTACAAGAACTTTCTGACTCCATCAGAAAGAGCAATATAAGAATAATGGGCATACCAGAAGGAGAAGAAAGGGAAAAGGGAACAGAGAGTATATTCAAACAAATAGTCCACGAGAACGTCCCAAACATGTGGAAAGAACTAGATCCTCGAATCCAAGAAGCAAATGGAGAGACCTAATGACTTCAATTTCACCAGGCTTTCCCCAAGGCACAATGTATTGAAGCTGTCTAAAATCAACGACAAAGAAAGAATCCTCAAGGCAGCCAGGGAAAAGAAGACAGTAACCTACAAAGGAAAGCCCTTTAGATTATCATCAGATTTCTCAGTAGAAACTCTACAAGCCAGGAGGGAGTGGAATCAAATATTCAAACTATTGAGAGAAATTATGAGCCAAGAATAATATATCCAGCAAAGATATCCTTTAGATGTGAAGGAGGAATAAAGACCTTTCCAGACATACAGAAGCTGAGGGAATTTTCTAACATATGACCTGCATTACAAGAAATACTGAAGGAGGCTATTCAACCAGAAACAATAAAGCAAAAGAATACAAAACCATGAGTAGTATTACAAACAGACAGAAGCAAGAAATGGCAACCCCTATACCAAATAGGACACTATACACTTAAACATAATATACAGGGTACAGAAGGGAGAAAAAAAAAAACACTTAAAAAAAGAGGAAAAAGACAACCTGCAGCTGCAGCGCAAAAGTCAACTCACAGCATAAATAGGGATAATTTGTGACAACAAAAACATAAAAGGGGAGAGAGTAAAGGTCTGAACCAGCACAAGGGAATGGAGAAAGTAAGCATGCTGAAGAAAATGGAATACTCTAAATATGAAACTTTCTTTGACATAAACTTAATGGTAACCACTCAAAAAAAATCCAGAACTGAGATATATAACATAAAAAAAGAAGAAATAGAGGGGAAAATCATAGAATACCATCACACTGAAATAATAGGCAGCAACAAAAAAGCAAAGAAACAATGGAGACACCATCCTACCAGAAAACCAGAGACAGAATGATAGGAAATTCTTATATATCAATAATCAACCTAAATGTAACTGGCCTGAACTCACCAATAAAAAGGCACAGAGTAGCAGATTAGATCCAAAAATTAAGCCCAACTGTATGCTGCCTCCAAGAGACACAACTCAGCTACAAGGACAAATATAAACTCAAAGTGAAAGGGTGGAAACTGACACTCCAAGCAAATGGTATTGAGAGAAAAGCAGGTGTAGCCGTAGTGATACCAGATGAAACAGACTTCAGGAAAAAAATTGTAACAAGAGACAAAGATGGACATTTAATAATGATAAACAGGACTATACAACAGGAAGACATAACAGTCATCAATATTTATGCTCCCAATCAGAGAGCACCGAAATATACTAAGCAACTACTAACAGAACTAAAGGGAGAAATTGATCAAAACACAATTATAGTAGGGGACCTAAATACATCATTGACAGCTATCGATAGATCATCCAAACAGAAAACAAATAATGAAATAGCAGCCCTAAATGACACGTTAAATGAAATGGACATAGTTGACATTTGTAGAGCACTTCATCCTAGAGCATCAGACTATACATTTCCTAGTGTACATGGTAAATTCTCAATGATAGATCATATATTTGGATATAAAACTAGCCTCAGCAAATTTAAGAAAATTGAAATCATTCCAAGCATATTCTCTGATCATAAGACTTTGAAATTGGATATCAACTGTAAAAAGAAAGCAGGAATACCCACAAATATCTGGAGATCAAACAACATACTTTTAAAGAAAGACTGAGTCAAAGAAGAAATGAGAGATCAAAAGATACATAGAAACAAGTAAGAATGAAAACACAACCTACCAAAAGTTTTGGGATGCAGCGAAAACAGTTTTAAGAGGGAAATTTATATCATTACAGGCCTATCTCAAGAAAGTAGAAAAAAATCCCAGATAAATAACTTCATGTTATACCTTACAAAACCCGAAAAAGAAGAACAAATATAACCCAAAGTCAGCAGAAGGAAGGAAAGAATAAAAATCAGAGCAGAATGAAAGTAAATGGAGAACAAAAAGAAAATAGAAAAAAATTAATACAACAAAGAGCTGGTTCTTTGAAAAGATTAATAAAATTGACAAACCTTTGTCTAGACTCACTAAGATAAAAAGAGAAAAGACACAAATAAACAAAATCAGAACTAAAAGAGGGGAAGTTACCATGGATGCCACAGAAATGCAAAGGATCATCCAAGAATACTATGAAGGATTATATGCCATCAAATACAATAACCTAGAAGAAATGGACATGTTCTTCGAAATATATAGCCTTCCTAGGCTGAATCATGAAGAATTGGAAAATCTAAATAGACCCATCACCAGTAAGGAAATGTAATCAGTCATGTGAAACCTTCCCAAAAGCAAAAGTGCAGGACCAGATCCCTTCGCTAGTGAATTCTACCAAACATTCAAAAAGGATCTAATACCTGAAGAAGAGACAATACTCCCTAACTCATTTTATGAGGCCAACATTACTCTGATACCAAAACCTGGTAAGGATAACACAAAAAAAGAAAACTACAGACCAATATCTCTGATGAATACAGATGAAAAATCCTAAACAAAATTCTAGCAAATTGAATGCAACAATGCATTAAAAAGATTATACATCACGACCAAGTGGGGTCATCCCAGGGGCACAAGGATGGTTCAACACATGCAAATTGATCAATGTGATACACTGTACAAACAAAATAAAGGACAAAAATCGTATGATTATATCAACAGATGCATAAAAACCATTTGACTAGATGCAACATCCATTTATGATTAAAACACTTAATAAAATGGGTTTACAAGGAAAATACCTCAACATAATAAAGGCCATATATGACAAACCCTCAGCTAATATCAGAATTAATGGTGAAAAACTGACGCCCTTTGCTCTGCACATGCTCTCTATTGTCCTACTGAGGCTCTCCAAGATCAAGTGGACAAGAAAGTACTAGATATCCCCATCCTTCTCCAGAAGAATCAGCCTGTGAAGATCAATAAATGGGGAACTTTCAACATTTTTTGAGCGCTTCAAGCTGTGCTAAGAAATCAGAAAAAAAAAATAACACAGAAACCTTTCTCACTGTGAATTTCTAACCTAATTGGATACATAAGATGTATAATAAGTCCAAGTTTAAATTAAAGGAAGGGGAGAAAATGGTAGTAGCTGGGAGAACAGTAAGGATAGGTATGTGTGTGTGTGTGTGTGTGTGTGTCCCATTGTGTGCCATATGTGTCTGAAGGAAATTTCAACAAAGATTTACTGAGTGCCTACTATGTGTATGGCAAAAAAAGAAAAAGGAAAAAAAAAACAGGGAAAGAGAATAAAGACATAGTGAAATGCTGGGGAAGAGAACCAGCCCTTGAGGAGATGGGAGGGGAAAGGGCCAGAGAACAGGTAAAAAGGCATACCTATTTGTCGGAGGCCATAGGCCCAAGGGAGAAGAAGATTGCAATATTAAGAAAATTTGGGAGGCAAAGTAGGGGGGCTTCAGCTAGCCCTGATGTGCAAGGATCAGGATGAGGTCATTCTTATTCACTGAACAAGAATTGGAGAGAGGAGAGGGTAAGTTGAGAGACCAAGAAGAACAGAAAATGTTTGGGACAGGCTGTGGGGATGAATAAGGCCAATGAGTCAACAATAAATGAATAAAAGATTGTGGAGCTGCCTACAGGACTCTGGTGAAGTTAAACTGCAGGGATTTATGCATTTGTTGATTATCTACTTTGTGTGGTACACACAGTAAATATTCAACCCCAGACTGTCACCTCTGCAACTTCCACACTCTTAGCCCCCCAGCCAATGTTCTGTCTCATTTTTTTGTAAGTTGTGAGCAACAAATTATGAAGACAGAGCATACACATACAAGGTTTGCTGTTATAATCAAAATTTACAACTAAATTAACCTGACATATTTATTGATGTGCATAATTGTTATTGTCCTTGCTGGAAATTAGGCATAAATTGTAAACAGTTTACATAAATGCCTGTAATTAGAATTACTTCCATACAGTTAAACCAAATTCTGTTTCTTCCCTCAGTTTGTCAGCTCTTGTATATCCCTCATCTGTATCCACATTAGCAGTACAGATGCTGAGTTGGCGTTAATCATCACCTTCAAGTACCTGTTATTGCTAGAAGGTAAGATCTGGGGTCTTCTTGCCCAACAGTTATCTCTGGCTGCCATCCATATGGCTCTTTCATCTGAAGTGCCCATCAAGAGCCAGCCCTCTCTTATGAGGTCTTCTCCCAAACTCAGAGGGTGCTCCTTGCCCCCTTCCAAAGGATTTCAGTTGTGGACAAAGGAGATAAACCTGACTGGTGGTGGCAAGATAGGGGGAAAATGAGTTCTGAATCTCATTACCTGGAATTGCAGGGGCAAGTGGATCACAAGGTAGGAAAATGACTGAATTTAGGATACACCTACCCCCACTCCCTGCCCCAGATCCTATGAGATGACTAATATATAACCATCTTCACAGCTGTCCTTAGTGGGACAGATTCATACTAAAAAGAAAAACCTGCTTCCACCTATTTCTTGAAACATCTCTCCTCATTCAATGAAGCTATTGCCTCAAATGCCTTTAAATTCCAGACGTGTGTTGTTTTTTGCCATTAAAAATAAATGGTTTTAAAAAACTCGCAAGGAAGCCAGCATATTGATGGGTATACTTGTCAGTAGACTAAGCTTTAGAGTCAGAAAGACCTGGATGCTACAACTTGCTAGCAGTGAAATTTTGGTATTTACCCTCTTTGAACCTCAACTTCCTCATCTGTAAAATGGTGATAATAATAGTGTCTATCTCATATTACTGTTACAAAGATATGATGGGATCATCTACGTAAAACATTAGTACACTGACTACAGCAGAGTAAAATTTGATTAACTATTAGTTGCATTTATTATTACTGTGGTTATTGTTGCTTTTAGCTATAGTCTTGGCTTCCTCATTACTGTGATACTGTGATCATCCCTCAATGTGTTTACTTTTGTAATAAGCAGAACTGTAGGAAACAAATGTATGAAATGCTAGTGGTAAAAGCTGGATTGTAAAGCCGCAGATGACCTTAAATCAAACAGAACAGAACAGATGGCTCAGACCCTCATCTATATTCCAATTTTGTTGGAGGAAGTTTGGTGCCGACCTGGTACATGGTGAAAGCTGACATTTAGAGGAGAGTAAAGCCAGCTTAGATTAAAATGATCTTTAGAAACATTCATTTAATCACCAAAAAAATGTATTAATTAAACCTCAATGCAAGGCACTGGGAAGACAGAAGTGATATAGACAAGCTATTTTAGGAGAGGAGGGAGAACATGTGCAACAAGTATAACAAGGACACTAATAGAGGGGCATCCACGACACAATGGTAGCACCCAAGATGGGTGAAGTATGATACTTCTCTCTGCTTGGGAGGAGCAGGAAAGCTTCTTTCAGAAGAAAAAAACAAAACAGTTGTTTAAGTGAGTGTAGAAATGTATGAAATGGTATAATACGTATTTTTCAAAAATCTAGTGTCAGTAAAGATGCATTTTCCCATCCAGCTGAATTTCTTGAACGTATTTTTTGCCTCCTAAAATAACATGGATTCCATGGCCACTATTCTAATTACCATTCCTCCATAACAAAGTACCCCAAAATTAGTGGAATAAAAATAATTGAATTATCAGTGAAATCACATGGTTCTCTGCTTTTTCTGCTGATATGTGGTATATAAACCAAAAGCAACAAAAGAACAAGACAAACAAATGAGAAACAGAAACTCATAGACACAGAGAATGGTTTGGTGGTTGCCAGAGGGTAAGGGGGGTGGGGGTGGGGGTGGGAGATGAGGTAAGGGGATCGAATATATGGTGATGGAAGGAGAACTGACTCTGGGTGATGAACACACAATGGGATTTATAGATGATGTAATACAGAATTGTACACCTGAAATCTATGTAATTTTACTAACAATTGTCACCCCAATAAATTTAATAAAATAAAATTTAAAAAAAATTGAATTACACTTATGAATTCTGTGGGTCTGGAATTTGGACATGTCACAGCAGGGATGGCTTGTCTCTGCCTCACAATGTCTGGGTCCTCAGCTTGAAAAATTTTATGACCAGATGGGATCAGACAGTTAGGAAGTGGGATCATTTAGAGGCATCTTTAATCACCTATCTAGCAATTGATGCTGGTTGTCACTGTCACCTTCTATTAGTACTCTGGTCATGCTAAATAGGTCAAAATGTCACAGCTCTTTCATATTTAAAGGAAAGGAACATAGAGATCCCACTTTTTTTTTGAGGGCCAAATGTCTGCATTTATTTACATGTGAAATGTGTTTAATACAGTTATGATGGATATAGTGCATAACACCTGACAGCGGCAAGACCTTTTGAAGAACCCAACATTGACAACAGTATACCATGCAAGTATCCGTATATACACAAAAGAATTTCTTTTCTTAAAAAAAAGTACAAAACATGTTTAGGGATGAATACAAGATACAAAATGCCAAAGTAAACACAAACCAAAAACCAAAAATTAGAACTCTCCCAGAGAACTATAAATGGAAGCGACACTTCAATAACTACCGATAGTAAATATATTTATGAAAATGACCGAATTAATCCTGGGTGGCTCAGTGCTGAATCTAACAGCCAGTTGCCATGCACAGGCTGCTGCATTGATAAGTTGGTGGGTGAGGTTGTGCATCTCAACTCTAAGTACCAGAATGTTTTTCAGTAGCACCCAGAACAGGAAACACCAACTCTTTTTTTTTTAATTAAATTTATTGGGGTGACAATTGTTAGTAAAATTACATAGATTTCAGGTGTACAATTCTGTATTACATCATCTATAAATCCCATTGTGTGTTCATCACCCAGAGTCAGTTCTCCTTCCATCACCATATATTCGATCCCCCTTACCCTCATCTCCCACCCCCACCCCCACCCCTTACCCTCTGGCAACCACTAAACTATTGTCTGTGTCTATGAGTTTCTGTTTCTCATTTGTTTGTCTTGTTCTTTTGTTGCTGGATGGATCTTGAGAGTGTAATGCCGAGTGAAATAAGTCAGACAGAAAAAGCAGAGAACCATGTGATTTCACTGATATGTGGTATATAAACCAAAAGTACAGCCCTTTCATTAACTTTATCTCCTTGTACTCTTCAAGCCAGCCTTGCAAATTTGACCAGAAAACAACCAGCCCCCATTTTTACCTTTAGAATACCCTTCTTCCCCATTCTAAGATGGAGTTAAAGAAATCCACATTCCTTACTGGATTTCTGACCAAAGTTTTTATTCACCACCTGCAAAACTGCTTTAAACACCAGTTGGCATGGCTTGGAAAAGATGCCACAAGGGGCAAGAGTGCAGATATCTGCAATGCTCACCCCTGGACTTAGAACAGGTGTATTGAGGGTAGTGCTAAGACGATTAAATGTCCCCAGTGTTTTGAGACCCACAACCACCTGCAATTTATGTAGTGAATTCTAAAAATTAAAAACACTGAAAAAGGCATTATCTTAGCCTGTAATTAGTTAACTCTTTTAAATCCGTAACATACAAAATGGTTTATTTGAATTCAGGAACTGCCCCTGTTACTAAGAAATCTGTTTTAAAGAAACAGTACAAAAAGAAAAATTCTAACCCCCAAAAAGAAAAACAAACAAAACATTTTCTACTAAATACTGATACAAACATGTAACAAAGAGTATAAAAAGTTATTCATTTAAATATATACAAATTCTTTTAAACTCAAATACTGTTGGGTTTTTTTAATTAAAGTTAATTGGGGTGACAATGGTTAGTATCATAAGTTACATAGGTTTCAAGTGTACAATTCTGTAATATATCATCTACATATCACATTTTGTGTTCGCCACCCAGAGCCAGTTCTCCTTCCATCACCGTATGTTTGATACCTTTTACTCTCATCTACTACCCTCATTCCCCTTACCCTCTGGTAACTACTAAACTGTTGTCTATGTCTATGAGTTTTTGTTTCTTTGTTTGTCTTGTTCCTTTTTTGCTTTCAGTTTTATATCCCACATATCAGTGAAATCATATGGTCTCGACTTTTTCTGTCTGACTTATTTCGCTTAGCGTAATAATCCCAAGATCCATCCATGTTGTCGCAAATGGCACTATTTCATCTTTTCTTATACTTATCGAGGATATACACGATGAGGTGAAGAAGGTACCTTGAAAGAGAGTATGTTACAACAACCTAGACAATACTGTTAACTCTATTATACCGAAAACTTTTTGTAACAAAAATATCTTTTTTATTCCAGTGTGGACAGGTGTGTGGCTATTTTTCAGCCGAACTCACCCTTTTAGATTTAATGAAGGCCATGCCATATGTCTGCATGTGAGCATAAGGCAGCTTCAATTACAAATGTTTTTGCTCATACTTTACACTTGCTGTTGGACACCATGCTGTTAGACGACTTGTCCTCATGGCTGGGCTTGTTCTCTTGCTGGTTGTCTTCCCCTGCCCCATTCTGCTTGGACACTGGCTGGGGCTTTTTCAGCTAGTGCACAATAAAGAGGTGCCTGGACAGGGAGATGTATGATGTATAGCACAGGCCACACTCCCAGCACTGGTAGGAGAAGCTGTCTGATTTGTGTTGAGGGATGTGTTCATGGAACTGCAACAGGTTTTTGGTGGTGAAGCACACGCAGCACATTTGTGTACCTTAGAAACATTTATCTTTAGCTTTGTCAGTGGTTGAGTAATTGCTCAGAACTCTGAAACTGGTTCTTCCAACTTCTGCTTGGGACTGGGAACCTTGGTATCTTCTTTTATTTCTGTTTCCTCCTTGTTGGCAGCTTCCGTCGTTTCTTTTAAGTCAGGATCCTTAAAACTGCATGAGCTGGAAATGTTTCTCCAGCATCAATCGTTTCGTAAAGGTCCACCTGGAGTCTGGGTAGTGAGAGCAGGTATAAACTTTCCTGATGCCTTTGTGCTTGTTCCAATTGTGACTGTACAGACTGTGTGATGAGCTGAAAGATTTGTCACACTGCTGACAAGGGTGTGCTTTCATTTGCTTCCTGTGTTCCTTCCTCACGTGGGAAATGTAAACATCTCTTTCCATGAACAGGAGGTCACAATCCCAACACGTCCACCCAGGATTGGCCACTTTCTTCAGTTTCACTGATTTCTAAACAGGAGATGGAGATTTCTTTTCCAATTTCTCTTTCCCATTCATGGATCTGGTGTCCTCTTTATTTTGATTTGCTGAATTCTGAGTTGCAGGCTTAATGCTCAAAGGCAAGTTTACACCCACGTTTGGAGGCATTTCAATACTTTTCAATGTTCCATGTGTAGACTTGATATGATCCATCATAAGTTGCTTCTGTGCATGTAAAAAAGAACAGTTTAGACACTTGAAAACAGACATCTTCTGGTTTTTGATGTGTTGGTCAAAGTATCAATACAGTAGGGTTTGCTGGGTAAACACAGTGTCACACGTGGACCACCTATATATTATTTTTGGTTTTTCTATCTTGATGCCAGGATGCTGTGTGTAGGTATGGGAATGTGTGCTTGGGGCAGACTTAAATGCTATTGGACAAATAGAATACTTGTAGAAGACTTCACAGTGAGAACCTTGAATGTAAGATTTTGGTGCAGCCACATCAGAGTACTCAACATTATAATGCACACATTGAAAGCCAGCTCTCCACGTGTAGTGCAGACAGTTGTTGGTGATATGGATCTGGAAGTGCACCTACCTGCAGACGGCCCCACACTTGGGGCAGGTGTAAGGAGGTCTGTGCTGATGGATTCTCTGGTGTGATTCATTGCTGCACTGGTTAGGAAGTAGCATCTGACAGATAGTGCAAGTGTTGTGCCCACTTGTATCTGCAATCTGCTGGAAATGTGTAGCCAGCAATGTCTCAGCCTGGAAAACTTCATTACACTCCAAACGTTTCAGACTATACATGCCGAGCTTGTATGGGTCTTCATCCAGAGGAATAGCTGGGATGATGGGTGTGCTTGAAGGAGCTGATATGATGGTCCCAGTTATATCAGACTGAATTTTTGTTGCAGTGTGTGTGCTGGCCTCCACAGAGCTTGGGGAGTGAAGTTGCTGCAGAAGTATTGCTTGACGGAGAAACAATCACTTGATCTGCTGGGACTGACTTTAGAATAAAGTGGGGGCACTGCACAATGACTCTCTTTTCCTTTTGCCTATGGGCATGGGAGAGGAGACTGCACTTGTAAAATTACAAGTATCTTTGTACAGTGGTTACATGTTACTTTCATTCACATGCTGTGTCTGTCATAGTGTTGAGTCAGGCTCTTTTCAAGAGCAAAGGAGTCGCCACACTCCAAGCATTTGTACCCACAGGTGGGTAACGTTGATGCCTGCATTAGCAGGAGGACTGAGGTTGGGGATGTAAACTGGAACTGGGTTGATGCTACTCAGCACCTTGTTGAAAGTTTCCATCACAGAACTCTGCAAGGAAGACACCACCTGGACTCCAGACACCTTTGTGGGTGGTTGTGAGGCTGCTGCATTGATTATTGCCTGCTTTATTTGCTTTTGAGGTTTGGTTAGCACTCGGCGGAGCTCAGAAGTGGCCTGGGTGCTCTGAGGCAGAAGGTTAAGGTTGGTGAGGTGCACAGTCTTTGGCATGAGTTTGGCATTGGCCAGCCTGGATGCCAGCACCACAATAGTTTGCTGCTGGATGGCGTTGGGCAGCTTTAATGATGGTGCTGCTGGTCCTCTGTACAGAGGCAGCAGAGATGATCGTGGCTTTCACCATTGTGTTGTTAGTGAACTTCAGATTAATGATTTGAGATCCCGCCATCTTCATGGAGGACACTGGGAGGAAGGCAGTGGCCACAGACTTAATAGTGATCTGTTTGGGGTTCAGCTCTGCAGGGACCACTGCGTTGGTAACAACTACTGACTGCAGAGGTGCTCTGGGGGGAGAGGAAAGGATGGCAGCTGAAGTTGGAGATGACAGAAGCAACCTCACAGACGCCATCACGGGCCCTGACTGCTCAGGAGGCTTTTTGCTAGAGGCAAAATCGACTTCTGGCAATACTCTTGTCACTGTTCTCTTTATTTCCCCAGATGATGTCTTAATGGTTTTTATACGGACTTTGGGAATTGCTGGTGTCGATCCTGCAAGGGATGATGGAGATCCCTTGCTGCTGTTTTCACTTGAAGCACTCCTGGAGCTATCCGGCTGCTTTAGGGATGCTGTTTTTCGTCCCATCAATGAGACTCTGGGATTCAGGAAACTTTTCAAGGGCTCTAGGACTATCATTTACTTCCTTTGGTAAAGGAGAGGATTCCGGTGAGTTGCTCACTTGTTCTTTACAGGAGTCTGAAGCAGCCTTTTTAGCACTAAAGGCTGCGATTGTAGCTATGCATGAAGAAAGCTTGGAGGATGACTTTGACCTTGACGGTGTCGTGCTGTCAAGGGTGGTATCATTCTTCTGAGAGCTGAGCTTCCCATCATGGACCCTGTTTTCAAGCACCTTTTCAGAGTTTTCCTTCAATTCATCCTCCACTTTTATAACTTTAAAACGTTCATAAACACTCAGATTTATAGAATTTGTTTTTGTTTCTCTTAACAACTTTGTTTTTATCAATATTGCCTGAAGTAGAGATTTCAGTTTTGCTTAAATTTTCCCTTGCAAATGCCTTTAATTTATCATAGTCCTGTTGGGGAAGCAACCCTCTCAACACATTTGATCTAAAAGTTGAACACATGTCCTCTTTATCAGGGGGGTCATCCACCTCTATCTTCTCATCATCATCAAACTCTTCAGCACTTGAGATAGGGATAAACTGGTTGAAAGTTGAGTCTTTTAAAGTCACCTCTGAGGTAGGCGTATCTCCTTTCAAGGACTTCGATCCATTTTTACTGTAACTGTCAAGAGAGTACGCTGTGAGAAACCCATTATGTAAGCCACTGCCTGTGGGATTGTGCCCATCTTTCATCACACCCCCAGAGGAATTGATTTTCTGAATGTTCTTCACAATAACACGGATGCCAACGTCAGAAAAGGATGGCAGTATGGGAGTTATCATCTACATGAGCATTCTGTTTGATGTGGCTTTCCTGCTCATCATGTCCAGATTCAATAGCTGCTTTAGGATCGACCACACCTGGGATGTCAAATGCTCCCAGGAGGTTGTCAAAGTCTGGGGTCTTCATATCCCCCATGGTTATGAATTTGATCAGGTATTCTTATGAACTTTGACCTTTGGGAAATACTTTGGACCAATGGTTCAGTTACTGTCACACGGTTGCATTCTCTGCAAACTTGAAAGAATTAAAAGCAGCCCCAGTCAACAGGCCTTTTGGCCTTCATAAAAGTCAGAAGTATCCCCAACACCCTTTAGTAGCTTTTAAAAGGAAAAGCACAAAATAGAACATAGCCCCCTTCCTGGGGTTGGCTTTTGCATCCATCAAGTCTAGGCTTCTGGACCTCAGCTTTGATGAACTTTGTTCAGCACAGTGCCACCGGCTGCTACTGCTGTGGCTGCTGTTGTCATAGTGGTGGCGGTGGCTGCAGCAGCTTCCATGTTATGGGCATGTCATCTGCATTTCTGCTGCCTGGGTCTGTGTGCTTGTGTTGTGGAGCAGCCTTGCCATTAACCTGACCTGGGCCCTGCAACTCCCCAGGCACTGCACTCTATGCTGCACCTCAGCAGCAGCAGCTTGACAGCTGGCCACGCTGGGGTCTACCGCTGGGGATGTGGGCCTGGGCGGTGGGCTAAGATCCCACTTCTTAACAGGAGGAATATTGAGGACTTTGAAGATGTAAAATAAACCCTATGGACCTTGTATAGATGTCACTTCTGTCTCCCCAGGGACTGTGAACCAGAACACCTCTATATAGCTTCTCCATGTAATTGTTTTTCCTTTACATTATGGTGGCCTCAGCATAGTTGGACTTCTCACATGTTATCTAAGTGCCCCCAAAGCAAGTTTACAGCACACAAGGCAAAAGCTGCATCACTTTTTATGAATAAGCGTTGAAATTCACTCCCTACATTGTAGGTGCTACTGTTGTGCCCAGTGCCCTTGTCATGCTCTATTGGTCCAAGCTATCACACGCCCTTTGAAATTAGGAAGAGGACTTCAATCCTATCTTTTGATAGAGGGATATCAAATAACTTGTGGATATTTTTCAAAACCTCTTTAGCCACTCACCTATCAAAACCACAACCACTGAATGGCCACCCATTGACTAACCAAGGGGTGAGAATTCAAAAAGCATTTATTCATTTATTTATTAAATACGAAGGTCAGACAATTCGGTTTGTGAACTTATCCTAGAAACAGTGTTACACACCTCATTGCTGAATATCACTATGGTCACCTTCGCAGTACTCCCCGTGGGAAGCTATGCACTGACACCAGTGCCTAGTCCATTCTTCAAAGCAATTTTGGAACTCTTTCTGGAATGGCCATCAGAGCTCTCATTGTATTACCCTTGATGTCCTGAATGCCTTCAAAATGTCTTCCTTTCAATATTTCCTTTATCTTCAGGTAAAGAAAGAAGTCATTGGGGGCCAGATCAGGTGAGTAGGGAGGGTGTTCTAATGCAGTTATTTGGTTTTTTTTGTTTGTTTTTTGTTTTGCATCAGCTTTATTCAACTGTTTCCCTTTGTTTCTTTTTTTATTAGTTTCAGGTGTACAAATCAATGTAATAGTTAGACATTTATCATTTATATCCCTCACAAAGTGATAACCCCCCTCTCCCAATCTGCTACCCCTCTGACATCGCATATAACTATTACATTTTCACTGTCTCTATTCTTAAGGCTGTACTCCACTTCTTGTAACTATATATATCTCTATCTCTATCTCTATCTCTATCTCTATCTCTATCTCTATCTCTATCTCTATATCTATATCTATATCTATATCTATATCTATATATACAATTATAGTTGACATTCATTATTGTTCAGCTTCAGTCAGACAGAGAAAGAAAAATACCATATGATCTCACTTGTATGTGGAATCTAAAGAAAAGAATCAATGAACGAACTAATCAGAAACAGCCTCAGAGACATAGAGGAAAAACTGAGGGTTGCTAGATGGGAGGGGGTTGGGGATAAGGGGGAAGGTGAGGGGATTAGAAAGCACAGTCCATAATCACAAGATTGCCATGGGGATATGAAAGTCAATTTGGGGAATGTAATCAATAATGTTGTAAAAATTTTGTAGGGTATCTGATGCAGTTATTTGTTTACTGGCTAAAAACTCCCTCACAGACAGTGCTATGCAAGCTGGTGCATTGTCATGATGCAAGAGCCATGAAATGTTGGTGAAAAGTTCGGGTCGTTTTTGTCTATTTCACATAACCTTTCAGCACTTCCAAATAGTAAACTTCGTTAACTGTTTGTCCAGTTGGTACAAATTCATAATGAATAATCCCTCTGATATCAAAAAGGTTAGCAACATCATTGCAACAAGTTCACAAACTTAATTGTCAGACTGCATATGATGAAGTTGGGACAAACTCTTAGCAATTTAACAGGTCCATTCCTCCTTATCCTGCCTTCTACTTCTATCAGGCAGCCCTTGTTTCTCTTCACATTACTTATTGTCAGAAGGATTTTAGTAAGGGAAATGTGGCAATTAAGTAAAGAGAGAAGGAAATATGGTTCTTGCAGAAAGAATAAGGTAGATCCAGTCTGGTCTTATTGTTTGGACTTCCAGTGAAAGCTAGATGTTGGACAGCAGGATGTAGTTTCCAAAAGTTGCTCAATCAACTAATATGTGAAGTACCTGGGTGCTCAGCTTGTGTATTGCTTGCCAAAGATGATAGGAAACTGAAGTGCTGACAAAACTGACAAGCCTCAGAAGTTTGGCTCCTGTCTTCTACTTTCAGGTGTCAGATTACTATATAGTGATTCAGATACCTTCTTGGTCAATATTTCTTTACTATATCAAAGCATGAATGGGTCCAATGACATACAATAATGATGTTAAAGATGATCATAATGATGATAACTACTAAAATAATAACATGTATTGAATATCTCTATGTGCCCAGGATTTTAGCATGCATTATCTCTTTTAATCCTCATAACATCCTAGTGAGGTAAGGTAGATATTAGTATTCCCATTTTACACATGAAGGATTTAAAGATCAGGGAGGCTATTTTAGTTTAGTTATCTAAGGCTACAGAGCCAGAACTCACAAGCTAGTCTGTCTGACTGGTGAGCCCACTCTTTTAAGCTTGATGAAATATTGTAATTCTTCCAGATAACGAAATATACAATCAGGCACCTGAAAATTTTGCACATGGAATGCCCCTCAAGCTGAATGTTTACCCTAATTTGTCACTTTTATCCAGACACCTGGCTTCATGTAGGCCAAACTGAACTGCGACATTTGCAAATGTATCTACCCTTTCCCAAGGCGTTGCCTTCACACTGTAATTCAGGTTTTTCTCCAAGGATTTCTTTTTTTTTTTAAATTTATTGGGGTGACAATTGCTAGTAAAATTACATAGATTTCAGGTGTACAATTCTGTATTACATCATCTATAAATCCCACTGTGTGTTCACCACCCAGAGTCAATTCTCCTTCCATCACCATATATTTGATATCCCTTACCCTCATCTCCCTCCCCCCACCCCCCTTACCCTCTGGTAACCACTAAACTATTGTCTGTGTCTATGAGTTTGTTTCTCATTTGTTTGTCTTGTTCTTTTGTTGTTTTTGGTTTATATACCACATATCAGTGAAATCACATGGTTCTCTGCTTTTTCTGTCTGACTTATTTCGCTCAGCATGACACTCTCAAGATCCATCCATGTTGTCACAGATGTTCCTATATCATCTTTTCTTACTGCTGAATAGCATTCCATTGTGTATATGTACAACTTCTTTATCCATTCATCTATCGAAGGACATTTTGGCTGTTTCCATGTCTTGGCCACCGTAAACAAAGCTGCAATGAACATTGGAGCACACGTGTCTTTATCTATAGATGTTTTCAGATTTTTTGGGTAGATACCCAGGAGAGGGATTGCTGGGTCATATAGTAATTCTATTCATAATTTTTTGAGGAACCTACACACTGCCTTCCATAACGGCTGCACCAGTCTGCATTCCCACCAACAGTGTATGAGGGTTCCTTTTTCCCACAGCCTCTCCAACACTTGTTACTATTTGTCTTGTTGATGATAGCCATCCTGACTGGGGTGAGGTGATATCTCATTGTGGTTTTGATTTGCATTTCTCTGATGATTAGTGATGTTGAGCATTTTTTCATATGTCTATTTGCCATTTGTATGTCCTCTTTGGAGAAATGTCTCTTCAAGTCCTCTGCCCATTTTTCAATTGGGTTGTTTGTTTTTTTGTTGTTGAGTTGCATGAGTTCCTTGTATATTCCGGATACTAGCCCCTTATCGGAGGCACTGTTTGCAAAAGTCTTCTCCCATTCAGTTGGTGGCCTCTTTATTTTGTCAATGGTTTCTTTTGCTGTGCAGAAGCTTTAAGTTTCATATCGTCCCATTCGTTTATTTTAGCTTTTACTTCCATTGCCTTTGGAGTCAAATTCATAAAATGCTCTTTGAACCCAAGGTCCATAAGTTTAGTACCTATGTTTCCTTCTATGCAGTTTATTGTGTCAGGTCTTATGCTTAAGTCTTTGATCCATTTTGAATTAACTTTGGTACATGGTGACAAATAGCTGTCCAGTTTCATTCTTTTGCACGTGGCTATCCAATTCTCCCAGCACCATTTATTGAAGAGGCTGTCTTTCCTCCATTGTATGTTTTTAGCTTGTCAAAAATGGTCCATATTTATGTGGCTTTATTTCTGGGTTCTCAATTCTATTCCATTGGTCTATGTGTCTGTTTTTCTGCCAAGAAGAATTTCTTATTTGCATTCTGGTTTAAGAAATAAGACCTTAAGCTTACACAAACCACCATTTCGAGCTTCAACTGTCCTTGGAAAGCATGGCATGTAATCAGCCTCCTTAAGTACTTTGAATTAAGCAATATGCTGAGAACAGCTTGCTTTTAATAGATTTCCTTACCTGATCTCAATGGGGACCTGTCTCAGGTATGAAAAAGAAGAAACCCAATTAGCTCTAATTGCTGCTCTCCATGGATGTGTTGCCTTCTCATTGGCGGATGGTAGCTTGTGTTGTGGAGGAGGCAATGACTCTTAAATTTTCCAGGTAAAGATACCCTCACCCTTTTCCTTCACCACATTTCTTCCCCCCAGACATTCTACAACCCGCATATCTCCAAACTTATGACTCCATAGTTAAGAATATGGGTATTAGAAATTGATGATCTCCCCGAAAGAGTTCACTTCCATCCCCAGAAAGTCAGGACATTCAATCTTTCCTTGGCTTAGTTTAGTTGAACAAATATTTAGTGGGTGCAAGCTGTCTGTCTGAGACTGTGATAGACTGGATAATTTTCAAGGTAAATACACATGAACCTTATTCTTTTTGTTCCCGGAAAAATGTTACATACATAGTAGGCTTTTACATTTAAATTTAAATTTATATTTTACATATTTATAAGTTAAATTAATATTTAACAAATATGTTAAAATATTGATGGATGATATCATAATAAGTATGTATGGTGTCAGATGGGTATTAGATTTATAAGGTGATCACTTCATACGTTATATAAATGTCTAATCACTATATTGTACACCTGAAACTATTAGGTTGGTGTAAATGCAATTGCAGTTTAAAAGGTTAAAAATAATTGCAAAAACTACAATTCCCTTTGCACCAGCCTAATAATATATTGTATGTCAACTATAATTGAAAAATTAAAAAAATATATGGATAGATGGATGGATGAATGAATGAATGAATGATTTAGGCTGCCTTTCCAAAAGCAAAGTAATCCTCTAACTCTAAGAGAAAAATGCTGAATATTTTCCACTCCTCACTATAAATTCTACCATTAAATTTGCCCCAAGACAAGTCTCAGACATTGAGAACTGGAAGTACCCTTAAGACATTATATAGCTCAGCCTCTGCTTTAGACAGGTAAGCAACTACCCTGTAGGACAAATAGTAGCACTATATTATAGAAGAACAATTGACTAGGAGTCAAACAGAGGTTTGACCCATCCACTAACTTTAGTCAAGTCATTTAATAATTGTATTTATTTTTAAAATGCTTATTTGAATACCTATTCTGTGCCAGGCCCCATTCTAGGTGCTGAGAAGAGCTGGAGGTGAAAGTGGGGGTAGAGACAGAAACGAATAAGACACGTTCTTTGTCTTTAAGAACTCATTATTAAGTGGAGAGCCAGACACACAAGCAAAAAAAAAATACTGTATAATGTGATCAATGCTAACATAGAAATATATGCAAAGTGCTTTAGCAAAATAGGGAAAAAAGGTTTAACTTTAGAGGTGTGGTCAAGGGTCAGGGAATGCTTCACAGAATTTGTGACACTTGACATTTGATATTTGAGTTGGGCTTTGAAGGATAAAAACAAGTTAATCCAGGAGAAGTAAGGCAGAGGTAAAAGTAGAAATAGTGTGTTTAAAGTCATGGAGTCATAAACAGTATGAGACCTTTATTCTGTTCTTAACTGGAGATCTTTGTGGCAGAGGTTGGTTAAACACAGGAAGAATGTAGACAAATTTCCATTGCATGAAGAGCACTCTGGTGACAGTGTGAGGAAGAGACTAGGAAACCATTCTCACTTCATGCCCAGTCCCTTGGCAGCCTTTATGGTTGTACTGCTATGATGGACTGAGAAGAACATCAGATATACAGCTCATAGTTTCCATCCACTCTGGTTTTCCATTCTAGAAATGGGCACACTTCAAGTTATTTGGAATTGTTATGCTCAGTGGATGTTGAGCTCCCTTATTTTGGATGATTGTAACAAATGTTAAATTAAACATCTATGCCAAGCACGTTATTTGATATTAGGGAACTGTGGGGAAAATACAAAAGTAGTAACAACAAGATCCATGCCCTAGAGAGCTTATAATTTACCTGTAAGAGAAGAGAAGCCTCTCAAGTGTCTAGAATTGCTTCCATGCTGCTATATAAAAGTGGGCTGTTTAACAGTTCTACTTTTTGTATAATTTACAATGATTTGTTAAACTTTGATGACTTTTCAATAGGTAATTTATTTACAAGATTTCCACCTCAAAAGGTACACTTTCCTGCCATTTAGTTTCTCTACCAAGAAGCAATTGATAGCACCTAATTCATATGCATCTTTCTAGAATACTATGTGCATCTACAATTAAGTATATTGTTTCTTTTAACTGTTGTTACACAAATGGTGCCATATTAATTATACACGCTGCATTATGACTTGTTTTTTGTACTTACAATATATCATAGAGATCTTTCCTTATCAGCACATGCAGAGCTGACTTTCTTTTATGTTGTTTTTGTTTGTTTATGGATGTATTGTATTCTATTGTGTGAATGTGCTTTAATTTATTGAACTAGTTAGTTTGATTTTAATCATTTGTTTTAATAAATAATGCTGGACTGAAAAACTAAAACAAGTTAATCTCATGACATTTTTATCTCATGCATTTTTATCAAGACTTTTGGTAGAAAAAAGAGACTGACTGTGATTTAGGTTGCATTGCATTACTTTTCTCCTTACCTCACATCTAGCTCATGTTCCCCTAAGAAAAATAATGTCTTCCATGGTCCAAGACAACCATTTTGGATACTCCAGAATTCTGGGTTCCCCTCTGTTAGCAGAAATATCATGAATTTGGTGCTAAGCAAACCTTGGGCTCAAATTCATTTTCTGGATTAATTACTGTCTGGCTGGATGGTCTAGAGCAAGTGAATTAATCTCTGGGACTCATTTGTGATATCTATAAAATGGGGATAATAACGGTAGTTAGCTCACAGTGTTGCTGTGAGTATTTAGCACAATAATCCATGCAAAGAACTTAGCATAGTGCCTGGCATCTACAAAGTGTTCAACAAATGAAAGCTTAGCACACTTCCTGTTCATTAATATGGAGAAAGTTGATGGAACAAAGAAAAAACCATCAATTTAACAGTAACTATTCATGATACTATGGAAAGATTCCCACTTTGTTGGGGTTTTCAGAAAGTTCCGAGAACCAGCATAAAAATTAAATTTTCTTTTGATAAGGTATATCTTCCTCATTACACCAATTCTCTCAGAGCGACCTTTACATACTTTTTCCTTAGGGTGTAAATAATAAGATTGAGGGCAGAGGTACTCACTGTATACAGAAGAGAAAGTAACTTCAATAAGTCTTCATACTGAGGCCCTGATGGGAAGCCATAGACAATGCTCAGTGTCCCATAATACAGACTGACCACTGTCAGATGAGAGGAACAGGCAGAGAAGGCTCTTTGCTTCCTTGTGGTAGAAGGAATCCTCAGAATGGTGGAGATGATGTGAGTACAAGAAGCCAGAGTCAGCAGGAAGGGGTCTAAGGCAAATAAAGAGGTACATATAAAAGAGGTAATCTCAGCTACTTGAGTATCAATGCAGGCCAGTTTCATGATTGGCTTCAAATCACAGAAGAAGTAGTCAATCAATCTAATTGGCAGCACAGAATGTTAACCAAAACATGAGGACCATAAGAAAAATTGGTGCCAGAAATTCAGCCACCCAAGAGGCACCAACTAGCTATAAGCAACCCCAGTGGTCCATGATGCTGGAGTAATGCAATGGGTTACAGATGGCTCTGTAGTGATCATAAAATATGACAGCAAGGAAGATGCTTTCTGTATCCACTAGGGCAGCAAAAAAATAAAACTGACAAGCACAACCTGGGAAGGAAATAGGCACTTGAGCTGATAGCAATGTCCTTAACATCTTGAGCCCATAATGGTACTGGTGTCACCAATCTCTAGGAAGGAGAAGTGGCCAAGAAAGAAGTACATGAGGTATAAAGGGAATGATCAGCTGACACCACAGTTAGGATTACAATGTTGCCAATCACAGTCACCACATAGATGACCAGAAATACCTCCAAAAAGAAGAAACTGAAGGCCATGGAGATGCCCCAAACCCAAAGGATAAATTCTGACATTTGAGTCATATTCTCTTCTTTGGTGCTAGCCAAGACTTGGATCTGAAAATAAGTAAGTAAATAAATAAATAAATAATATTAAGAATGATATTTTTAGGAAAAAATCAAACTGCTTAGAGGCATCATACATATGAAGCATAACTGGTTTCTTTCTGGATGTTCAGAATTCTTAATTAATAAATTTGACCACAGTTCCACAGGTGCTATTTGGTGAGTTAATCCATGACTTCAATTATCCCATCATATATATATAGAATCATGGGCCATTGAAACTGTGAGTATGACACATAAATATGCACATTTTTCTTGATATGTAATTTGAAAAAAATAGAGGGAAAACTTTCTATCTCTGGAGATCTTACTCTGGTTATTTCTACTGCTACTAGTGGTATTATCATTAGCAATAAATATTCTGAATCACTTATGTTTAAGTTGTATAAGTTCTATGATTAAATCTGTTTCCAGTTTTAGAAATTACATACCAATTAAATTATATGAATTGTATTTCATCATGTCAAAGGATGTCTAATCCTTAAAACTTATTTTATAACAAGTTCTCTAAACACTAGGAGAGAAGGCATAGTGGAGTAAGGGTGAACTAGTTATGGTAGGTAGATGGTATGGTATAGTAGGAAGAGACCTGATTTCAAATTCCAGCTTACAACTTAGTGGCTGTGTGTCTTTGAGTAAGTCACATAACTTATTTGACAGTCAGTTTCCTCATCTATACAATAGCACATTAATTCTGTGGAATATGTTTTGCACAATCATCGGTCCATATTAGGCATTAAATGCATTCATCTACCCATTAAACCATATTTACTGAGTACCTACTATGTGTCAAAGTCTTTGAAATGTGCTTAGAATAAAATAGTGAAAAAATCCATAATTTTTTGAAGTCAGGAATATTCATTGTGTCTCATGGGGTTAACATTTTAGTGGGAAAGAAAGTGTAAAAACAAGGAAAAAGACCCATAAAACAATTTTGAGGTGTCTACTATGAATATAAAATAAAACAAGGACTCAAAATAGGAAATATGCTGCATGTATGTGTATTTGGGAGAAGGGTATTCTGGTTACTGTGGTTAAGAAAAGCCAAAATATTGAGAACTAAAAAAATGGGAAGGAGACAGTCACGGAAGAGTTGGCAGTGGGAATGGGGAGAATATTCTAGTCAGAGGAAACAGGCCTTAAGGAAGGAATAATTTAGAGTGTTAGAAAAACTGAAACAAACTGAAAAAAAAAAACCCAATATATAACGGAGGGAAGAACTGGAGGGAAAAAGACAGAAACAGAGAGAGATAGAGACAGAGAGATAAAGAAGAGAGTAGCAGGAAAAATAGGAAAGGGGCAGAGCATTCAGGTCCTTGTAGGCCATGCTACCTGTAGCACATGAACTATCAAAGGTAACTCCTGGGTTTCTGGTTTGAGTAACTGGTACCATTTACTTAGGTGGTGATAATGTGGAGGGAAAGTTTAGGAAAAACACAAGTTCAACTTGGAGGTATTAAATTTGAGATGTTTATGAGAATTCTGAGTGGAGAGGAACGACAGACAGCTGGGTTTGAGAGTATGTAGCCCTGAGGAGAAGGCTGGGATGGGATATAAATTTATGAATCTTCAGAATACAGATAATATTCACAGTCATTAGAATGGATAATATAACATGCAAAGAGATTATGGGTACAGAAGGATGGCCTACCCTGAGCTTAAGATCCTCTTTGTCTTAGGCCTGACAGAAGATTGAAAAGGAGGAGTCAGTGAAGTAGGACAAAAACCAGGAGTAAATAGAATACAAAAGCCATGTTTCAAGAGAATTGCTGATTGTGTTAAAAGCCTTTGTGAAATTAAGTTGAAGATACAAAATAGTCTCATATTTGGTTACACAGATAATAGATTCAGTGGGTAGTGGGAAGGGCAACAGAGAAACTGAGTGGTAACTACAGAGAAATGAGCTTTGATCCTACCTTTTTTATGCTGATGAGAATAACCCAGCATAGAGGGGATATTAATGATGCATACATAAATTAGGAGCTAATTTTGGGAGAGAAATCTTTTAAGAAAGTGAGAGGGTATGGGATACAGAGCACATGTAGAGGGGTTAACGTTTGGTAAGGGCAAGAACACTGCCTCTTTTTAACAAGATTAAAGCTAGAGAAAATAGATGTAATTGTAGTTAAGTTGCTACATATAATCCTAGGAAAATTTAGGCGTTTGCTTGTAATGGTTTCTGTTTTCTCAGGGAAGTAGGAGACGAGGTCATCATATATGAAAGTGAAGGTAGAGGAGGATGTATGGGATATTTGAAAACTGAGGAAAAATTGTAAAATAGTCATATGTGGAAAAGAAAAGGCTATCTATCCTACAAGAACAAACACTACAATTTCCAGAGAGTATGGAATGGCAATTTGATCTTTAAGATCATAAATTTAAGAGGGTGAAAACAGACTGCTTTCTTGCATGATCTTCTCTGACAATGTTTAGCTGCCAGGGTTGAGTAGGCAAATAGTTGGTTTCAATCAGGTTTGGAGTTTGCCAAATAAAAACAATGGAAGAAAAGATGGGCAAAAGTGTTGGAGGATATTTGGGGAAAAGTCGTGATGAAGACTATATGATAAGTGTTAAGTCACTGTCACTTCCTTCCACTATTATTAAAGATAGAAAGTAGTTTAAAAGCATCATTTGACCAACTCTTTAATTTTGTAACTGAAAAAGAAGATTTAGGCAAACAAACTATTTTTTTTAGGATCTCAGATCTAGTTAGTCAGTAACAGAGCAGAAACTGACACCCAGTTCTCATTTTCCAGGTCTTGCTCCTTCCATTATAGCATGCTCTTATACTTTTCACTCTTTTCATCTCTCTTCAGTGTCCTGTCCTTAATGTGTAATATGTAAGTACCAAAAGGAAAACTTACCTTCAATTTAGTAATTTACATGTCAGGAGCTTAATACTTTTCAAATAATTTTCAGATCCGCTGTCCTTTTTAATCTCCCGAACTATCTTGTGAGGTATTTGGGTGTGGGTTTTTGATTTGTCTCATTTGGTTTTTCAGATGAGAAAACTGAGAATGATGACTACTACACCACCACATTGTACTTGTATTTCAATTATAACTCTTTCTACTAGAGATTAAAAAAAGTTAATCTTATGCATATTCCGGTAAATGTGAATTTACAAAATGCTAATTATGTTATGAGCCAGTAGTTTTTGATAGGCAATTGGATAATAGGAACCATATGGAGATTGCCATATGAGCAACAAGTATAAGAAATTGAGGTAGATTTCCATGACAGAGATGTAACAAAAAAATCTGCTTTAGGAAAAATGGGTTTGAAGGGCAGGATGAAGCAAACTGTTTCAGAGCTATGGTGGATGTCTAGCAGAAGAGGTACCTTCTTAGAAGAAGAAGAGAGAGAAGGCATTCCAGGAAGAGGGAATAATGTGAGAAAAGGTCCAGTAACCTGAGGCCCATGCTGGCCATTAATTTCAGAAAGATTGAGCAAAATGAGTAGGGGGCTGAGGAAAGAAACGGAGGGGAAGTACACATATTTTTGGAGAAAGAAAAATGAGGAAAAGATTTAAAAATGGGTCCAAGGAAAGAAAGGAGCTATCAGAATTGTTACTAAAGAAGGCACCATGAGTATTAGAGTGGTGGGACAAGAATCCTGACAGCACTGAGGTGGGTTGGCGAAAAGTAAATATACAACAAATATTTCAAGAAGACTGTTGAAAGGGGAGAGTCAAAGATATGGTGATGGAAGGAGAACTGACTCTGGGTGGTGAACATACAATGTGGTATACAGATGATGTATTATAGAAATGTGCACTTGAAATCTATATACTTTTGCTAACCAATGTCACCCCAATAAATTTAATAAAAATATAAAACAAACAAACAGACAAAGTAGACTGTTGGTGAAGTAAAGCAGAGGGAGAGAGAGCCAAAATACTAGAGGTAGAAGAGAGGATTGAGAAAATATATTCTTGTCATTTGCTTTTTAGCAAAGGAGAAACTTGACCAGGATTCTAGGCAAAGAGTCTAAGTCCAAAGAGGAGGAAATATGAAAGACATGCAAACAGATGAGTGGTGGAACAAGGAAGGTCTCAGAGGAAGTTAGAGGGGAATGGGATGGGGAAATACATAAGTGGAGGCATTATCTTCAGGCAAAAAAGAAATATCATCCTTTAAAAAAAAGAGGGTAAAAATGGGTGTGGATAGTGATTATCAAGATAGTTACCTCATCTTTTTCCTTCCACTTGAGTTAGGAAACTTAAGCCATCCTTAGATGCCTAAGATGAGTCCATGGTAGAGATGTTCACTTTGCTTCCTCAGATCCTGTCTTCTTGTTCCATCTGTATATGTGAAGCCCAAAATACTCATCAGAGACCAAAGTGGATTGTTAACATGGGTAGCTGGTTTGCTGTATCACTACTGTGTTGTTTGACCAGGAGTAGATCCAGCAACAGCATGACAGGCACGCTATTATGTGTCCTTTAAAAAGATCTGACCAAAAAAAAGAAAAAGATCTGACGAGACAGGACTGTGAGAATCATAGCCTTCTAACTTTTCCTTCTATATCTTCACAATTATACTTTTCTCTCTAACTTCCGTGGAGCCCACCAGGCTTCCAAAAAGAAGAACTAAGAATATGTCAACTAAAGATAGTTTTAGTTTTCACGTGTTTGTGACCAAAGCATTTTTAGCTCCTGCAGCGACTTCTTTTGGGTTTAGAAAGAGCATAATGTTTGTCAGTGTTATCTATCTTTTAAATACTCCTACAGCCTTCTGCAAGCAGGGACTGATAGATACAAGAAAACCAATTATCTTTAAATTTGGCTCCCAGGGGAGCTTTGCTTTTTAATTGAGAGATCAATGCTGGACTCGCATGACTCCATTCAGTGAGTGCTGACTAATGGTGTGAAATTTGGATATTGGAGTGTTTGACATGTCACATGGGTCAGAGCCACAATCCATCTAGGCCAGCCTCCAGAGTCTGCTGAAAGCACCAAGCAGTAGCTTGGGGAGGGTACAATTTGAAACATACTGAAATTAGTGACAGAAACTCTTGAGTTCTAGATTTGGATCTCCCACTGCACATGCAGTCTGGTGTTTCACCTATCTTTACTGAAACCCAGTTTTTTCTACTTTGAATGGGGGCAATAATCCATGTCGTGCTAACCTCACAGGTTTGTGGGACTCAAATGACATGATGTGTAGGAAACCCTTTATCCACTAGAAATCTACGTGCTTCCTGCTAATATCATACTTGAGAAGCATGCTAAAGATGTTGCTGATCATAAAAGTTGAGGATAGTTTTTACATTCAAAGATAGCTGGACTCCAAAAACTGGAAGTAAAACTCTTACTTTTTTACATCATTAAATAAAGCCTGAAAACATCTAAATCCTCTTCCCCCAAAGTCTTCAGTCAACTTTACATGAATTCTACATTCTAATTAAAAGCACAACTACTACAATTTGATTTTAGTAAAAAAATTAAAAGTACTCTTACATAAGCTGTCAGAGGTAGTTTTTCAAACCAGTTACGGTGTCATTTTTTCATCCTTGGTGGACAAATCGTATCTGGCCTCCTGAGTACGTTTCTTCAATGCTGATTTGGTATGCTTTATCTACTTTCCAGGCTGTACAGAAAAGAGTCGGTTGAGGGTAGTAAAACTATTTGAACGGCACTTAGTGAGGACTCTCCCCCATTTATTTGCTAGCTGTGTGGACATCCTGTAATGTTATGTGAGCATAACATAAAACAAAGCACTTGCAGAGATCTGACCATCGCCTCTCTTATCCCAGGCCATCATCATTGTCACCATTTGGTTATGAAGTTCAGGACCCTCCTCTATGTCAGAGAGTACTCTAAATGCTAGGGACATAAAGGTGAAGAAAAGCTGGGAAGCTGAATCCGTAACTTAGGAGCTCAATGACTAGAGGAATTGACAGAGATGAAAACCAAACAACGGAATTACAGCTTGATAAATGCAACAATAGGACACAGTATAACATGTAGATGTAGCACAGAGAAAGCAGTTTGAGGGTCAGTTTTCAGGGGAAATAGTAACGGTGAAAGTTTGCAGGGGAAATAGTAACGGGCCTGCCATCTGCATTGGGATGTTTTTGGTTTATTTTTTCCGAAGCACGTTTCCATGCACTATTTCACTAATCTTCAAAATGCCTTGAGTTTTGAAGGATGAATAGAAGTCTTTCAAGACAATAAGGGGATGGAGAGAGTTTTAGTCAGAGGGACTAGCATGTGCCATAAGGAGAGGAGCTTGGAGAAATAGGCAGGCACAGAAGATGGAGGGCCCTGTATACCAACCTAAGGAGTGTGGATTTTATTCTGAGGTAAATGAGAAGCTATTAAAGAATTTTTAAATAGGGAAGTGTCTAGAGTCATGTTTGTGTCTCAGAAAACTATATACTTTGGGTAGCTATGCAAATGGTAAGTTAGAGCTAAAGGAAGAGACTAGAGGCAGGAAGTCCAATGAGGAGGCTGTTACTTCAACTCAAGAGAGAATGGTGGTCATTTGAAAAGGAGAGGAGGCAATGGCTTCAGGCAATAAAACATCATTCATTTTCACTAAGATCATATTCTCCCTTCATCAGCATTCAAATTTATCAAAAGTCATTTGTGGAAGAAAATTATTTTTCTGAGTATTCACAAACATGAATGAATCATAACCCTGAAGTTCACATGTGATTTGGTTATTTGATGTCAACTCACATTTCCCATAGAAACAACAGCAGTCCCAAATCTCTGGCCATCCAAGAGAAATCTATTTAAAATACAAACTACTTGAAAAGCTTTATTTTTTTATTTTATTTTTTTTTAATTAAATTTATTGGGGTGACAATTGTTAGTAAAATTACATAGATTTCAGGTGTACAATTCTGTATTACATCATCTATAAATCCCATTGTGTGTTCACCACCCAAAGTCAGTTCTCTTTCCATCACCATATATTCGATCCCCCTTACCCTCATCTCCCACCCCCCACCCCCCGCCCCCGTTACGGAAAAGCTTTATGTTTGCAGTAAAAACAGTTGTTCTTTAATAATATTTGTTGCATGAATAAGTGAATGAACCAATGAAGGAATAAATGTATGGTATAATTTGCTAACACAAGTAAGGGTCTGTACTAGGTTTGGTGGGAGATGCAATGATGTCACAGATATAGCTCTTGGCCTTGAGGAAAATGAAAAAGAATCTTTCAGCTGGACGCTCACCAAAGTGAAACCTGCTCCCTAATTGCCAGCTTGCTCTTCAGTCACTAAGGCTCAGCAGGAAATTTTATTAAAAGAAAATCCAATAAATGTTATGTAATCTTCAATACAAAAAGAATACTAACCTGAAGATCACACAATGTGTTGGGTCTGATTTTAAGTTCATGAATTAAAAAAAAACCACATAAGTTTAATGAGCAATACAGAATCTGCACATGGTAAATAATTAAAACCATACAACTAATTCACTGTCCAACTCCAGACTACTAGTCCCTCTCCCCAGAAACAACTACTATAAACTGTTTTTGTGGGTGCTTCAAGAAATTTTCTCTGCTTATACCAGCATTTATCTACATTTAGATTTTTCATATTTATGCAAAAGTGATTGTGCAGCACATAATAATTTTACAGAGCATTTTAATTTAATATATCTTGGAGATCTTTCTGTATCTGCATACATAGCTCAATCTCATTCATTTTTAACATTTGCATAGTGCTCTGGCATACTACAAAGCTGGTTTTCTAAGAAATAAAATATTATAGGTACAGTGAAAATACCTTGTGTCCCACCCCCATTTTTCTTGAGCCCCAGAGGCATCCACTATCCTAAAGTTGATGTGTGTCCTCCATGTTCATGCTTTTATCCTTCTATCACAGATGAATGTATCCATAAACAATCTGTGGTAACATTTTTTATGTTTTGAATTTTACACAAATACCATCAGAACTTTTTGTAACTTGCTTTTCCCCCTCAGTTCATATTTGTTTTTTCCAGATCTATCCTTGTTGATACATGTAGTTCTCATTCACTCATTGTTGATTTACCTCCTCATTATACTGAATACTGTGGGTCTGTTTGTTTGCTTCTCCTTATAGCTTACTTGCTAACAGTAAGGGTCCAACTGCAACTGAAATTATTTTTCTTAGATACTTGCTTTGAGGTTGCACTGAATGGATTAATAAAAAGTTGGTGATTCTTAAAAATTGAAAACCTGGCATTTTTTTTTTTTTGGTATAGAAAATGATGGATATTTATGTTAATAAATTGTAGTCATCACACACAACGTTGCAATGAATAGACCTGGATTTGTTTATTGTATTTCTTTAAGACACATAGGAGTTGAATTCCTAGCTTGGAGTGTATTCACACTTTCATATTTACTAGGTACTACCACATTGCTCTCTAAAGTGGACGTAAAAATAAACATTCCCATAGGCAGTGTATAACAGTATCCATTTCCTCACATTCTTGCTGGCATTTGGTCTTAGCAGATGTTTTTATCTGTGACAATCTGATAGCTAGGTAATAGTAGCTCCGTGGTAATTTAATTTGCATTTCCCTAATTATTAGTGAGGATAAAAGCATGTTTTCGTCTATTTACTGACCAATCAAATGTTTTCTTCTATGTATTTTCCAATAATATTTTGACCATTGTTAATTTGTTTTTTTTCTTACTACACGTAATCTTTATGTAGGCTGCATCTGTTATATATTTGTTGCAAACGCCTTCTCCAAGTCTGTCACTTGTCTATTAACTTTATTTATTAAAATATAACATACAAGGACAGAGGCTTTTTCCTCAATGTAGTCAAATTTATCAGTCATTTACAATTTGTTCTTTTCATGTCATAGTCAAGAAATCCTTTCCTACCCAGTTATCATAAATATACTTTTAAAAAAATTTTTGTTAAATTTATTGGGGTGACATTGATTAGTAAAAATATATAGGTTTCAAGTGTACAATACTATAATATATCATCCATGTATTGCATTGTGTGTTTAACACCAAGAGTCGGTTCTCCTTCCATCACCATGTATTTGATCCCCTTTTTCCTCTTCTACCGTGTTTCCCCCAAAATAAGACCCAGCCAGACAACCAGCTCTAATGAGTCCTTTGGAGCAAAAATTAATATAAGACCCTGTCATATTTTACTATAATATAAGACTGGGAATATAATATAATATAATATAATATAATATAATATAATATAATACCCAGTCTATAATATAATATAATATAATATAATATAATATAATATAATATAATACCGGGTCTTATATTAATTTTTGTTCCAAAAGATGCATTAGAGCTGATTGTCCAGCTAGGTCTTATTTTCGGGGAAACACAGTACCACTCCCCCTCTCCCTTAATCTCTGGTGACCACCAAAATATTGTCTGTGTCTATGAGTTTTGGTTTGTTTGTTTGTCTTATTCATTTGTTGCTTTCACTTTTATATTCCAACAGGAGTTAAATCATATGCTTTTCAACTTTTTCAGTCTGACTTACCTTGCTTAGCATGATAATCTCAAGATCCATCCATGTTGTCACAAATATATATGTACCACATCTTTATCCAATCATCTATCGAAGGACACACTGGTTTCCATGTCTTACCCACCATGAATAATGCTGCAATCAACACAGGGATACACATATCTTTGTGGATAAATGTTTTCAGATTTTTTGGAGGGACACCCGGAAGAAGGATCCCTGGGTTGTATGAGAATTCTGTTCTTAATTTTTTGACGAAACTCCATACTGTTTTCCATAGTAGTTATACCAATTTACATTCCCACCAGCAGTGTATGAGGGTTCCTTTTTCTTCCACAGCTACTCCAACTTGTTATTACTTTTCTTGTTGATTATACCAATTCTACCGGAGTGAGGTGATATCTCATTGTGGTTTTTATTTCCATTTCTCATATAATTAGTTTGTTGAGTATTTTTTCATATGTCTATTGGCCATTTATATGTCCTCTTTGCAGAAATGTCTATTCAAGTCCTTTTCCCATTTATTAATTGGATTGTTTGTTTGTTTCTTTGTTTTTGTTGAGTTGTATGAGTTTCTTACATATTTTGGATATTGCCCCTTATCGGAGGCATTGTTTGCAAAAATATTCCATTCGGTTGGTTGCCTCTATATTTTGACGGTGGTTTCTTTTCATGTGCAGATGCTATTTAGGTTGATGTAGTCCTATTCATTTATTTTAGAACTACTGCCTTTGCCTATGAACTGAAATTCATAAAATGCTCTTTCAACACAATGTGTATAAGTTTGGTACCTATGTTTTCTTCTATGCAATTTATTATTTCAGGTCTTATGCTTATGTCTTTGATCCATTTTGAATTAATTTTGGTACATTGTCACAGATAGCAGTCCAGTTTCATTCTTTTGCACATCACAAGGCTTTCCAATTCTCCCAGCACCATTTATTGAAGAGGCTCTTTTCTCCATTGTATGTTTTTTACATTTTTGTCAAAAATTATCTGTCCATATTTCTGTGGGTTTATTTCTGGGTTCTCAATTCTATTCCATTGGTATGTGTCTGTTTTTCTGCCAATACCATACTGTTTTGATAGATAAAAATCAGAGCAGAACTAAATGAAATAGAGAAAAGAAAAGACAATACAAAAAATTAATACAAGAAAGAGCTGGTTTTTTGAAAAGATTAATAAAATTGACAAACTCTTGGCTACACTCACTATGATAAAAAGATAAAAGACAAAAACAGAATCAGAAATGAAAGGGGAAGTTATCATGGATGCCACAGAAATACAAAGGATCATCCAAGAATACTATGAAGGGCTATATGCCAACAAATTCAAAAACCTAGAAGCAATGGCCAACTTCTTAAAAACATACAGACTTCCTAGGCTGAATCACGAAGAACTGGAAAATCTAAATAGCACAATCACCAGTAAGGAAATTGAATCAGTCATCTGAAACCTTCCCAAAAGAAAAAGTCCAGGAGCAGATGGCTTCACTAGTGAATTCTACCAAACATTCAAAGAGAATCTAATACCTGATCTACTTAAACTCTTCCAAAAACCTGAAGAAGAAAAACACTCCCTAACTTATCTTATGAGGCCAACAATACCGTTGTGACAAAACCTGATAAGGATAACACATAAAAAACAAAAATTATAGACCAATATCTTTGATAAATACAAATGTGAAAATCCTAAATATAATTCTAGAAAATCAAATGCAACAATGCATTTAAAAGATTATACAATCAAAATGGTGGCGTGAGGTGAGCCTCTGTAAATCTCCCCTGGAATTTACAAAAAATGGAACAACTATAATGTCACAAAGGACTCCCTGCACAGCAGAGAGGCAAGATGAAGAGGCCCACTGCTGAATTCATCTAGTGTGGGTGAATCGCGCGAGCAGAGGAAAAGAGAAGGGAGAAGTGCGGAGACGGAACCGCGCGGGCACAGGACGCAGATATAGCTCAGTGCTCCAAGCTCGCTGCATCCCGGAAGTACTGCAGCTGCAGGAGAGGGAAGAACTCGGACTGTTAGGGCTCTGCTTATGGCCCACAGGGCTGAGGGGACAGCATATAACATGGCTGAACCCAATGCTCACAGCAGAGACCTCGGAGAAAAGACTGAGGGAAGAAGGCTGAAAACAGTGGTTTAAGCCCTCACTGCTGAGCAGAGAAGGGAAGCCTTAGGCACTGAGAATAGCCACCCCAGTCCCTACCCTCCCAGAGCTCGCCCCGCCCCCACTGGCCCAATGCTAGAAGCGGAAGAGTAGCAGTGTCAGATCAAAAGAACAGAATATTTGCTGTTCTGAGAACTGTGGACAGCAGACATAGATTCACAGCCCAACTACATCCAGCAAAGCAGAGGGAGCTGTGGAGGTAGGACCGGCTGTGGTGGTGGTTGCCGCCATTGCTCTGGGCCACCTCTCAAAACTCACCCCACCCCTGGCGCCCGCTATCTGGGCGGATCCCTGCCAGAGAAAACAGAACTGTCAAAACACAGGGGCTCAGAATCTGGTGCAAGAAGAGCTTTGGAACTTCAAAAGTTCTCCGCATACGCACACAGACACTACGACCTGTGACTCAGGCGAACTATTAACAGAGCAGAAGCCATCTCCCAGGGAATCCCCCCATTGTATGAGAAACTGGAATAGTGCAGAGAAAACATAACACTACCGTGTCAGAGAGAAAAAACAGGCTGCAGTCGGAGAGAAAATAAAACATACTACCAACAAGAACTGGAAAAAAAAAAGAAAGAACTCTTCCTATCAACCATTGCAGAAGCCCCTCCTGTAGATGTCTAGGAAGGGAAATAATAAATTGGTAATTGCCATAAATAACCAAGGCAACAAGACAGCTCAGAAAGAAAATGAAAAGTCTCCAGAAAAGGAACTTAAAGATACGGAAAACATTTAGAGATAAAGACACGTGTGCTCCAATGTTCATTGCAGCTTTGTTTACGGTGGCCAAGACATGGAAACAACCAAAATGTCCTTCGATAGATGAATGGATAAAGAAGTTGTGGTATATATACACAATGGAATACTATTCGGCAGTAAGAAAAGATGATATAGGAACATTTGTGACAACATGGATGGATCTTGAGAGAGTAATGCTGAGCGAAACAAGTCAGACAGAAAAAGCAGAGAACCATGTGATTTCACTGATATGTGGTATATAAACCAAAAACAACGAAAGAACAAGACAAACAAATGAGAAACAGAAACTCATAGACACAGACAATAGTTTAGTGGTTGCCAGAGGGTAAGGGGCGGGGTGGGGGTGGGAGATGAGGGTAAGGGGGATCGAATATATGGTGATGGAAGGAGAACTGACTCTGGGTGATGAACACACAATGGGATTTATAGATGATGTAATACAGAATTGTACACCTGAAATCTATGTAATTTTACTAACAATTGTCACCCCAATAAATTTAATAAAAAAAAAAGATACGGAAATATGTGACTTAAATAACAGAGAATTCAACATTGCAGTTCTGAAAAAACTCAACGAAATGCAAGAAAACACAGAAAGGCAGTTCAACGAACTCAGAAACACAATCAATGAAAAACAGGAGGATTTTACGAAAGAGATTGAAGTTTTAAAAAGAACCAAATAGAATTTCTGGAGATTAACAACTCAATAGAAGAAATTAAGAATGAAATAGCCAGCTTAGGTAGTAGAGTTGACCAGATGGAGGAAAGAATCAGTGACATCGAAGATAGAAACCTGGAAATGACACGGATGGAAGAAGAAAGAGACTTGAGACTTAAAAGAAATGAAAGAACTCTACAAGAACTTTCTGACTCCATCAGAAAGAGCAATATAAGAATAATGGGCATACCAGAAGGAGAAGAAAGAGAGAAGGGAACAGAGAATATATTCAAACAAATTGTCGATGAGAACTTCCCAAACTTGTGGACAGAACTGGACCCTCGAATCCAAGAAGCAAATAGAACACCTAATTACCTCAATCCCAACAGGCCTTCTCCAAGGCACATTGTATTGAAGCTGTCTAAAATCAACGACAAAGAAAGAATCCTCAAGGCAACCAAGGAAAAGAAGACGATAACCTACAAAAGAAAGCACATCAGATTATCATCAGATTTTTCAGCAGAAACTCTACAACCCAGGAGGGAGTAGAATCAATTATTCAAACTATTGAAAGAGAGAAATCATGAGCCAAGAATAATATATCGAGCAAAGATATCCTTTAGATACATAGGAGGAATAAAAAACTTTCCAGACATAGAGAAGCTGAGGGAATTTTCTAATACAGAACCTGCACTACAAGAAATACTAAAGGAAGCTATTAGACCACCATCAACAGGGACAATATGTGGCAACCAAAACATAAAAAGGGTGAGAGTGAAGGCCTGACCAAGAACATGGGAATGGAGAAAATAAGCGTGCAGAAAATGGAATACTCTAACTATCAAACTTTCTTTTACATAAACTTAAGGGTAACCACTCAAAAAAAATGCAGAACTGAAATATGTACTGTAATAAACTAAAAAACAGAGGGAAACATCATAGAATACCACCACACAGAAATAATAGACAATAACAAAAAGGCAAAGAAACAATGGAGACACAGCCTTACCAGAAAACTAAAGATAGAATGACAGGAAATCCTCACTTATCAATAATCACCTAAAATGTAAATGGACTGAACTCACCAATAAAAAGGCACAGAGTAGCAGATTGGATCAAAAAACTAAACCCAACCATATGCTGTCTCCAAGAGACACATATCAGTTATAAGGACAAGCATAGACTCAAAGTGAAAGGGTGAAAATTGACACTCCATGCAAATGGTATCCAGAGAAAATCAGGTGTAGCCATAATGATATCAGATGAAACAGACTTCAGGGTGAAAAAGATAACAAGAGACAAAGATGGACATTTCATAATGGTAAAGGGGACTATACAACAAGAAGACATAACAGTCATCAATATTAATGGCCCCAATCAGGGAGCACCAAAATATACCAAGCAACTACTAACAGAACTAAAGGGAGAAATTGACAAAACACAATTATACTAGGGGACTTAAATACATCATTGACAGCTATGGATAGATCATCAAAACAGAAAATAAATCACGAAATAGCAGCCCTAAATGACACATTAGATGAAATGGACAAAATTGACATATTTAGAGCACTTCATCCTAAAATATCAGACGACATATTTTTTCTACTGTACATGGAGCATTCTCAAGGATAGACCATATATTGGGATATAAAATGAGCCTCAGCAAATTTAAGAATATTAAAATCATACCAAGCATATTTTCTGACCACAAGGCTTTGAAATTGGATATCAACTGCAAAAAGAAATCAGGAAAAAACAGAAATATATGGAGATTAAACAAAATACTTTTAAAGAATGACTAAGCCAAATAAGAAATTAGAGGAGAGATCAAAAGATACATAGAAACAAATGACAATGAAAATACATCTTACCAAAATTTTTGGGATGCTGCAAAAGCAGTTTTAAGAGGGAGATTTATATCATTACAGGCCTATCTCAATAAATAAGAAAAATCACATATATATAACCTCACGTTACACCTTAAAGAACTAGAAAAAGAAGAACAAATGAAACCCAAGGTTAGCAGAAGAAAGGAAATAAATAAAATCAGAGCGGAACTAAATGAAATAGAGAACAAAAAGACAATAAAAAAATTAATGTGACAAAGAGCTGTTTCTTTGAAAAGATTAACAAAATTGAGTCTAACCCTTGGCTACTCTCACTAAGATAAAAGAGAGAAAACACTAATTAACAAAATCAGAAATGAAAAAGGGGAAGTTATCACGGACACCACAGAAATACAAAGGATCATCCAAGAATATTATGAAGGACTATACGCCACAAAATACAATAACCAAGAAGAAATGGACAAGTTCTTAGAAACATATAGCCTTCCTAGGCTGAACCATGAAGAACTGGAAAATCTAAACAGACCGATCACCACTAACAAAATTGAATAAGTAATCCAAAACCTTCCAAAAAGCAAAAGTCCTGGACCAGATGGCTTCACTAGTGAATTCTACCAAACCTTCAAAGAGGATCTAATACCAATCCTGCTCAAACTCTTCCAAAAAATTGAAGAAGAGACAGTACTCCCTAACTCATTTTATGAGGCCAACATTACCCTGATACCAAAACCTGGTAAGGACAACACAAAAAAAGAAAACTACAGACCAATATCTCTGATGAATACAGATGCAAAAATCCTAAACAAAATTCTAGCAAATCGAATACAACAATGCATTAAAAAGATTATTCATCACGACCAAGTGGGGTTCATCCCCGGGGCACAAGGATGGTTCAACATCTGCAAATCCATCAATGTGATACATCACATAAACAAAATAAAGGACAAAAATCATATGATTATATCAATTGATGCAGAAAAGCATTTGACAAGATACAACATCCATTTATGATTAAAACACTTAATAACATAGGTATAGAAGGAAAATACCTTAACATAATAAAGGCCATATATGACAAGCCCTCTGCTAATCTCATAATTAATGGTGAAAAACTGAAGCCCTTTGCTCTAAGTTCAGGAACACGACAGGGCTGTCCCCTATCACCTCTGCTTTTCAACATAGTGTTGGAATTCCTTGCCAGAGCAATCAGGCAAGAGAAAGAAATAAAAGGCGTCCAAATTGGGAATGAAGACGTTAAATTGTCACTCTTTGCAGAAGACATGATGCTATATATAGAAAACCCTAAAGACTCCACCAAAAAGCTAGTAGAAACAATCGACGAATACAGTAAAGTTGCTGGCTACAAAATCAACGTACAAAAGTCCATTGCCTTCCTATATATTAACAATGAAATCTGAGGAAAAGAAATACAAAAAACAATTCCTTTTGCAATTGCAGCAAAAAGAATAAAATACCTAGGAACAAACTTAACCAAGAATGTGAAAGACCTATATGCTGAAAACTATAAGACATTTTTGAAAGAAATTGAAGAAGACACCAAGAAATGGAAAGACATTCCGTGCTCATGGATTGGAAGAATCAACATAGTTAAAATGGCCATATTACCCAAAGCAATATACAGATTCAATGCACTCCCCATCAAAATCCCAATGGCACTTTTTAAAGAAATAGAACAAAAATCAACAGATTTGTTTGGAACTACAAAAGACCCCGAATAGCCAAAGCAATCTTAAGAAAAAAGAACAATACTGGAGGTATCACACTTCCTGACTTTAGCTTGTACTACAGGGCTACAATAATCAAAACAGCATGGTATTGGCAGAAAAACAGACACATAGACCAATGGAATAGAATTGAGAACCCAGAAATAAAACCACATAAATATGGACAGATAATTTTTGACGAAGAAGCTAAAAACATGCAATGGAGAAAAGACAGCCTCTTCAATAAATGGTGCTGGGAGAATTGGATAGCCACGTGCAAAAGAATGAAACTGGACTGCTATCTGTCACCATGTACCAAAATTAATTCAAAATGGATCAAAGACTTAAGCATAAGACCTGACACAATAAACTGCATAGAAGAAAACATAGGTACTAAACTTATGGACCTTGGGTTCAAAGAGCATTTTATGAATTTGACTCCAAAGGCAATGGAAGTAAAAGCTAAAATAAATGAATGGGACTATATGAAACTTAAAAGCTTCTGCACAGCAAAAGAAACCATCGACAAAATAAAGAGGCAACCAACTGAATGGGAGAAGATTTTTGCAAACAGTGCCTCCGAAAAGGGGCTAATATCAAAAATATACAAGGAACCCATGCAACTCAACAACAAAAAAACAAATAACCCAATTGAAAAATGGGCAGATGACCTGAAGAGACATTTCTCCAAAGAGGACATACAAATGGCAAATAGACATATGATAAAATGCTCAACATCACTAATCACCAGAAAAATGCAAATAAAACCCACAATGAGATATCACCTCACCCCAGTCAGAATGGCTATCACCAACAAGACAAATAGTAACAAATGTTGGAGACGCTGTGGAGAAAAAGGAACCCTTATACACTGTTGGTGGGAATGCAGACTGGTGCAGCCACTATGGAAGACAGTGTGGAGGTTCCTCAAAAAACTATGAATAGAATTACCATATGACCCAGCAATCCCCCTCCTGGGTATCTACCCAAAAAAATCTGAAAACATTTATCCATAAAGACACATGTGCTCCAATGTTCATTGCAGCTTTGTTTACAGTGGCCAAGATATGGAAACAACCAAAATGTCCTTCAATAGATGAATGGATAAAGAAGTTGTGGTATATATACAGAATGGAATACTATTCGGCAGTAAGAAAAGAGAAATAGGACCATTTGTGACAACATAGAAGGATCTTGAGAGTATAATGCTAAGCGAAATAAGTCAGACAGAAAAAGTATATGATTTCAGTGATATGTGGTATTAAACCAAAAACAACAAAAGAACAAGACAAACAAATAAGAACAAAAACTCATAGACACAGACAATATTTTAATGGTTACCAGAGGGTAAGGGGGGTGGGGGGTGGGAGATGAAGGTAAGGGGGATCAAATACATGGTGATGGAAGGAGAACTGACTCTGGGTGGTAAACACACAATGGGATTTATAGATGATGTAATACAGAATTGTACACCTGAAATCTATGTAATTTTACTAACAATTGCCACCCCAATAAACTTTGAAAAAAAGAAGAAGATTATACGTCATGACCAAGTAGGGTTCATCCCAGGGGCACAAGAAGTGTTCAACATATGCAAATCCATCAATGTGATACACCACATAAACAAAATAAAGGACAAAATCACATGATTGTATCAATTGATGCAGAAAAAGTCTTTAACAAGATACAACATCAGTTTATGATTAAAACACTTAATATAATAGGTGTAGAAGGAAAATTCCTTAACGTAATAAAGGCCGTATATGACAAACCCTCAGCTAATATCATAATTAACAGTGAAAAACTGAAGCTCTTTGCTCTACGTTCAGGAACATGACAGGGCTGTCCCCTATCACCTCTCCTTTTCAACATAGTATTGGAAGTACTAGCCAGAGCAATCAGGCAAGAGAAATAAATAAAAGGCGTCCAAATTGGGAATAAAGAAGTTAAATTGTCACTTTTTTCAGAAGACATGATGCTTTATATAGAAAACCCTAAAGAATCCACCAAAATACTATTACAAGCATTAAACAAATATAATAAAATTGCCGGCTACAAAATCAATGTATAAAAGTCCATTGCATTCCTATATACTAACAATGAAATCTCAGAAAAAGAAATAAAAAAACAAACAATTCCATTTGTAATTGCAACAAAAAGAATAAAATACCTAGGAATAAACTTAACCAAGGATGTGAAAGACCTATATGCTGAAAACTATAAGACATATTTAAAAGAAATTGAAGAAGACACAAAGAAATGGAAAGACATTCCATGTTCATGGATTGGAAGAATCTACATAGTTAAAAAGGCCATATTACGCAAAGCAATATACAGATTTAATGCAATCCCCAACAAAATCTCAATGGCAGTTTTTAAAGAAATAGAACAAAAAATCATCAGATTTTTATGGAACCACGAAAGACCTCAAATAGTCAAAGCAATCCTAAGAAAAGTACACCTGAAATCTATGTAATTTTACTAACAATTGTCACCCCAATAAATTTAATAAAATAAAATTTAAAAAAAAAAGATTTTTTAAAAAAAAAGAAAAAAGAACAATGCTGGAGGTATCACATTCCCTGACTTCATCTTGTATTACAGGGCAACAATAATCAAAACAGTATGGTTTTTTTCTGTAATCAGCTTAAGTAGTTACTGGTATTAATGGATTTCTTAAAGTTATTCTACCTTTGAATTCCTGTAATCAATCCCATTTGAACATATTACATTATTTTACGTATGTTTGTTGAGTTCATTTGTTTAAGATTTTAATTATGACTTTTATAAAAAATGAGATTGTTGTATACTTTTAGTCTTTCTAACAAGCTTGTCAGGTTTTGGTATCAAAGTTTTACTAAGCTCATAAAACGGATCAGGCAACTTTCCCCCTTTTTCTGTTGTCTGGAGTATTTCATATAACATAGAGATTGTCTGTTCTGTGATAGTCTGATAAAACTTGCCTGTGAAAGAATATAGAATCAGTGCCTTTGGTGGCAGAGGGGTTGGCTACTGACTGAATTTCTTCAGTGTCTAATGGCTTATTCATGTTTTCAATTTCTTCTTCAAAAAATTCTGTTGATTTGCATTTTTCTACAGAATTGTCTATGTCATCAATGTTCTCATATTTATTGGCGTAAAATATTTCATAGCATACATTAATTATTTTAAAAATCTGAAGCATTTATTTGGTAATGTTTCCCCATTTCATTGCTAACAATTGTTGTTTGGTCTTGACTCTTTTGTCCTTATCAATCTTATCAGGTGTTGCCTATTTTACTAAGCTTTAGAAAATTAGGTTTTGGCTATATTAAGCATTTTTTAAATTTTGTTTCATATTTCATTAATTTGTTTTGATATTTATTTCCATTATTTTACTTTGTTCCTGTTAGTTTCATGGTTTTTTCACCTTCTTGTGTTGAATGCTTAACACATTAATAATCAATTATTTTGTTACATATTGCATTCATTTTCATATAAGTATCACATCAATTATATGTTACAATTTGATAAATGTCATTCAGTAATCATTGTTTGTAATTTTCATTTTTTTCTTTATTCTATTTAGAAGGGGTTTTTGTCTAAATGTGTGGAGGTTCTTTGGATATTATTTCTCAACTTCTATTTCATTGCATTTTGATGAGAATGTTATTAATATGATATTGCGTATTTGGAACTTACTGAGACTTCCTTTGATACTTGACTTGTGTTCTAGTTTTATAAATGTTTCAAATATGAAAAGAATGTATATCCTAGGTAAATCCAAGTAAATCCAAAAGTAAATCCAAGCCCTGCCCTCTCAAGATTCTCTCAAGCTGGCTTAGTGTTGAAGGCACATCAACCAGAATGGAGCCCAAACAAGGAATACTAAATCAAGTTGATTAGGTCATATCATATAGGTGGGGCCAATGACAATTAGGAGTAACTCCATTCACCAAGAAAAACAGTTGCTTCTAGAATGAACATGTCTTGTGAGCTTTCCTCAAGTCACCTATGGGAGAATGGCTTCAGGGTGGAATGAGCAATAATAGAACAGGTAGAAACAAACCTTAGAATCCTTGCATCAGCTAAGCAGGGCACTAGGGCATTGGAGCTTCATGAAGATGTTGAAGGAATACTTGTATTCATAAAATCTTGGAAGATTCCAGACACTACCAAGGCCCATCTTCTTAAAATATGTTTCTAGAGAATTTTAGCAGTTTTCCTATGAGAAATTGTATTTTCTGAGGTATCTGAGGAAGAGGCTAAAGTGATTGTTGGGAAAGCTCTCCTTCTCCTATGAAACTCTAGTTTCAGGAGAAAGCCCTAAGAAATGACCAAAGGATGTGTGGTAACCATCCACTTTCATGTGTACACTTCCTGAATGAATGGGATGGCAAGACTTTTCAGGATATTTTCTTCTTCCCTCCCTTCTTTTTTTTTTCCTTCCCTCTTTCCTTTCCTTTCTTCCTTTCTTCCTTCCTTCCTTCCTTCCTTCCTTCCTTCCTTCCTTCCTTCCTCCCTCCTTCCCTCCCTCCCTCCCTCCCTTCCTCCCTCCCTCCCACCCTTCCTCCCTCCCTCTCTCCCTTCTTCCCTTCCTCCTTCCCTCCCTTTCTTCTTTCCTTCTTTCAACTTTCTTTCCTTTGTGCCTCAGATATAAGTGAGAGCTCAATCTAAACAAAACCTGTTGCTACTGATTCAGTCTGCTGTGTTGATCTCCCAGTGCCTTAATGCCACAGTGTATAGCACAAATCTAACGGATGGTTGCCAGAGGGGAGTTTGGAGGTGGGTGAAAAAATGTGAAAGGATTAAGAAATACAAATTTGTAGTTACAGAGTAGTCACAGGGATTTAAAGTACAGCATAGGGAATATAGTCAATAATATTGTAATAACTATGTATAGTGCCAGGTGGGTACTAGACTAATCGGGGGATCATTACATAAATTAAACAAATGTCTAACCATTATGCTGTACACCTGAAACTAACATAAAATAACATTGAATGTCAAGTGTAACTGAAAAAATAAATACTTTAAATAAAAATAAACAAAAGTGGAATGATCACTCCAATGCATACTTGTAAAGTAGTTAAACATGCAGGTTGTGGATTCAGACAGACTTGAGTTCAAAATTCTGACTCTACACCACGCTTGCTGTGTATGTGTGTCTGAGAAAGTCACAACTTCCTTGATACTCCTTTTCCTCATGTGTAAAGTCAGGATAAAATCAGGTTGCTTAACTCATAGAATATAAAACACCAAGAGTGAGCCCTAATATAAACTATGGACCTTGGGTGATTATGATATGTCAACGTAGGTTTATCAAGTGTAATGAATGTACAACTCTGGTGAGGGATGTTGATAACAGAGGAGGCTTTGAATATGTAGGGGCAGAGGATATATAGGAACTCTGTATCTTCTCCTCAATTTTGCTGTAAACTGAAAACTGCTCTAAAACAATGACTTTTTTAAAAAAAAAAAAAAAATCAGGTCATTGTGATGATTAAATAAGATAATCCGACGATCCATCATAGTGCCTGGCATTTAATAGGATCACAAATGCTAGCTACCTATTCTTTTCATAAATGCATATCTTGTTAACTCTGCCCTGTTTTGAGTTCCACAAAAACCCTCTTCAATTTGCATCAACTATGCACTATAGGAACATATTTGATCAACCAATGAGCACTTATTTTGCACAGCTTACTATTATTGGGACAGCCAAATATAGATATGACCTATTTCCTCAAGGAACTTTAATCTAGTTGGGAATACAACACACATACATCAAATCAATAGAAATCAATAGATTTGCAAATTCTGAGTTATAATGCTGAGTTAACGAAGAGGCATAGGAAAAGGTCAGACAGAAAGTAAATATTGGAGAGGATGTAGAATATTGAAAAAAAAAGGTGGATTAATAATACACTTCTAGCTTTTCAGAGGGTTCTGAAGTAGAGTTAAATATTCATGGTAGAGTCCAGAGATGTAGTGCATGCAAAGTCATTCTTCCAATAAACATATTATTAAATGCCAACTTGGTTCCAAGCACTGAGGTAATTACATAGCTTTGAGACAACTTGGTTTTCCCCTCCAAAGCATATAATATAGTAGAAGAGGCACAATATGGGTATAACAAAAGTGGAATGGAATAAGGCATTATACAAGTATAGGATGATTGTATGCTGCAATTATTGATCCTAAAGTTCCAAGGAAGAAGTGAACACTTTTGGTAGGCTCAGGAGGAGGGCCACGATTAGGATCAAGGGGAGGATCTTTCACAGATGAAAAGAGAGGGCATTGTGAATGAGGAAAACAGTAAGTGCAAAGGGGAGGATTTGATGTGTGGGGATGGGAAGAGGGGTTGTGAAAGATAAGGTTTGAGAGGTAAGATTCTGATTGTGGAGGCCTTATAAGTAAAGGGAGTTAGACTTTATTTTGAGGACAATGAAAAGCTATCGAAGGGTTTAAAGTAGAACAGTGATGTGGTCATACTTCTATTTAGAATAATCAGAAGGTAGCAGCGTGGAGGATAAATAAGTCAAGGCAAGCATGGAGGCCATGAGACTGGTTAGGAAGCTACTGTCATAGTCCAGGAAAATAATAAAATAAAGACAACCCTGCTCTAGAATGGAGAAATTCCCAATAAGGGAGGTATCAGGAAGCAAGATTCTCCTTCTCTAGGTCTGGCTGCCGTTAGAGTTGAAGTGAAATCAGTAGGTCACACTTGTTTAGACCTTGCTTAAACCTAACTTGGCAACAAGTTTTGAGTTGGGAAGTAAGTCTTTGATGGCCCCTTGTGACAAAGGCCTCAAATTTGTTGGTCATCTGGCCAATCTGAGGAGTGTGGGTTGTAGAAAAAGAACAGAATAAAGTTTTATGGAGGTCTTGGCTTCCATAAAACATGACTCTCACCACAACTCTAAGCAGCTACACATTCAAAGCCATCTTGCATCAAATTAAGGAAATCAGAAGTCTATTTAGAACTTTCCCACATATAATTGTAAGGGATTGTTTAGATGCTAGTAAGACCTACAAAAAACGTATACATATTGTACCTAACCATCTCCCCATTTTTAAAATGTCTTTTGTTTCTACCCAAACATCTCCCCATTTTGTCAAATATATTTTGCTATAAATTTGGCTTGTACCCTACTCCAGACAAACCAGCCTTCCATACATCTAGATTTTTATATCTCAGCCTTCAATTCCCAGTTCCCTTCATTCTCTTCACTACTCATCGATTCCTACCACTCCTCACTCTTTGTAGACTTTATTCAAACCACCCACCTCTTCCTATAGGCTCTCTTATAAACCAAATCCATCCTGCTTCCCTTGCCTTGAGTCTCAGCCTCACAGTTTATGTTCCTTGTTGCTTGTTGATAGGTATCCCAGTAATTCAGGAGGTAATATAGCAAAGTGGAAAGGACATAAGTTTTTTTGAAAAACAAACCTGGATTCAAAACCTGTATTCATCATTCATTCACTGTGTGACCTTGAGTGAGTTACTTAGCCCATTTTAACTACAGTATTCTCATCTATAAAATGGGAGCAACAATGGTGACTATGTCACAGAGTCCTCAGTAGGATTATAAGATAACTGATTTAGCACATAAAAAGAACTCAATAGATGACAATTTAAATAAAAAAAGTTATTGTTCAGTTGCCTTTGGGTGGGATTTTCTGTCTTCCCTAAATGAGTTGGAAGCTGCCAAAAGGTAGCGATCATAGCTTTCTTCCTTGTGGTCCCTTTCCACCCCGGGTATAGGGCTCTATATACAACAGGTATTCAATTAATTTAGTCACCTGATTAGGCATGATACAAAGCTACAGGTAGAGAATTTGCTATGGGAAAGAGAGTGGGTCTGACAGAGCCAATCTACTATAATTTTGAGAGACCAAACTTACCAGAAAGGGGGAAAAACAGAAACCCTGCATTATAAGTAAAAAGAGAGAGGGTGATATCTTGCCTTATGCTGAAGCACTGTAATGTAGTTGAAAGGGAGTTTCAGAGTCAGACAGTCCTGAATTGAAATCCAAGTACCACTGCATACAAGCTATATGACCTTGGGAAAATCACTCAACCTCTCAGGGCCTCAGTTTCCTCATCTACAAAATGAAAATAATACTTGATTTTCAAAGTATTGAAGAGGCTTTAAGGCATAATCTATTTAAAATTCCTAGAATAATGCCTGCAATATATTTAGTGTCTAAAAATTCTTCACTTTCCTCTTTCCATTCTCTATCCTTCCTTTACTGCATTGGACAGCATGGAAATCTGGGTGTGGGGAGGGAGAATTATGAGGCCTTCTGGACAACATTCTCAATATTTCCTTTATATCTGTGTTCCTCAGACTACAGATCGTGGGGTTGAGCATGGAGGTGATCGCTGTGTAGAATACAGAGACCAGCCTATCCCTGCCTGGTAAGTACTCAGAGAATGGGCATAAGTAAATTAACACTGGTTCCATAGTTCAGGCTGACAACAGCCAGGTGGGAAGCAAAACTGGAACCCAGGTGTCCTGTCTACAGTGTTTTCCACTTGGAGATGGTATCAGACTCTGACTCCTACTCTTTCAAAACATGGACTCCATGTCCTCATCAGAACATAGGAGGGTGCTTCACCCATAGTTCCCTGACAAATCACAGTGTTGAAATCTGCTCAGGGCCATTTCTATCCTTTCTCTTTAATCAGGTAGATTGCCAGTATCTGACTGTACTTTATTTTAATATTGTTTACCTGTTAGAATAGTGAAGGATAAACTATGGCATTGCACAGAGGATTTATATCATTGAATTTAGAATCAGAACACATAGGTTTGAGTTTTGATTCAGCTTATAGCCTTTAGTAAGTTCATTTCTGAGTCATAGGATCTTTATCTGTAAAATGGGAGTAATAGGACTTGTTCTTCTGATCTCTCAGGATTGCTACAAAAATCCAACGACAGTCTCTATGAAAATGCTTTGTAAAATGTAGATATGGTCAAGTCAGACCCCAGAGGAGAAAACTAGATTATCCTCTGGCATCCTGTAAGTAAATCTCTGATACCCTTCTGCACCTCTGAGGCTGTGGCTGCCTGCTTTTGGCTGGTGTACTATTAAAATTATTTTTATGGCCATCTTTGGCCATAAAAATAATTTTAATAGTATATGTATGTGTATATATATATATATATATATATATATATATATATATATATATATATATATATATATATATATATATATATATATGTATATATATTCCAGGGGATATCCCTTATCAATAAACAGTTCTGTATCTTGTGCCTCCTTTTGGCCTTTTGGCTACCTTCAATTACAATCATTGTTCAGTGAAATATACTGGAAGCATTTGAAATGCATCAAACATCAAAAAAAAATTAAGTTATCTCTAGTATACCATTCTTTTTAAGGCAGAAGTATTTTCCATAATAGGTACTACAGAGCATGGGCTGGTTAATCTTTAGTTAACCAGAACCACACCTCCCATAGATATTCCAGTTGACTGAGGTTTAGATCCATAAGGTCATGGTAGACTTGTTGCTAAATTTTTTAAATATTATCTTAAATATATTAATAGCTACCATTAATAACATATCTAATAAGTGCCACACATTATGTTGGGTGATTGGTATAAATATTTTATTTAATCTTAATAACGCTGAGAAGTAGCTACTGTTATCATGCCCATCTTACAAATCACACAACTGAGACTCAGAGCATTCCAATGCCTTGCTCAAGGTCACATAGCTGGATAAGTGGCAGAATTTGCATTCAAATGTAGGTTTATGTATTCTAATGCTACTGTGGTATCTGTACTGCCTCTTCTAAATATAGAGTCATAGAATTACAGGTTAAATTTTTTCAAGGGATTTATAAATCTATCCTTTCTTTGTTATCATCCTGATCTTGGAAATATTCAAGATAGTTCTTTTAATTTTACAGGTAATGAAACCAAGTTACAAAAAAATGTAGATACATTTTTCTTGAGCATGTGTGTATTCATTCATTCTACTAATATTCATTGGACACTTGGTGTGTTCCAGGAAATGTGATAGTCACTAGAGGTACTCTGATAGACTTTACAATCTAAAAGAAGATATGGATAGTAAACACACAGGCAAACAAATAAATAATTTTTTTTAATCATAAAGAAAATACAACAAGCTAGTGGAATAGAGAAAGCCCAGGGTTTGGAGGAGCAAAATTAGGTAGATTGGAGGGTAAAGCTTCATTGAGGAATTGGATGATATTAAAATCTGGAATCTAAATGGATAGGAGCTAACCATACAAAGATCCTGAATACGCATGACACTTAGTGACATAGTCAGGAAGAGAACCCAAGTTTCCTAAATTCTGCCAAAGGTTGCTGTCTCCAATTTGATATATGGTTCAAGTAGAAGCTGACTAGGGATGACTGAAGATGCAGGACATTCAAACTTATCTACAAGCATCCCTGTCCTATATCACCAACTTTTCTTCTTTGAATGTCTCTAGAAGGCACAAGTATTCACCAGCCACTATTCTGTTTCTGTACTCAACCCAAATGCTTCAGTCCAACATCAGTAGTTGGGCTTTTCTAGATGTCCCCTTGGCAGGCACAGAAAAGTTCATGTGCCCACAACAGTAAAGCCTCTGGAACTAAGCTCCAAGTTATAGTCCACATCCCACTTCACCTTTCAGGTTTACCTGTTTCCATGCAATTGGCAGAATCATTAACATAACAACATTTTTGCCTTCTTTACTTGACCCATAAGGTGCTGAAAAAAGTAAGCCCAGGGTCTGAGCAGCTGTCCAAGGTGGCTAGAGAAGTAAGCAGAGCCAACCCCAATGGAATGTTTTCACTGCCTCATACTGAGAGTTTGCAGTCACCACTAAGATGTTTTAGGAATGGCTGGAAGAATCAAATTGGCTATAAGATGTATTGTGTTGTAAACTTCTTATCTAAAATACATTCTTAGTCACCTGGCTTCTGGTCAAGATGGTAGAATAGGGAACCTTCCCCCATGACAACATAAAATTACAGCTAAACTACGGAATAGCCATCATTGAGAACCACCTGAAGTCTAGCTGAACAGAAGTCCTACAACTAAGGATATACAGAAGAAGCCACATCAAGACTGGTTGGAGCAGTGGAGACAGAAGAGGCTGGTACCACATCCATGTGTGGTGGTTCAAAATCAGGAAGGATATCTCACCTGTGGAAGTCCCTCCTGAGGAGTGAGGGGTCTAAGCCCCACAACAGGCTCTCTAGCCCAGGGTTCCAGAACCAGAAAGAGAAGTCCCCATAAATTCTGGCAGTGAAAAACAGTGGAGAATGTGGCTAAGTGAGAGACATCAGGTGGAGTTCCAGGGATTCCTCTTAAAGGTTCCACACATAGACCTACTCACTGATAGACTCACTTGCTCTGAGTTCCAGCACTGGGGTACCAGCTTGAAAGACTCCAGGGACATACAAGGAGGAACTGAATTGTCTGTCTCAGGGTGAGGGCTGGAGAGACAGATTTGTCCTGGACAGAAGTGCTGGCAAAGGTCATTATTCCTTTGTTGAGCCCTCCCCCCACCCAGCCTGCATACACAGGTGAGTGCCATATCTGGGCCTCCTTCAACCTAGTTAACACTGTTTAACCCCACCCTGGTGATTGCCTGATCACCCAACTTGAGGACCCACCCAAACTGCTTCGAGTGGCTTTCAATACAATCAGCCTGTCTGGGCTCATACTGAGAATATTCCTAATATCTCTCAAAGGTTCACAAACCCCAAACAAGCAACATCAGGCTGTGGCATGCCCTATACCTCTTGCTGTGTGCCCATAAGCCCAGAACTAGTGGCAGCATGCCTTGGTTCACAGCTTAGCATTCTGCATGCAACTCCAAGCCCAGCATAAGGGCAACCATCTCCAAATCACTTTGTAGCTCATATCAAGTGTCCCAGGGCAGGGCACAGGCAGCAGCTGGCCTTGGCCTGATACAGAGCCCTTCCCAAGGGCTCCCAGAAACAACACACCTAGTGGCTAGCTTCTGATTACACCAGAGCACCACCCCAAAACTTTCACAAATGACACATCCAAAGAGCAGACTTGATAGGCATCAGAGCCCTGCTAAAGCAAATCCTGCTCCACAAGATCAGCCCCTCCACTATGGTCATTGACAGACCTTGTAACCAATAGCCCTGAGGTTCAATCCCTCCCATCGATGTGCAAACAGCAATCAAGGCTTAATTAGAACAGGAGGGCACACAAAACCCACACAAGGGACACACATGGAGCATAGGCTCAGGTGATCAGGGAGACTGCACCACTGGCCCCACAAGACAGTTACTACATAAGGCCATGCTACAAAGACTGGGAGACATAGCAACTCTACCTAATACATGGAAACAGACACAGGGAGGCAGTCAAAATAGGGAGACAAATAAATATGTCACAAATAAAATAACAGAACAAAGCTCCAAAAAAAAAAAGAACTAAAATGGAGACAAGCAATCTACTAGAGGCAGAGGTCAAAACACTGGTTATAAGGAAGCTCAATGATCTCAGGGAGAACTACTTTAACAGAGAGATAGGAAATACAAAAGTGTAGATAGAAAACATAAAAAAGAACCAGTCAGAAATAAAGAACACAATAACTGAAATGAATACATTGGAGGGAATCAGCAGTAGATTACATGAAGCAGAAGACTGAATCAGAGACTTTGAAGTTAAGGTAGTAGAAAAAAACAAATCAGAACAGCAAAAGGAAAAAAAATAAAAACGAGGCTAGTTGAAGGGGCATCTGGGACAACAAGCACACCAACATTCCCATCATAGGGGTATCAAAAGGAGAAGAGAGAGAGCAAGGAATTGAAAACCTATTTGAATATATGGAAAACTTCCCTAACCTGGCAAAGGAAATAGGCATACAAGCCCAGGAACCGCAGAGTCCCAAACAAGATGAACCCAAAGAGGCCCACACCAAAACACACCATCATTAAAATGCCAAAGGTTAAAGACAAAGAGAGAGTCTTGAAAGCAGCAACAGAAAAGCAGTTAGTTACCCACAAGGGAGCTCCCATAAGACTGTCAGATGATTTCTCAACAGAAATTTTGCAGGCCAGAAGTGATTGGCAGGGAATATTCAAGGACCTACAACCAAGATTACTCTACCCAGCAAAGCTATCATTTAGAATCGAAGGACAGATAAAGAGCTTCCCAGCCAGGAAATAGCTAAGGAGTTCATCACCATCAAACAAGTATTACAAGAACTGTTAAAGGAAGTTATTTAAGAAGGAAAAGAAAGCAAAAGAGATCAAACATATGAATAATAAAATGGCAATAACAACATACCTATCAACAATTACTTTAAAGGTGGATTAAATGCTCCAATAAAAGGATATAGGATGGCTGAATGAATAAGAGAACAAAAACACTTACACATGCTGCCTAGAAGAGACTCCCTTCAGATCAAAAGTCACACAGACAGAAAATAAAAGGATGGAAAGAGATATTTCATGAAAATAGAAATGAAACAAAAGCTGAGGTAGCAATACTTATACCAAGCAAAATGAATTTTAAACAAAAGCTATAACAAGAGACAAAGAAGGACCCAGCAATTCTACTACTGGGTATTTATCTGAAGAAACACAAAACACTAATTTGAAGGGACATGTGCATCCATATGTTCATTGCAGCATTATTTACAATAGCCAAGATACAGAAGTAACTTAAGTGTCTTTCAATAGATGAATGAATAAAGAAGTGATATATACATAATATTATAATATATATATCTATATTATATATAATATATGTATATATACATATGTATGTATGTATGTGTGTGTGTATATATATATATATATATACATATATAGTAATATTCTGATATATGTATCAGAATATTACTCAGCCATAAAAGAGAATGAAATCTTGTCACTTACAACATTGATCAACCTAAAGAGTGTTATGCTGAGTAAAATAAGTCAGAGGAAGGCAAATAAACACCATATGATTTCAGTTATATGTGGAATCTAAAAGTAAAGGAACAAACAATACAGAAGCAAACTCATAGATGCCCAAAACATTTTGATGGTTGCCAGATGGGAGAGGAGTTGTGGGGATTAGTCAAAAAGGGGAAGGGATTAAAAAGTACAAATTGGTAGTTATAAAATAGGGGAATGTAAAGTATAGCATAGGGAATATAGTCGATAATATTGTATTATCCATATATGGTGTCAGATGGATACTAGATTCATTGGGGTGATCACTTCATAAATTAAGTAAATGTCTAATCAGTATGCCATGCACCTGAAACTAATATAATATTGTATATCAACTGTAATTCTAAAAATAAAAATTATTAAATGCAAAAAATACGTTCTTAGTCATTTTAAAAAGTTGTAGCCACAATTAAAATACCAACTGTTTTTGCAAACATAGGTATTCTAAGAATTATGGATAAATGGCCAGTACAGTAAAAATATATTTCTCATTTTATGATGTGTCATATCACCTTGTTTACTCAACTTTTTCTAAATATTTTTGCTTCAATTATAGTTGACTCAATTCTTTACTCTGATTATAAACTATAAATTACTTTTAAACATCCAAGAATTACTTAATTAGTTTTTCTGTAGTCAGTAAATACTCTGAGTGCCACTCAGTGTTCTAATAAAATATTCTCATACCTGAGATGTATGTGGTAGCCAGCTGCCTTGTGCCATACTTTCACATATTTTATCAAACCAGGTTTGAGTGGTGGAATACTTGTTTCTATGCATTTGTTTTTATTTTTTCTGTTCTATAAATGTTTATTAAACATCTATTACATGCTTGTCATTGTGCTAGGACCTAGGGATACAAAATCAATAGTAAATTAATAATATTCCCTACAACACTTAAATACCACTCTCCAATACATACACACATGTGAGTATGCTCACACACACACACACACACACACACACACACACACGAGTCTTTCATTTGGAAGGCAAAATGAGCCATAAAATCCTTTGGTACTGGTTCATTAACAGCTTTTATAGAAAATACCAAGTTATAATGCATTTTGAGGGATAAAGGTATTGATTTTAAATCAAGAAAACTGTTTTAAAAATAGACTTTATAGACAAGTAACTTGTAGACAGATTTATTTAATTCTCTGGATTGGCTACGCAGAATGTTATAGTCATTTAAAGTAGACAAATTCTTCTCTTTTTTTTCAAGTTAAATTGTGGTATATTAGGTGATATTTGAACCAGTTTATGAGCTTCTGCTATGGCATGATGGGCTGACTCAAAGAACGCTGTCCCCAAATTGAATTATTTTGGGGCATCACCACCACAACGGATAAAATGAGCCATTTTTTTCATTGTGACTGCAACCTTTGCTGAAATAGACGTTATGGGATAATAACTTAAAGGCTAACTCATTAATGCACAGGGATGAATGAGGTTATGTGCTAGCACACCAATTTGGTGTCCAGATGCTTTTATCTATGGATCCGTGTCTCTTTCCCAAGTTGTGCTATTTTAATAGGGATGTCTTTATCCATTGCCACTGCCTGTAGACATTTGAATAACATAGATGCAATACTTTCCCAGCACTCAGCCCTGTGTACTATCAATTTTTCAAACACCAAAGATCTCTCAGTGGCTAGAAGCAAAATTCTGATGGTTCCAAAAGTGCCTAATTTATAAGGATTCAAATGATGGCATCAGTTCAGTCAGTCCCTGATTTTTTTCCTCACAGATATTTATTAGTGAGCACTGTGCCATTCCTAACTATTTGATGGGGGCAATGGAGTAAATTTTCCTCCAAATTGTGAAGGCTGTTGATTTATGCCTAGCTGAGAGCATTTCCATCCTTGCAATACCAAAGCAGGTGACCTTCCTGACATTAATTTGTTTCTCCATCTGTACCAAGCATTTCAGGAGGACGTGAGGATCAGGCTTGAGGATACAGAAATGTTTTTCCCCTTTTTGTATCACTGTACTGATGGCTTGATGGAGGAGTAACCTATCCTGGCTGCACCGTGGGAATGTCTTTTCACCTGTCTGCAGTGAATTGAGGTAGGGGATACATCTTCATGGAGCCTGGAATATGGAGGGTTTTACTATCCTCCTTGAGATGAATGTTCTCCCTTAGTTATGATGTCATCCTGTTCATTTTTTGTTCAAAATGACATTTTATCTAACTTTTTCCTGGCTTATGAATGTGTATTGTACAGCTTAAAAGTTACAGTTTCATGACACATATTTTTAAGGAATTTATTAAGCCAATAAGTACAAGGAACTATACTAAACTCAACCACAAAATGTTATGCTGCTCTTATAACAACCCTATGAGGTAGGTACTATATTTATTTCTATTTTATAGATGAATAAAACGAAGCTCAGAGAAAGTTAATAATTTTCCCAGGATCACACAGCTCATGTGCAATTAGCCAGGAATGTTACCCAAGTCCATCTGACTCTACAGTCTAGCAATCTATACTCTTTCTGCCATGACACATTGAAATCATCTTTTAAAAAAAATGTTGCCAATCTTCTCAACCCTTTACTCTAAAAATATTGGTTCTCAAAACTAGTTTGACATTACAATCACCTGGGGCCTTAAAAATGTACCATATGCATTTCCCATGCTCATGTTCTGATCTAATTATTCTAGGGTGGGACGAGGGCATCCATATCTTTTAAAAGCTTTCCAGGTAACTCTAATGTATGGTCAGAGTTGAAAACTACAAATTTAGCTTTGTCTGAGTACCTTTATCTGTGTGCAATTAGCATACTTAACCTTTATTGCCTGATTCCTCACAGGGTCTGAGTAAGAATTTAGAGTTTTCATTCAATAAAATAATCAGGGGGAAGTCTTTGCACAATGGTTAGGGAATACTGCCTTTGGATCATCACAAGTGCCTCCTAATCTACAAGAGTGTTTGCCATTACCAAAATGATGAACTTCAATTTTGGACAAACCCAAGGAATCTTATGATGTAAAAGGTATTTCTGGAGTGATGGTAGATAGCATCTTCATCTCTTTCCCACAAGCACATCTGAACAGACACATCCTCAATCACAATGTTCAAAGCCATGAGTTACCTTCATTGAGGGGTGCTCTTTCTCTTTCTTTTATGCACAAACTTTTATTGAGCACAAGTATGTGACAGAAATTTTTGGTGGTTCTCAATTAGGGAGACACTTCCCTTACAAAGGGCACTTGGAATTTTTTGGAAGTTTTCATGATTGTGAACATAACTGTGAAGAAATACTGATATTAAATTGTAGGTGGCTTACTATGCTAAATGTTCTGTAATGCTCAAAAGAGTCTTGTGCAATTCTCATGACAAGAATCTTCTCACTCCAAATACCAATGGCATCTTTATTGCAAAATTATAATATATAACCCAGGTCTGCAATATGACTTCTTGCCCCTTCAAGACAGTGGCTATGAGTACCATAATCCTGTTCCCACTGAAGCTTTTTAAAGGACTTTTAAGTAGGTTAATCTGTCAATCAGCAATGATCAAGTCCTTAGTGTACATAGAAGTTTTAACAGGCATGATGCAAAAGGAAAATAAGAGTCTTTAACTTCAGAGAGCTCACATTCTAGTTGGAGAGGCAAAATATATACTTGTGAATAAGATTTTAAAACATTCTCCAAACAATTACCAACTAGTACATATATCAAACCAAAAGTAGGGTGGTATAATGAAGAGAATATAATATTGTGAGTCAGAAAGAACTTGGTTCAAATTCTGGCCTCAAATTTTTATTTTTGTGTGATCTTGGGCATGGTACTCAACATCTGAGTGTCAGTTTTTTAATGTGTAAAATGGGATATTTACCTTGAAGATTTTAAATAAATATTACAAATAATTGCCTATAGCAGCACCTGTAATGTAGAAAATACTCAGTAATTAGCATTTCCTATTGATTGTTGGAGAAAAGCATTTAGTTCTTCACCATGATGATGTTAATTGTAGATTTTTTCATAGATGCCTTTTATGAAGTTAAGGAAATTTATTTTTACTCCTAGTTTGCTGACTTTTTTTTTAATCTTGAATGAATGTTGTGTTTTATTAAATACTTTCGGCATCTATTGATGTAATCACATGGGGTTTTTTTTTTTCTTTACACTGTTGAAATGGTAGATTATATTGATTAATTTTATTGATTTTTGAATATTAAACTGGCCTTGCATTCCCAGGATGAACCCCAATGGGTTGTGATGTCTTACTCTCTTTAGGTATTGCTGGTTTCAATTTTGTAATATTTTGTTTGGGATTTTTGTTGTTATTGTTGTTATAGGAATTTCTAAAACTCTACATGCTAAAATTTATATGAAAGTACAAAGGAAATAAAATAGCTAAAACAATTTTGAGAAAAGGAACAAAGTTGGAGGACTCACATTACCAAGTTTTAATACTTACTATAAAACTATAGTTTGAATACAGTGTGCATTGTCAAAGTAATAGACACTAGGCTCAATGGACAATAATAGAGAGTTCAGAAATAGACCCACACAAATGTATTCATTTGATCTTTGACAAAGGTGTGAAAGCAATTCAGTAGTCTTTTCAACAAATAGAGCAAGTGGTCATCCATATACCAAAAAATAAAAATGAACCCTGACCTCAACTTCAAACCCCATACAAAAATTAACTCAAAATGATACATAGCCATAAATATAAAACATGAAGCTTTAAAACTTTTAAAAAACTTAGGAGAAAACCTATATAACCTGAATTTAGGCAAAAACTTCTTAGAAAGAAAACCAAAAGAATGATATATAAAAGCAAAAAATATAGATAGACACATTTTTTATTAAAATTAAGAACACTTTCTGTGTCAAATGCACTGTCATGATGATGAAAAGACAAACTAAAGACTGGCAGAAAATATTTGCAATTCATATATCCAATGAAGGACTTGTATCCAGGATATGTAAATAACTCTGAAAACTCAGTAAAAAAACAACAACAAACAAACAAAAAACCCAAACAATCCAAATAGAAAACGTGCAAAAGGTATTTCACTGAAGAGAATATACAGGTGGCAAAAAAGTATAGAAAAATATATTTAACATCTTTAGCCATTAGGTGGGTGCAAATTAAAACCAAGATAAGGTAACACTACACACCTATTAGAATGTCTTTAAAAATACAGGAACATACAAATTTTGGTGAGGATGTGGAGCTACTGGAACTCTTATACATTATTGTTGGGAATACAAAATGGTACAGCCACTCTAGAAAGCATATTGGAAATTTTATCGCGTTAAACATGCACTTACCATACAATAAAGTAATTGCACTCTTTGCAATTTTTCTTAGAGAAATGAAAAGTTATATTCAGAAAAAGACCTAGAAATGATTGTTTATAGCAGCTTTACCCATGCTAATGAAAAACTGAGAATAGCCTAGAGAGCCTTTAATAGATGAGTGGTGAAACAAATTGTGGTACTACCATACAACGGAATACTAATTAGCAAAACAAAACAAAACATTTCATCATTGAGGGCTATAGTCTCAGACAAATGCATATAGATGTAAAGGGCATACGGCCAACAAAGTAAAGGTATTTGACTACATCACTAACTCAAGGGAGGTCAAGATGATTCTGATTACTATGTTGTGGATGAAGACTTCTGGTGGCATAATGGAAGGACTTGGAAAACAGAGAAACATCCAGGGAGACAGCCTTTGATATTTATGGAGTGACACCTGAGCTTATGCAATGCACTATCTTAGCAAGAACTGGTGATCTTAAAATTTATTGTACAACAAGGAAATGTGGGAGTGATTGCAGGAGGAAATCAGGTTCTAGTCATGCAGGACTTACAGATTAAATGCATTCGTAACAAGTTGAATGTACAGTGAATAGCTTACAATACATAAAATCGTATTTTCTCACTGATTTTGATGATGACAGGAAAGATATAAGATCTGTATTTCAACTCAGCAAAAGTAAACATCACATTTCAGGCTCCAAATGGTTGATTCAAAAAGCTTACTGTCTTTGTTACGATCTATGAGGTTTACATCGCTCACAATTTCTGTGAGAAGCAAATCAAAACAGTCAATCAAGCCACGTAAAATTTCAAGATCTTTTAAAGCACCCTATGAATAATATACCACCAAACTAATCTACATTTGATGGGCATTGTCCCTGATCTTGGGTTAGATCATGTAATGCAAAGAGCACAAACTCTGAAAACAGACAAAAGAAGGTTACAATCCCAGCACTACCACTATACCACTTGTGTGACCTTGGGATTTAACTTATCTGAGCCTCAGTTTCCATAAGATCATGACATATAAGGAACCAGCTATGATACTGAAGTAGATAGTACAGATTTATACCTATATGAGTCATATAGAAATTTCTGAGACTCAGCAGAGACAATAAAATGGGTCCTAATTTGCACACTAACATTTTCAGGACGTCATCAAAATGGCGGCGTGAGATGAGCCTCTGGAAATCTCCCCTGGAACTTACAACAAATTAAACAGCTGTAACTCCACAAAGGTCTCCCTGCACAGCAGACAGGCAAGATAAAGAGGCCCACTACTGAATTCACCTAAAGGTGGGGAAATTGCGTGAACAGGGGAGGAGAGAAGGGAGGAGTGCGGAGAGGGAGTCGCATGGGCCCAGGACTCAGACCTAAATCAGTGCTCCAAGCACGCTGCATCCCAAACTACCGCAGCTATGGGAGAGGGAAGAACTCGGACTGCTAGGGCTCCGTTTATGGCCCTCAGGGTTGAGGGGACAGCATATAACATGGCTGAACCAAACGCTCACGGCAGAGACTTCGGAGCAAAGACTGAGGGACAAAGGCTGAAAAAAATCATTTAAGCCCTCACTGCCAAACAGAGAACAGAAGCTATAGGCACTGAGGCTAGCCGCTCCCCTCACTACCCTCTCATAGATTGCTCCGCCACCACCTGCCTAGTACTACACGCAGAACAGTAGCAGTGTCAGATCAAAAGAACAGAATATTTGCAGTTCTGAGAACTGTGGTCCGCAGACACAGATTCACAGCCCAACTAGTTCCGACAAAGGCGAGGGAGCTATGGAAGCAGGATTGGCTGTGGTGGTGGTCGCTGCCATTGCTCTGGGCCACCTCTTACAACTCACCTGTCCCCTGTCCCCACCTCTCTGGGCGGATCCCTGCAGGAGTAAACAGAACTGCTGAAACACACAGGCACTGAATCTGGTGCAGGAAGAGCTTTGGAACTTCAAAAGCTCTCCATAACCCAACAGGGACTCAGCGCCCTATGACCCAGGTGAACTGTTAACAGAAGAAAAGCTCGCCTTCCAGGGAATCCCCCATTGTGTAAGAAGCTGGAATAGTGCAGAGAAAACATAACACTACAGTGTGAGAGAGAAAAAAATGCTGGAGTCGGAGACAAAATAAAACATTCTACCAACACGTACTGGAAAACAAAAGAAAGACCTCTTCCTATCAACCTATTGCAGAAACCACTCCTGTAGATGTCTAGGAAGAGAAATAATAAATCAGTAATTGCCATGAATAGCCAAGGCAACAAGACAGCTCAGAAAGAAAGTGTAAAGTCTACAGGAAATGAACTTAAATATATGGAAATATGTGAGTTAAATGACAGAGAATTCAACATTGCAGTTCTGAAAAAACTCAATGAGATGCAAGAAAATACAGAAAGGCAGTCTAATGAACTCAGAAACACAATCAAAGAACAACATGAGCATTTTACCAAAGAGATTGAAATTTTAAAAAAGAACCAAATAGAATTTCTGGAGATTAAGAACTCAATAGAAGAAATTAAGAATGAAATAACCAGCTAAGGAAGTAGAGTTGACCAGATGGAGGAAAGAATCAGTGACTTCAAAGATAGAAACTTGCAATGACATGGATGGAAGAAGAAAGAGACTTGAGACTTAAAAGAAATGAAAGAACTCTACAGGAACTTTCTGACTTCATCAGAAAGAGCAATATAAGAATAATGGGCATCCCAGAAGGAGAAGAAAGAGAGAAGGGAACAGAGAATATATTCAAACAAATTGTCGATGAGAACTTCCCAAACTTGTGGACAGAACTGGATCCTCGAATCCAAGAAGCAAATAGAACACCTAATTACCTCAATCCTAATAGGTCTTCTCCAAGACACATTGTACTGAAGCTGTCAAAAATCAACGACAAAGAAAGAATCCTCAAGGCAGCCAGGGAAAATAAGACCATAACTTGTAAAGGAAATCCCATTAGATTACCATGAGATTTTTCAGGAGAAACTCTACAAACCAGGAGAAAGTGGAACCAAATATTCAAACTATTGAAAGAGAGAAATTATGAGCCAAGAATAATATATCCAGCAAAGATATCCTTTAGATATGAAGGAGGAATAAAGACCTTTCCAGACATACAGAAGCTGAGGGAATTTTCTAATACATGACCTGCACTACAAGAAATACTAAAGGAGGCTATTCGACCACCATCAACAGGGACAATTTGTGGCAACCAAAACATAAAAAGGGGGAGAGTAAAGGCCTGAACCAGAATATGGGAATGGAGAAAGTAAGCATGCTGAAGAAAATGGAATACTCTAAATATCAAACTTTCTTTTACATAAACTTAAGGGTAACCACTCAAAAAAAATCCAGAACTGAAATATATACTGTAATAAAAGAAGAAACAGAGGGAAACATCATAGAATACCACCACACAGAAATAATAGACAACAACAAAAAGGCAAAGAAACAATGGAGACACAGCCTTACCAGAAAACTAAAGATAGAATGACAGGAAATCCTCACATATCAATAATCACCCTAAATGTAAATGGACTGAACTCACCAATAAAAAGGCACAGAGTAGCAGATTGGATCAAAAAACTAAACCCAACCATATGCTGTCTCCAAGAGACACATCTCAGCTACAAGGACAAGCATAGACTCAAAGTGAAAGGGTGGAAATTGACACTCCAAGCAAATGGTACCAGAGAAAATCAGGTGTAGCCATAATGATATCAGATGAAACAGACTTCAGGGTGAAAAAGATAACAAGAGACAAAGATGGACATTTCATAATGGTAAAGGGGACTATACAACAAGAAGACATAACAGTCATCAATATTTATGCCCCCAATCAGGGAGCACCGAAATATACCAAGCAACTACTAACAGAACTAAAGGGAGAAATTGACCAAAACACAATTATACTAGGGGACTTAAATACATCATTGACAGCTATGGATAGATCATCCAAACAGAAAATAAATAATGAAATAGCAGCCCTAAATGACACATTGGATGAAATGGACATAATTGACATTTATAGAGCACTTCATCCTAAAACATCAGACTATACATTTTTTCTAGTGTACATGGAACATTCTCAAGGATAGACCATATATTGGGACATAAAATCAGCCTCAGCAAATTTAAGAAGATTGAAATCATACCAAGCATATTCTCTGATCACAAGGCTTTGAAATTGGATATCAACTGCAAAAAGAAAGCAGGAAAAACACAAATACATGGAGATTAAACAACATACTTTTAAAGAACGACTGGGTCAAAGAAGAAATTAGAGGAGAGATCAAAAGATACATAGAAACAAATGACAATGAAAATACATCCTACCAAAATTTTGGGATGCAGCAAAGCAGTTTTAAGAGGGAAATTTATATCATTACAGGCCTATCTCAAGAAACAAGAAAATCCCAAATAAATAACCTCATGTTACACCTTAAAGAACTAGGAAAAGAACAATAAATGAAACCCAAGGTCAGTAGAAGAATGGAAATAATAAAAATCAGAGCAGAACTAAATGAAATAGAGAACAAAAAGACAATAGAAAAAAATTAATGTGACAAAGAGCTGGTTCTTTGAAAAGATTAACAAAATTGACAAACCCTTGGCTAGGCTCACTAAGATAAAAAGAGAGAAGACACTAATAAACAAAATCAGAAATGAAAAAGGGGAAGTTATCACGGACACCACAGAAATACAAAGGATCATCCAAGAATACTATGAAGGACTATATGCCACCAAATTCAATAACCTAGAAGAAATGGACAAGTTCTTAGAAACATATAGCCTTCCTAGGCTGAACCATGAAGAACTGGAAAATCTAAACAGACCGATCACCAGTAACGAAATTGAATCAGTCATCCAAAACCTTCCCAAAAGCAAAAGTCCGGGACCAGATGGCTTCACTAGTGAATTCTACCAAACCTTCAAAGAGGATCTAATACCAATCCTGCTCAAACTCTTCCAGAAATTGAAGAAGAGACAGTAACGCCCTAACTCATTTTGTGAGGCCAACATTACCCTGATACCAAAACTTGGTCAGGACAACACAAAAAAAGAAAACTACAGACCATATCTCTGTTGATTACAGATGCAAAAATCCTAAACAATATTCTAGCAAATCGAATGTAACAATGCATTAAAAAGATTATTCATCACGACCAAGTGGGGTTCATCCCATGGGTACAAGGATGGTTCAACATACGCAAATCCATCAATGTGATACATCACATAAACAAAATAAAGGACAAAAATCATATGATTATATCAATTGATGCAGAAAAAAACATTTGACATGATACAATATCCATTTATGATTAAAACACTTAATAAAATAGGTATAGAATACCTTAACATAATAAAGGCTATATAAGACAAACCCTCAGCTAATCTCATAATTAATTGTGAAAAACTGAAGCCCTTTGCTCTACATTCAGGAACACGACAGGGCTGTCCCCTACCACCTCTGCTTTTCAACATAGTGTTGGAAGTCCTTGCCAGAGCAATCAGGCAAGAGAAAGAAATAAAAGGCATCCAAGTTAGGAATGAAGAAGTTAAATTGTCACTCTTTGCAGATGACATGATGCTATATATAGAAAACCCTAAAGACTCCACCAAAAAGCTATTAGAAACAATCAACAAATACAGTAAAGTTGCTGGCTACAAAATCAACGTACAAAAGTCCATTGCATTCCTATATACTAAGTGAAATGCCAGAAAAAGAAATATGAAAAACAATTCATTTTGCAATTGCAACAAAAAGAATAAAATACTTAGGAATGAACTTAACCAAGGATGTGACGGACCTATATGCTGAAAACTATAAGACATTTTTAAAGAAATTGAAGAAGCCACAAGAAATGGAAAGATGTTCCATGCTCATGGATTGGAAGAATCAACACAGTTAAAATGACCATATTACTCAAAGCAATATACAGATTTAGTGCAATCCCCATCAAAATCCTAATGGAATTTTACAAAGAAATAGAACAAAAAATCATCAGATTTGTTTGGAACCACAAAAGACCCCAGATAGCCAAAGCAATCTTAAGAAAAAAGAACAATACTGGAGGTATCACACTCCTTGACTTTAGCTTGTACTACAGGGCCACAATAATCAAAACAGCATGGTATTGGCAGAAAAACAGACACATAGACCAATGGAATAGAATTGAGAACCCAGAAATAAACCCACATAAATATGGAAAGATAACTTTTGAGAAAGAAGCCAAAAACATACAATGGAGAAAAGACGGCCTTTTCAATAAATGGTGCTGGGAGAAGTGGAAAGCCACATGCAAAAGAATGAAAGTGGACTGCTATCTGTCACCTTGTACCAAAATTAATTCAAAATGGATCAAAGACCTAAGCATAAGATCTGAAACAATAAAGTGCATAGAAGAAAACATAGGTACTAAACTTATGGACCTTGGGTTCAAAGAGCATTTTATGAATTTGACTCCAAAGGCAAAGGAAGTAAAAGCTAAAATAAATGAATGGGACTATATGAAACTTAAAAGCTTCTGCACAGCAAAAGAAACCATCGACAAAATAAAGAGGCAACCAACTGAATGGGAGAAGATTTTTGCAAACAGTGCCTCCGATAAGCGGCTAATATCCAAAATATACAAGGAACTCATGAAACTCAACAACAAAAAACAAACAACCCAATTGAAAAATGGGCAGAGGACCTGAAGAGACATTTCTCCAAAGAGGACATACAAATGGCAAATAGACATATGAAAAAATGCTCAACATCACTAATCATCAGAGAAATGCAAATAAAAACACAATGAGATATCACCTCACCCCAGTCAGAATGGCTATCATCAACAAGACAAATAGTAACAAGTGTTGGAGAGGTTGTGGAGAAAAAGGAACCCTCATACACTGTTGGTGGGAATGCAGACTGGTGCAGCCGCTATGGAAGGCAGTGTGGAGGTTCCTCAAAAAATTAAAAATAGAATTACCGCATGACCCAGCAATCCTTCTCTTAGGTATCTACCAGAAATATCTGAAAACATTTATCCATAAAGACACGTGTGCTCCAATGTTCATTGCAGCTTTATTTACGATGGCCAAGACATGGAAAAAAAACAAAATGTCCATCGATAGATGAATGGATAAAGAAGTTGTGGTATATATACATAGTGGAATACTATTCGGCGGTAAGAAAAGACGAAATAGGATCATTTGTGACAACATGGAAGGATCTTGAGAATGTAAAGCTAAGCGAAATAAATCAGACAGAAAAAGCAGAGAACCATATGATTTCACTGATACGTGGTATATAAACCAAAAACAACAAAAGAACAAGACAAATAAATGAGAAACAAAATCTCATAGACACAGACAATAGTGGTTACCAGAGGGTAATGGGAGAGGGGTCTGGTAGATGAGGGTAAAGGGGATCAAATATATGGTGATGGAAGGAGAACTGACTCTGGGTGGTGAACACACAATGGGATTTATAGATAATGTAATAAAGAATTGTGCACCTGAAATCTATGTAAGTTTACTAACAATTGTCACCACAATAAACTTTAATTTAAAAAAAAAACACATTTTTATAGCTATGATTTGAACCCATCTCTTCCTCCAAGCAAACCTTTCATTAATCGTAGTATATTAAAAGTAATGCCTCTTATTTGAAATGTGTTAATTCACTGAACTTCATGAAATGTAAAAATAGTTTGAATTAAGGAAATATGTGAAAAATTTTGTTCACTTTTAATAAAATAGTCTGGTGATACCTCAAAACTCTTTTCAAATTATTTTTTTATTTTTCGATTACAGTTGGCATGTAATATTATATTAGTTTCAGTTATACAGCATAGTGATTAGACATTTATATAATTCACGAAGTGATCACCCTGATAAATGTAGTATGCATCTGACTCCATACATAGATATTACAATATTACAGAATATATTCCCTATGCTATGTTTTTCTTCTCCATGACTATTTTGTAACTACCAATTTGTACATCTTAATTCCATCCTCTTTTTCACTGATTCCAACACCCGTCTCCCATCTACCAACCTTTGAAATGCTCTCTGTATCTATGAGATTGCTTCTGTTTTGTTTGTTCATTTATTTTGTTCTTTAGATTCCACATGTAAGTGAAATCATACGGCATTTGTCTATCTCTGTCTGACTTACTCCATTCAGCATACTAGCCTCTAGGTACATCCATGTTGATGCAGATGGCAAAATTTCATTCATTTACTATGGATGAGTAATATTCCATTGTATATATATATATATATATATATATATATATATATATATATATATATATATATACACATATATATATATATGTATATATATATATACATATATATATATATATATATGCACTACTTCTTCTTTATCCATTCATCTACTGATAGACACTTAGATTGCTTTCATATCGTGGCTTGTAAAGAACGCTACAATGAACATATGGATGCATATGTCTTCTCAATTTAGTGTTTTAGGTTCCTCTGGATAAATATCCAGAAGTGGAATTATTGAGTCATTCTTTGTGTCTTCTTATAGCCTTTGTTTTAAAGTCTATTTTGTCTGGTATAACACCTACATTTAGAGTAATTGTTGATAGATATGTAGTTATTGTCACTTTATTATTCATATGTTTGATCTCTGGTTTTCTTCTCCTTCTTAAATAACTCTCTTTAGCATTTCTTGTAATACTGGTTTGGTGATAATGAACTCCTTTAGCTTTTTCTTGCCTAGGAAACTCTTTATCTGTCTTTAGATTCTAAATGATAGCTTTGCTGGGTAGAGTAATCTTTGTTGTAAGACCTTGCTTTTCATCATTGAATACTTCATGCCAATCCCTTCTGGCTTGCAAAATTTCTGTTGAGAAATCTTATGGTCTTATGGGAGCTCCCTTGTAGGTAACTAACTGCTTTTCTCTCTTGCCTTTAAGAGTCTATCTTTGTGTTTAGTCTTTGGAATTTTAATTATGATGTGTGTTGGTGTGGGCCTCTTTGGGTTCATCTTGTTTGGGACTCTCTGCACTTTCTGGGCTTGTATGCCTATTTCCTTTGCCCAGTTAGGGAAGTTTTCCATTATCATTTCTTCACATAGGTTTTCAATTCGTTGCTCTCTCTCTTTTCCTTCTGCTACCCCTACAATGGAACTTTTGGTATGCTTTAGGTTGTCCCAGAATCCCCTTGAACTATTCTTATCTTAAAAATCTTTTGGATTTTTTTTTCTGTTCTGATTGGGTGTGCTCTGCTGTCTTATCCTCTAAATTGCTGATTCAGTCCTCTGCTTCATCTAACCTACTGTTGATTCACTCTAATGTATTCTTAATTTCAGTTATTGTATTCTTCATTTCTGACTGACTCTTTTTTATTGTTTCTATCTCCATTTTTATGTTTTCTATCTGTTGTTTGAAGTTCTTTGAGATCATTGACTATCTTTATAATGAGTGTTTTATACTCTGCCTCTGGTAGATTGCTTGTCTCCATTTTGTTTAGTTATTTTTATGGAGCTTTGTTCTGTTCTTCCATTTAGGACATAGTTCTTTGTCTCCTCATTTTGGCTGCTTCCCTGTGATTTCTATGTTCAGGTAAAGCTGCTATTCTCTCCGTCTCAGTCTACTACATAAGTGTGGCCATATATATTAGGTGTCTTGTGGGGCTTAGTGGCACATTCTCCCTGGTCATGTGAGCTGGGCGCTCCAGGTGTCTCTTGTGTGGGTTTTGTGTGCCTGTTGTAGTTGAGCCTTGGTTGCTGTTTGCACATCAGTGGGAGGGATTGACCCTTAGGCTGATTGGTTGAGGACTGGTCATGACTACAATGGAGGAGCTATTGCTCAGGGGCTGATCCTATGTAGCAGGATTTGCTTTTGTGGGACTCTTATACCTGCTGAGTCTGCCCTTCGAGTGTGCTATTTGTGGAGGTGGTTGGTTGTTGCTCTGGTTTGATCTAAAATTGGTGTGCTGTTTCTGGGGCTTCTTGGGAGGGGCTCTGGTGCAGGACAAGTTCAGCCCTTGCCTTTGCCCTGCCAGTGGCCACTTGGTATGAACTACAAAGTGATCTGGAGATGATTATCACTTGTGCTAGGTCTGGTGTTGCCTGGGAGAGGCTAGGCTGTGAACTGAGGCCAGCTGCCACTAGTGCTGAACTTGGGGCTGCTTAACAAGAGGTATGGGACATGCCATGGCCAGATTCTGCTTTTTTATGGTTTGTGAATCTTTGAGAGATTTTACGGAAGTTCACAGCATGAGCCAATATGGCCATTTATATGCAAAAGCCACTGGAAGTAGCTTGGGTCAGCCTGCAATTTGTGTGGGGCAGGGTCTCCCTAATAGAGGTGAACAGTGTTAGCTAGGTTGATGGAGACTCAGATATAGTGCTGGCCTGTGCATGTGTGCATGACGGCTGGGTCAGTGGAGGGCTCAACATAGAAACAGTGGCTTCTGCTAGTACTTCTGTCTGGGAGACAGCTGTACCTCCAGCCCTTCCCCTGACACCAGACAATTCAGTTCATCCTCGTATGTCCCTGGTGCCTTTTGAGCTGCTGCCCCAGAGGTGTAGTTCAGAGTGAGTGAGTCTGCCAGCAAGTAAGTCCACATATGGGACCTTTAAGAGGAATGCCTGGAACTCTGCCAGCCTTCTGTTTCACTCAGCCACAATATCTGCTAGTTTTCATATCCAAAGGTTATGGGAATACCTCTTTTCTGCCCTGGAGCCCTGGAATTGGGAGCCTGGTGTGAGGCTGAGACCTCTTGCTCCTCAGGGGTACCTCCACAGCAGAGACATCCCTACCAATTTTTAACTGCTACATGTGGGTGTGGGACTAGCCCATTCTGTCTCTGCCCCTCCTACCAGTCTCAGCTTGCCTTTTTCTATATGTCCTTAGTTATAGGACTTGTTTTCAGCTAGACTTCAAGCAATTCTCAATGATGGTTGTTTTGTTTAGTTGTAGTTTTGATTTGGTCATGGGAAAAGGTGAATACAGTGTCTACCTACTCCACCATATTGACCAAAATCTTGATACTTCAAGGAAAAAATTTATTTTTTTTCCTTTTGTTATTTATTTATTTATTTATTTTAAATTAAAATCTAGTTGGTATACAATATTTTATTAACTTCAAAAAATTTCCTCTGAACTGATGGGAAAAAACAAACAATGAATAGAATTCTGACAAATATTTCTATCAAAACTTTATTCTTTAAATCTTCTGATTTGGCTTTGGGATGATCTCAGTGTAGAACCAGAAAACACCCTCTTTCTTCCCAGGAAGTGCAGTGTGCGCAAGTGATTCTATAGCACAGGCTGAGAAGAGTCATATTGGAGTTAGTGAAATCTGGGCATTCAAAGCTGGAAGTCACGTTTCATAGGTCAATTTGAATTAGGGAAGAATGTCATTGAAGTGAGCAGTAGTAGGATCTGAAGAAGCAGAGGTGGAACATGAGAGTTGGGTATACTGCTGAGTTGATGGCCCTTATAGTTTTCCTCAAGGAAATGTCAGTTGAGTCTCTTGGACTAGTGACAGGGAGAATAGAGGGTCACAGATGGTGACATAGTCATCACAGGCCATTGATGTCAAGAGAAATAACTCTTTGATACATAAGATACTGAAGAATCTCATCTGTGCTTCAAAAGTTCAAAATGAGAAGGGCAGGCCTGTGCTTAGAAAACATTTTTGTTGGGACTCTGAGCATGAAGAAAGTGAATGGCAGAAATCTAGTCAGAACAGATAGATAAATAGAGACTGATCTCAAAGAGGATGACCATCCCCAGGTTCTCCATCATGATGATACCATACAAAAGGATTAACTGTCCAAAGAGAGGGGTTAAACTAAAAGTAATGCTGAAGAAAATCAGTCATCCCTTGGAGAAGGAATTTTGCCACTGCGCTGGGATTTCTCTTTTATGATTTTCAAAAGGTATCTGAGCCAGAACTCCTGAGGTACAGGCTCAGGGATCTGAACAGAATGTAATCTTAGATATCTTCTGGGTCAATACCTTGCCTTCAGGTTAGTAAGGGGCTCAGCTTGTATTTGTCAATGCTAACTCTCTGTTCAACCTCAGTGATATTTTATGATATAAGAATGTTTTAGCTCCACATTTATTTACATTTATTGATCATTTTAAATTCCTTCTGGGAAGGGCTAGTCACCAAATTACGGAAAATGACAGTGAAATTGAGTGAAGCTAGGAAGAGAAGCCTACAGAATCCAGGAGTTTGTAAAGAGACTAGATATACTGCATTCTCCACTCTTGCCTTTCTTTCTTGCTGTAACTTCCATCTTGGCATAAATAACTGAAAAAGGGGCACATCTGGAGCTTAATCTTGCTGTAGCTTTTACTTCACAATCCAAACTCAAAGGATAAGGAACCTCAGAATCTGTTTTGTTTCTGTTTCCAAGTCATAAAGCACAGTTCTCACTGTGTTACTTCTTAGTATACTCAGATGTCTTCTCATTCTTACGGGATCAAGTTCCAATTTCACAGCCTGGAACTCAAGCCTCTCATTCCACAATGTTTTCCAATTATTTCCAGCCTTGGTTTTTACTGTCCACGTTTACAAACCCTACAGTGGGGACTTCAGGCATTAAGAATTTCACTTTCTCGCTGGCTGAAGTGTAAAAATTAAGACATAAGGGATAAAAGGCACCATAATCCTGACCCTGTTGCTCAGGCCCTGGGGTAAGTATTAGGGAGCAGAGACTGAAGGGAAAAGAGAAGACCAAGATACAATCTCTTATTGATCATGTTGGGACATTGGGACAATAATGATGCCACAGTTGGTATGCATGGGTGTATATGGGTTTTCTTAACCCAACTGTTAGGAATATTCCAACTTCTCAATCTCTTTGAGTCCATCACAGCCCCTGTGCCTTTATGCTCACAAATCTGCTTCTGTGCAATTCTGTTTCCCTTTCTCTCAGCAGTCCAAAGTTATCTTCCTATAAGTTCCAGCTCAAAATGGTCTCCTGATAAGAAAGTTTCTCTGATTGCTGCTTTCTCTGGATACCTATTTTCCTTCCCTTACTATTTCTGGAATTTATTTACAATCATGCATGTATTGCTACCATGAGTAACTGAATTCAGCCCTCCAACTAGATCCCAAGCCCCTCAAGGCAGTCTACTGTGGCTTTCTTAGTCCTCTCTCCATTCAATTTCAGTCTCAAAAATTTATTCTCTCTTGGAATGCACAACTCCATTCCCTCTGGGACATTTTACTTCTCCTACCATTCTTTATCAGCCTTTTGCTGACTCCTGTTCTTCTACCTAAATTGTAATTGCTGTGGTTCTTTTTATTTACTCATTTACATATCAATTTAATGTACAATTACACTTATTGCACACCTACTGTATATCATGATATAGTCTGCATATTATTCATGACTCTCTTCCCTTTCTTTCCCTCCCCTCCACTTTCCCTTCCTTCACCCCATCTTCTATCCTTTCTCCTCTATTCCACTACCCTCCTCTCCTTTCCTTTTCTCTCTTCACCTCGCCTCTGCTTTGTGCTTTCCAAAACAGACTCAGTCTCAGTCTTATAGCTTCAAATAACTCAAAAGAGCTGATGATCCTGAATCCCTAACTTTAATTCAAATGTTTGTCTTCAACTTCAGTCATGTTTCTAGCTGCTTACTGGACATTTTCTCTTGGATATCAAAGAGTCACCTTAAGATCAATGTATCCCAAACCAAATATCTTGTACCTTCTTCAACCTAGCTTTCTCCCTTATCCCTCATTTCCATTAATTGCTTAATTTTCTTTTCTTTTCTTTTTTTCTTTTAACCGATTCAGCAGCATCATTGGCTTCTTTGTGCTTAACCTCAATGTATGATCGGTCACAAAGTCTTACTGATTCAACCTTCCAAAGAGCTCCCATATCTGTATACCCTTCCTCGCATGTCTCTACTATTATTGTCTTAGTTCTGGCCTTCATCTTCTATCATATGAGCTATTGTAATAGCAACTTTAATTATCTTTCTTCCCAGCTCCCCCTAGTCCATTTTCCACTTGCTCTTAGAGTTATCTTGCTAAATAGATTGAACTGTGTTATTCCTCAGCTTTGGAATGTTTATAATTCTTCACTTTATACAGCATAAAGTCTACCAATTTGGCATAGTATTTTCAGGTCAACACAAACTGGGCCCAAATCAATTTTCCAGATGTAATTCCCATCATTCCCTCCATGTGCCCAACACTCCAGCTCTACTTAAGCTACAGTTATCCAGTTCATGAATATATGACATAAAGTGAAATTCTCTATTTTAATCTTAACTGCATTGTTTTAAGGTATTTATAAGCATCTTAAGGGCAAGGACTATGCATTACTGACCTTTGTAGCCCCAGTGCTTACCATCAGTATGTCTCAATAAATATTATATAAACTCGTGAATGAATGATAATGTGGGTTTGAATTCCATTTCTGTTATTCCTTAACAATGTGAGTTTTGGCCAATTACCTAAGCTTTCTGAGCCTTCATTTTCTCATCTGTAAACTGGGCATAGTAATAATTGCCACCCAGTTCTATAGATTTTAAAGAGAGTTCTTATATCCCTTTTACGTCTTTTAGTCTCTAGATTTGCAGGACCCTACTCTGGCTTTGGCAAAGAGTGGCAGAAGCAACAAGGACAGGGCTATGGGGCCAAACCTTGAGCAGCAGCTGCAGTGGGCCTGCCTCACAGCTGCTGCCCAGGCTCATGGGAAATTTGCATTGTTAACCCTTTGGATCTATTTCTTGAGAAACTTATGGATTATTCACCCTTTAACTCTTAGCTTCTTGGCTTCTGGGTAACACAGACTATTTACCTATCTGCCTATTTCATCTTGTCTAGGCAACCCTTCTCTAGCAGACCACTGGTTAGACACAACACACCCATGTCTTAGATGATATTAATTAAGCTCGGTGGCTGTCTTGTAGATATGTTTCTCTCTTTCACTTAACACAATGTTCTAGGTATGGCTTGACCTGCATAAAAAAACTGTTAGACTTGAACCTCTTTATTTTTTTACTTAAAGTTTATTGGGGTGACAATTGTTAGTAAAGTTACATAGATTTCAGGTGTACAATTGTATATTACGTTATCTATAAATCACATTGTGTGTTCACCACCCACAGTCAGTTCTCCTTTCATCACCATATATTTTATCCCCTTTACTCTCATTTACTACCCCCCTCCTCCATTACCTCTAGGACATTCATATTCTTTTCTTGGTAGCTCAACTTGTGTGATTTTATTTAGTGACTATGTCACACCCTTGTCTATTGTCAACCTATAAGCAAGGAAAAACAATCCAACAGCAAAACCAACCAACCAACAAACAACAACAGCAACAAAACACCCAGGGCATTTTCACACCAATTGCTGCCATAACAAATCATCCTGTATTTGTGTAGTTGATGTTCTGAATCTTGAAAGAGAACTATGAAATTATTAATTTACACTCATCATTCAATTCTCCTGATAAGTTTTAGTATCATGCTTCTATTATCCACCTTTTCAGCTCCCATCCATGTACTCCCTATCTTTTTTGTACCCAGCTTTGAGTCATCTGCCCATTTGATTATTTTTCTTTGTCCTCATTCATGTAATCTGTATGTATTTCTCCAATTATTTTTATTGTGGGAAAATACACATAACTTAAATTTTGCCATTTTTACCAATTCAATGTATAAAATTCAGTGGCATTACCAATTTTTTTAAAATTAAAGTTTATTGGGGTGACAATTGTTAGTAAAGTTACATAGATTTCAGGTGTACAATTCTGTATTACATCATCTATAAATCCCATTGTGTGTTCACCACCCAGAGTCAGTTCTCCTTCCATCACCATATATTTGATCCCCTTTACCCTCATCTACCACCCTCTCCCCCCTTACCCTCTGGTAACCACTAAGCTATTGTCTGTGTCTATGAGTTTTTATGTTGAAATTGTTGAAACTTATAAAGACATTTAATAAATGTCCATATAAGCTTCATCTAGAGTCACGCTTTCCTAACATTTTGCTACAATTGTGCCCTCTGTCTATCTGTCTGTCTCTCTCTCTCATATTTATATAATCAATGGAATGTTTGTGGCTCCCCAAATTCATATGTTGAAATCCTATCCCCCAATGTGATGGTATTAGGAGGGCTTTGGGAGATGATTAGGTCATGAGGACAGAGTTATCATTGATAGGATTCTTACCTTGTAAGAAAAGACAGGAGAGCTTGCTCTCTTTCTGTCTGCCTTTCACCATGTGAGTATACAATGAGAACGTGACCATCTTCAAATCAGGAAGAGACCTCTCACCAGAACCCAAACATGCTGGCACCATGATCTTAAACTTTCCAGACTCCAGGACTGTGAGAAATTTCTGCTTAAGCTACTCAGTTTATGGTATCTTGCTCGAGCAGCATGAATTGACTACTAATAATAGAAATTTATGTGTGTGTGTGTGTGTGTGTGTGTATATATATATATATATATATATAGAGAGAGAGAGAGAGAGAGAGAGACAGAGAGACAGAGAGACAGAGAGACAGAGACAGAGACAGAGACAGAGAGACAGAGAGAGAGAAAGAGAACTTACTGCAATTATGTGGCCAACACTGAAAAATAATGCAACATGATCCCAGTCTTTATACACCAAATAATGTGCTTTGGGAAGGTAAGAATTTATCTTTTTAGCATATCATCACATATCTAAGTATTATTTTACCTAGATTATTGCAATAGCACTTGGTCCCTCAATGATCTGCTCACTTCTGGCCTTGGCCTTCTTGAAACCCCAATGTATCCTTCATATTACCATCAAAATGATCTTTTAGAAAGTCTATGAAGTTAGTGCAAAGGTAATTGTGGTTTAAAAGATTAAAAACAATAGGAAAAAATGCAATTACTTTTGTACCAACCTAATACATTCATTTTCTCAACCCTGGATACATCTTACAAACGTGAAGGGACAATAAAAATGTCAAAATCTGGGCTTCAACACAGATCAACTAAGTAGCCTCATGGGTAAGGCATGTACATCCATATTTTTGAAGATCCCTATGTGATTCTGATGTACGGTGGGTGCTGACAACCACTGCTGTAGATTAATTATGCTTCTCCTCTATTTCAAACTCTACCCTGTTGTGGTCCCCTCCACCCAAGCCACCTTTGCATGATCACAATGACTTCTATGACCTGGCTTGGGATTCATCCCTTAATATTCTTCATGTCACTGTTTATAATCCTATGAATATATTCTCTAAATAATATATTTTCTTCCTAAGTTTGTACCTTTTCATGCACTGTAACCCTTGCATGGAATAGCCTTCCCTTCCTTATCTATGTCAAAATATTATTCATCCTTCAAAACTTAAGTAACACCTGTCCCAGGAAGTTTTTCCTGAATTTGCAGTGTCTGTAGCAGGTAAAAACAATCAATGTTACTTATTATAGAAAATTAATTGTAAACATTTATTTACACATCTCTCCCCTATTCAACTGTGAAGTCATTGAGAGCTGGTAATGTGCCTTACTTACCTCTGTCTCCCCAAAACTTGGCCACTAGATCTGGTACACAGTGAGTGCCCAATACATATTTGTAGACTGAGTTGATGAATGAATGAATGAATCTTTAAAAAAGTGCTTCAACATCATTAAGACAGGAAAATTAGGTAGAAAGAATGAGGCAGATTTAAAAGAAGGGGTTTGTCAGTTGAAAGCACTCAGAGAGAGGATCTCTGTCTTTGAGAAGAAGAATTTTTTCCTGGAGAAAACTAGGCTGTGCTAGGAAGGATAACTAATTCCATACAGACAGGCAGCCAAGAAAAGGCTGTGGCCAAAGTGTTGATGGATGACAGCTGGTATGGCTTGTGAACCACTAAAAGTGACACATCAATCTAAGCTGCAAAACAAATCATTGGGACTCCAAAGGCTTTTGTTCACTTAAAAGTCTCACTCTACATGAACATTTAATAAGAACACTTCAAATTGTTATACTACTTTACCACTTTACACTTTACACATTCACATACATAGTCTCATTTAAACTTTCCAACAACCCTGTAAGAACAGCATTATCAACCCTGTTTTAGGATGGAAAAACTGAAGCTCTAAAAAATTCAGTAACTAGCCCAAGGTTACACATATGAGCAGTAGAGTCAGAACACAAATATAGGCCTTGAGATAATAAAGGGAAAAGAAATAAGATAAGAAACTACACACACATATAATATAATATAATATAATATAATATAATATAATATAATATAATATAATATAATATAATATAATATAATATAATAATATAATATAAATGGAAAGTAAAAAAAGAAATCCACAATATATAATTTAAATTTTATTTTGGGGCCTATTAACTTCAAATTTGTTGGTCATTCCTCAGTGATAGTAAATGAATTGGGTCAGAGAAGGGGATGTTCCTAGGCTAAGAGTAATTGACTATCAATGATATACCAGATATAGTGCAAGACATTTTACATTTAATACCAATAACATCCCTATATGGTAGATATTATTATCCACAGTTTAAAAATAGATGAATTGAGACACAGAAAGTTTAAAGTAATTTGCCTAAAGGTGTGTAAAAGTTGGAAAAATTTTGAACCTTGTTCTGCTTGATTCTAAAACCGGTGCTATTTAGATAACATAGTTAATTCCTATATGTTGGTTACATTTAAGAAAAATATTTTAAGAAAGTGTTATTTGGAATGTCTATTATATTTTCATGAAAGTAAGACACAAAGTCAGAGACAGATGAGAACAGTATTCTGAACAGGGCTGAAGTAATCATGAAACTCAACCTGGAGGAAAAGTGTGGCTTGAGTCCTGAGAGATGGGTAAAATTTGTAGCACCAGCTAAGCAAGAGAGGGCATTCCACGAAGAGATAACAACGTGGACAAAGGTACTAAGGAGAGTGGTACCTGCTGAAGAGTCAGTAAAGAACCCAAGCATTGTGGATGTGATGTACTGCTACCAACTAAGAAATGCAGTATGTCCTAAATTTCATGGTTTGAGGAATACATCTGCCCTTTGGGATTTTTGGGTTTTGCGGAGTTGCATTCCTGGATGCTAACATCAACTGAGGACCTTTCTGGGAAAAGGAAATTGAATTGCTGATTGCTGGACTATAAAAGGGAGCAAATCACTGATTATCATCAGTTCCCTGCAGGTCCCCACTGGCACAACAGTGATAAGCGACAAATAGACCTTGAGATAAGAATAAAAGAAGAAATGAATCATGAGACAAGCAAGCTTAAAAAAAAACCCAAATAAGTATATTTTATAGATTAGATTTTTTATTGAAAGAGTAATACATGCACTTCATACAAAAAGTTTCAAAGAGTCTCCAAAAATCTTCTCCCACTCAGTTGGTGGCCTCTTTATTTTGTCAATGGTTTCTTTTGCTGTGCAGAAGCTTTTAAGTTTCATATAGTCCCATTCGTTTATTTTAGCTTTTACTTCCATTGCCTTTGGAGTCAAATTCATAAAATGCTCTTTGAACCCAAGATCCATAAGTTTAGTACCTATGTTTTCTTCTATGCAGTTTATTGTGTCAGGTCTTATGCTTAAGTCTTTGATCCATTTTGAATTAACTTTGGTACTTAAAAGCTTCTGCACAGCAAAAGAAACCATTGACAAAATAAAGAGGCCACCAACTGAATGGGAGAAGATTTTTGCAAACAGTACCTCCGATAAGGGGCTAGTATCCAGAATATACAAGGAACTCATGCAACTCAACAACAAAAAAACAAACAACCCAATTGAAAAATGGGCAGAGGACTTGAAGTGACATTTCTCCAAAGAGGACATACAAATGGCAAATAGACATATGAAAAAATGCTCAACATCACTAATCATCAGAGAAATGCAAATCAAAACCACAATGAGATATCACCTTACCCCAGTCAGAATGGCGATCATCAACAAGACAAATAGTAACAAATGTTGGAGAGGCTGTGGAGAAAAAGGAACCCTCATACACTGTTGGTGGGAATGCAGACTGGTGAAGCCGTTATGGAAGGCGGTGTGGAGGTTCCTCAAAAAATTACGAATAGAATTGCCATATGACCCAGCAATCCCTCTCCTGGGTATCTACCCAAAAAATCTGAAAACATTTAGAGATAAAGACACGTGTGCTCCAATGTTCATTGCAGCTTTGTTTACGGTGGCCAAGACATGGAAACAACCAAAATGTCCTTCGATAGATGAATGGATGAAGAAGTTGTGGTATATATACACAATGGAATACTATTCGGCGGTAAGAAAAGATGAGATAGGAACATTTGTGACAACATGGATGGATCTTGAGAGAGTAATGCTGAGCGAAATAAGTCAGACAGAAAAAGCAGAGAACCATGTGATTTCACTGATATGTGGTATATAAACCAAAAGCAACAAAAGAACAAGACAAACAAATGAGAAACAGAAACTCATAGACACAGACAATGGTTTGGTGGTTGCCAGAGGGTAAGGGGGGTGGGGGGTGGGGGGTGGGAGATGAGGGTCAGGGGGATCGAATATATGGTGATGGAAGGAGAACTGACTCTGGGTGATGAACACACAATGGGATTTATAGATGATGTAATACAGAATTGTGCACCTGAAATCTATGTAATTTTACTAACAATTGTCACCTCAATAAATTTAATGAAAAAAAAAAAAGTTTCAAAGAGTACAAGAGTATAACAATGAAAGCGAGTCTACCTCTGCACATACATACATAAATCTACACATATTTCTTTATCAAAACAGAGTGGAGAGCATATACTCTATTGCGGGTCTTGTTTTTCTTCAATCTCAACAAATTAAACTTCAAAATAATTTACATTTTAGCACATGTAAATCACTTTTATTTCTTTAACTGACTAAATAATATCTCAATATATGAATACAAACTAATTTGTTTATCCCATCCTCTAATAATAGACATCCAGTTTTTCATGGATGCAAACAATGCTGCAATGAACCCCCTTGTACATGTAAACTTCTGCATACTTGTGAAAGTATTTTTATAAAATAAATTGCTAATATGGAAATTTTTGAGTCAAGGATAAATGCATTTTTCATATTCATCGATGTATTAAAATTATGCCTTCCAAAGAGGTTGCACCAATTTATAATTTTACATACAAGGTTTGAAATGTCCATCTCTCTATCCTCACCAACACTAGGCATTATTTAACTTTTGATCTTTTCCAATGTGATGGAAGGAAATGATGTTTCATTATTGTTTTTAGTTATGTTGCTTTAATTTTTAGTGAGGCTAAACATCTTTTTCTGTGTGTTTATTGGTCGTGTATAGTTATTTTTCAGTGAACTGTCCATTTATGGCCTTTATTCATTTTTCTATTTATGCTTTTGCTCTTTTACCTATTGATTTGTATGAGATCTTTACATATTAAATAATACTTCACTGTGGGTCAAATGTTTTTTCTAAATTGCTTGTTGACCGTGTTTATTACATTTCTATGCAAAAAAATTGAAAATTTCTTGAAACTACTATAATATTGTATTGTATATCAATATTATAAAAAGAAAAAACACAATAGTTTCATAAGGGAAAGTTCTTGATAGAAAGAAAAATAAATTCATAAAAAATTTGTATGTAGTTAGATTTATCAAATTTGTTCTTTTTGTTTTCTGCGCTTTACATCTTCCTTAGAAAGGTCTTTTCCATTCAAGATTGCCAGTAATTCACATAGACCAATGGAATAGAATTGAGAACCCAGAAATAAAACCACATAAATATGGACAGATAATTTTTGACAAAGAAGCTAAAAATATACAATGGAGCAAAGACAGCCTCTTCAATAAATGGTGCTGGGAGAATTGGATAGCCACGTGCAAAAGAATGAAACTGGACTGCTATTTGTCACCATGTACCAAAGTCAATTCAAAATGGATCAAAGACTTAAGCATAAGACCTGACACAATAAACTGCATAGAAGAAAACATAGGTACTAAACTTATGGACCTTGGGTTCAAAGAGCATTTTATGAACTTGACTCCAAAGGCAATGGAAGTAAAAGCTAAAATAAACGAATGGGACTATATGAAACTTAAAAGCTTCTGCACAGCAAAAGAAACCATTGACAAAATAAAGAGGCCACCAACTGAATGGGAGAAGATTTTTGCTAACAGTGCCTCCGATAAGGGGCTAGTATCCAGAATATACAAGGAACTCATGAAACTCAACAACAAAAAAACAAACAACCCAATTGAAAAATGGGCAGAGGACTTGAAGAGACATTTCTCCAAAGAGGACATACAAATGGCAAATAGACATATGAAAAAATGCTCAACATCACTAATCATCAGAGAAATGCAAATCAAAACCACAATGAGATATCACCTCACCCCAGTCAGAATGGCTATCATCAACAAGACAAATAGTAACAAATGTTGGAGAGGTTGTGGAGAAAAAGGAACCCTCATACACTGTTGGTGGGAATGCAGACTGGTGCAGCCGTTATGGAAGGCAGTGTGGAGGTTCCTCAAAGAATTACGAATAGAATTGCCGTATGACCCAGCAATCCCTCTCCTGGGTATCTACCCAAAAATCTGAAAACATTTAGAGATAAAGACACGTGTGCTCCAATGTTCATTGCAGCTTTGTTTACGGTGGCCAAGACATGGAAACAACCAAAATGTCCTTCGATAGATGAATGGATAAAGAAGTTGTGGTACATATACACAATGGAATACTATTCGGCAGTGAGAAAAGATGATATAGGAACATTTGTGACAACATGGATGGATCTTGAGAGAGTAATGCTGAGCGAAACAAGTCAGACAGAAAAAGCAGAGAACCATGTGATTTCACTGATATGTGGTATATAAACCAAAAACAACAAAAGAACAAGACAAACAAATGAGAAACAGAAACTCATAGACACGGACAATAGTTTAGTGGTTGCCAGAGGGTAAGGGGGGGGGGGGAGGTGAGGGTAAGGGGGATCGAATATATGGTGATGGAAGAACTGACTCTGGGTGATGAACATACAATGGGATTTATAGATGATGTAATACAGAATTGTACACCTGAAATCTATGTAATTTTACTAACAATTGTCACCCCAATAAATTTAATTAAAAAAAAAAAAAAAAAGATTGCCAGTAATTTTTCCATGTTTTCTCCTGGTACCTTTACAATTGCCTCTTCCGTTTGATGCCTTGATACTTCTGGAACTTATTTGGGGGTAAGAAGTTGGGCAATCTCTAGTCTATGGCATTAATTTATCAACTCATGTACCAGAGCCAAACTTTTAATCAATATAAATGTATAATATCTTTTAATGTATGGTAGAGAAAGTTTTTCCTAACATACTCCCCTTACCACTTACCACTGTTCTTTTTTAAATTGTTCCGGCTACTCTCACACTAAATTTTACATATATATACACATACACATACACATATACATAACACACATATATGTATGTATGTATATGCATATGTATGCATATATATGTATATGTATATGTATATGTATATGTATATGTATATGTATATGTATATGTATATGTATATGTATATGTATACAAACACACACACAGGGTCGGACAATTAAGTTCGTGAACTCAACCTAGAAAAAGTGCTACATACCTCATTGCTGTATATCACTACCATCACCTTCAAAGTACTCCCCCTTGAGAAGCTATGCACTGAAGCCATCACCTAGTCCACCCTTCAAAGTTATTTTGAAACTGTTTTTCTGGAATGGCTGTCAGACCTGTCATCATATTATCCTTGATGTCCTGAATGTCATCAAAATGTCTTCTTTTCAATATTTCCTTTATTTTAGGGTAAGAAAAATGTCACTGGGGGCCAGATCAGGTGAGTAGGGAGGGTGTTCCAATACAGTTATTTGTTTACTGGCTAAAAACTCACTCACAGACAGCGCCCTGTGAGCTGGTGCATTGTTGTGATGCAAGAGCCATGAATTGTTGGCAAAAAGTTCAAGTTGTCTAACTTTTTCAAGCAGCCTTTTCAGCACTTCCAAATAGTACACTTGGTTAACTGTTTGTCCAGTTGGTACAAATTTATAATAAATAAACCCTCTGCTATGAAAAAAGGTTAGCAACATTGTTGCAACATATTCCCGAACTTACTGTCAGACTGTGTGTGTGTGTGTGTGTGTGTGTGTGTGTGTGTGTGTGTATTTAAACAAAGGGCACATTGTTAATCAAAGTGATTGATAACTGTTGTCTCAAGATTGAGAGTGTGTTCTGGAATCTCCATTTTGAGTGGCATTCACACACACACACACATACACCACAAAAACATACTGATAATATATTTTAAAATATAATAGTTTAGAGATGAAATGCTGGGGATAATCATAATGAATTAAGAGTAAGTTTGCCAGATTCAGGACATAAAAATACAAGATGTCCTGTTAAATTTGAATTTCAGATAAACAATGATTTATTTTGTTTTTAGTTATAAGTATGTCATAATTACGGCACAGGACATATGTATCTAAAAATTGTTGTTTATCTGAAGTTTACATTTTACTGGTGTCTTCTATTTTATAGGCAATCCTAACCATCAGGAAAATGAGGAGTAGCTTTAAAAATACAAAAGAAAGTTTTATGGATTGATGAATTAACACTTTCTGTTCAGTGGGAAGTGCTTAATACAGGCACTTAGACATTGGCTCAAGACGAGCAATTACAATTCTGGGGTGCAAATTAAATGAGCTTGTTTTGTCTTTGGGGCTTTGGCTTGAAAAATGAAACCTCTTAAATAAAATGCTAGGGGTTCAATGGATTTGAAGGGTTTTTGGCATTCCAACTCTACTTTAAAAGAAAAATCAGTTCAATAGAAATTGAAAATTAAGGTTCTATTATATTTGTGTCATACTCTGAAAACTTTTGGTATATAGGCTTTTCTTAAGGTTAGTGTTTTGGGTTCAAATTATTGGGAGAGTTCGCAAGTTTATTTTATCATTTGGACTTGGTGGGGAAATGTCTTTCTTATTAATTACTTCAGATAATAAATTTATGTGGAATATTTTTTATGATTAAGACTTTTATTTTTTAAGTGGCCAAGTGATTTGGATCTGATATTTGGATGTTCTCTAATTCATGAATATTTGTTTACCTAGTTTTTTACTAAAAATTAAGTTTACTTTTGGAACAAGTTCCTGTACTTGCCACTCTGGTATATTAAGAAATGCATTGGCTTTGGAATTAGAAGACCTAGATTAAGGTCCCAGATCTGCCTCTCAGGAGCTCTGTTCTGTAAATATGTGGCAAATGACTTAACATGCTTGAACCTCTGTTTCCTCATCTATAAAATAGGCATAATAGTTCCTATTTCATAGGGATTAATAATTAAATGAGATATACAGGCAAAGTGCATAACACTTCCTAGATATTAAATAAATGTCAATTTATTCACAGATACCCAGTTATTAAAAATTTTATATATTTGGAAAATTGTGTCCATTGATGCTTTTCTAGAAGGTGGAATTTTGTTTGGCATTTGATTTCTCTTTAAAGGCTGATGAGTTCTGTACTCCCAATAGTATGGGGGGAAACCCAGATAAATATAATGTTCTAATGTTAGTATGCTTGGTATGAAACAAACAAAAAAGCAAAATCTATAACAATATGTATCAATGGGATTTTTTTCTATAAATTTACTGAATTGTAATAATAATGTTTGTCTTTGTTTTATTAAAAATAAGGTCCTCTTAACTAACTATGGGAAGAAAACACACACACACACACACCACTTAGTGTTGGGGCAGGGATTGAGCATCATGACTGGTCTATGGTTCACTCTTTGAAATGAGCCTATGCTTAGCCACATCAAGTGATAGATGAAGGACATTTAGTTTCTACTATATTTTCTCTTATTGGAAATTTGTCAAGGATTTTTTATATGCTTTGAAATAGTTAGATATGGGGAAAGAGCCCAAGCACCATAGTTGGTCCCAGGCTCTTTGGATGATTGCTGTTCTATAGGAGTAGGAAAACTGATGGTGAGAACGTATAATACCCAAGAGACGTCCAGGGAAGGGCAATGAGGAACAAAGCTTCCTTGACACAGGAGTTTGAATGCCCCATAGATTATCCCTTGACACTTTATCCTACATGGGCTCTACTCCCAATTACAGGCACTGGTCTGGGGTATGAAGTTAAAAGACCTGAGTTCTAGCCATCAACTCACTATGTGTTCTGGAGCAAGGCATTTCAGTTTGCTGGGCCTGATTTTCTTCATGTGTACAACTGAGGTGGTGTGTACATTGAGGGGTGAGGGAGGGATGGATTAACTATCTTCAGGTGTAGTGGGAGAAGAAGCTCTGGTTGAGGGACAGTGAGTTAGGGGGTGTTGGAAACATATGGGGAGAAACTGATTTGTGTGGCAAGGACTGGAGGGACAGTCGCAATTTTCCCTGTGTGGGATCTTCTCCCATGCATCCAGCAGGAGGGCACCATCTTTCCTGTGTTAAGCCATCCCCCACAGGCCAAATATCAATCTGAATTGGCTTTCTGAACTTAGCTTCGTCCACCCTGGTGACTCCCTGGGACCCAGCCTGACCCAATTCACCCTATAACGGAGGCATTTTCTCCGCAAGCAGCCAGCCCCACCCCCATTGCACCTTTTCTTGGAAAATTATTGAGGTCTGCAGGATCCAGGCAGGGGGTGACTGACCTCACGGTGCTCTGAGACTTTTGTTGAATAGTTCCAGGCTCAGCACTGGTACCAAACCAGAATTTATATTAACCTGGTGACAACTCTGCCCACTCTGGTGACTCCCTGAGACCTTGTCTCACCCAAATTGCAAATCGCATGAGGTTTTATCAGTGGCTGAACCTTAACAGAGTTGGCAGGTTGCATCAGGCCTCAGGTTTTCCTGGCTTTTTGCAGTGCTACCCCAGACCTGGTACTGATGGCAGCCATTCTTGGTTTGCAATGTGGCCTCTCCCATGTGCTTCCCAGTTTTGCAAAGGCAGCAAACAACTGTGGATCACATTGTAGCTCCTACCAGGTAGTCCCTGACTGATCACAGGCAGTGGGTAACCTGGGCCTGCAGAGAAGTCCCTCCCAAGAGGCCCCAGAACCAACATACTTGGAGGTTGACTTCAGACCACAGCAGATCCCCACAAGTGACATACACAAAGGGCAGTATAAACAGGTACCAGACCCCTCCGGGGCAAATCCAACTCAGTTAATCCAACTCAGCTCATAAACTGTGGATGTGGCCAAACACCACAGCCAGTCAGCCTGAGGGTCAATCCCACCACTGATGTGCCAACAGCATTCAAGTCTCAACTATAACAGGAGGGCACACACAACCCAAACAAGAGACACTCCTGGAGCACCTGGCATAGGTGATCAGGGAGACTGTGCCAGAGCCCTACAAGATACTTACTACATTAGGCCACCCAGCCAAAACTGGAAGACGTAGCAGGTCTATTGAATATATAGAAACAAACACAAAGACACAGCCCAAATGAGGAAACAAAAACACCTCAAATGAAAGAACAGGAGAAAACTCCAGAAAACGAACTAAATAAAATGATAGCAAGTAAAGTACCAGATACAGAGCTCAAAACAATGGCTATAAGGATGCTTAAGGAACTTAGTGAGAACTTCCACAAAAAGATAGTAAGCATAAAAAAGGACATAGAAACCATAAAAAAGAATCAATCAGAAGTTAAAAATACAATGACTGAAATGAAGAATGGACTAAAAAGAATCACCAGCAGGTTAGATGAAGCAGATAATCAAATTAGTGATTTGGAAGACAAGGTAGCATAAAACACCTAATGGGAATAGCAAAAAAATAAATAAATAAAAATTTTAAAGTGAGGATAGTTTAAGGGACTTTTGGGACAACATCAACCATAACATTTGCATTATAGACGTACCAGAAGAAGAAAACAGAAAGCAAGGGATTGAGAGTGTATTTCAAGAAACAGTGACTGAAAATTTTCCTATCCTGGTGAAGAAAATAGACATAAAAGCCCAGTAAGTGCAGAGATTCCGAAACAAGATGAACCCAGACAGACCCACACCAAAACACATTAATTAAAATGGCAAAGGTTAAAGACAAAGAGATGATCCTAAAAGCAGCAAGAGAGAATCCTAAAAGCAGCAAGAGAAAGGCAAGTAATAACTTTTAAGGGAGCTCCCATTAGACTGTCAGCTGATTTCTCAACAGAAACTTTGCAGGCCAGAAGAGATTGGCTTGAAATATTCAAACTGATGAAAAGCAAATATGTACAACCAACAGTACTCTACCAAGCAAGGCTATCATTTAAAACTAAAAAATAGATACAAAGCTTCCCAGACAAGAAAAAAGCTAAAGGAGTTCACCACAAAACCAGTATTAAAAGTGTTAAAGAGACTTCTTTAAGATGACAAAATAGAAGGATGACAAAATTGGCAATAGCTACATATCTATAAAAACTTACTTTCAATGTGAATGGATTAAGTGCCCCAATCAAAAGATATATGAGGGCAGAATGAATAAGGAAACAAAACTCTTCAGATGTGACTCATTTCAGATTGAAAGACACATGCAGACTGAAAGTAAAGGGATGGAAAAAGATTTTTCATGAAAATGAAAATGGGGAAAAAAAAGCTGTGTCTATGAGTTTCTGTTTCTCATTTGTTTGTCTTGTTCTTTTGTTTTCAGTTTTATATACCACATATCAGTGAAATCACATGGTTCTCTGCTTTTTCTGTCTGACTTATTTCGCTCAGCATTACACTCTCAAGATCCACCCATGTTGTCACAAATGGTCCTATTTCATCTTTTCTTACTGCCGAATAGTATTCCATTCTGTATATATACCACAACTTCTTTATCCATTCATCTATCGAAGGACATTTTGGTTGTTTCCATGTCTTGGCCACCGTAAACAAAGCTGCAATGAACATTGGAGCACACGTGTCTTTATCTATAAATATTTTCAGATTTTTTGGGTGGATACCCAGGAGAGGCATTGCTGGGTCATATGGCAATTCTATTCATAATTTTTTGAGGAACCTCCACACTGCCTTCCATAACAGCTGCACCAGTCTGCATTCCCACCAACAGTATCACAACTTCTTTATCCATTCATCTATCAAAGCAGATTTCAGTTGTTTCCATGTCTTGGCCACCATAAATGAAGCTGCAATGAATATTGGAGCACAAATGTCTTTATGAATAAATGCTTTCAGATTTTTTAGGTATCTACCTAGGAGAGGGATTGCTGAGTCATATGGTAATTCTATTCTTAATTTTTTGAGGAACCTCCACACTGCCTTCCATAGCAACTGCACCAATCTGCATTCCCAGCAACAGTGTATGAGGGTTCTTTTTTCTCCACAGCCTCTCCAACATTTGTTACTATTTGTCTTGATGATAGCCATTTTAATATTTTGATATCATAGTACAGTGTCAGATGGTTGCTGGACTCAGGGTGATCAGTTCTTTAGGTATATAAATGTTGAATAACTGTGGTGTATACCTGAATCTATTATAATATTGTGTTATAATATTGTGTTTTAACATATATTTTGTATATATTATATATTTTAACAGTTTTAATAAAAATGTTAAAAATAAATACATATTTAAAAAGAACAGTCAGACATTCTCCTTGATTTAGATACAATTTGAAGTTGGTCTTGGGTAGCATCCAAACCTGAGATTTCTCAGTAAGGGAGTAGCAAACTCTTTACTTCTTCTTCACCCCCTTTTCTCCAGTCAGCCTCATGGCCCAGACCAGGTCAAGGAGTCTCTGTTAGTGTCTCTGATAAGGGTATAGTTGTCCTCATACCAATAACTAGATGTATCCTAAAGCTCTGCTGTGAGGGGACATTTGTAATTTCAAAACCATTAACATTTTTCATTTAATTTGTAAGTAAAATTCTACTTCATAATGATAAAACTTAAGACCAATGAAACGTAAGCCATGTCATCAATTAAATTAAGAGCTTCTATCATCAGATTATTTCTAAAGGTCTCTTCCAGCTCTGACATTTTAACCTAGAATCCTTGTGACAAAATCCTAGCTCCCTTTCCAATCCAATCTCCTCTTACCTCCCACTTCTCATTGTAAGCTAACTAATTTCCTTTGCCTTCCCTTCCAAGACTGTCCCAATTGCCTTCGGTATTTTGATACACTTCCTTCCAAATTGAAATCCCATCCCCTTCCTTTTCACCTAGCTAAAACTCATTAAGCCTCTGAGACTGAATTACCAATAATGAAAACAGGGACTATTGTCCAGGCAATACATGCACTAAGTGCTTTATTTATGTAATTTTTAACCCTTACATAAGCCTTTCAAGATGAGCTTTAGTCTTCCCCATTTACAGGAAAGAGAAAGAAAGCTCAGAAAGTTTAAGTAACTTGCCTGAGGTCACATAGCTGGTGGCAAAGTTATGGTTTGAGTTAAAATCTGTTAGTCTCCATAGTTGGGTTTTCAAGTTCAAGACACACCTCCCCTACCCCCAAATATAATTCCTTCACCTTTCTTGGACACTCTCCAAGTCTTCAAACCAAGACAAACACTTATAATATCTTGTGGTAGACTAATTTAAGTTGATATCTTCTCTTTCCAATTCCTTTTTGGGTTCCCCAAGTGAAAGAACCATAGTTGATTGAACTCTACATCCAGAGGCTAGCTCTGTGATTTGCAAACCGAAGGAGCTTAATAAATATTTGTTGATGAGTGGACATTAGATTAACTTTCTGTTTAAAACATGTGTTTGAGTATTGTTGAATATGTTATTTTTATCAGTGGAAGAAAACTGTAGCTAAGATAATTTGTGAGCTGAAGCCATTGTTACCTCTGTTGCTAAGAGAAGTCAGTTACCCTGGGATACTAATTAAATGCAGGTATTGTGGAAATTAAGCCAGCAGCCCCCAGAGGGTTCAGAGAGCTGATGGGAGGAGGAAACCTAGAACTCAAGTAAGAAAGTATCTTTTCTGATTTGAGGAAAAGAGACTTAAGGGAGGGGGTAGCTTGTACACTTTCAGCACCATCATACCTCTGTGAAGCTTGTTTCTTTTCCTTAGTGGGAAAAGAGTTTCTTCCCTATAATTAACTCATATAGTGGAGGCAAAGTGAATAGATAGCCTGTGACTGAGATCAAGTGTGGTCTTTCCTAACCGTTGAGGGATAAGCATCTGGGGGGCTTTGACGTCAAAGTAGTCCCAAGTCTGAATGAAAAGCACCTGTTGGCAGACACTTTTGACTCCAAGTTAAGATACCAGCTGAGTTGATGAAGGCAAAGGAAGAGATCAATAAAGGTAACAGATTCTACCTGGAGCGTGTATTGGACTTAAAAGAATTATCTATTCCTGTTTAAATTGGTGTTCAATAGTTTTAATAAAGAGATTTACTTAATATTATAGAAAATGTTGGAACAGTGTACTTATTTATTTGCAACAAACCCAGAGCTTAAATTTTTGGACTTGGCCTCAAGTTGCTTTAACGTACTAGTTCCACCTAGTGATAATGTACCTAAATTGCAGTTTGTTTTTCTGAGAAATGAAGGTGTGGCCTTTACAAGTGGCCACTGCAGCACTGAAGTCATGAAATTATTCAATGGCTGAGCAGCAGATTCATGAGAGGCCCTGTGTTAGGGACAGTCTTGTGTATCCAGGGAAGGGGGAGTCAGTGCTTTGCATGTTGGCTAAATGAGACAATAATAAAACTTTTGATTAACAGCAGGGGGGTGAGAGTATCAGGCCTACAAGAAGCATAAAAATAATATTTAGAGACCACAGCAGGTGTGATTAACTCTCTCACTACTTACTCATGCTATTGAAAGATCTATACTAGGGCCTGCCTCATGAGACAGACCCACAGGAAGGAGAGGAAGAAAATCCCTGGGGGAATTCTGACCAGAAGGACAAGAGGATAAAATTAAATCCAGCAGCAATGTGGTACCCCTCTATTAATGAAATAATTTGATAAAGTAATTGTCCAAATTCACCAGAGTGACAAAGAGATCTTATTAGCTTCAGACTTACATATTCAAATGCCTGCAGGGTTAGAGATCTCCCACTCTAAGCATCCAAAGCTAAAAAAACAGAATGTGGGCCAACATATAGGCCTGGCAATTCCCAATTAGTGCTATCCTGCACTAGGAATTAGTAGAGCAACTACACCCCACAGTGACGGAAATGTGGCAGCAAGTACTAAGCCCAAAAGTTCCAGGATGGATCAAGGCTTCTGTAATTCAGATAGAAATGACTTTGAGAGCTCATCCTATGGGCTGGTTTCACCAAGCTTATTGGCCTGCAAGTATAGGCTTTGGGCCGGTGCACTTATATTTGGGGTACTAGATCCTTGCCAACACTCACTAGACTTAACAAATCTTTTCTTCTCCCATGGGTGGATGCAGCTCCACTGGAGGCACAGATGTTTACCCATCCTGTATCCCCATCGTTCTCCTTTGGGCCACAGCTTCCTGCCCATGCCCAGACTCCACCCCCAACCCATCTCTGGGACAGCCAGTAAATACCTATGGCCCTCCTGCTATGTCCCAGGTATTCAGTCAATCTCTAAAACCCATGCTTCTAGCAAATTTACAGACGTCAAAGTGGATCTTACAGGTTCCTCTTAGGTTATAGGGGGTAGAGTGTGAAGGAGTTAGGCTTGGCAATCTATATCTTAACAATATGCTTCCAGTTTGTTCTCATTCAGCAGATCAACATACAAGGCCCTAGACTGGATTTTCCCTGAGCACTTCCATTTCCACCTCCTTTAAGAATTTTTCCTAGTTTTATAAGCCTTCATTGATCTTCTACTTCTTTTGAATTTGTGTAGTATAACATCAAGGATTGTGGGCTTTTACAACACTCCAGAAACAAATCAGCAGTTACCTGCAGCCGAAATCCCCTATACAGGACTCCAATACATGCTCATCCTACAACTGCCTGACCAACCCTCCAACTTCTCATATAAGGTAGAATCTACCATTTCACCAGGTTGCCATTCCAACTCCCATCACCTCCATTAATAACCTTTGCAGCCAAAAAGATTTCTTCCATCCCAATGATCTCAAATCTTCCCACGTTACAGCCTGAACCCACTGGGGAAAATTGGTAACATTTAAACAAGAACTGTTTCAGATATTTGCAAAGTTATTTGTTTAAAAGTACTTTGTTTTGAAAGTGATGATGTCTTTTTGTTCTTTTCTTTTTTTTGGTTACTTCTATTTTCTCTAATTTATTTTGTATTTTTATAAAAACCTCCATTTATTTAATTCCTACAAGGAAAACAACTACAAGGAAGAAAGGAAGGAAGAAAGCAAGCAAGCTTTGACCTTTATGTGTTAATGAGTTATTTTACTGATAGCTACAGGTAATTATGTTTTCACCATTGTGAATGACAACCCTTTTTAACACTGGGCATAAGAGAAACCAATAGCTATAGCCTAAAGCTTAGCTGTGACCAGAAAAAAGAAAAATATAGGTATGAAGAGACTTGAAAAAGAGGTGAAGGGTGAGGAAGGAGGATCCACAAGAAATTCTTTCTCCAAGTTTCTTACTGGAATTATTGCAGCATATCTTTCCTTTTCATTTCAACTTGGCTGATAACTAGTTACTTATCTTTTTCTTTCTTTTTTTTAAAAGTTTATTGGGGTGACAAGGTTAGTAAAATTACACAGATTTCATGTGTACAATTCTGTATTACATCATCTATAAATCCCATTGTGTGTTCACCACACAGAGTCAGTTCTCCTTCCATCACCATATATTTGATCCCCCTTACCCTCATCTCGCAACCCCCACCCCCGCCCCCCTTACCCTCTGGCAACCACTAACCTATTGTCTGTGTCTATGAGTTTCTGTTTCTCATTTGTTTGTCTTGTTCTTTTGTTGTTTATGGTTTATATACCACATATCAGTGAAATCACATGATTCTCTGCTTTTTCTGTCTGACTTATTTCGCTCAACATTACACTCCCAAGATCCATCCATGTTGCCACAAATAGTCCTATGTCATCTTTTTTTACAGCTGAATAGTATTCCTTTGTGTGCATATACCACAACTTCTTTATCCATTCATCTATCAAAGGACATTTTGGTTGTTTCCATGTCTTGGCCACTGTAAACAAAGCTGCAATGAACATTGGAGCACACGTGTCTTTATCTCTAAATGTTTTCAGATTTTTTTGGTAGATAACCAGGAGAGGAATTGCTGGGTCATATGGTAATTCCATTCGTAATTTTTTGAGGAACCTCCACACTGCCTTCCATAACGGCTGCACCAGTCTGCATTCCCACCAAAAGTGTATGAGGGTTCCTTTTTCTCCACAGCCTCTCCAACACTTGTTACTATTTGTCTTGTTGATGGTAGCCATTCTGACTGGGGTGAGGTGCTATCTCACTGTGGTTTTTATATGCATTTCTCTGATGATTAGTGATGTTGAGCATTTTTTCATATGTCTATTTGCCATTTGTATGTGCTCTTTGGAGAAATGTCTCTTCAGGTCGTCTGCCCATTTTTCAATTGGATTGTTTGTTTTTTTTTGTGGTTGAGTTGCACGAGTTCTCTGTATACTTTGGATATTAGCCCTTTATCGGAGACACTGTTTGCAAAAATCTTCTCCCATTCAGTTGGTTGCCTCTTTATTTTGTCGATGGTTTCTTTTGCTGTGCAGAAGCTTTTAAGTTTCATATAGTCCCATTCATTTATTTTAGCTTTTACTTCCCTTGCCTTTGGAGTCAAATTCATAAAATGCTCTTTGAACCCAAGGTCCATAAGTTTAGTACCTATGTTTTCTTCTATGCAGTTTATTGTGTCAGGTCTTATGCTTAAGTCTTTGATCCATTTTGAATTAATTTTGGTACATGGTGACAGATAGCAGTCCAGTTTCATTCTTTTGCACGTGGCTATCCAATTCTGCCAGCACCGTTTATTGAAGAGGCTGCCTTTTCTCCATTGCAAGTTTTTTGCTACTTTGTCAAAAATTTTTCGTCCATATTTATGTGGTTTTATTTCTGGGTTCTCAATTCTATTCCATTGGTCTATGTGTCTGTTTTTCTGCCAATACCATGCTGTTTTGATTATTGTAGCCCTGTAGTACAAGCTAAAGTCAGGGAGTGTGATACCTCCAGTATTCTTTTTTCTTAAGATTGCTTTGGCTATTCGGGGTCTTTTGTGGTTCCAAACAAATCTGATGATTTTTTGTTCTATTTCTTTAAAAAATGCCATTGGGATTTTGATGGGGATTGCATTAAATCTGTATATTGCTTTGGGTAATATGGCCATTTTAACTATGTTGATTCTTCCAATCCATGAGCACGGAATGTCTTTCCATTTCTTTGTGTCTTCTTCAATTTCTTTTAAAAATGTCTTGAAGTTTTCAGCATATAGGTCTTTCACATCCTTGGTTAAGTTTATTCCTAGATATTTTATTCTTTTTCCTGCAATTGCAAAAGGAATTGTTCTTTGTATTTCTTTTTCTGAGATTTCATTGTTGGTACATAGGAATGCAATGGACTTTTGTATGTTGCTTTCGTAGCAGCAACTGTACTGTATTCGTTGATTGTTTCTAATAGCTTTTGGGTTGAGTCTTCAGGATTATATATATATATATAACATCATGTCATCTGCAAAGAGTGACAATTTAACTTCTTCATTCCCCATTCACTTTCTTTCTGATGGTGCCTTTTATTTCTTCCTTTTGACTGATTGCTGTGGCAAGGACTTCCAACACTATGTTGAAAGGCAGAGGTGATAGGGGACAGCTCTGTCGTGTTCCTGAAGGTAGATCAATGGGCTTCAGTTTTTCACCATTAATTATATTAGCTGAGGGTTTGTCATAAATGGCCTTTATTATGATAAGATACTTTCCTTCTATACCTATTTTATTAAGTGTTTTAATCATAAATGGATGTTGTATCTTGCCAAATGCGTTTTCTGCATCAATTAATATAATCATATGATTTTTGTCCTTTATTTTGTTTTTGTGATGTATCACATTGATGGATTTGTGGATGTTGAACCACCCATGTGCTCCGGGGATGAAGCCCACTTGGTCATGATGAATAATTGTTGTAATGCATTGTTGAATTCGATTTGCTAGAATTTTGTTACGGATTTTTGCATCTGTATTCATCAGAGATATTGGGATGTAGTTATCTTTTATTGTGCTGTCCTTACCAGGTTTTGGTATCAGGGTAATGTTGGCCTCATAAAATCAGTTGGGGACTACAGTCTCTTCTTCAATTTTTGGAAGAGTTTGAGCAGGATTGGAGTTAGATCCTCTTTGAAGATTTGGTAGAATTCCCTAGTGAAGCCATCTGGTCCTGGACTGTGGCATTTGGGAAGGTTTTGGATGACTGATTCAATTTCGTTAGTGATGATCGGTCTGTTTAGATTTTCCATTTCTTCATGGTTCAGCCTAGGAAGGCTATATGTTTCTAAGAACTTGTCCATTTCTTCTAGGTTGTTGAATTTGGTGGCATATAGTCCTTCATAGTATTTACGGATGATCCTTTGTATTTCTGTGTCGTCTATGATAACTTCCCCTTTTTCATTTCTGATATTGTTACTTAGTGTCTTCTCTCTTTTTATCCCAGTGAGTCTAGCCAAGGATTTGTCAATTTTGTTAATCTTTTCAAAGAACCAGGTCTTTGTCACATTAATTTTTTCTATTGTCTTTTTGTTCTCTATTTCATTTAGTTCTCCTCTGATTTTTTTTATTTCCTTTTTTCTGCTGACCTTGGGTTTCAGTTGTTCTTCTTTTTCTAGTTCTTTAAGGTGTAATGTCAGGTTATTTATTTGAGATTTTTCTTCTTTCTTGAGATAGGCCTGCAATGATATAAATCTCCCTCTTAAAACTGCTTTCGTTGCATCCCAAAAATTTTGGTAGGATGTATTTTCATTGTCATTGGTTTCTATGTATCTTTTGATCTCTTCTCTAATTTCTTCTTTGATCCGGTCATTCTTTAAAAGCATGTTTTTTAATCTCCATTTATTTGTGTTTTTTCCCTGCTTTCTTTTTGCAGTTGATACCCAATTTCAAAGCCTTGTGATCAGAGAATATGCTTGCTATGATTTCAATCTTCTTAAATTTGCTTATGCTGATTTTATGTCCCAATATATGGTCTATCCTTGAGAATGTTCCATGTACACTAGTTAAAAATGTATAGTCTGATGTTTTAGGATGAAGTGCTCTATATATGCCATTTATGTCCATTTCATCTAGTGTGTCATTTAGGGCTGCTATTTCGTTATTTATTTTCTGTTTGGATGATCTATCCATAGCTGTCAATGATGTATTTAAGTCCCCTAGTATAATTGTGTTTTGGTCAATTTCTCCCTTTAGTTCTGTTAGTAGTTTCTTGGTGTATTTCGGTGCTCCCTGATTGGGGGCATAAATATTGATGACTGTTATGTCTTCTTGTTGTACAGTCACCTTCACCATTATGAAATGTCCATCTTTATCTCTTGTTATATTTTCACCTTGAAGTCTGTTTCATCTGATATCAGTATGGCTACACCTGATTTTCTCTGGATACCAGTCCCTTTCACTTTGAGTCTATGCTTGTCCTTGTGCAGAGATGTGTCTCTTGAAGACAGCATATGGTTGGGTTTAGTTTTTTGATCCAATCTACTACTGTGTGCCTTTTTATTTAGGGTGATTATCGATACGTGAGGATTTCCTGTCATTCTATCTTTAGTTTTCTGGTAATGCTGTGTCTCCATTGTTTCTTTGCTTTTTGTTGTTGTCTCTTATTTCTGTGTGGTGGTTTGGGAAGTTGTCATCAATAATTTGGGAAGTTTGGGAAGTTCTCATCGACAGTTTGTTCGGATATATTCTCTGTTCCCTTCTCTCTTTCTTCTCCTACTGGTATGCCCATTATTCTTATATTGCTCTTTCTATTGGAATCAGAAAGTTCTTGTAGAGTTCTTTCATTTCTTTAAAGTCTCAAGTCTGTTTTTTCTTCCATCTGTGTAATTTCCATGTTTCTATCTTTGATGTCACTGATTCTTTCCTTCGTCTGGTCAACTCTACTACCTAAGCTGGCTATTTCATTCTTAATTTAATTTCTTCTATTGAGTTCTTAATCTCTAGAAATTCTATTTGGTTCTCTTTTAAAATTTCAGTCTCTTTCGTAAAACGCTCATGTTGTTCCTTGATTGTGTTTCTGAGTTCATTAAACTGCCTTTCTGTGTTTTCTTGCATCTCATCGAGTTTTTTCAGAACTACAATCTTGAATTCTCTGTCATTTAAGTTACATATTTCTATATCTTTAAGTTCCTTTTTCTGTAGACTTTTCACTTTCTTTCTGAGCTGTCTTGTTGCTTTGGTTATTCATGGCAGTTACTGCTTTATTATTTCTCTTCTTAGTCGTCTACAGGAGTGGCTTCTGCAATAGGTTGTTAGGAAGTGGTCTTTCTTTTGTTTTCCAGTACTTGTGGGTAAAATGTTTTATTTTCTCGCTGAATGCAACCTTTTTTTCTCTCTCACACGGTAGTGCTATGTTTTCTCTGCACTATTCCAGCTTCTCACTCAATGGGGAAATTCCCTGGGAGACATGCTTCTCCTCTGTTAATAGTTCACCTGAGACCATAGCACAGTGTCTGTGTGGGTATGCGGAGAGCTTTTGAAGTTCCAAAGCTCTTTCTGCACCAGATTCAGAGCCCATGTGTTTTGACAGTTCTGTTTACTCCTGAATGGATCCACCCAGTTAGGTGGGGCTAGGGGCAGGTTGAGTTGTGAGAGGTGGCCCAGAGCAATGGTAGCAACTACCACCACAGCTGGTTCTGCTTCCACAGCTCCCTCACCTTTGCCGGAACTAGTTGCGCTGGGAATCTGTGTCTGCGATCCACAGTTCTCAGAACAGCAAATATTCTGTTATTTTGATCTGACACTGCTACTGTTCTGCTTCTAGCACCGGGCACGTGGGGGCAGGGTGAGCTCTGGGAGGGTAGGGTGGGGGCGGCTAGTCTCAGTGCCTAACGCTTCCCTTCTCTGCTTGGCAGTGAGGGCTTAAACTACCGTTTTCAGCCTTTTTCCCTCAGTCTTTTCTCCGAGGTCTTTGCCGTGAGCGTTGGGTTCAACCGTGTTATATGCTGTCCCCTCAGCCCTGTGGGCCATAAGTGGAGCCCCAGCAATCCGAGGACTTCCCTCTCCCACATCTGCGATAGCTCCAGGATGCAGCGAGCTTGGAGCACCGAGTTAGTTCTGCATCTTGCGCCCGCACAACTCTGTCTTCGCACTTCTCCTTTCTCTCCTCCCCCGCTCGCGTGATTCACGCACCTTTAGGTGAATTCAGTAGTGGGCCTCTTTGTCTTGCCTGTCTGCTGTCAGGGAGTACTTTGTGGAGTTATAGTTGTTCCATTTGTTGTAAATTCCAGGGGAGATTTACAGAGGCTCACCTCATCCCAGCATTTTGATGACGTCTCCAATGAGCTACTTTTCTACAGTTGCTTGTTATCTTCAAGGTGGCTGCGTACCTGAGACATAAATGTCTTGTTCAATCTGCTAATAGGTTTATAGTAACTTCCATGGAGATGCACAGATACAGTGGTCACATTTATACCCATAATTAAACACAGACTCTAACAAAGGTTGCTCGAGCTTAATTTCCAGATACAACCACAACTTGCTTAATGCAATTCCAATGCCTAAATGTTAAGATTTCTGGGACATTTTGGTGTTCTAAGGAAGAATCTGAAAAAAATTGAATTAATGAAAATCTGTGTGGTCATTACAATACTGGAGCAAAATGACAATATCAGTATTTGTGTATTTAATATTGTATAAGAAAAGGATTCAGAATCCATAAATTGAAATCAGGGAAAATGAATATTTAATATATACAAGTTTATCAGCATCATGTAAAATGTACAAAATACAACCGAAATACTATCATCCTACTAGTAACTAATAGACAGAATTTTGAAACATAAGTATTAAAAAACTAAAGTCTCAAAAATGAAAACTCATGAAAAGTTGAAAATTAGACCACTTTGAACTTTTATAAAGAAGTTTCTTAAAGTGTATAAACATTGTTGCCATTGAGTTGAGAGCACATTGTTATGAAAAATTCTTCACTGCTAACAAAAGTACGAGTCAAGGAAATTATGATGTATTTATGCACTATCTCCAGAAGTTTTTCTCTTGACTCCTTCTTCTTCAAATAATTAGAACTCTCATTTGATAACTTTGAGGAGTATTTTTAAACATAATTTTATATATGGCATAGTAGGGATGGGGGTGGAGGGCTGGAATGAAACGTATTTATTTACCCTGAGTTGTAGTTTGGTTGAAAAGCAAGAAGCAAGCATTTCTGGTTTCGGTGATGTCTTTTATAGAAAACAATTTGTAGATTTCTTTTCCTTTTTTTTTTTTTTTTTTTTTGCTAAAGTTGTTTGTAGTCATTCCTTTGGGTATGTGTCTTCTATGTCAATGATCTCAGAATCCTTGACACAAAAACCCAAACAAAATGCTAAACCCCTTCCATCATATCTGGACACACAGATATATTGGTGGTCAGTTGCAGCAGGCAGGTTGGAAACTGAAATCAATCTGCTTTAACTTCTGCATTTTTGCGGCATTTTCTTGAATTGATCTTCTCTGTTGCTAATTGTGGTAAGGCGCCTTCTGTTGAAAGAGAAATTTGTGCATGTAAATGCCAAGAAACACCTGTCTAGCACAGACTCCTGGAATCGTAAATTTACATCAAGGAGGAGAACAGAAAAGAGACAAATTTGTGGATGGAAAGAATTCCCCCTTTTACCTTCCAAATTCATCAGGCAGGACCTTGACTTAGCCGGTATAAAATAACAATTCATTTATCAGGATTGAATTGAAAAAGAACTCTTGAGAGCCAGAAGGTGTTCCTTGGGGAGAGGAAAAGGATGATGACTACCATGTTTCATCACTCCAGGGGGCACTGCTTAACAATTGAAAGGATGTGGAAAAGGCTCCAAAGAATGGTCTCCTAGAAGCAAATGAAGCAGGTAGCACAGAGGAGGTCTAGGAAACAAGTTGAAACCAAACTAGGACAGAGAGTGGCTGGGATAATAAAATCAATCAGCATTGAGGATGTGGGTGTCTACATGAAGCTCCAGCTTTGCAGGGTTCTAGGCAAATGAATCCATCAGAGAACAGAAAAAGATAGCCCAGTCCCAGGTAGTGATGTATTTGCTAGGGAAAGTGGAAATGTTGATAGAGAATCAATATGGGAACTTGGGGCACCAGTCTGACTTATATCAGAGGAGACTGGAGAGAAAAGCAAGTCTGGAATGGAGAAACTGAAATTGCTGCTAGGATTTTTGCTTGAACAGCAACAGTTCAGAAAAAAAGTGAAGCAGAGCTTGCAGGTGGAGCCTCTGCAGGAGGAGCCATAAAAAGCCCTGTAATTGAGTTGGGAGCTTACAGGGCTAACCCTGATTACATTCCTCAGAATCCTGTTGTGCTCCACACAAACCTGAAAACTTGCAATTTTGTATTTTATTTTCTACAATGAAAATTACAGATACTGACTCCCAGGGCACATAGATAGAAAATACAACCAATCCAATAGCCATACAAGAAACTGAGAAAATTGTCAGTGAGCAACTATCCCCCAGAAGCAGGGAACAACTATCCCCCAGCAGAAAGCCCAAATTGTTTCATGGGTAAATTCTACCAGATGTTGGAATTACCAGACAAGGAATATATATATATAATATATATATATATATATATATATATATATATATATATATATATATATATATGTATATATATATAATTTTAGGACATTTTTTTAATTTATAAAATATTTGCAAAAGTAATACAGAGTTACCAAATACTCCACACCTATTTTTCCCAGTTTTTAGCATCTCACATTAGTATTGAGCATTTATTAAAGAACCAATATTGATACATTATTAACTAAAGTCCATATGTTATTAAAATTTCCAAGTTTTAACCTAACGTCATTTTTCTGTTGCATAATATGCCAGCCAGGATAGTATATTATACCTAGTTGTCATGCTGCTTAGGTTACTCTTGGCTGTAATGCTTTCTTAGGCTTTCTTTATTTTTGGTCTTGGCAGTTTGGAGGTTTTGAGGAATACATGTCAAGCATTTGGTAGAATACCTCTCAATTGGGATTTCTCTGAACTTTTCCTCATGATTAGACAGGGGTTATAGGCTTTTGAGAAAAAGACCACAGAAGTAAAGTGCCATTCACATTATATCATATCATATCATGTATACGTGCTATAATCATGACTTATCACTGTAGAATATAACCCTGATTACCTTGCTGAGGCAGTATTTGTCAGATTTCTGTACTGCAAAGTTACTTTCTCCTCCCACACCTTTTCATACTGTACTCTTCAGAAGGAAGTCATTTTGTGCAGCACATGCTTAATGAGTGAGGAGTATTTTGAGGGTGAAATATCTGTATAAATTGTTTGGCATTCTTCTGCACAGATATGTCATATCTCTCTCATATAATGATTTTTATTCATTTATTTATATGAGAGTATTTATTTAAAATTTTGGGTTGCTAAATTATTTTAGTAACTTTATTTTGTTGCTGAAGTACCCCACCTTTGCCCAATAGAAGTTCTTTTAGTTGGTCCCTATGTTCCTTTGATATACTTCCATCATTTGAAAGATTTTTAAAAGAATTTTTCTACTTTCTTGCACTACAGGTTGTTTCAGGCTCATTTTGTGTAATTCTTGCTGCAGTCCTAGAGTTGCAATTCCTACAAGGAGCTCTGATTCCTTTCACTGGAGAATAATAAAAGCCAATGCCTGGGTGCTGAGTGTGCTGGTTGCTCCTGGGGTATCATTGCTTCTAGGCCCTCTCAACTGAAAGAGAAAGCAAGTACATGCATATATAATAACCAGTTTATATACACATATTTATAAATATTTCCATATGTAACCATCTGTATCTAAAACTAAACATGAGTGCATACAGATGTCTCCAACTCTAATTCATTAGTACATGGATCATTCTAGCCTCTTTTCCTTGCTTCCCTGTAAATTCTCACTCCAGTGCTGAAAACCCTGTCTCCTACTATATCCACCATTTGTTTAATTTATTGTTTAGTGACAATATACATGGATAATATTATCAGAATTATTTACCTGTATTCCCATGAGACAAAACTTTACTGACTAGAATAAAATGCTTGTGTACATTTCCTTTAGCCTTTAGTCTTACAAACTGTACTCATTTCCAAGGTTACTTATGTCAGCCTATTTTTCCCATACTCCTTTCAATGACATTGTTTCATATATTGATAATAGAGTTAGATTCTTTTGTCACAGTCGGTATTCTTTTCTGCAATTCCCTGACCACCTAAATGACATTTTTTTCATTTACATACATTTTCTCTGTGACATAAAGTTTTATAGGTTTTGACAAATGCAGCATGTCATGTATCCATCTTTACAGTATCACACAGAATAGTTTTATCACCCTAATAATCCTCCTGAGCTTTACCTATTCAACACTCTCCACCTTTCTCCGCATAGCCCTACAAGAAGCCCTGCCAAATACTGATCTTTTAAATATCTATAATTTTGTCTTTCCCAGAATTTCATATAACTAGAATTATACAATATGTTGAGTTTCCAGATTGGCTTCTTTCACTCAGAAAACATGCATTTAAGATTCATACATGTACCACACCTGAAGCTAACATAATACTGTGTATCAACTGCAATTGAAAAATAAAACAATTATTAAAAAGATTCATCTACGTTTTTCTGACTTGATATCTCATTTATTTTTATTGCTGAAAAATATTTCATTATGTGGATATACCACTGTTTGTTTATCCATTCATTTATTGAAGGACATGTAGATATCTTCCAATTTGTAGCACTTGTGAATAATCTGACATCTTTCAAGGTTTTGTGTCTTTGGTTTTCTAAAGTTTTCACATGGTATGTCTAGGTGTCATTGTTTTTCGTTTGTTTATTTTTGGTATTTCTCTTGCTTGGTATTCTCTGAATTCCTGGATCTGTGGTTTACATATGTCATATATTTTGGAAAAGGACCCTGCCATTAGTACTTCAAATACTTCTTCTGTTCTATTCTCTCCTTCTCCTTCTGGTATTCCATTTGTGCTTATATTATACTCTATGAAATTATCCCATAAATCTTGGATATTCTGTTCTGCTTTTCCAATTCTTTTCTCTCGTTTCATTTCAGTTTAGGCAGTTTGTATTGACCTATCTTCAAGCCGATTCTTCCCTCAGTCTTATCCAGTTTACTAATGAGACCATCAAACACATTCTTTATTTCTGCTAGTGTTTTTCATTTCTAGAACTTCCTTTTGATTCTTTTTTATAATTTCCATATTTCTTATGTATATTACCCATCAATTTTTGTATATTGTCTATTTTTACATTTGAATCTTAACATATTAATTCATAGTTGTTTTAAATTCCCTGTCTGGTAATTCCAACATCTGTACCATATTTGAGTCCAGTTCTAATGTGTGATTTATCTCTTTGAACTGTGTATTTCCTTGCCTTTCAGCATGTCATGTGATTTTTTGTTGTTGTTGAAAGCTAGACATGCTGTAGCAGGTAATAGGAACTGAGGTATTTAGACTTGTTGCAATGATTTATGTTAATCCAGCTAGGAATTAGGCTGAATTTTATGTTTACTGTAGATAAAGGTGCCAGAGACCTCAAATTCCTCAAAGTCCTTGTTTTTGTCTCCTCTCTTGATTTTGAGTTTCCTTAAGTATTCTTCAGAGAAAGTCTGTGTTTTGCTGCCCTCACAGATGTTATGCACTGTTATTGTACTAATGCATTGTTGGTGTGGTGGAAAGGTGTAGGGAAGGGTTAGTGTTGTATAATCTTACTCTTAAATTTCAGTCTTCTACTGGGCCTGTTCTCTAGGGTGCAACCTTCACAGTGTTTCTTAAATGGTATAGCTTCCCTCTGGTGAGATAAAAAGGCAACAGGAGTCTGGAGTGACAGGAATGCCCTTCTCTGAGCTGGTAAAAAGTTCTGGTAAAGTCTCATGCCTTGTATATGATGTAGTCAAAAAATATGGCAAATGTTTAAATTAAAAATTATTACAGTAAAAGACACACTGCCATTAATTCCCCTCAAAATACTCCTTTATTTGAACACACTTATCCCATCATTCTTGCCACTTTCTGAAGCAGTTCTGGAAGTCCTCTTTCATAATTGTCTTTAGTTGTGCTGTTGTGGCTGCCTCGATGTTCTGAGTCGATTCAAAATGTTTACCTTCCATGGTGATTTTGACTTCGGGGAAGAGCCAGGAGTCACACCGTGTCAGGTCTGGTGAATAGATGGATGAGGACACACCGTCATATTTTCATTTGACAGACATTGCCATATACCAGAAGCGATGTGTGACACACAACATTCTCATGATGGAGAATGAAACCATTTGCCCATTTCATGTTAAGATGTTGTTCATGATCCATGATTTATGGCACACTTTAAAAACACCTTCTCTCAACCATAGCTCACACCCAACTGACTGCACCGACCAAGTTGAAACTTGTCACACACTGTTACTAATGTTCGACATACCACTTCCCGTATTGAAAATCCCTGCCTTTCTGTTGGATGGCACTAGGCAGCAGCATTCACCATATTATTTGATCACACCTTGTATAGTAGGCATTTGTTATGTAGAAAGCTCAGGGCATATTGTATAAGGATTACTGTTCCCCTCCCCAAGTCAGAGCCACAAGGGATCTTTCTCAGTTCTTTACCATAAGAAACTATTGGAGTTCCTAGAAGTAAAACACATGAATGTGTGGTCCCCAGGTGTTTCTCACTTTGAAATTAGTCTATACTTAGTTTCAAGCAATTTATCAAAATTATTGTTTAAGTATTCCTACCAGTTTATGGCTCCAGCATCTTCTGCTCCAGGTAAGTATATTGACTCTTTGAATTCACATATTTCTCTGGATTTGGGGGTGGCAGTTTGCCCAGAAACCTCAGGTTTTTGATGAGTCCAAGAAGAGTCATTGATTTTTTGTTTATTCGGCTATTTCTTACTGTTGGGACAGAATAGATGAATTCCAAGCACTTTACATATTGGGGCAGAAACTGGAATTCTCCAATTCTATCAGATTTTAAAGAAGTAAAGTATTTTAATGTTATTTAATCTGTTACAGAGCAAGAAAAAATAAGAAATGCTTCCAAACAGATACCAAAAGCTGATAAAAGAAAAATATAGTCAGTTTTCAGTTATTAACACCAATGAAAAAAATACCAAATAAATGTCACCAATTAGAAACCAGCAGCCCATTAAAAGAAAAATACACCAAAACTGAGTTTAAACCAGAAATGCAAGGAAGCTTTACTATTAAGAAATCTATTAATATAATTAATAATGTAAATTTATCAAAGAAAAATCTTATAATCATTTCCAAATTTAACAAGTCCTTTTATAAAACTCAGTGGCCATGCCTGATAAAAGCAATAATAAATATTGCTTTTAATATAAACTATCAATAAACAGGACAAAATGGACCGAGAAATACTAAGAAAGAAAGAGATAAAGTGATAAAGAATATAGTTAGCATCCCACTTAATGGTATATTATAATACTGGAAGTATTACTATTAAAGTAGCAAGCAAAGCAAAGATGTCCACTATCATCTCTATTACTTAACATTATTTGAGGGTACTTTCTACTGCAAATAGGCAAGGATGAGAAGGAAGAGACATCAACATTGAAAAGGAGGATTAAAGTTTTTTTATTTTCACAGATGATAAGTTTGTCACTGTCAGAGAAGGAATTTACAAATATGAAAAAGGGTAATGCTAGAAAGAATCTGGGATGTCAGATTAAAACTTGAGATATTGACGGATATTCACCACATGGGTGCACGCATACACACACACAGAAATATATATAGATGTATGTGTGAATGTGTTGTATAAACACACATATGTACAAATAAATATTTCCCAGCTCTTTCTGCTACACTGAGTGCACAAATCTTGGTTTCTAAATATCCTCACCTAAAAGGAATCAGGCCTCCTTGGAAAATGACTGATTCTAGGTCTGGAGCAGGATAAATACAAGATGATCCTGGAACATCTTATTGTGTTTGACAAGTAAAAAGGTGATCAAAGAATGAAGGAGATGTGTTAAAAGGACACTAGAGCAAGCCTGATAGGGCATCCACTATCCAAATATAGGATAATTTAGTATCAAAATAATGATAACAAAAGATTACAATCAATTGAAGAATATAGGAATATATTCACAAGTCCATATTAATACCAAAAAATGAATGAATAAAACAATGGAGAAGTGAGAGCTCTTCTTTAGAGTAGAATTTAAATTAATGACTGTAGAAGCTATGATGTAAAGAGAAAAACCACCATTTGAGAATTACCATAGTAGAGGTTAATTTAGGCAGGAATCATCAAGGCAAATAAGTGGGCATTTGACTGAAGAACAGAGTAGTAGAATAATCTTATACTATCTACTTACAAAAGACTTAATAATTATAAAGGGAAAAAAATGATGAGTCTATGTTGGAGAAACCTAGCAGACATCACCTTACACAAGTAATGAAGATTACTATTACCAGTAATGGAACAGGATTGCCATCATATGCCTCCCGATGCTCTACTTAAAATGCAACATAATTTCTGTGGTCTTCCCGCCAAGAATGCATGGGTTGAATGGGGACAGGATTAGTAACCAAATAGACTCATGTTGAGGGACATCATACAAAATGGAACACATGTACTTCTTAAACTTTCAATGTTATAAAAAGAAAAAAAAAGATTGACAAAATGTTATACACTGAAGGACACTAAAAATAAATGAAGACTAAATATAACAAGTGGCCCTACATTGGATATTCTGGAACAGAAAATTTAAAAAGACACTGTTGGACCCTCGGCCAAATTTGAATAGGATCTGTGGGTTGGATGGTAGTGCTATATCAATGTTGATTTGCTGGTTATATGTGTGCCTGTGAAAGATAACATATTTGCTTTGGGGAGGTACAGACTGGAGTAGTTTGGGATGATTTCACATAATGTCTGAACCTTATTATCAAATCAATTTGTCACAATAAGATTTTGTGTGTGTGTGTGTGTGTGTGTGTGTGTGTCTGTCTGTCTGTCTCTCTACAAACAGAGAGGGAAAGAGAGCAAATATGTGCGCTACAATTTTAACAAATGAAATATGGGTGAAGGGGATACAGAAGTTCTTTGTTCTTTCAACTTTTTAGTAAGTTTAAGTGTTTCAAAGTTCATTATGAAAAATACATCTTTTCAAGACGTCATCAAAATGGCGGTGTGAAGTGAGACTCTGGAAATCTCCCCTGGAATTTACAACAAATTCAACAACTATAACTCCACAAAGGACTCCCTGCTCAGCAGACAGGCAAGATGAAAAGTCTCACTACTGAAATCACATAAAAGGTGGCAAATTGCGTGAGCGGGAGTGGGGGAGGGAAAGGAGAAGTGCAGAGGTGGAACCACGCTCAGGACAAAGACCTAGCTCAGTGCTCCAAGCTCGCTGCATCCCAGAAATACCGCAGCTGCGGGAGAGGGAAGAACTCGGACTGCTAGGGCTTCGTTAATGGCTCTCGGGGCTGAGGGGATAGCATATAACATGGCTGAACCCAAGGCTCACGGCAGACGAAGCAAAGACTGATGGAAGAAGGCTGAAAATGGTGGTGTAGGACTTACTGCCACAGAGAACGAAAGCCTTAGTCACTGAGAATAGCTGCCTCCTCCAGAACCTCCCAGAGCTCCCCCGCCCCCACCTGTCCAGTGCTATAGCAGAACAGTAGCAGTGTCAGATCAAAAGAACAGAATATTTGCTGTTCTGAGAACTGCGGTCTGCAGACACAGATTCACAGCCCAACTAGTTCTGGCAAAGGGAGGGAGCTGTGGAAGCAGGACTGGCTGTGGTGGTGGTCGCTGCTATTGCTCTGGGCCACCTCTCACAACTCACCCACCCCTGTCCCCACCTATCCGGGTGAATCACTGCAGGAGTAAACAGAACTGCTGAAACACACAGGCTCTGAATCTGGTGCAGGAAGAGCTTTGGAACTTCAAAAACTCTCCCCATCCCCACAGGGACACAGTGCCCTGTGAACCAGGGAACTGTTAACAGAGGAGAAGCCCGTCTCCCAGGGAATCCCGATTGTGTGAGAAGCTGGAATAGTGCAGAGAAAACATAGCACTACTGTGTGAGAGAGAAAAAAAGGCTGCAGTCGGAAGAAAATAAAACATTCTACCAACAAGTACTGGAAAACAAAAGAAAGACCTCTTCCTATCAACCTGTTGCAGAAGTCACTCCTGTAGATGTCTAGGAAGAGAAATAATAAATCAGTAATTGCCATGAATAACCAAGGCAACAAGACAGCTCAGAAAGAAAGTGAAAAGTCTCCAGAAAAGAAACTTAAAGATATAGAAATATGTGACTTAAATGACAGAGAATTCAAGATTGCAGTTCTGAAAAAACTCAGCGAGATGCAAGAAAACACAGATAGGCAGGTAAATGAACTCAGAAACACAATCAAAGAACAGCATGAGCATTTTACGAAAGAGACTGAAATTTTAAAAAAGAACCAAATAGAATTTCTGGAGATTAAGAACTCAATAGAAGAAATTAAGAATGAAATAACCAGCTTAGGTAGTAGAGTTGACCAGATGGAGGAAAGAATCAATGACATCGAAGATAGAAACCTGGAAATGACACAGAAGGAAGAAGAAAGAGACTTGAGACTTAAAAGAAATGAAAGAACTCTACAAGAACTTTCTGACTCCATCAGAAAGAGCAATATAAGAATAATGGGCATACCAGAAGGAGAAGAAAGAGAGAAGGGAACAGAGAATATATTCAAACAAATTGTCGATGAGAACTTCCCAAATTGTGGACAGAACTGGACCCTCGAATCCAAGAAGCAAATAGAACACCTAGTTACCTCAATCCCAACAGACCTTCTCCAAGGCACATTGTATTGAAGCTGTCTAAAATCAACGACAAAGAAAGAATCCTCAAGGCAGCCAGGGAAAAGAAGGTAACTACAAAGGAAAGCCCATTAGATTATCATCAGATTTTTCAGCAGAAACTCTACAAGCCAGGAGGAGTGGAACCAAATATTCAAACTATTGAAAGAGAGAAATTATGAGCCAAGAATAATATATCCAGCAAAGATATCCTTTAGATATGAAGGAGGAATAAAGACCTTTCCAGACATACAGAAGCTGAGGAATTTTCTAATACACGACCTGCACTACAAGAAATACTAAAGGAGGCTATTCGACCACCATCAACAGGGACAATTTGTGGCAACCAAAACTCAAAAAGGGGAGAGTAAAGGCCTGAACGGAATATGGGAATGGAGAAAGTAAGCGTGCTGAAGAAAATGGAATACTCTAAATATCAAACTTTCTTTTACATAAACTTAAGGGTAACCACTCAAAATAAATCCAGAACTGAAATATATACTGAAATAAAAGAAGAAACAGAGGAAACATCATAGAATACCACCACACAGAAATAATAGACAACAACAAAAGGCAAAGAAACAATGGAGACACAGCCTTACCAGAAAACTAAAGATAGAATGACAGGAAATCCTCACATATCAATAATCACCCTAAATGTAAATGGACTGAACTCACCAATAAAAAGGCACAGAGTAGCAGATTGGATCAAAAACTAAACCCAACCATATGCTGTCTCCAAGAGACACATCTCAGCTACAAGGACAAGCATAGACTCAAAGTGAAAGGGTGGAAATTGACACTCCAAGCAAATGGTACCCAGAGAAAATCAGGTGTAGCCATAATGATATCAGATGAAACAGACTTCAAGGTGAAAAGATAACAAGAGACAAAGATGGACATTTCATAATGGTGAAGGGACTGTACAACAAGAAGACATAACAGTCATCAATATTTATGCCCCCAATCAGGGAGCACGAAATACACCAAGCAACTACTAACAGAACTAAAGGGAGAAATTGACCAAAACACAATTATACTAGGGACTTAAATACATCATTGACAGCTATGGATAGATCATCCAAACAGAAAATAAATAACGAAATAGTAGCCCTAAATGACACATTAGATGAAATGGACATAATTGACATTTATAGAGCACTTCATCCTAAAACATCAGACTATACATTCTTTTCTAGTGTACATGGAACATTCTCAAGGATAGACCATATATTGGGACATAAAATCAGTCTCAACAAATTTAAGAAGATTGAAATCATACCATGCATATTCTCTGATCACAAGGCTTTGAAATTGGATATCAACTGTAAAAAGAAAGCAGGAAAAAACACAAATACATGGAGATTAAACAACATACTTTTAAAGAAGGACTGGGTCAAAGAAGAAATTAGAGGAGAGATCAAAAGATACATAGAAACAAATGACAATGAAAATACATCCTACCAAAATTTTTTGGGATGCAGCGAAAGCAGTTTTAAGAGGGAAATTTATCTCATTACAGGCCTATCTCAAGAAACAAGAAAACTCCCAAATAAATAACCTCATGTTACACCTTAAAGAACTAGAAAAAGAAGAACAAGTTAAACCCAAGGTCAGCAGAAGAAAGGAAATAACAAAAATTAGAGCAGAACTAAATGAAATAGAGATAAAAAAGACAATAGAAAAAATTAAAATGACAAATAGCTGGTTCTTTGAAAAGATTAACAAAATTGACAAACCCTTGGCTAGACTTACTAAGATAAAAAGAGAAGACACTGATTAACAAAATCAGAAACGTAAAAGGGGAAGTTATCACGGACACCACAGAAATACAAAGGATCATCCAAGAATACTATGAAGGACTATATGCCACCAAATTCAACAACCTAGAAGAAATGGACAAGTTCTTAGAAACATATAGCCTTCAAGGCTGAACCATGAAGAACTGGAAAATCTAAACAGACCGATCACCAGTAACTAAATTGAATCAGTCATCCAAAACCTTCCCAAAAGCAAAAGTCCGGGACCAGATGGCTTCACTAGTGAATTCTACCAAACCTTCAAAGAGGATCTAATACCAATTCTGCACAAACTCTTCCAAAAATTGAAGAAGAGACAGTACTCCCTAACTCATTTTATGAGGCCAACATTACCCTGATACCAAAACCTGGTAAGGACAGCACAAAAAGAAAACTACAGACCAATATCTCTAATGAATACCGATGCAAAAATCCTAAATAAAATTCTAGCAAATCGAATACAACAATGCATTAAAAGATTATTCATCACGACCAAGTGGGGTTCATCCCCGGGGCACAAGGATGGTTCAACATCCGCAAATCCATCAATGTGATACATCACATAAACAAAATAAAGGACAAAAATCATATGATTATATCAATTGATGCAGAAAAAGCATTTGACAAGATACAACATCCATTTATGATTAAAACACTTAATAAAATGGGTATAGAAGGAAAATACCTTAACATAATAAAGGCCATATATGACAAACCCTCTGCTAATCTCATAATTAATGGAGAAAAACTGAAGCCCTTTGCTCTACGTTCAGGAACACGACAGGATGTCCCCTATCACCTCTGCTTTTCAACATAGTGTTGGAAGTCCTTGCCAGAGTAATCTGGCAAGAAAAAGATGTGAAAAGGCAACCAATTTAAAAAGGAATAAGTGAAACTATCTCTGTTTGCAAATACCATGATCTTATATGTAGAAAACCCTAAAAGTACACACACACACACACACACGTTAGAACTAATTTTAAAAATCAGTAAAGTTGCAGGATACAAATCAAGGTACAGAAAATCAGTTATCTTTCTATAGCCTAACAATGAACAATCCAAACAGGAATTTAAGAAAACAATCCCATTTACTATAGCATAAATACCTCAGAAGAAACTTAACCAAGAAGACAAAAAAAAAACAATGTACGCTGATAGCTATGAAACATTGCTGAAAGTAACTAAGGAAGACAGAAACATATAGAAAGATATCCTGTGTTCATAGATTGGAAGATTTGATATTGTTATAATGCGCATACCACTCAAATCACTATACAGATCCAATGCAATCTATATCAAATTCCAGTGGTATTTTTCACAGAAATAGAACAAACAATCCTAAAATGTGTGGAACTACAGAAGACCCAAATGGCCAAAGCAACCATGAGGAAAAACAATAAAACTTGAGGCATCATGATCCTTGACTTCATACTATATTATAAAATTATACTAATTGAAACAGTATGGTACTGGGATAAAAACAGACACATACATCAATAAAACAGAATTGAAAGCCCAGAAATGCACACATATATGGTCAATTAATTTATGACAATGAAGCCAAAAACATACAATGGAGACAATTAATTTATAACAAAGTAGCTAAGAATATACAATGGGGAAAGGACATTCTCTTCAATAAATGGTGCTAGGAAATTTGGAAAGCCATATGCAAAAGAATGAAACTGGACCACCACCTTACACTATACACAAAAATTAGTCCTAAATGGATTAAAGACTTGAATGTAAGACCTGAAGCCATAAAACTTCTAGAATAAAACATAGACAGTAAACTCCTTGACAGGTCTTTACAATAATTTTTTGAATCTAACAACAAAAGCAAAAGTAACAAAATTATTTTTGCAAATAAACTAGGAGGATATATCAAACTATAGAGTTTCTGCACAGCAAAGGAAACCATTAGCAAAATGAAAAGACAACCTACAGGAAGGGAGAAAATAATTGCAAATCATATATCAGATAAGAAGCTAATATCCTAAATATATAAAGAAAGCATACAATTCAATAGCCAAACAAAACAAAACAATCTGATTTAAAAATGGACAGAAGGTCTGAACAGACATTTTCCGAAGGAAACATACAGATAGCCAATAGGTACATGAAAATATGCTCAACATCATTAACCATTAGGGAAATGCCAACCAAAACCATAATGAGGTATCACTATGTTAGATAGGCTATTATAAAAAAAATACAAGAAGTAACAACTGTTGGCAAGGATGTGGAGAAAAAGAAACCCTTGTTTTCTGTTGGTGGGAAAGCAAACTGGTGAACCGACTATGGAAAAAAGTATGGCGGTTCCTCAAAAAATTAAAAATAAAACTACCATATCATCCTGCAATTCCACTTTTTGGTATTTATCCAAAGAAAATGAAAACACTGATTTAAAAAGATATATGCATTGCCATGTTAAATGCAGCATTCTTTAGCCAAGATATCGAAATGGCCTAAGTGACCATCAATGGATAAAGGGACAAATAAATTGTTATATGTATAATGGAATATTATTCAGCCATAAAAAATAATGAAATCTTTCCATTTCTGACAACATATGTAAGTCATAGAGAAAGACAAATACCATATGATCTCATATGTGGAATCTGAATAGAAAAAAAAAACAGAAAAAAGCTAATAGACACAGAGAACAAACTGTTGAAAGAAGCAAAGGGTAGGAGGGTTGAGAGAAAAGGGTGAACTTTTCTTGTTTAAATAACTTGAATATTTTTTAAAACATTCACAACATAAATGAACCAATCAGAATCATAAAACAATACACTTTTAAAAAATCAGGCAGAATTGACAAGACCCAAGTCTAGAAGTAAAAACTTTTGACACATATTTTTTTAATTAAATTTATTGGGGTGACAATTGTTAGTAAAATTACATAGATTTCAAGTGTACAATTCTGTATTACATCATCTATAAATCCCATTGTGTGTTCATCACCCAGAGTCAGTTCTCCTTCCATCACCATATATTTGATCCCCCTTACCTTCATCTCCCACCCCTCACCCCCCTTACCCTCTGGAAAACCACTAAACTATTGTGTGTGTCTATGAGTTTCTGATTCTCATTTGTCTTGTTCTTTTGTTCTTTTTGGTTTATGTACCAAATATCAGTGAAATCACATGGTGCTCTGCTTTTTCTGTCTGACATATTTCGCTCAGCATTACACTCTCAAGATCCATCCATGGTGTCACAAAATGTTCCTATATCACCTTTTCTTACTGCCGAATAGTATTCCATTGTGTATATATACCACAACTTCTTTATCCATTCATCTATTGAAGGACATTTTGGTTGTTTCCATATCTTGGCCACCGTAAACAAAGCTGCAATGAACATTGGAGCACATGCGCCTTTATGTATAAATGTTTTAAGATTTTTTGGGTAGATACCCAGGAGAGGGATTGCTGGGTCATATGGCAATTCTATTCGTAATTTTTTGAGGAACCTCCACACTGCCTTCCATAATGGCTGCACCAGTCTGCATTCCCATCAACAGTGTATGAGGGTTCCTTTTTCTCCACAGCCTCTCCAACACTTGTTATTTGTCTTGTTGATGATAGCCATTCTGACTGGGGTGAGGTGATATCTCATTGTGGTTTTGATTTGCATTTCTCTGATGATTAGTGATGTTGAGCATTTTTTCATATGTCTATTTCTCATTTGTATGTCCTCTTTGGAGAAATGTCTCTTTAGGTGCTCTGCCCATTTTTCAACTGGGTTGTTCGTTTTTTTGTTGTTGAATTGCATGAGTTCCTTGTATATTCTGGATATTAGCCCCTTATCGGAGGCACTGTTTGCGAAAATCTCCCATTAAGTTGGTGGCCTCTTTATTTTGTCAATGGTTTCTTTTGCTGTGCAGAAGCTTTTAAGTTTTATATAGTCCCATTCGTTTATTTTAGCTTTTAAGTCCATTTCCTTTGGAGTCAATTTCATAAAATGCTCTTTGAACCCGAGGTCCATAAGTTTAGTACCTATGTTTTCTTCTATGCAGTTTATTGTGTCCGGTCTTATTCTTAAGTTTTTTATCCATTTTGAATTAATTTTGGTACATGGTGACAGATAGCAGTCCAGTTTCATTCTTTTGCACATGGCTTTCCAATTATGCCAGCACCATTTATTGAAGAGGCTATCTTTCCACCATTGTATGTTTTTTGCTTCTTTGTCAAAAATTTTCTGTCCACTTCCGGAAAAATGGCGGCGTGAGGTGAGCCTCTGTAAAGCTCCCCTGGAATTTACAACGAATCGAACAACAAAAACTCCACAAAGAACTCCCAGCACAGCACACAGGCAACACGAAGAGGCCCACTACCGAATGAAATCACCTACAGATGGGAGATTCGCACGAGTGGAGGGAGGAGGAGGAAAGGGAGAAGTACGCGGAGACGGAGACGCGCGGGCGGAGGACGCAGACCTAGCTCAGTGCACCGAGCTCGCTGCTTCCCGGAACTACCGCAGCTGCGGGAGAGGGAAGAACTCGGACTGCTAGGGCTCCGCCAGGGCTCCACAGAGCTGAGGGGATAGCATATAACACGGCTGAACCCAACGCTCACGGCAGAGACCTCGGAGAAAAGACTGAGGGAAAAAGGCTGAAAACGGTGGTTTAAGCCCGCACTGCCGAGCAGAGAACGGAGCCTTAGGCACTGAGACTAGCCGCCCCCTCCCTGCCCTCCCAGAGCTCGCCCCGCCCACACCTGCCCGGTGCTAGAAGCGGAACAGTAGCAGTGTCAGATCAAAACAACAGAAAATTTGCTGTTTTGAGAACTGTGGACTGCAAACACAAATTCACAGCCCAACTAGTTCCAGCAAAGGGGAGAGCTGTGGAAGCAGGACCGGCTGTGGTGGTGGTCGCCGCCATTGCTCTGGGCCACCTCTCACAACTCACCCCACCCCTGACCCCACCTATCTGGGCGGATCCCTGCAGGAGTAAACAGAACTGCTGAAACATACGGGCTCTGAATCAGGAGCTGGAAGAGCTTTGGAACATCAAAAGCTCTCCGCATACCCACCGGGACACTGCGCCCTGTGACCTAGATGAACTATTAACAGAGGAGAAGCCCGTCTCCCAGGGAATCCCCCCATTGTGTGAGAAGTTGGAATAGTGCAGAAAACATAGCACTACTGTGTGGGAGAAGAAAAATAAGTTGCAGTTGGAGAAATAATAAAACATTCTACCAACAAGTACTGGCAAACAAAAGAGAAGCCAGTTTCTATCAACCTGTTGCAGAAGTCACTCCTGTAGATGTCTAGGAAGAGAAATAGTAAACCAGTAATTGCCATGAATAACCAAGGCAACAAGATAGCTCAGAAAGAAAGTGAAAAATCTCCAGAGAAGGCACTTAAAGATACAGAAATATGTGACTTAAATGACAGAGAATTCAAGATTGCAGTTCTGAAAAAACTCAGCGAGATACAAGAAAACACAGATAGGCAGTTAAAGGAACTCAGAAACTCAATCAAAGAACAGCATGAGCATTTTACGAAAGAGATTGAAATCTTAAAAAGAACCAAATAGAATTTCTGGAGATTAAGAACTCAATAGAAGAAATTAAGAATGAAATAACCAGCTTAGGTAGTAGAGTTGACCAGATGGAGGAAAGAATCAGTGACATCGAAGATAGAAACCTGGAAATGACACAGATAGAAGAAGAAAGAGACTTGAGACTTAAAAGAAATGAAAGAACTCTACAAGAACTTTCTGACTCCATCAGAAAGAGAATAAAAGAGTAATGGGCATACCAGAAGGAGAAGAAAGAGAGAAGGGAACAGAGAATATATTCAAACAAATTGTCGATGAGAACTTCCCAAATTTGTGGACAGAACTGGACCCTCGAATCTAAGAAGCAAATAGAACACCTAGTTACCTCAATCCCAACAGGCCTTCTCCAAGGCACATTGTATTGAAGCTGTCTAAAATCAACGACAAAGAAAGAATCCTCAAGGCAGCCAGGGAAAAGAAGGCGGTAACTTACAAAGGAAAGCCCATTAGATTATCATCAGATTTTCAGCAGAAACTCTACAAGCCAGGAGGAGTGGAACCAAATATTCAAACTATTGAAGAGAAACCATGAGCCAAGAATAATATATCCAGCAAAGATATCCTTTAGATATGAAGGAGGAATAAAGACCTTTCCAGACATACAGAAGCTGAGGAATTTTCTAATACGACCTGCACTACAAGAAATACTAAAGGAGGCTATTCGACCACCATCAACAGGGACAATTTGTGGCAACCAAAACTCAAAAAGGGGAGAGTAAAGGCCTGAACGGAATATGGGAATGGAGAAAGTAAGCGTGCTGAAGAAAATGGAATACTCTAAATATCAAACTTTCTTTTACATAAACTTAAGGGTAACCACTCAAAATAAATCCAGAATTGAAATATATACTGAAATAAAAGAAGAAACAGAGGAAACATCATAGAATACCACCACACAGAAATAATAGACAACAACAAAAGGCAAAGAAACAATGGAGACACAGCCTTACCAGAAAACTAAAGATAGAATGACAGGAAATCCTCACATATCAATAATCACCCTAAATGTAAATGGACTGAACTCACCAATAAAAAGGCACAGAGTAGCAGATTGGATCAAAAACTAAACCCAACCATATGCTGTCTCCAAGAGACACATCTCAGCTACAAGGACAAGCATAGACTCAAAGTGAAAGGGTGGAAATTGACACTCCAAGCAAATGGTACCCAGAGAAAATCAGGTGTAGCCATAATGATATCAGATGAAACAGACTTCAAGGTGAAAAAGATAACAAGAGACAAAGATGGACATTTCATAATGGTGAAGGGGACTGTACAACAAGAAGACATAACAGTCATCAATATTTATGCCCCCAATCAGGGAGCACCGAAATACACCAAGCAACTACTAACAGAACTAAAGGGAGAAATTGACCAAAACACAATTATACTAGGGGACTTAAATACATCATTGACAGCTATGGATAGATCATCCAAACAGAAAATAAATAACGAAATAGTAGCCCTAAATGACACATTAGATGAAATGGACATAATTGACATTTATAGAGCACTTCATCCTAAAACATCAGACTATACATTCTTTTCTAGTGTACATGGAACATTCTCAAGGATAGACCATATATTGGGACATAAAATCAGTCTCAACAAATTTAAGAAGATTGAAATCATACCATGCATATTCTCTGATCACAAGGCTTTGAAATTGGATATCAACTGTAAAAAAAAGCGGGAAAAACACAAATACATGGAGATTAAACAACATACTTTTAAAGAAGGACTGGGTCAAAGAAGAAATTAGAGGAGAGATCAAAAGATACATAGAAACAAATGACAATGAAAATACATCCTACCAAAATTTTTGGGATGCAGCGAAAGCAGTTTTAAGAGGAAATTTATCTCATTACAGGCCTATCTCAAGAAACAAGAAAACTCCCAAATAAATAACCTCATGTTACACCTTAAAGAACTAGAAAAAGAAGAACAAGTAAAACCCAAGGTCAGCAGAAGAAAGGAAATAACAAAAATTAGAGCAGAACTAAATGAAATAGAGAACAAAAAGACAATAGAAAAAATTAATGTGACAAAGAGCTGGTTCTTTGAAAAGATTAACAAAATTGACAAACCCTTGGCTAGACTTACTAAGATAAAAGAGAAGACACTGATTAACAAAATCAGAAAGCGTAAAAGGGAAGTTATCACGGACACCACAGAAATACAAAGGATCATCCAAGAATACTATGAAGGACTATATGCCACCAAATTCAACAACCTAGAAGAAATGGACAAGTTCTTAGAAACATATAGCCTTCAAGGCTGAACCATGAAGAACTGGAAAATCTAAACAGACCGATCACCAATGTGAAATTGAATCAGTCATCCAAAACCTTCCCAAAAGCAAAAGTCCGGGACCAGATGGCTTCACTAGTGAATTCTACCAAACCTTCAAGAGGATCTAATACCAATTCTGCACAAACTCTTCCAAAAATTGAAGAAGAGACAGTACTCCCTAACTCATTTTATGAGGCCAACATTACCCTGATACCAAAACCTGGTAAGGACAGCACAAAAAAGAAAACTACAGACCAATATCTCTGATGAATACCGATGCAAAAATCCTAAATAAAATTCTAGCAAATCGAATACAACAATGCATTAAAAAGATTATTCATCACGACCAAGTGGGGTTCATCCCGGGGCACAAGGATGGTTCAACATCAAATCCATCAATGTGATACATCACATAAACAAAATAAAGGACAAAAATCATATGATTATATCAATTGATGCAGAAAAAGCATTTGACAAGATACAACATCCATTTATGATTAAAACACTTAATAAAATGGGTATAGAAGGAAAATACCTTAACATAATAAAGGCCATATATGACAAGCCCTCTGCTAATCTCATAATTAATGGAGAAAAACTGAAGCCCTTTGCTCTACGTTCAGGAACACGACAGGGATGTCCCCTATCACCTCTGCTTTTCAACATAGTGTTGGAAGTCCTTGCCAGAGCAATCAGGCAAGAGAAAGAAATAAAAGGCATCCAAATTGGGAATGAAGAAGTTAAATTATCACTCTTTGCAGATGACACGATGCTATATATAGAAAACCCTAAAGACTCCACCAAAAGCTATTAGAAACAATCAACGAATACAGTAAAGTTGCCGGCTACAAAATCAACGCACAAAAGTCCATTGCCTTCCTATATACTAACAATGAAATCTCAGAAAAGAAATACAAAAACAATTCCTTTTGCAATTGCAGCAAAAGAATAAAATACCTAGGAATAAACTTAACCAAGGATGTGAAAGACCTATATGCTGAAAACTATAAGACATTTTGAAAGAAATTGAAGAAGACACAAAGAAATGGAAAGACATTCCGTGCTCATGGATTGGAAGAATCAACATAGTTAAAATGGCCATATTACCCAAAGCAATATACAGATTCAATGCAATCCCCATCAAAATCCCAATGGCATATTTTAAAGAAATAGAACAAAAAATCATCAGATTTGTTTGGAACCACAAAAGACCCCGAATAGCCAAAGCAATCTTAAGAAAAAGAACAATAATGGAGGTATCACACTTCCTGACTTTGGCTTGTACTACAGGGCTACAATAATCAAAACAGCATGGTATTGGCAGAAAAACAGACACATAGACCAATGGAATAGAATTGAGAACCCAGAAATAAAACCACATAAATATGGACAGATAATTTTTGACAAAGAAGCTAAAAACATACAATGGAGCAAAGACAGCCTCTTCAATAAATGGTGCTGGGAGAATTGGATAGCCACGTGCAAAAGAATGAAACTGGACTGCTATTTGTCACCATGTACCAAAGTTAATTCAAAATGGATCAAAGACTTAAGCATAAGACCTGACACAATAAACTGCATAGAAGAAAACATAGGTACTAAACTTATGGACCTTGGGTTCAAAGAGCATTTTATGAACTTGACTCCAAAGGCAATGGAAGTAAAAGCTAAAATAAACGAATGGGACTATATGAAACTTAAAAGCTTCTGCACAGCAAAAGAAACCATTGACAAAATAAAGAGGCCACCAACTGAATGGGAGAAGATTTTTTGCAAACAGTGCCTCCGATAAGGGCTAGTATCCAGAATATACAAGGAACTCATGCAACTCAACAACAAAAAACAAACAACCCAATTGAAAAATGGGCAGAGGACTTGAAGAGACATTTCTCCAAAGAGGACATACAAATGGCAAATAGACATATGAAAAAATGCTCAACATCACTAATCATCAGAGAAATGCAAATCAAAACCACAATGAGATATCACCTCACCCCAATCAGAATGGCTATCATCAGCAAGACAAATAGTAACAAATGTTGGAGAGGCTGTGGAGAAAAAGGAACCCTCATACACTGTTGTTGGGAATTCAGACTGGTGCAGCCGTTATGGAAGGCAGTGTGGAGGTTCCTCAAAGAATTACAAATAGAATTGCCTAATGACCCAGCAATCCCTCTCCTGGGTATCTACCCAAAAAATCTGAAAACATTTAGAGATAAAGACACGTGTGCGCCAATATTCATTGCCGCTTTGCTTACGGTGACGAAGACATGGAAACAAGCAAAATGTCCTTTGATAGATGAATGGATAAAGAAGTGGTATATGTACACAATGGAATACTATTCGGCAGTAAGAAAAGATGATATAGGAACATTTGTGACAACATAGATGGATCTTGAGAGAGTAATGCTGAGCAAAACAAGTCAGACAGAAAAAGCAGAGAACCGTGTGATTTCACTGATATGTGGTATGTAAACCAAAAACAACAAAAGAACAAGGCAAACAAATGAGAAGTAGAAACTCGTAGTCAGAGACAATAGTTCAGTCGTTGCCATAGGGTAAGGTGGGTGAGGGGTGGGTGTGGGAGATGATGGTAAGGGGGATCAAATATATGGTGATGGAAGAACTGACTCTGGGTGATGAACACACAATGGGATTTATAGATGATGTAATATAGAATTGTACACCTGAAATCTATGTAATTTTACTAACATTTGTCACCCCAATAAATTTAATATATATTAAAAAAGAAAAACTATATAGTCTTATGATCTAGGATGAAGTGGTCTATAAATGTCAATTGTGTCCATGTCATCTAATGTGTCACTTAAGGCTGATATTTATTTAGTTATTTTCTGTTTGGATGATCTATCCCTAGCTCTCAATGATGTATTGAGGTCCACTACCATGTTTCACCCCAGAAAAGACCTAGCCAGGCCATCAGCTGTAATGGTTCTTTTGGAGGAAAATTAATTTAAGACTCAGTCTTATGGTATATTTTGTTAGCTAAGATCTGGTCTTATATTATAGAAAAGTAAGACCGGGTCTTATATTAATTTTTGCTTCAAACTACGCATTAAAGCTGATTGTACGTTGAAGTCTTATTTTGGAGGAAATGCGGTAAATAATTGTTTTGTTTAATTTCTCCCTTTCATTCTGTCAGTTGCAGCTTTGTACATTTTGGTGCTTCCTTTTTGGGTGCACAAATATTGGTGACTGTTATGTCTTCTTGTTTTATAATCTCCTTTATCATTAAGAAATGTCCATCGTTGTCTCTTGTTAGCAATTTTTCCTGAAGTTTGTTTCATCTGATATTAGTATGACTATACCTGACTTTCTCTACATACTGCTTGCTTGGAGTATCAAGTTCCACCTTTCACTTTGAGTCTATATTTGTCCTTGTAGCTGAGAGGCATCTCTTGGAGGCAGCGTATGGTTGGGTTTAGTTCTTTGAGCCAATTCTGCTACTCTGTACTTTTATATTGATGAGTTCAGTCCATTTATATTTAGTCTTATTATTGGTATATGAGGATTTTCTACTATTCTGTCTTTTGTTTTCAGGTGGTTCACTGTGTCCGTTGTTTCTTTACCTTTTTACTGCTGTGTATTATTTCAGCGTAGTGGTATTTTATGGTTATTTCCTCTGTTTCTTCTTTTTTTAATGTTATATATTTCAGTTCTGGATTTTTTTGAGTGGGTACTAATATTTTTATGTAAAAGAAAGTTTCATGTTTACTGTAGTCCTTTTTTTTCAGCATGCTTCTTATTTCCATTCCCCTTTTCTGGTTCAGAACTTTACTCTCTCCTTTTTATTGTTTTTGTTGTCACAAATTATCCCTACTTATGCTGTCACATGATTTCTGCATTGCATTAGCAAGTTGTCTTTTTCCTTTTTAAAAAAAAAAATGCTTTTTTCCCCCTTCTTTACCCTGTATGTTATGTTTAAGCGTATAGTGTCCCATTTTGTATAGAGGTTGCCATTTCCTGCTTCTGTTTGTTTGTTTTTTATTATACTCATCGTTTTCTATTCTTTTGTTTTTTTCAGGCTGTGTTGCCTCTTTCAGTGTTTCTTGTAAGGCAGATCATGTGTTAGATGATTCCTTCAGCTTCTGTAGGTCTGGAAGTCTTTATTCCTCCTTCATGTCTAAAGGATATTTTTGCTCGATATACTATTCTTGGCTCATCATGTCTCTCTTTCAATAGTTTGAATATTTGATTCCACTCCCTCCTTGCTTGTAGAGTTTCTGCTGAAAAGTCTGATCATAATCTAGTGGGCTTTCCTTTTTAGGTTGCTATCTTCTTTTCCCTGGCTGCCTTGAATATTCTTTCTCATTAATTGTTGAGTTCTTGTCGACTCTTTTTTAAATTATTCTCTCTGTTTCCTTCTTCCTTTCTTCTCCTTCTGGTATACCAATTATTCTTATATTGCTCTCTCTGATGGAATCAGAATGTTCTTGTAGAGTTCTTTCATTTCTTTTAACTCTCAGGATTCTCTCTTCTTCCATCTGTGTCATTTCCAGATTTCTATCTCCAATGTCACTGATTCTTTCCTCCATCTGGTCAGTTCTATTGTCTAAGCTGGTTATTTCATTCTTCATTTCCTTTATTGAGTTCTTAATCTCCATAATTTCTATTTAGTTCTGTTTTGAAATTTCGATCTCTTTGGTAAAATATTCATTTTGTTCTTGATTGGGTTTTCGAGTTCGTTGAACTGCCTGCCTGTGTTTTCTTGCATCTCGTTGAGTTTTTTCAGAACTGCAATCTTGAATTCTCTGTCATTTAGGTCACATATTTCTATGTCTTTGAGCTCATTTACTGTAGACTTTTCATTTTCTTTCGATGTTGCTTGCTACCTTGGTTTTTCATGGCAATTAATGAATTATTTCTTTTCCTGGGCATCTACAGGAGTGGGTCCTGCAGCAGGTTAATATAAAGAGGTATTTCTTTTACTCTCCACTAGGTGTTGCTGGAATATTTTATTTTTTCTCCCACTGCAGTGTTTTATTTTCTCTCATGCTGTGGCATTATACTTTCTCTTACACTGTTCCAGCTTCTTATGCCATGGGTGGTTCCCTGGAAAGTGGGCTTCTCCTCTGTGAGCAGGTCACCTAGGCCTTAGGGTATCACCTTCATGAGAGTTTGTGGAGTTCCATAGAGTTCTGAACTTCTGAGATCCCAACGTTACCCCTGCATCCTGTTGCAGAGCCTGTCAGTCACAGTGGCTCTGGTTGCCCCCACAGGGATCCACCCAGAAAGGTGGCCAGTGTGAGTTGTGTGAGGTGACTAGTTTGTGGCTCTGACCAATGGTGACTACTAGCCCACAGTTGTCTTTCTTCTACAGTTCGTTCCCTTTCATTGAAAATAGTTGTGCTGTGAGTCTGTGGCTGTGAAACTCTCACTGTAGTTCTCTGGGATGTGTATGAGTATATTCTATTCTTTAATCTGATACTGCTACTGTTTCTTCTAGCATGCACTTCTAACACTGTGAAAGTGGGGGTAGGGAGAGTTCTGGGTGGCGGAGGGGAGTCGCCAGGCTTTGTGTCTTTGTTTTCTTCTTTCTGCCTGACATTGAGTGCTTATACTACCATTCTCACCCTTCTGTATTCATTGTTTGCTCTAAGGACTCTGTTGAGAGAGCTCAGTTCAACTGTATTATATGCTGATTCTTCATGCAGGACTGTGGGCCACAAGGGTGCACCTTCAACCTGAATTCTTCCCTCTCCCGTGAGTACAGTGAACTCTGGACTGTGTCCTGCAGCCCTACAGCAGGCATCTCTGAACTTGCCTCTTCCCTCCTCCTTGCTCGTCCAATTTGCCCACCTTCTGGTGATTCAATGTGTGGGTCTCTCAGACATATTTGTGTGTTGTGCAAGGAATGTTTTATTGAATTATAGCTGTTGAATTTGTGGTAACTTTCAAGAGAGATTTCAAGAAGCTCCTCACATCGCCATTTCTGTGACATCACTGATGGGATTGTTTTCTTTATTTCTCTTCCTGATAGTTTGTTATTGGTGCATAAAATTGAAACCAAATTTCTGATTTTCGGACATTGAATCACCCTTGGATACCAGGAATAAATCCCACTTAATTGTGGTGTATGGTCTTTTTAATGTATTGCTGAATTCAGTTTACTCATATTATGTTGAGGATTTTTGCATCTATGTTCTTTAGGGATATTGGCCTATAGTTTCCCTTTTCTGTGTTGTCTTTGTCTGGTTTGGGGGTCAGGGTAATAGTTTCCTCATAAAATGAAGTTGGGAGCCATCCCTCATTCTGGATTTTTTTGGAATAGTTGAGAATAATTGTTAACTGTTTTTTGAATGTTTGGTAAAATTTACCATTGAAACCATCTGATCATGGACTTTTCTTTGTTGGGAGCTTGTTGATTGCTGATTCAGTTTCATTGGTACTAATCAGTCTGTTCAGATTTTCTATTTCTTCTTGATTCAGTTTTGGAAGGTTGTATGCTTCTAGGAATTTATCCATTTCTTCCATATTGTCTAATTTGCGGCATATAGTGTTTTCTTTCCCCCCCTTTTTTTTTATCCCCCTGTGGTTAGTTCTCCTTTTTGATTTCCAATTTTTTTCATTTGCATCCTGTCTTTTTTTCTTGATGAGTCTGGCTAAAGTTTTATCAATTTTATTCATCTTTTGTAATGATTTTTTTTTGTCTCTATTTCATTCATTTCCACTCTGATATTTATTATTTTCTTATTTTTTCTCATTTTGGGATTATTTTGATGTCTTTTTTCCAGTTCCCTTAGGTGTAAACATAAACTGCTGATTTCAGTTTTTTCTTATTTATTTAGGCAAGCCTCCATTACTATGGATTTCCCTCTTAGGACTGCTTTTGCTGTGTCCCGTAGATTTGGGGTCACTGTGTTTTCATTATCGTTTGTTTTAAGGCATCTTTTGATTTCTTCCTTGATCTCATTGTTAACCCATTCATTATTTAGTAACATGTTATTTAGTCTTCATGTGTTTGTATGTTTTTCAGTTTTGTTTTGTTTTCTTGCAGTTGATTTCTAGTTTCATACCACTGTGATCGGAGAAGACACTTGATATGATTTCAATCTTTGGAAATTTTAAAACATTTGTTTTGTGTATAATTCTGTAATACATCATTTATATATCACATTGTGTGTGCACCACCCAGAGTCAGTTCTTCCATCACCATATATTTGACTGTTTAACTTCTTCTACCCCACTCCTTGTCCACTGGTAACCACTATGTGTATGAGTTTTTGTCTCTTTATTCGTTTGTCTTGTTCCTTTGTCGCTTTCAGTTTTATATCCCACATATCATATCAATAAAGTTATATGGTTCTCAACTTTTCTTGTTTAACTTATTTTGCTTAGAATAATAATCTCAATATCCATCCATGTTGTTGCAAGTGACACTATTTCATCTTTAATGGCAGAGTAGTATTTCATTATTTCTGACCTTTTTTATCATTTCTTTTTATTTATTTTTTTTATTAAATTTACTGAGGTGACAATTGTTAGTAAAATTACATAGATTTCAGGTGTACAATTCTGTATTACATCATCTATAAATCCCATTGTGTGTTCATCACCCAGAGTCAGTTCTCCTTCCATCACCATATATTCGATCCCCCTTACCCTCATCTCCCACCCCCCACCCCCCACCCCCCTTACACTCTGGCAACCGCCAAACCATTGTCTGTGTCTATGAGTTTCTGTTTCTCATTTGTTTGTCTTGTTCTTTTGTTGTTTTGGTTTATATACCACATATCAGTGAAATCACATGGTTCTCTGCTTTTTCTGTCTGACTTATTTCGCTCAGCATTACTCTCTCAAGATCCATCCATGTTGTCACAAATGTTCCTATATCATCTTTTCTTACTGCCGAATAGTATTCCATTGTGTATATATACCACAACTTCTTTATCCATTCATCTATCGAAGGACATTTTGGTTGTTTCCATGTCTTGCCCACGTAAACAAAGCTGCAATGAACATTGGAGCACACGTGTCTTTATCTCTAAATGTTTTCAGATTTTTGGGTAGATACCCAGGAGAGGATTGCTGGGTCATATGGCAATTCTATTCGTAATTTTTGAGGAACCTCCACACTGCCTTCCATAACGGCTGCACCAGTCTGCATTCCCACCAACAGTGTATGAGGGTTCCTTATTCTCCACAGCCTCTCCAACATTTGTTACTATTTGTCTTGTTGATGATAGCCATTCTGACTGGGGTGAGGTGATATCTCATTGTGGTTTTGATTTGCATTTCTCTGATGATTAGTGATGTTGAGCATTTCTTCATATGTCTATTTGCCATTTGTATGTCCTCTTTGGAGAAATGTCTCTTCAAGTCCTCTGCCCATTTTTCAATTGGGTTGTTTGTTTTTTTTGTTGTTGAGTTGCATGTGTTCCTTGTATATTCTGGATACTAGCCCCTTATCGGAGGCACTGTTTGCAAAAATCTTCTCCCATTCAGTTGGTGGCCTCTTTATTTTGTCAATGGTTTCTTTTGCTGTGCAGAAGCTTTTAAGTTTCATATAGTCCCATTCGTTTATTTTAGCTTTTACTTCCATTGCCTTTGGAGTCAAGTTCATAAAATGCTCTTTGAACCCAAGGTCCATAAGTTTAGTACCTATGTTTTCTTCTATGCAGTTTATTGTGTCAGGTCTTATGCTTAAGTCTTTGATCCATTTTGAATTAACTTTGGTACATGGTGACAAATAGCAGTCCAGTTTCATTCTTTTGCACGTGGCTATCCAATTCTCCCAGCACCATTTATTGAAGAGGCTGTCTTTGCTCCATTGTATGTTTTAGCTTCTTTGTCAAAATTATCTGTCCATATTTATGTGGTTTTATTTCTGGGTTCTCAATTCTATTCCATTGGTCTATGTGTCTGTTTTTCTGCCAATACCATGCTGTTTTGATTATTGTAGCCCTGTAGTACAAGCCAAAGTCAGGAAGTGTGATACCTCCATTATTGTTCTTTTTCTTAAGATTGCTTTGGCTATTCGGGGTCTTTTGTGGTTCCAAACAAATCTGATGATTTTTGTTCTATTTCTTTAAAATATGCCATTGGGATTTTGATGGGGATTGCATTGAATCTGTATATTGCTTTGGGTAATATGGCCATTTTAACTATGTTGATTCTTCCAATCCATGAGCACGGAATGTCTTTCCATTTCTTTGTGTCTTCTTCAATTTCTTTCAAAAATGTCTTATAGTTTTCAGCATATAGGTCTTTCACATCCTTGGTTAAGTTTATTCCTAGGTATTTTATTCTTTTTGCTGCAATTGCAAAAGGAATTGTTTTTGTATTTCTTTTCTGAGATTTCATTGTTAGTATATAGGAAGGCAATGGACTTTTGTGCGTTGATTTTGTAGCCAACAACTTTACTGTATTCGTTGATTGTTTCTAATAGCTTTTTGGTGGAGTCTTTAGGGTTTTCTATATATAGCATCATGTCATCTGCAAGAGTGATAATTTAACTTCTTCATTCCCAATTTGGATGCCTTTTATTTCTTTCTCTTGCCTGATTGCTCTGGCAAGGACTTTAACACTATGTTGAAAAGCAGAGGTGATAGGGACATCCTGTCGTGTTCCTGAACGTAGAGCAAAGGGCTTCAGTTTTCTCCATTAATTATGAGATTAGCAGAGGGCTTGTCATATATGGCCTTTATTATGTTAAGGTATTTTCCTTCTATACCCATTTTATTAAGTGTTTTAATCATAAATGGATGTTGTATCTTGTCAAATGCTTTTCTGCATCAATTGATATAATCATATGATTTTTGTCCTTTATTTTGTTTATGTGATGTATCACATTGATGGATTTGTATGTTGAACCATCCTTGTGCCCGAGGATGAACCCCACTTGGTCGTGATGAATAATCTTTTTAATGCATTGTTGTATTCGATTTGCTAGAATTTTATTTAGGATTTTTGCATCGGTATTCATTAGAGATATTGGTCTGTAGTTTTCTTTTTTGTGCTGTCCTTACCAGGTTTTGGTATCAGGGTAATGTTGGCCTCATAAAATGAGTTAGGGAGTACTGTCTCTTCTTCAATTTTTGGAAGAGTTTGTGCAGAATTGGTATTAGATCCTCTTTGAAGGTTTGGTAGAATTCACTAGTGAAGCCATCTGGTCCCGGACTTTTGCTTTTGGGAAGGTTTTGGATGACTGATTCAATTTAGTTACTGGTGATCGGTCTGTTTAGATTTTCCAGTTCTTCATGGTTCAGCCTTGGAAGGCTATATGTTTCTAAGAACTTGTCCATTTCTTCTAGGTTGTTGAATTTGGTGGCATATAGTCCTTCATAGTATTCTTGGATGATCCTTTGTATTTCTGTGGTGTCCGTGATAACTTCCCTTTTACGTTTCTGATTTTGTTAATCAGTGTCTTCTCTCTTTTATCTTAGTAAGTCTAGCCAAGGGTTTGTCAATTTTGTTAATCTTTTCAAAGAACCAGCTCTTTGTCACATTAATTTTTCTATTGTCTTTTTGTTCTCTATTTCATTTAGTTCTGCTCTAATTTTTGTTATTTCCTTTCTTCTGCTGACCTTGGGTTTTACTTGTTCTTCTTTTCTAGTTCTTTAAGGTGTAACATGAGGTTATTTATTTGGGAGTTTTCTTGTTTCTTGAGATAGGCCTGTAATGAGATAAATTTCCCTCTTAAAACTGCTTTCGCTGCATCCCAAAAATTTTGGTAGGATGTATTTTCATTGTCATTTGTTTCTATGTATCTTTTGATCTCTCCTCTAATTTCTTCTTTGACCCAGTCCTTCTTTAAAAGTATGTTGTTTAATCTCCATGTATTTGTGTTTTTCCGCTTTCTTTTTACAGTTGATATCCAATTTCAAAGCCTTGTGATCAGAGAATATGCATGGTATGATTTCAATCTTCTTAAATTTGTTGAGACTGATTTTATGTCCCAATATATTGTCTATCCTTGAGAATGTTCCATGTACACTAGAAAAAAATGTATAGTGATGTTTTAGGATGAAGTGCTCTATAAATGTCAATTATGTCCATTTCATCTAATGTGTCATTTAGGGCTACTATTTCGTTATTTATTTTCTGTTTGGATGATCTATCCATAGCTGTCAATGATGTATTTAAGTCCCCTAGTATAATTGTGTTTTGGTCAATTTCTCCCTTTAGTTCTGTTAGTAGTTGCTTTGTGTATTTCGGTGCTCCCTGATTGGGGGCATAAATATTGATGACTGTTATGTCTTCTTGTTGTACAGTCCCCTTCACCATTATGAAATGTCCATCTTTGTCTCTTGTTATCTTTTTCACCTTGAAGTCTGTTTCATCTGATATCATTATGGCTACACCTGATTTTCTCTGGGTACCATTTGCTTGGAGTGTCAATTTCCACCCTTTCACTTTGAGTCTATGCTTGTCCTTGTAGCTGAGATGTGTCTCTTGGAGACAGCATATGGTTGGGTTTAGTTTTTGATCCAATCTGCTACTCTGTGCCTTTTTATTGGTGAGTTCAGTCCATTTACATTTAGGGTGATTATTGATATGTGAGGATTTCCTGTCATTCTATCTTTAGTTTTCTGGTAAGGCTGTGTCTCCCTTGTTTCTTTGCCTTTTTGTTGTTGTCTATTATTTCTGTGTGGTGGTATTCTATGATGTTTCCCTCTGTTTCTTCTTTTATTTCAGTATATATTTCAGTTCTGGATTTTTTTGAGTGGTTACCCTTAAGTTTATGTAAAGAAAGTTTGATATTTAGAGTATTCCCTTTTCTTCAGCACACTTACTTTCTCCATTCCCATATTCCGGTTCAGGCCTTTACTCTCCCCTTTTTTATGTTTTGGTTGCCACAAATTGTCCCTGTTGATGGTGGTCGAATAGCCTCCTTTAGTATTTCTTGTAGTGCAGGTCGTGTATTAGAAAATTCCCTCAGCTTCTGTATGTCTGGAAAGGTCTTTATTCCTCCTTCATATCTAAAGGATATCTTTGCTGGATATATTATTCTTGGCTCATGATTTCTCTCTTTCAATAGTTTGAATATTTGGTTCCACTCCCTCCTGGCTTGTAGAGTTTCCGCTGAAAAATCTGATGATAATCTAATGGGCTTTCCTTTGTAAGTTACCGTCTTCTTTTCCCTGGCTGCCTTGAGGATTCTTTCTTTGTCGTTGATTTTAGACAGCTTCAATACAATGTGCCTTGGAGAAGGCCTGTTGGGATTGAGGTAACTAGGTGTTCTATTTGCTTCTTGGATTCGAGGGTCCAGTTCTGTCCACAAATTTGGGAAGTTCTCATCGACAATTTGTTTGAATATATTCTCTGTTCCCTTCTCTCTTTCTTCTCCTTCTGGTATGCCCATTATTCTTATATTGCTCTTTCTGATGAAGTCAGAAAGTTCTTGTAGAGTTCTTTCATTTCTTTTAAGTCTCAAGTCTCTTTTTTCTTCTATTTGTGTCATTTCCAGGTTTCTATCTTTGATGTCACTAATTCTTTCCTCCATCTGGTCAACTGTACTACCTAAGCTGGTTATTTCATTCTTAATTTCTTCTATTAAGTTCTTAATCTCCAAAATTCTATTTGGTTCTTTTTTAAAATTTCAATCTCTTTTGTAAAATGCTCATGCTCTTCTTTGATTGAGTTTCTCAGTTCATTTAACTGCCTATCTGTGTTTTCTTGTATCTCGTTGACTTTTTTCAGAACTGCAATCTTGAATTCTCTGTCATTTAAGTCACATATTTCTGTATCTTTAAGTGCCTTTTCTGGAGATTTTTCACTTTCTTTCTGAGCTATCTTGTTGCCTTGGTTATTCATGGCGATTACTGGTTTACTATTTCTCTTCCTAGACATCTACAGGAGTGACTTCTGCAACAGGTTGATAGGAAGAGGTCTTTCTTTTGTTTGTCAGTACTTGTTGGTAGAATGTTTTATTATTTCTCCAACTGCAACTTATTTTCTTCTCCCACAGGTAGTGCTATGTTTTCTCTGCACTATTCCAGCTTCTCACACAATGGGGGATTCCCTGGGAGACGGGCTTCTCCTCTGTTAATAGTTCATCTAGGTCACAGGCGCAGTGTCCCGGTGGGTATGCGGAGAGCTTTTGATGTTCCAAAGCTCTTCCAGCTCCTGATTCAGAGCCTGCATGTTTCAGCAGTTCTGTTTACTCCTGCAGGGATCCGCCCAGATAGGTGGGGCCAGGGGCGGGGTGAGCTGTGATAGGTGGCCCAGAGCAATGGCGGCGACCACCACCACAGCTGGTCCTGCTTCCACAGCTCTCTTCCCTTTGCTGGAACTAGTTGGGCTGTGGATTTGTGTTTGTGGGCCACAGTTCTCAAATATAGCAAATTTTCTGTTGTTTTGATCTGACACTGCAACTGTTTCGCTTCTAGCACCGGGCAGGTGGGGGCGGGGCGAGCTCTGGGAGGGGAGGGAGGGGGCGGCTAGTCTCAGTGCCTAAGGCTCCGTTCTCTGCTCGGCAGTGAGGGCTTAAACCACCGTTTTCAGCCTTTTACCCTCAGTCTTTTCTCCGAGGTCTCTTCCGTGAGCGTTGGGTTCAGCCGTGTTATATGCTGTCCCCTCAACCCTGTGGAGCCCTGGCGGAGCCCTGGCGGAGCCCTAGCAGTCCGAGCTCCCGCAGCTGCGGTAATTCTGGGAAGCAGCGAGCTCCGCGCACTGAGCTGGGTCTGTCCTGCGCCCGCGGAGCTGCGTCTCCGCTCACTTCTCACTTTCCTCCTCCCCCCGCTCGCGCGCGCGAATCTCCCACCTGTAGGTGATTTCAGTCGGTAGTGGGCCTCTTCGTCTTGCCTGTCTGCTGTGCAGGGAGTCCTTTGTGGAGTTTTTGTTGTTCGATTCTTTGTAAATTCCAGGGGAGCTTTACAGAGGCTCACCTCACTCTGCCATTTTTCGGAAGTCCTTTTCTTTTTATCATTTCTATGTCCTTCTTTATGCTTGCTATTTCTGTTGATATTCTCTCAAAGTTTCTCAAGTGTTCTTACAATCAATGTTTTAAACTCTGGCTCTGGTAGGTTGGTAACCTCCATTTCATTTAGCTCTATTTCTTACAGTTTCTTCTGTTCTTTTATTAGGGACATGTTTTTTGTATCTGTTTGTTTCTTCATTCTGGCTGCCATTCTGTGTTTGCTTCTATGTATTATTTAGGTCTCCTATGTCTCTCAGTCTTTGCTGAGTGGCCTTATGTAGTATGTGTCCTGTGACAGTCTCCCTGATCTCCTGTGTATGTGTTCTAAGATTGTTCCTTGTGTGTGTTGTGTGTGTCCTCCTATTGTACGTGAGCTGTGAATACTTTTGGTGCATCAGTGGGTGGGATTGACTCCCAGGCTGACTGACTTTGAGTAGAGGCTACGCCCACAGTGTGTAAGCTACTGGGTTGGGGCTGGTCCCTCAGAGGAGTCTTTGCACCCACAGGCTTTGGTGCTTGTTGAGACTCATCCCCACCCCCGCTTTGAATGTCCCTCTTGTGGGGCTAATCAGGTAGTGCTCTATTGTGGTCAGAAACTGACCTCTGTGTGTTTTGTTTCAGATGTATTTTGTGAGGGTCTCTTGAGCAGCCCAATTTCAGCCTTTCTTGTTACCAGCCTGTGGCTACCTGGTAAGAGCCACAGAGCTATATGTGATTGGCTGCTCCTGTGCTGGACTGAGAGGCATGTGGGGATGGCTTTGTTGTGAACTGAGGCTGGCTGCCACCAATATGGGCCTGAGGCAGCTTAGCAAAATGCACAGGGTCCCTTAGACCTATTGCCATACACCAGTTACCAGTAATACCCAGCTGTTCAAGGAGCCTCTTTAGGTGTGTGGGCTGGACTCATCATCCCAGTGTTGAGAGTACCCTTGGCAATGCAGCACTAGCTGGGCATGGTGGTGTCCCTAAAAGCATAAGACATGACCAGTAATTTTTTACAAAATTAATGCAAATTAAGTTCTTAGCTAGTGCCTGGCTTCTGACCAATTTACAGTGTCCTTAGTGTGACGGGCCAGCCGCCACAAATCGATCGGTTCCCGAATGGGGGAGTGGGAATGAATAAAAGACACTCTCACATATGATGATGGCGATCGCGGACTCCAGTGATGCTGAAGCCATCCAGTTTCTTTTACTGCACCCATATAAGCAGTTTGAGTACGTGCAACTTAGCAACGAAAATATGCATTACCTTAACAAATGTAAATACTTTAACTTTCACATAGAGGATACAAAATTCACTGAAACTCCCAAAAGTAATTGTTTTATCAATTGCCCTGATAGGCATCAGCCCTCTGTGTCCGGGAACTGGCCGTTCCCACCACATTCCTCAGCAGCTTACAAGCTCAAGCTCCCCCCAGGTGCAAGCAGAGACAATTGCCTCAGGGGAGGAAACAGGTTAAGCATAAACCGAGCCATTCTGTAAAGCTTAGAGTCATCTGTAACCATGGCTCCCAACACTTAGAATACTGCAGCCAGCTGTCACCTCAGGCTTTCAAATTCCTGACAGCTACCTCACAGTGGCTGCAGCACAGTTTTTGGGTCACTGTCAACCACCTAAATCTCCCTAGGTCGACACAGAGTGTCCATTGCTATAAAAAGCCTCCATGGCTTGTGAGGGGGGCCAATCACCCAGGCTTCCAGAGTGCCCCTGGCAATGTGAATGTAGGTGGGCAAGGTAGGGTTTCAGGGAGCTTAGGGGTATGGTCAGTGGTTTCTACAAAGTCAATGCAGTCTTGGCTCCTGCAATGGTGCTGTGTCCCAACCACCCCACAAAAATGCTCCAAGAACACACAGCCAGCTGTAGCCCATCTCATGCCTGCCACCACTCATTTCAGGTTTTCAAGTTCCCAAAAGCTGACCAACAGATGCTGCAGCACTGGTCTTGGGTTACTGTACACCAGCAAATGTTTCCTGATACCACAGGCCATTTGCCTACTGCAAACAGGCTTCCACAACCTGTGGGGCCGGGCCAGCAGCACAGCAGTCAATAGTTTCCCAGATGATATAACACCAGCTGTGTGGGGAGCGGGGGCCTACAGCATCACCAAGGTGGTGCTCAGACATGGATTCCACCAGACCAGTGTGGTCCCAGATTTGCCCTTTTGAGGGAGGGCTTAACACTGAAAAGATGACTCCCTCTTATAGGTCACATGTGTGTCAGACTCCACACAGGAACAACAATGGTTCCTGTCTCTCCAGCTCCAGTTTTGATGTGGCCTCTTTTTTATGTCCTTAGTTATAGGGGTTCTGTTCAGCTAGTCTTCAGATGATTCTTGAGGTTGACTGTTCTATAATTTATTTGTAATTTTGGTGTGATCCTGGGATGCAGTAGGCATAACACTTATCTAATCAGCCATTTCCAATCCCATGAATTAATTTATTAATGGAATAACCCTCAAGAGTTCATAGTCCTTAACACAGAAACAGAATAGAGTGGCAGATACACATGGTGGCCATATATTATGGAATTCAAAAGGTAGTCCATGACTGATGAAAAAAATGATACACAGGCTCATCAAGGTCACACCTGAAGAGAAACCAATAGTTTTCAACTCTGCTATAATGTCCTCCAGTTTCTTTGTTTCTGTCACTGAAGAAAACATGAAGAAAAGGCACATTAGTGAGGAAGAAATACACAAATGATGTGAAATGGATTGTGCATGTACAAAGGGGAAGAGTTGTTTTGATACAAAGGAGTGTAATCAAGCCCAGTTCCTCACTATAACAATGGAACAAATAACTTGTACTGCCTCACAAAAGAGACCCCTTGAAAAGTCAGTCTGTAATGGATTCTCAAGAACATAAATTCACATTGGTGGTATTAGATTTCCTTTCTTCATAGGCCACATAATAAGCCTTGTTTAGGACAGTAATTGTCTTATTCTGTGCAGGCTGCCATTACAAAACACCACTGGGTGGCTTAAATAACAAAAATTAATTTACTTACAGTTCTGAAGACTGAAAGTTCAAGATCATGGTCAGTTTCTCATGAAAGCTCTCTCCCTGTCCTGCAGAGAACCATCTTTTCACTGTACCCTCACATGACAGAGAGAGAAACAGGGAGAGAGACAGAGACAGAGAGACAGAGACAGAGAGAGAGAGAGCTCTTTGATGTCTCTTCTTAATCAGGGTATTAATGCCATCATGATCAAACGCCACCCTCATTACCTCATCTAAACCTAATTCCCTTCCAAATGTCCCATCTCCAAATACCATCATATATAAGTTAGGGCTTCAATATATAAATTATTTTGGGTGTGGGGGCACAATTCAGTCCATAAAAATAATGAAACTGATATAGAAAAGAGGCAAAGTGTCAAGCAGACCTGGTAGATGTTACAGTTGAATGAGTAGTCTACAATCATATTCCCCTAGAGATTTATCATTTGTGGAGTTCACTGACGCACTCTTACATTTCCAAATTTCAACTCCCAGCACACCCCTCTCCATTTTACTACCCTTCCAAGTCACTCATCTGGTGAGATCAAGTTATATAACCAGGAAAGGAATTCCTTTGTGATTAATAGATAATAAATCCAATATACATATCAATGAAGTAATATGTTCCAAGTCACACTGAAAATAACATTTCAAGTCAGATTTGGGACATAGACCCCTTGTCTCGTAGGAATAGGCTTTTCTTTCAAGGACTTGGTTATTTTCCAAGAGACCCATGACTCAGGTTGGTTCTGAAAGAATTCAACAAAGATTTAAGGGTTGCTAAAATCCTAGGTCACTGTGACCCTTACTCTGTAATTCACTGCTCAATTCCATCTTTTTGACCACTCTAAGTAACTGAAAATCTGAAAGATTTCCATTCTCCACTAACTTTGAGTCTCATTAGGGAAGAAGTGCACTGTGTACTTGTTCCCTTGGCACTTCAAGTTGCAAATTTCATCCTTTCCCAGACCAATTAGAAGCTTGCAAGCACCTTGTTCCATTGCCAGCTCTCTTCAAGAGACCGACATGACAATAAATACTACAAAAAATAGACCAATAATTCCATACCACGGTTGAAAATATCAAGGTTAATGCTGAGACTGAAGCACTGACTCGAAAAAGAGTCCCAATAATTTACTGATTATGAGGAAATTATGGGTGTGGGAACTATCATCTTTCCAAAACTTATGTTCTCCAGGAAACATTTCATGATAAAACCCCACCTAACCCTAACTACTCACTTACTCCATTTTGCATTCTATGGTTTGCCCTTGTTTAGTTGTTTTTTTGAAAACACTATTTTGAGATGAAGGGGTCTCACTGTGCAAGTGTGTGTTCTCCCTAACAAACATGTGTGTTCCATATAATTGCTTCTGAGAATGGATTTGATTACCTGTGCTTTTTAAATTTCACTTCCTTACATTTCTAACGGACACAATAACCTAATGTTATGGCGAAGCACAAGAGCTAAGCGTTGGCAAAATATGGCTCATACACCAAATATAGCATGCTAAATAGTAAAATGTGACACCATCTTCTATGATTCTCTACAACAATAGGAGCGAAGTGGTTTAATTTTGATACCCACATATCTCTCTTTTTCTAAATTTTCCCCCAAATATCTCTCTTGACCTCCCTTCAATACGTCCCACCATATCTCTTATGTAGCTGCAAAAAATATTTTGATAAATCGGCTAATTGGATGGAGCAGGGACACTACAATAACGTAGCCCTTGCTCTCTCCCACTCCTCTCAGTGTTTCCTCTTTTTATTTTCTTTATTGCTGTTACGGATGTTTGTGGGGGAGAGAGAAGATAAGAAATAGAGTCATTGGATCCTTGGATGCCCTCTGCCAATTGGATGAGAGAGGAAAGAGCATACCTATAGCTGCTTCATTCACTTTATTTTCTCTTCCTTAATCATGACGAAGAATTTTAATACTACCTCCTTCTTTCATTAGTAAAACAATGAATGAATGGATATTCTGGTGGTCCACCTTGAAGACATTGCCAATGAGGGTGTAAGTAGAGACTGTCTCTGATTTAGTTGACAAGTTAATAATTTTGCCTAGTGTTTTTCAAAAACTATTATTGAACAGATTACTTAAAGTTATGCTTAATCTTTCTCTATTCCTTCTCCTGTTTCCTCATCTCAAACAGGAGTCTACCTCTACCACCACATCCAGATGACCTCTTTCAGTTAACACACACTTCTGTAATAAGTCCCCTACCCTCACACTCAATATAGGAGAACTGATTAGGCAGAATGTAATTTTATTGTCATGAACTTTCTTTAAGGTGGAAATTGGTAAACTTTTTAAGTTATACATCAAAACACATATACACAAAACTCACTGTATTAGTTGAAAAGAAAGTGTACTATTTCTATGACTTACCTTCTAGTCAAATATGTTTCCACCAAAAGATGCATAAATGTACCTAAATTTGAAATCATAGAATTATCAAATGTCAGAATAGTGAGGGAGAGTAGAAATAATTTATTCTAATCCCCTCATTTTACAGAGTATTTTCCAAAGGTTACTCTGTTACCTTGTTTCCCTGAAAATAAGACCTAACTGGAAAATAAGCCCAGGCATGATTTTTCAGGATGACATCCCCCGAACATTAGCCCTAATGTGTCTTTTGGAGCAAAATTTAATATAAAAACCGGTCTTATTTTGGGAGAAACACAGTAGTTGAGGATAGAAGTGAGACTAAAACCATGACCATGATCCTCTGTGTCAAAACAAACAAACATTCAACCAAAAATTTAAGAGTATATGGATCCGTCCTCCAAATGAAGAAACATCATTCTTTTCAAAGCAAAAATGACTCTATTCATCATGTCTGAACATCCCTGCTCTTTTCTGTGCTGTTTTGCTGTTGTCGATTACCAGGATGCTTGCCTTCCCCTGCTTCTGAACAGCCCCATGAATGAACAATTCCTAAACACATTTGCTGTGATGTTTGCAAAAGCAGTCACTCAGATAAAAGGTCATGTCAGTGCACTCTGTTTCCAAATATTCACCTTAAAAATATCAGACATTACAATATATAATACCAATTCCCTAAAGACTGACAAATCTCCTCTCGGAAAGTCCAAGGCTCTTAAAAACATGGAAAATCCAATGAAAGTTTTGGTGTGATTTACCAAAATGAAGTAGGAATACAAAGGGAGCATGAAGAGCCATCACTTTTCTACTTACCTGGAAAATTGTGCTGAAAGGTCTGTAAGAGGGTGACACAGCTCCTCATTTCTCTGTCTTTATACAACCATTTTTTCTAGTGACTCAGAAACACAGGCAGGCACCATACATGCTTTATGATCAATAGAAATAGGGTGTAAAGTCTCTAGAGTCTTCAAACATAGAAATGGAATCACAAAGTAAGGGAGTAATTGTTTATAGCAATTTTGCTTTATATTTCTGATGTTAGTCTTTCTTTTGTACGTGTTAGTCTGCTCTGAACTCTCAATTTTCCACACATAAAAAATTACACTTGTCATTCCTCTTACATGGTGTCAAACATCATTAATCAGATGGTACACACAAAGACCTTCACAAACATACCCAGCCTACTACCTTCTAGCCTCACCTACTGCACTCTCTCCTGTGCTACAACCACAGTGGACAAGTCTAAGCTACTGCATGTTTCTTGTACTTTGAGACCTCACACTTTTTCCTGCATATCTTTACAAACGGTGTTTCAAATTGCTAGAATGCCTCCATCCCCCTTTTCATTCTTCAAGACTCATTTAAAAAGTCATTTTCTCTTTAAAGTCTTCCACGATCCCTACTTCCACCCCAAATTAATTGTCCTTTATATAATTTCTATTCTTCTACTAATTCAATCATTCACAATTTATTAAGTACAAACTATTTGTCAGGCACTTTGCTAAGTGCTGGTAACACAGCAAAAGATTGATATACTCACTGTCATAGAATTTATAGTAAAAAAGGAGAGATTAGTAGTTGCAATAAATACTTCTCATAGGATAAGTAGAGGTGGCTATGAGATGTCACTGCAAGGATCTGACATAGTCTTGAGGAGCCAGAGAATGTCTACCTGAACAACAAGCATTTAAAGGAGACTTGATGTAGAAATATGAGTTAGCCAGCTATAGAAAATGTTGCCTTCCAGACAGAGAATACAGCATATGAAAAGAAAAAAAAAAAGATTAGTCAAGAAGGAACCTGGGGCTTTCAAGAAACTGAAAGAAGGGGAGAGTACCACAACAGAAGATTCAGAAGAAGATCAGGCATGGTAAGCTAAATCTGGACCTTACACTAAGAAGAATAGGAAGTCACTGAAAAGTATTAGCCTGGGGACTGTTTGGAGAAAACAAGAGTAAATGCAGAGGCATGCCAACTTGGAAAAAGGTGATGGAGAGAAGTGAATATATTTGAGAGATACTTAAGATGTAAAATATATAGGAGTTAAATAATGGGATCTAAGAAAAAAAATGGAAGGTGTCAAGAATGACAAAAAGTGATAATGTGAGGTATGGATAAAGTGAGGTATGGAATAACATAGGATGGCCAAAATTGGTTTCAGGCAGTAGAGTGGGTAGACAATGAGTTTGGTATTAGAAATTCTGAATTTGAAGTGCTTATAAGATGTAGAAGTGGATATAACAAATAGGTATATATTTCTGGAGTTCTGAAAACACAACTAAATTAATGATGGGAAACAGAATCATTGGCGTAAAGATGGTAATTGAAATCATGAAAGTGGATAATTTTATTCAAGGCAAAGACTAGAGCAGGCAAAGAAAAGCTCTATGACATCACAACAAGCATTTAAAGGTTATATGGAAGAGCCACGAAAGAATGAGTCAGAGAAATAGAAGAAGAACCAGGGGAGTGAGAGTTCTCAAAATCCAAGGAAAGAGGATACATCAAAAAAGAGGGTGATCATCTGAAGCGAATGCTGTTGAGTTTCCAAGAAGGGTGGATTTAGCAATACGAGTGTCATTATAAACTGATCAAGAGTTATTTCAGTGGAGTTGTGTGGGGCAGGAGACATGTTGGAGTGAGTTGAGGTGAACAAATGGAGCCATAAATGTAGACAATTCAATAAATTGGTGTTTAATGGTATGAGCGCAATTGTTCAGTAACTGAGGCAGCTAAGGTATCCAGAGGGTTTTGCTTCTCTATTTGTTGGAACATAGGCAAGATTGTAACATGTTTAGAAGCCAAAAAAAGAATCGAATAGAGAAGGATTGGTTGAAAATAAAGATAACTGATGGCATAAGTATCCTGAGAATGCAAAAAAGGAAGGGATCAGAACATATGTGAAGGGATTGGCCTCTAATAGAAGGAAGTATATTTATTTCTCCATGGTAACATTAAGTAAAGAGGGTAGCTGAAGCGTCCATAGTCTCTAGATTTGGAGGTAGAGTTGTATATAAGTTTGGAAGTAGAGTTGAAGACGTAATGAAGACCTTTGCTGGGATTTTGAGGTTGGAAGAATGATAGAAAGGAAGTTTGAGAAGGTAATCTTTAGTCAAATTCTCAGAAAGCCCTTTATACCCCCTAAAGCTCCCACATGATTATTAAAGGATGGAAGGAGAACTGACTCTGAGTAGTGAACACACAATACAATATATAGATGATGTATTATAGAATCGTACACTTGAAACCTATACAATTTTACTAATAAATGTCACCCAATAAATTTAACAATTTTTAAAATACAGTATTCTCCTGTTCACTCTTGACCTGGGATGGAGGGCTGCCCTTCCCCCAGGTCATTGTGCTGCACCTCGCATCCACGTGTTTCTGTGACTTATAAGTAATAAATCTTGTGACTTTAAAAAGAATAAAGGATCCTGTAATGCAGAGGTTAAGAAAATGGGATCAAGAATCAGAGTTTCTGGTCAGAACCATCAATTGGTTGTATGTCCTTGGGAAATCACTTATTTTTCTTTTCCTTTTCCTCACCTAGAAATAAGGGTATCATATTTTACCCACCTCATAATTTTATTATGAAAATAAATAACAGAGTTAGTATGCAGGAGGAGCTTAGAACAGTGTGAGACAAACAATAAGCATCCTGTAGTGCTGCTTTCATTATCAATGCTCTCCAAATATTACATGTGTCAGTTTGTTATTGCATTATGTGGAGAGGCAAAAGGCAACTATTAGGTACGAAGTTTTTCTCCAAAAATTGATATTTTAATTTTAGCTTCTACCCAGAGTAAAAATACAACAGATTAACTAAGGTTTGTATAGCTAGATAGATAGATAGATAGATAGATAGATAGATAGATAGATAGATGATAGATAGATAGATAGATAGATAGATAGATAGATAGATGATAGATAGATAGATGATAGACAAAAAAGTATAATATTTTAAGAAAGGAAAAAACTGTATTAAAATTGTAATACTCAGTATATACTGATAACAAAAAATGAATACGTCATGTTTGACTTCTGCAATTACTAGAGTTGCTCAAAGTGGTTACCGTCAACATACAGACACTTCTGATTACGGCAAACATTGTTTGGTAGACTTCTGTGGCGAGTATGTAAACTGTTCCAACACAACAGCAGAAGAAATAGGACTTGTCGCTGTGTGACATATCACACACAGTACCATGTGTCTCAAAATTATCACGAATGCATGCAGTTGTTACGTGCATTGGAGGTTCTGTTGCATACACACGTCTCCATTGTCATTGTGCTTCCACAATGTTCTCGAATTTCAAATACCACTTCAAAATTGTCTTGTGCTCCTGGAATGACAACCACGCTTCTGCCATTTTCATTGACTGTCCTCCCTGTCGCATGGTGATGTTAGCATTCATTTGATCAACACTATCTTTTGAGCGAATGTCATACTACACATTGCTACCATAATTCAATTCAACTTCAAAAAGTAATGCATACATAACATCTCTTAAAACGCATATTTATTTTTTGGCACCCCTGGTATACACATTTAAGAGATGTTAACAGTTTAGTCAACGTTGCTCAAGCAGTAGTTCACCATAATCAGAAGTGTCTGGGTGCTAATGGTAACCACTTTGAACACCTCTTGCAAATGCAGAAATCAAACATGACATATTCATCTTTTGTTATCAGTATATATTAATACAGTTTTCTCCTTTCTTAAAATGTGTATACATTTTTTGTCACCGTGTGTGTATGTGTGTGTATGTGTGATCACTATATATGGTTAATGTTTAAAGAAAATTTATTACAGTAAAAGACACACTTCCATTAATCCCCCTTGCTTCAAAAACACTTATCCCATCATTCTTGCACTTTCTGAAACAGTTCTGGAAGTCCTCTTTCATGAGTGTCTTTAGTTGTGCTCTTGTGACTGCGTTGATGCCCTGAATAAATTTAATTTTGGAGAAGGAGTCAGAAGTCACACAGTGCCAGTTCTGGTGAATGAGGTGGATGAGGACACAACATAATGCTTTTATTTGACAGAAATTGCTGTATACCAGAAACGATGTGTGACACAGAGCATTGTCATGATGGATGATGATTTACGGCACACTTTAAAACACGCTTGCTTACACCTGACTGCACTGAACAAATTGAAACTTGTCAAACACCTGTTACTAAGGTTCAATGTGTTGCTTTCCTGAAGATGTGAAGATCCCTGTCTTTCTGTTGGATGGCACTTGGCAGCAAGATTCATTGTACTTTTTGACCACACCGTAATATATATGGTACATATAGCCATATACTGTAATATAAATATATATGTATAAATATATAATATAAATATACATATAATATATATAATTTATATTACATATATAATATAATGTAATATATATTTATAGTTATAGTTGTTATAGTTATGGTTGTTATATATATGGTTGTATATATACAGCGGGTGCCAAGAAAAGCATACACATTTTAAGCAGAAAAAAATCTGTATTAAAACTATGCTGTTGCTAACAACTTTAAGCACCTCTTGTAATTGCAGATGTCAAACATGAGTTGTAGTCATCTTTTCTATCAGTATATATTGAGTATTCCAATTTTAATACAGTTTTCTTCTTTCTTAAAATGTGTATACATTTTTTGGCACCCTCTGTGTGTTTTCAGATCTATACATCCTCGTAGGGAGGACTCAGTCTGTAGAGGATAGAATTGTGAGTGGTTTCTAATAAGGAACCTAGAAGATTGTGTCCTAAACCACAGGGTGTTCCTTTTCTAAACCCAGCAACAGAGACAACACCACTAGTTGAAGTTTTCAGGTCTACTCCAGCCCTCTTCTCTGCCTTTTCGTATTTTAAAAGGGGGAAAGATTCACATCTGTGGCTGAAAAAATTCATTTTTTTTGAAGTGGAGGCAGTGGAACTGTTTCTTTCTGTATTGCTTTGGAAATAACTACAAAATATTTGAGCAAGTTCCACAGGAGGGGGACCCCCAACTCAAAAACTCAAAGGTTTGCTCCCCATGTTCACTGCAAGAGCATTGAGCAATATTGGTGACTGGAATATAAAATTTGAAAGATGGAAGATACATATGTGCTTTGTTGTAAAATATGGTGACTGCTTGGGAAGAGTATTTATGAATAAGTAGTTAAATGGAACTACCTGATATGGTGCCTAGAAGATCAAATCAGAAACGCAGGTCGTCAAAATAGCAGCATGAGGTGAGCATTTGTAAAGCTCCCCTGGAACTTACAACTAATCGAACAACAATAACAACACAAAGGACTCCCTGCACAGCAGACAGGCAAGACGAAGAGGCCAACTACTGAATTCATCTAAAGGTGGGCGAATCGCGTGAGAGGGGGAGGAGGGAAGGGAGAAGTGCAGAGACGGAGCCACGTGGATACAAGACGCAGACCTAGCTCAGTGCTCCGAGCTTGCTGCATGCTGGAACTACTGCAGCTGAGGGAGAGGGAACAACTTGGACTGCTAGGGCTCCACTTATGGTCCACAGGGCTGACGGGACAGCATATAACACGGTTGAACCGAAAACTCACGGCAGAGACCTCGGAGAAAAGACTGAAGGAAGAAGACTGAAAACGGTGGTTTAAGCCTTCACTGCCAAGCACAGTACGGAAGAGTTAGGCACTGAGACTAGCCGCCCCCTTCCAACCCTCCCAGAGCACGCCCCGCCCCTACCTGCCTAGTGCTAGAAGCAGAACAGTAGCAGTGTCAGATGAAAAGAACAGAATATTTGCTCGTCTGAGAATTCTGGACCGCAGACACAGATTCGCAGTCCAACTAATTTCTACAAAGGGGAGGGAGCTATGGAAGCAGGACTGGCTGTGGCGGTGGTAGCTGCCATTGCTGTGGGCCAATTCTCACAACTCACCCTGCAACTGTCCCCACCTATCTGGGCGGATCCCTGCAGGAGTAAACAGAACTGCTGAAACATGAACTGCTGGACTATGAATCTGTTGCAGGAAGAGCTTTGGAACTTAAAAAGCTCTTCACATACCAACACAGACACTGCGCCTGTGACCCAGGGGTACTATTAACAGGGGAGAAGCCCATGTTCCAGGGAAACCCCTAATTGTGAGAAGCTGGAATAGTACAGAGAAAACATAGCACTACTGTGTGAGAGAGAAAAAAAGGCTGCACTCAGACAGAAAGTAAAACATTCTACGAACAAGTACTGGAAAATAAAAGAAAGACCTCTTCCTATCAAGCTGTTGCAGAAGCCACTCCTGTAGATGTTTAGGAAGAGAAATAACAAATTAGTAACCGCCATGAATAACCAAGGCAACAAGACAGCTCAGAAAGACAGTGAAAAGTCTCCAGAAAAGGAACTTAAAGATATGGAAATATGGGACTTAAGTGACAGAAAACACAAGATTTCAGTTCTGAAATAACTCAACGAGATGCTAGAAAACACAGAAAGGCAGTTTAATGAACTCCGAAACACAAAGAACAATATGAGCATTTTGCGAAACAGATTGAAATTTTAAAAAAGAACCAAATAGAATTTCTGGAGATTAATAACTCAATATAAGAAACTAAGAATGAAATAACCAGCTTAGGTAGTAGAGTTGACCAGATGGAGGAAAGAATCAGTGACATCGAAGATAGAAACCTGGAAATGACACAGATAGAAGAAGAAAGAGACTTGAGACTTAAAAGAAATGAAAGAACTCTACAAGAACTTTCTGACTCCATCAGAAAGAGCAACATAAGAATAATGGTCATACCAGAAGGAGAAGAAAGAGAGAAGGGAACAGAGAGTATATTCAAGCAAACTGTTGATAAGAACTTCCCAAAGTTGTGGACAGAACCAGATTCTCGAATCCAAAAAGGAAACAGAACACTTAATTACCTCAATCCCAAAAGGCCTTCTCCAAGGCACATTGTATTGAAGCTGTCTAAAATCAACAACAAAGAAAGAATTCTCAAGGCAGCCAGGGAAAAGGAGTTGGTCACCTACAAAGGAAAGCCCATTAAATTATCAATAGATTTCTCACAGAAACTCTAAAGCCAGGAGGAAATGGAAACAAATATTCAAACTATTGAAAGAAAGGATTTATGAGCCAAGAATAATATATCCAGCAAAGATATCCTTTAGATATGAAGGAGGAATTAAGACGTTTCCAGACATACAGAAGCTGACAGAATTATCTAATAAACGACTTGCACTACAAGAAATACTAAAGGAGGCTATACGACCACAGGGACAATTTGTGGCAACCAAAACATAAAAAGGGGGAGAGTAAAGGCCTGAACTGGAATATGGGAATGGAGAACGTAAGCGTGCTGAAGAAAATTGAATACTCTAAACATCAAACTTTCTTTAACATAAACTTAAGGGTAACCATTCAAAAAAAAATCCAGAACTGAAAAATATACTGAAATGAAAGAAGAAACCGAGGAAAACACCGTAGAATACCACCACACAGAAATAATATATGACAACAAAAAGGCAAAGAAAAATGGAGACACAGCCTTGCGGAAAACAAGATAGAATGACGGGAAATCCCCTCACATATAAATAATCACCCTAAATGTAAATGGAATGAACTCACCAATAAAAAGGCACAGAGGAGCAGATTGGATTAAGAAACTAAAACCAACCATATGCTGTCTCCAAGAGAATAAGACAAACAAATGAAAAACAGAAACTCATAGACACAGACAATATTTAGTGGTTAGGACAGGGTAAGGGGGTTAGGGGTGGGAGATGAGTGGAAAAGGAACAAATATATGGTGATGATACGAGAACTGAGCTAAAAACATACAATGGAGCAAAGACAGCCTCTTCAATAAATAGTGCTGGGAGAATTGGATAGCCACGTGCAAAAGAATGAAACTGGACTGCTATTTGTCACCATGTACCAAAGTTAATTCAAAATGGATAAAAGGCTTAAGCATAAGACCTGACACAATAAACTGCATAGAAGAAAACATAAGTACTAAACTTATGGAACTTGGGTTCAAAGAGCATTTTATGAATTTGACTACAAAGGCAATGGAAGTAAAAGCTAAAATAAACGAATGGGACTATATGAAACTTAAAAGCTTCTCCACAGCAAAAGAAACCATTGACAAAATAAAGAGGCCACCAACTGAATGGGAGAAGATTTTTGCAAACAGTGCCTCCGATAAGGGGCTAGTATCCAGAATATACAAGGAAATCATGCAACTCAACAACAACAAAAAAAGCAACCCAATTAAAAAATGGGCAGAGGACTTGAAGAGACATTTCTCCAAAGAGGACATACTAATGGTAAATAGACATAGGAAAACATCCTCAACGTCCCTAATTATGAGAGAAATGCAAATCAAAACCACGAGATATCACCTCACCCCAGTCAGAATGGCTATCGTCAACAAGGGAAATAGTAACAAATATTGGAAAGGCTGTGAAAAAATAGGAAACCTCTTACACTGTTGGTGGGAATGCAGACTGGTGCAGCCTTTATGAAAGGCAGTGTGGAGGTTCCTCAAAAAATTACGACTAGAGTTGCCATATGACCCAGGAATCCCTCTCCTGGGTATCTACCAAAAAAATCTGAAAACATTTAGAGATAAAGACACGCTCGCTCCAATGTTCATTGAAGCTTTGTTTACGGTGGCCAAGACATGGAAACAACCAAAATGTCCTTCGATAGATGAATGGATAAAGAAGTTGTGGTATATATACACAATGGAATACTATTCGGCAGTGAGAAAAGATGATATAGGAACATTTGTGACAACATGGATGGATCTTGAGAGTGTAATGCTGAGCGAAATAAGTCAGACAGAAAAAGCAGAGAGCCATGTGATTTCACTGATATGTGTTATATAAACCAAAAACAACAAAAGAACAAGACAAACAAAGAGAAACAGAAACTCATAGACCCAGACAATGGTTTGATTGTTGCCAGAGGGTAAGGGCGGGGTGTAGTGTTGGGAGTGGGAGATGAGGGTAAGGGGGATCGAATATTTGGTGTTAGAAGGAGAACTGACTCTGGGTGGTGAACACACAATGGTATTTATAGATGATATAATACCGAATTGTACACCTGAAATCTATGTAATTTTACTAACAATTGTCACCAAATAAATTAAAAAATAAATTAAAAAAATAATGCTAAACATTACCTTTAATATTTGTAAAAGCAAGTGATGAAAAAACCTCATTTGAACACTTTTTGAGTTTAGGTTATACCAGCGTAAGGATGACCATAACACCTCTGAAAGGGATAAGACCTGAAGGTGGGTAACAATGTAATAGTTAGATTTGTACCCTTCAGGAAGTGATAACCCCCTTCCCCCAATTAATTACCAGTCTGACATCATGTACAGCTATTACAATTCCAATGACACTATTCCCTGTGTTGCACTCCATAAATCATGACTATGTATATTAAATTATAGTTGTAATATTATTCTTTAATTAAAATTTATTGGGGTGACAATTGTTAGTAAAATTATATAGATTTCAGGTGTACAATTCTCTAACAGATTATCTATATATCACATTGTGTCTTCACCAACCAGACTCAGCTCTCTTTCCATCACCATATTTTGGATCCCCTTTACCCTCATCTACAACGCCCCTCACCTCCTTTACCTGAGGTAACCACTAAACTACTTTCTGTGTCTATGAGTTTTTATTTCTGCATTTATTTGTCTTGTTCCTTTGTGTTTTCAGTTTTATATACACATTTCAGTGAATACATATGTTTCTTGACTTTTTTCTGTCTGACTTATTTTGCTTAGCATACTAATCTCAGGATCCTGCCATGTTGTCACAAATAGCACTATTTCAACTTTTCTTATGGCAGAGTAGTATTCCATTGTGTATATATGCCACATCGTCCAATCACCTACCGAAGGACATTTTGGTTATTTCCTAGTCTTGGTCACTATAAATAAAGCTGCAATGAACATCAAAGCACATATATCTTTAAGGATAAATGTTTTCAGATTTTTTGGGGGTAAATACCCAGGAGAGGGATTGCTGGGTCATATGGTAATCCTACTCTTAATTTTTTGAGGAGCCACCACACTGCTTTCCATAGCAGCTGCACCAATCTGCATTCCCTCTGACAGTGTATGAGGGTTCCTTTTTCTCCACAGCATCTCCAACACTTGTTACTATTTGTCTTGTTGATGATAGCCATTCTGTTTAGTGTGAGGTGATATCTCATTGTGGTTTTTATTTGCATTTCTCTCATAATTAGGGATGTTGAGCATTTTTTCATATGTTTATTTACCATTAGTATGTCCTCTTTGGAGAAATGTCTATTCAGGTCGTCTGCCCATTTTTTAAATTGGATTGTTTGGTGTGTTTTGTTGTTGTTGAGTTGTATCAGTTCTTTATATATTTTGGACCTTAGCCCCTCATCAGAGGCATTGTTTGCAACATTCTTCTCCAATTTGGTTGGTTGCGTCTTTATTTTGTCAATGGTTTCTTTTCTTGTGCAGAACCCTTTTAGTTTGATAAATCCAATTCATTGATTTTAGCCTGTACCTCGTCACCTTTCGAGTCAAATACATAAAATCATCTTTAAACTCAAAGTCTATAAGTTTAGTACCTATGTTTTCTTCCATGCCGTGTATTGTCTCAGGTCTTATATTTAGGTCTTTGATCCATTTTGAATTAATTTTGTACATGGTGACAGATAGTCTAGTTTCATTATTTTTCACGTGTTTTCCAATTCTCCCAGCACCATTTACTGAAGAGGTTGTCTTTTCTCCACTCTATGTTTTTGGCTTCTCTGTCAAAAATTATCTCTCCATATTTATGTGGGTTTATTTCTGAGTCCTCAATTCTATTCCATTGGTCTGTGTGTCTGTTTTTCTGACAATAACATATGGTTTTGATTATTGTTGCCCTGTAGTACAAGATGAAGTCAGGGAGTGTGATACCTCCAACATTGTTCTTTTTAATTATGATTGCTGTGATTATTTGGGGTCTTTTGTGGTTCCGTACAAATTTGATGATTTTTAATTCAATTTCTTTTTAAAAGTGCCATTGGGATTTTGATGGGGATTGCATTAAATCTGTATATTGCTTTGGGTAATACGGTGATTTTTAACTATGTAGGTTCTTCCAATCCATGAACACAGAATGTCTTTTCATTCCTTTGTGTCTTCTTCCATTTCTTTTTAAAATATCTTATAGTTTTCAGTATATCCACCTTTCACATCCTTAATTAAGTTGATTCCTTGGTATTTTATTCTGTTTGTTGCAATTGCAAAAAGAATCGTGTTTTTTTAAAAATCTTTCTCTGAGATTTCATTGTTAGTATATTGGGATGCAATGGACTTTGTACGTTGATGTAGTAGCTGGGAAATGTATTCATTCACTGTTTCTGATATTTTTTGTGGAGTCTTTAACATTTTCTAGACGTAGAATCATGTCATCTACAAAAAGTAAAAATTTAATTTCTTCATTCCCCATTTCCATGCCTTTTATTCCTTTCTCTTGCCTTATTGTTCTGGCTTGAACTTCCAAGACTATCTTGAAAAGCAGATGTCAAAGCGGACAATTCTGTCGTGTTCCTGAACATAGAACAAAGGACTTGAGTTTTTCACTGCTAATTTTCATATTACCTGAGGGTTTGTCATATATAGCCTTTATTAAGGTACGGTATTTTCCTTCTATACCTATTTTATTAAGTGTTTTAATCATAAATGGAGGTTGTATGTTGTTAAATGCTTTCCACATCTCTTCATATAATCATGCGATTTTTTTCCCTTTATTTTGCTTATGTGGTGGATGACATTGATGGGTTTGCATATGTTGAACCATCCTTGTGTCCCTCGGATGAAGACCACTTGGTTGTGATGCATAATTTTTCTAATGAATTGTTGCATTCGATTTGGTAGAATTTTGTTCAGGATTTTTGCATCTGTATTTATCAGAGATATTAGTCTATAATTTCAATTTTTTGTGTTATCCTTACCAGGTTTTAGTATCAGGGTAATTTTGGCCTAACAAAATTAGTTAGGGACTGTTCCATTTCTTCAAATATTTGAAAGAGTTTGAGTAGGACAGTTATTATATTCTCTTTAAATGTTTGGTAGAATTCACTTGTGAAGCCATCTGGTCCCAGACTTTTGTATTTGGGAAGTTTTTGGATGACTGACTTAATTTCCTTACTGTAAATTGGTCTGTTAGATTTTCCAATTGGTATGATTCAGCTATATCTTTCTGAGACTATGTCCATTTCTTCTGGTTATTAAATTTTGTAGCATATAGTCCTTCATAGTACTTTGGATGATCTTTTGTACCGTGTATCACGGAAAATAATACCTACGCAGACAGTAAGCTCTAATGCATTTATTGGAGCAAAAATTAATATAAGACCCAGTCATATTTTACTATAATATATGACCCAGTCTTATGAAATATAATATGATATGATATGATATGGTGTGATATATGATGTGATATGATATTATATAATATAAGACAGAGTTTTATATGAATTTTTGCTCCAAAAGACTCATTAGAGCTGATTGTCCGGGTGTACCTTATTTTTGGGGAAAGACGGTGTTTCTGTGGCATATGTGGTAACCATCTCTTTCATTTCTAATTTTGTTTATTGTTGTGTTTATTGTTTTATCTTAGTGAGTCTAGCCACGGGTTTGTCAATTTGATTTATCGTGTCAAAGAACCAGGTCTTTGTCGCATTAACTTTTTCTATTGCCTTTTTGTTCTCTATTTCATTTAGTTCCGCTCTGATTTTTATTATTTCCTTCCCTCTGCTGACTTTGGGTTTCATTTGTTCTTCTTTACTAGTTCTTTAAGATGTATTCTGAGGTTATTTATCTGGGATTTTCCTTCTTTCTTGAGATAAGCCTGTAACGATATAAATTTCCTCTTAAAACTGGTTTTGCTGCATCCCAAAAAATTGCTAAGATGTATTTTGATTGTCATTTCTTTCTATGTATCTTTTGATCTCTCCTCTTATATCTTCTTTGACTCAGTCGTTATTTAAAGTATGTTGTTTAATCTCCACATATTTGTGGTTTTCCCTTTCTTTCTTTTTGCCTTTGGTATCCAATTCATAGCCTTGTGATCAGAGAATATGAATGGTATGATTTCAATCTTCTTAAATTTGTTGAGACTGATTTTAAGTCCCAATATATGGTCTATCCTAGAGAATGTTTCATGTATACTAGAAAAGAATGTAGTCTGATGTTTTAGGATGAAGTGCCCTATAAATGTCAATTATGTCCATTTCATCTAATGTGTCATTTATGGCTGCTATTTCGTTAGTTGTTTTCTGTTTGGTTGATCTATTCATAGCTGTCAATGATGTATTTAAGTCCCCTAGTATAATTGTGTTTTGGTCAATTTCTCCCTTCAGTTCTGTTAGTATTGCTTGGTATATTTCGGTGCTCCCTGATTGGGGGCATAAATATTGATGACTGTTATGTTTTCTTGTTGTACAGTCCCTTTGTCTCTTGTTATCTTTTTCACCTTGAAGTGTGTTTCATCCGATATCACTATGCGTACACCTGATTTTCTCTGGGTACCATTTGCTTGGAGTGTCAATTTCCACCCTTTCACTTTGAGTCTATGCTTTTCCTTGAAGGTGAGATGTGTCTTTTGGAGACAGCATATGGTTGGGTTTAGTTTTTTGATCCAATCTGCTACTCTGTGCCTTTTTATTGGTGAGTTCAGTCCATTTGCATTTAGGGAGATTATTGATATGTGAGGATTTCCTGTCATTCTATCTTTAGTTTTCTGGTAAGGCTGTGTCTCCATTGTTTCTTTGATTTTTTGTTGTTGTCTATTATTTCTGTGTGGTGTTATTCTATGATGTTTCCTTCCGTTTCTTTTATTACTGTATATATTTCAGTTGTGGATTTTTTTTGAGTGGTTACCCTTAAGTTAATGTAAAAGAAATTTTAATGTTTAGAATATTCCATTTTCTTCAGCACGCTTACTTTCTCCATTCCCATATTCCGGTTCAGGCCTTTAGTCTCTCCCTTTTTGAGTTTTGGTTGCCACAAATTGTCCCTGTTGATGGTGGTCGAATAGCCTCCTTTAGTATTTCTTGTAGTGCAGGTCATTTATTAGAAAATTCCCTCAGCTTCTGTATGCCTGGAAAGGTCTTTATTCCTCCTTCATATCTAAAGGATATCTTTGCTGCATATATTATTCTTGGCTCATGATTTCTCTCTTTCATTAGTTTGAATATTTGGTTCCACTCCCTCCTTGCTTACAGAGTTTTGCTTAAAAAATCTGCTGATAATCTAATGGGCTTTCCTTTGTAAGTTACCGTCTTTTTTTCCCTTTCTGCCTTGAGGATTGTTTCTTTGCCGTTGATTTTAGACAACTTCACTATGATATGCCTTAGAGACGGCCTGTTGCGTTTGAGGTAATTAGGTGTTCTATTTGCTTCTTGGATTCGAGGGTCCAGTTCTGTCCACAAGTTTGGGAAGTTCTCATCGACAATTTGTTTGAATATATTCTCTGTTCCCTCTTCCCTTTCTTCTCCTTCTGGTATGGCCATTATTCTTATATTGTTCTTTCTGATGGAGTCAGAAAGTTCTTGTAGAGTTCTTTCATTTATTTTAAGTCTCAAGTGTCTTTATTCCTCAATCTGTGTCATTTTCAGGTTTCTTTCTTTGATGTCACTGATTCTTTCCTCCATCTGGTCAACTCTACTATCTAAGCTGGTTATTTCGTTTTTGTTTTTTTTATATATTGAGTACATGGCATATGTTATTTTTATTACTCATTATTATTTTTTTTTTATTTATTTATTCATTTTTTAATTAGTTTCAGGTGCACAAGGCAAAGCAAAACTTAGACGTTTATCATTTCTATCCCTCACACTCTGTGGACCGCCCTCCCCCCATCCACTATCCATCTGTACGTTCTCAAAACCTCTCACCTTCCCCTTATCCCCATGGTTATTTCATTCTTAATTTTTTTTATTGCGTTCTTAATCTCCAGAAATTCTATTTGGTTCTTTTTTTTAATTTCATTCTCTTTCATAAAATACTCATGCTCTTCTTTGATTGAGTTTCTGAGTTCATTTAACTGCTTTTCTGTGTTTTCTTGCATCTCGTTGAGTTTTTCAGAATTGCAATCTTTTATTCTCTGTCCTTTAAGTCACATATTTCTGTATTTTTAAGTGCCGTTTCTGGAGAGTTTTCACTTTCTTCCTGAACTATCTTGTTGCCTTGGTTATTCATGGCAATTACTGGTTTACTATTTCTCTCCTAGACATCTGCAGGTGTGGGTTCTGCAACAGGTTGATAGGAAGCGGCCTTTCTTTTGTTTTCCAGTACTTGTTCGTAGAATGCTTTATTTTTTTTCTCCAACTGCAGCTTATTTTTCTTCTCCCACACGGTAGTGCTATGTTTTCTCAGCACTATTCCACCTTGTCACACAATGGGGGGATTCCCTGGGAGATGGGCTTCTCCTCTGTTAATAGTTCGTCTAAGTCACGGCGCAGTGACCCGGTGGGTACGCAGAGAACTTTTGAAGTTCCCAATCTCTTACAGCTCCAGATTCAGAGCCCATATGTTTCAGCAGTTCTGTTTACTCCTGCAGGGATCCGCCCAGATAGGTAGGGTCAGGGGCCGGGTGAGTTGTGAGAGGTGGCCCAGAGCAATGGCGGCGACCACCCCCACAGCCGGTCCTGCTTCCACAGCTCCCTCCCCTTTTCCGGAACTAGTTGGGCTGCGAATCTGTGTCTGTGGTCCACAGTTCTCAGAACAGCAAATGTTCTGTTGTTTTGATCTGACACTGCTACTGTTCCGCTTCTAGAACGGGGAATGTGGGGTCTGGGCAAGCTCTGGGAAGGTAGGGAGGGGGCCGCTAGTCTCAGTGCCTAAGGCTTCTGTTCTCTGCTGGGCAGTGAGGGCTTAAACCATCGTTTTCAGCCTTTTTCCCTCAGTGTTTCCTCCGAGGTCTCTTCCATGAGTGTTGGATTCAGCCGTTTTATATGCTATATGCTTTCCCCTCAATCCTGTGGGCCATAATCGGAGCCCTAGCAGTCCGAGTTCTTCCCTCTCCAGCATCTGCGGTAGTTCTGGGATGCAGCGAGCTCGGACCACTGAGCTAGGTCTGCGTCCTGTGCCCACGCGGCTCCGTCTCAGACTCCTCCCTTTCCTCTTTCCTCCGCTCGCGCGAATCGCCCACCTGTATGTGATTTTAGTAGTCTGCCTCTTCGTGTTGCCTGTCTGCTGTGCAGGGAGTCCTTTGTGGAGTTTTTGTTGTTCGATTCTTTGTAAATTCCAGGGGAGCTTTACAGAGGCTCACCTCACGCCGCCATTTATCCTCCCTAGATGTTCTTTATGATGGGACCTGATGGGTTCAGGAAGTCCTTGGAAAACAGGAGTAGGATGAAGGCAATATTGTTACAGAGAGATAGGAAAGAAACACTGTTTTCAGATTTCCTGGATAAAAAACTCTGACCCTGACATTTACTACCTGTTGGAACTTGGGCAATTTTCTGCCTTAAATTCCTCATGTACAACAGGAAGGCAGTCATAGGACTGATCTAATAGGGTTGTTATGATGATTAAACCAATTGATTTGTACAAAATGCTGAGAACTTTGCCTGGGACATAGTAAGACCTCAATAAACATTGCTTATTTTTATTATTGTTATTAGAGTAATTATTATTATTATCAAATTCTCAATGGACTCAAATATAGTTGATGCTCATCTTAGTGGATACCTTGTCTCGCTTTTCTTTTTTTCCCACTAGTAATACGCATAGTAACTATTTCTTGTTAAGTGTGGGCAGAAGGTCAGACACTTTTTCAGTACATCATGATCTAGTGGGTAAAGCACATGATTAGGCGTCAGGAAGTCTGGATTCTAGTCATGGTTCAGCCATTAATGAGCGATGAATATCTGGGTGAATCACTTAACCTCTCTGGACTGCGTCTGTCAAAATGGGGAAAATATATTCCTTAACTTACCTCAGAATGCTTGAAAGATCAAATGTGATCATAGATATTAGATTTTTAAAAGTTAAAAGCACATTACAAATACTACATGATGATATTTTCATTATCCTCACAGCTTCTACATCATCTCATTTACCTTTGACAGCCACTCGCTCACTGAATCCTATATATTCTTTCTCCGAAATGTTTTCCAAATCCATCCCCTCTTTTCTATCCTAAGTGTATCTGTGTTAGTGCACAGCTTCTTCAACCCCTAACAGAATAAGTGTAACAAGCTCCTATCTATTTTACTCTAGTCCAGTCTTATCTCTCTCTAAATCCAATCAATGTCTCTAGAGCATCTTTTCTAAAGGGAAAATATCATCATATTAATCCCCCCCTACAATCCCACTCGAAGATTAGAAACTCAGTGGTTCCCTATCGCCTGTAGGGTATGCAACATTAATTGAGGCTCCTGCTAACCTTTTTAAAGCCTCATTGTCTACCTCATCTCCACAAACCCCGTGCTCCAGGAAAACAGTACAGTATGCATTTTTCTGTCATTTTATATAAAGGACTTGAGCATCTGAAGATTTTGTTATCAGCAGAGTGTTGGAATCAAGCACCTGCACATACCCAGAGACAACTTGGTAGTTAAGCTTTTGGAGAGCCAAAAGTTATTAGTGCATTTTTGACTGTGTGGAAGTCAGTGTCCCTATACCACACATTGTTTAAAGATCCACTGAACGTTCTTTCTCTGCTCCTTTTATGAATCAATGTCACTGTATATGCTGTTGTTTCTGCCTGCAATGACCTTTCTGTCTTCTACACCTGACAAAATCTTAGTCATCCTTCGAGAGCCAGATCTAATGTCATTTTCTAAGTGAAGCCCTCCCCAGAGCTCGTCTCATTCTGTTAAACCCAGGATGGGTGACTTAATTCCATTTCTTTTGCTTAATAACATTTTGTTCAACCTTAAATTTAACATATTTCATGTTATTGTGTGATTAGTTGTTTTGTAGTGTTTATTCCCAATTAAACCATAAGCTTACTGAGAGCAGGAAATTTGTTTTATTCATCTCTGTCTCCCTAGCATAGTTTCTGGTAAAGAGTGCATGCACGGTAAGAATTGGTTAAATGAAAAAGTGCCAAACCAATACTTCTTAGATGATCTGTAGTAAACGATAGCTGTTTTGTTTTTTCTTTAATTTCCACAGTGTTATAGACTGATATTTTATAAGATACAATAAAAATGTAATGGCAATAGCAAATCATTTTAAAAGTTACTAAATGTTTATTCTTAATTCTGTCCTTATCTCACTGCAAACATTTTGAATAGTACTCAGCTAGAGTATTTGCAAAAATTCCTCATTTGTACCCCCTAAAATATTGGTATCTAAGTGGGAAATTTTAACAAGGTTACGCATAAAAATAATAAACAAGTACAACATATATTCAGACCACAACTGGGCAAGTAATCAATAAAATAGAACTACTGTAATTTGGTACATGCACAGATGAAGTAAATCAGTGGGGCAATGAATGAGAGGATGCAGGATTATATTTAGACAACAATAGTACCTCAAAACTAATTTGGAAAGCTTTAGAAAAAAGTAGGATTTCCAGAAACTACTAAAATCAAAGATTGCTAAGATGGGTTTCGGGAAGTCATTGAAAATTGAAGAGGAAGAGTAGACCTCTAGTAAACACTGTTTACAGAATTTCAGCATTTACCTGAATGCTTGATTGAAAGTTTTCATAATGTCCCAATAGATTCTGGCCACTCCTTTCTATTCAGGCATTACCTTCTTGAGTCACTGTATCGGGAACCCTCCCAAGAAACAGAGGACTCTGAGTAATCACTCTGAAGAAGACTCTACTCCCTCGTAACTTAAGAGAAGAAATGGAGCTGATAGTGTGAGTCAAAGTTTTATCTTATTGTCATTAATGAAAGATTGGATTTAGTGGACAAAAAGTACTTGTATTTTAATGACTTCGAAATACTCCCAGATATACAGCTTCAACTCAGTAGCAGGATTCAATTGTCCTTTTAGGGACCTGCTCCCTGAAGTCTCTTCAGTAAAATTGCTTCTTTGGAACCAGAATGAATAAACTTGGAAGGTAGCTGCAAAGAATGTTTAAGCTTTTCTCTTGTTTGTATTTTGGACCATTTGGAGCCCAGGTTTCTAAAATGCTTAGAAGAATCAAGACACAACCCATTATAAGAACAAGTGAAGAAAGTATACCTTGGGAAGAAGAAAAGAAGCTATATTTGTCTTTGGAAGAAAACATATATACAGGGTGCCAAAAAAAGTATATACATTTTAAGACAGGAAACAACTGTATTAAAATTACACTGTTGGTAACCACTTTGAGCACCTCTTGTAATTGCAGAAGTCAAATGTGACTTGTATTCATCTTTTATTATCAGTATATATTGAATATTACAATTTTAATAGTTTTTCTTTCCTTTATTAAAATGTGTATATGCATTTTTTTAGCCCCCTCTGTTCAGTTTTGACATGGATCTTCCAGGATGCACCTGTAACTCACTCTGCTTGACAGACTACAATACTTCAGTGAGCTGATGATCCTGCAACACATAAGGGGCTATAACAACACAACTCTTCAAGACTTTAGTGTTTTTTGATTGGGGTTTTTGTCTTTCTGCTATTCAGGTGAGTAAAATCAATTTGATTCCAAAAATATTTAGATCCTGCAATGTTTCAGGAACTGAGGCAAGTACTAGTGTTATAGAAATAAATAAAATGCAAATTGTTTTCAGAGGGCTTACAGTATAATCTGACCATATTACTTTTTTTCTGTCCTCATTTATTGAATTGTTTTCCACCGTCCAGACAAGAAAGACAACCAATTTAGCCATATTGTCATAGGTGCTACCTCCCAAGTGACGCCTTGTTTAAAAATAATACTATACATAATGAACTAAAAATCCATTCAACTTGTTATCTGTATCTGTAGCCTGTTTCCTTTTATTGCTGAGTCATATACGATGTTATGGATGTACTATAGATTGTTTAATCATTTATGTATTGTGAGACATTTTGGTTATGTCCAGTTTTGGGTTACTAAAAATAAAGATGCAAAACAATCATGTACTTTTTTTTCATGATGGCACAGTTCTGTATTGTGATTGAGATTGTGGTTACACAAATCTACACTTATAATAAAGTGACAGAAATATATATACACGTCGTATCAATGTCAATTTCCTGGTCTTGATATTGCATTATAGTTATGATAAATGTAACCTTTAGGGGAAACTGGATGAAGACTATAAGGAACCTCTCTATACTATCTTTGCAATTCTGTGAATCTATAATTGTTTCTAAATAAAAACTTAAATTTAAAATAATAATAATGACAATGACAACAATAATAATTATTATAGAGCACAAAACCCCTATGAGATAGAAAGTATAATTATACCAATTTAACAATTGAGGAAACTAAGGTGAAAACAAGTTAAGGAAATTACCAATGTCACACAGTGAATTGGTGATGGATCCAGGATTCAAACTTTGATCCAGAATCCATGCTCTTAACCACCACTCTACAATAAATCCCTGGTATGGATAATACAAATTCTTATCTGTAAGCACTGTCCATTCCATCCGTATGTTTCGAGCTTCTTGAAGATTTCTGAGAATAAGATAGATACTCCAGTCTTCCCTTAATTTTAGTATTAAAAATGAAATGAGTCCTCCTGGTAAGCATGCTCTTACATAGTAGGTGGGATCAGGAAGGCCCTCCTTCGGGAAACCTGTGTGAAGAAAAGCCTTGAAGTGTGTCCAAAATATTTCTGAAAGATCAAAAACCTGTGAATGTAGGTGTATCTCCTCATGTGTCTATTTAATTTAGGAAGATTCTGGCTTACACTGTGCAAAAACATTGAATTATTAAATAAATATATATATATGCTTAATCTAGCAAGATTCACTCAAATCATGCAAATACAAAAATGTGTTCCTTGTTTTCCAGCTATTTATACTGGTATTTGTTTTGGAACCTTTAGGGCTATAAGATAGTGAGGATTATGTCAAAATAAGGCTTTAAGGATTAAAAATATTGCCATTCTATTGTGAATTTAATATCCCTTGAAAAAGTTTGTGCCCTGAAAATTCCATTCTTATAATGCTAACAGGATCTATGGTTGTATTGTCACCACTGCATAAAGACAAGATCACCTGACTTCTGCCTCACTCTTAGCCTAATAACTCTACTGGAAGACTTTTTCCCCTTCAGATTGATTCGGTTTTCTGATTCCAATTTTTGTAGTATACAGAACAAAAAGAGCCTTGTAATTCTCATTAGAGATAGTGAATGGGCTCCTTGTAGAATCATTCTCTGTAATAAATAGTTATAAGTTGGAATTGTTCATTTTGTTTGCCCTTGGCTCTGATTTCAATTCAGAGCCTCCTTATCCTATAGTATTAAGTTTTATTGCGGATCCTGTTATAAAATCTTACTCCACTTACTGAATTTCTTACCCAGAAATGTCTGCAACTTCTGACATCTGAAAATTGTCCCAGGCAGAAAATTGAAAGAGATTACCTACATAATTAGCCTGGATGGTCCTTTCTGCTGTTTAGCTCCTAAGACAAACCTTCTTATCTACAGCCTGTTCTCACCAAGGCCTGACACCTGCCTCATGAGTCTGAAACTATATACTATAAATGCCCAAAATCCTGATTTGTGACTAAAACTTGATGAGCATCGTATACACAATCCAGAAGAAGATCTTGACCTTAATAACGAACGGGTCTGTGATAGCATTTATATTTGATAGCACTCGACCAAAGTAAATAAAAATCTGAATGGATGAAATAGGGTAAAAACACTTTTTTTTTTTCAGATTCTAGAATAATACCCATTTTCTCTGTTCACTATTATACCTTCCCTCCATGCAAAGCACGACACTAAATACACGACACTAAAGTACATGTCTGAGCTTCAGGGCATTAATAAGAATGAATACTATGAGATATTGACTATTTCTCATCATAGGCTTTTGACCTTCAAACATTTATTTCCTTCAGCCAATTCAATGTAGTTTTAGTCACATCAATTTCATGATGTTTGGTAAGACAGAAGAGCCAAATAACTAGCCTTGATTCATTCAACAAACACATATTGAATATATATTTTATGGGTTCACAGCATACACTTTGTGAAGTGGTGAAAATAAGGCAGTACATCAGACAGGGCTTCTTTTCTCTTAGAGCTAACGATTTAGAAAGGGAGAAGAAATTAAATAATCACATAAATATATAAATACAAATTGTGATAAGAGCAATATAGGAAATGTTCAGAGTGCTATGAACAGTTGTGAGAGATCTGATTTAGATTAGTGGGGCTAGGGAAGGCTTTTCTAATGAAGTATCTTTTAGGCTGACATATTAAGATGACTGGGAGTTCACCAAGCAAAAAGGGTAGATAGAATATTTCCAGTGGAGAGAACATAATGTGCAAAAGCCCTGAGATGAGAATGAGCTTAGAGTACTTCATAAAGATAGTATAGCTGGATATAGTGAGCACAAGAAGAGACAAAGTGCAAGATAAATTTAGGGCCAGATCATAATAGAGTTTTGTATGTCACGGTAAATAGGTTAGATTCATTCAAAATGCAATTAGAAGTCCTACAGTGATTTTAGGCATGTGACAAATATGGCCATAATTACGTATGTTTTAACTGTGAGGAGACGACTATACAGAGAATGGAAGTAGGGAGACCTATTTAGGCAGCTCATGTATTTGTCCAGATGAGAGGTGACAGTGGCTCCAACTAGATAAGTGTTGGCTGTGGATATGGAGATTTGTAGGTAGATTTGAAATATATTTAGGAGGAAGAGCCTATAGGATTCAGTGATTGGTTGGATGTGCAGGGTAAGGAAAAAATGAAAATGAACTGGGCACACATTTTATGTCATAGACATTAACCAGTTAAGACAAATTTCTGGCTAATATCCATAGTGGGAAAGATCAGTTAGCAATTCTGTGATTTAGGGATCTGATTACATATGAGCAGTAAATTAAGACATTTTCTTTAAGGGGAGTATCCAAAGCACATTACAGGAGGAGTCCAACCCTGCTCATTTTACAAATGAAGGAATTAAGACTCACAATGGATTATGCTACTTTCAAATTAATCTTGTGTGGTGTATGAATGCTTTGTGTTCCAAATTAGTACATAAACTTCCAAATAGCACCACTTGTTTCAGAGATCTCTCTTCCTAATAGCGCCTAACAAGGTTAAGTGATATAAGTTTGTAAGAACACAAGAAACAATAAATATTTCCAAAATTAAAATGAATTGAGTTTCTTCTTTCTAAGCAGATAGAACAAAATAGATGTTCTGATTACTGATACTGGCAGCAAAGGGACAGAGTTCATCCTCCCGAGTTTGTCTAGTCCTCCAAAACCCCAGATTGCTTTTTATTGCAAAACAGTAGCCGTCTACCTGATCACATTGGTGGGTAACAGTCTCATTGTCATGGTTAGAGTTGATGGGTGGCTTCACATCCACATGTATTTTTTTCCTAAGCAACCTACCCTTCCTCAATATCTGCTACTCTATCACCTCAGTGCCTTTTTTGTAGTTCAGTGGTTTAAGAGACTACCCTACCATTTCCTATACTAGCTGTTAGGCTCAAATGACCATCGCTCTTTTTCTGGAGATGACAAAGTGTCTCCTCCTTGCTGTCATGGTTTATGATATGTTTATTGCAATCTCCAATCCCCTGTGTTACACCATGATTATGAACAACTGGGTCTGCATATAGTTTGCCATGGTGACCTGGGCCAGTGCCTTCTTTATTAGCAATAATACCAATCATTGCAATTTCTGCCCATTTTTGTGGACACAATGTCATTGGCTTAGACACTCTAGTCAGATTTATTCTTGGTCTGATCATTGGCATATTCACACTGCCCCTACCCTTCACCTATGCTCGCATTGTGGATGCTGTACTGAGGATCCTCTCTGCAGAGGCAAGGCTCAAAGCTTTATCTACCTTTGAATCCCATCTGACTGTGGTCATGATATTTTACAGGACAGACATCTACATGTACTTGAAACCTCAGTCAAGGGAGCCCGAGGACCAGGGTAAGCCTATCTCTGCATTTTATGGTGTTGTAACACCTTTGTTGAATTCCCTCATTTACACCTTGAGGAACAAAGAAGTGAAAGATACCCTAAGTAAAATAATTAGGAAGGAAGGGTGCTAAAAAAAAGCCTGAATAGCCCATGGAGGCTCATCTAATTAACAACTTGGCATTGACTTGTAAAAATAACAAGGTAGAAATTCTAAATATTTTAGGAAGATAGTTTCTTTTTTTACAATTAAAACTTATTGGGGTGACAATGGTTAGTAAAACTATATAAGTTTTAAGTGTACAATTCTGTAATAGATCATCAATATATTACATCATGTTCACCACCCAGAGTCAGTGCTCCTTCCATCACCATATATTTGAGACCCTTTACCCTCTTCTACCACCTCCCTCCGCACTTACCTTCTGGTAACCACTATTTCTGACAAGCATATGATAAAGAACATCCTGCCACTGAGAAAAAATATCGTTAAACATTTACAATGCCATTCATTTAAGTAATAAATTACACAGGACAATCTTGCAGGAAAGTTAATAAATCAAAATAATAATTAGTATATTTTAATCCTGAGTAGTTTTGATTTTGTATTACTAAATGAGACATACTTCAATATTCTAATATTCTCTTTTAAAAATTAAAAAGAACAAAATTGCAAAATGGGCAATTCTTACCTCAATGCTTTTTGTATGACTTATATCATGACCCAGGCTTCAGAGTAGTGGATGTGAGTGGGTAGAGAGTAGAAAGTTACTCAACTGCTATATAAGACTTCCATATAGAAGGTTCTCTGTTGAAGCAAGGAATCCTTCAATACTGTGTAAATACTGAGGGCCAGAAGTGATGACCCTCTGGAATCTATACTTCCATGTATTGACCAAAGAAAGGGCCACCTTTTCTTTGTCAATATACACCACTCCTGGATAATTGCATGCAACTTCCAAATTTTTCTCTTTACAGACATAGAGAAAATTTAACTCAAGAGCAACTCCTTAAGAACAAGCAACTGTGTACAAATTTTTAAGATTATTAAAATTATAATGTTTATTATTTAAAATACATGAGGGGTAAGAGGAGGAATGAAAAATAACCTATAATTCCAAAATTCAATGAGGCTCGCATAGGTTTTAGAATCCAGTAGACATGTATTTAAGTCTGCCACTCACAGTCATGTGGAATTTAGTTAGTTACTTTCCATCTTTGAACTTCAATTTTCTCACCTGCAAAGTGTGTGTGGCAAGAGTGCCTGCTTCACAAAGTTGTTTTGAAAATTCAATGAGATAATACATGTTAAGTTTCTATCATAATGTGTGGCACATGTACAGTGAATACATGTCAGACAAAAAAAACCTGTCAATTCACACTCTAGGATCCATACCTACTGTATGAATGTTCATTTGCTTGTATCTGTATAAATAATGACTGTATCATTTAATAATTATCCATGACAATATGATAAACAAAAAAATGTTCTCACTGTTGTCTTAATTTGAACTTATATTATTAGAAATGAAGTTGAATGTTTCCCACGTTTGTTGATCATTTGCATTTCAAAAGTCAGGGTCATTGCTATTGGTACAAAATGACAATGAACCAGTAGAATTTTGGAAACAAAAAATGATGCATTCAGTGACATACGACTAATAAAAGGCCCCCAAATTTGTTTCAACATTGATTGACTCCACATTGTTTTCAGATACTTCCTAACAAGTAGATCCCCAGTTTGGTCCATTTTATTTCACTCTGGTAAGCACTCCTGCCATTAATACCATATTGGTTGACAAGAGAAGCTGATGGGAGACTTATAAATGAAAATGAAACTGCAGAAAACTCAACTATTTAGAATGGAATACATGGTGTTATGGAAATTTTGTGGTAATGTTACCCATTTAACCTTGAACAGATTTTCCTGTAAGTTTTGTTTCTGGTGTTTCCAAATACTTCTCATTTAGCCTAAAGTACTCTTGAAAGTAAAGGGAAGGTAACCAGGAAGATGCGAGGAGCAAATAAAGTTAAAAAATCTACAAGGGAAAACAAATGTGATTACTCAAAAGGAACAATAAAAAGGAGTAAAACTGCAAATCTAATACTTATTCGAGTTTGATAATTTTCATTAGTGACTAAGATTAGGTAGAGAAGAACAAACAGTGAGATGTGCCTTTTGCTGACAGAGACAAATTTATTGGGGAGAGAAAGGAACCATTTTAGCTACAAGAGAAATTAAACAGGTAAACTAGTGTCTTCCTTTGATCACCTCAGAAAGACTTTAAACAGTGTTCTCTCTAGAGAGAGAAATATATCGTATCTGGAAGAGAACAAGCTGCAGAAAGATATCTGGCATAAAGTCAAAACCCTTACTGAACAGAAAGTTTAGAAGATGATAAGAACAATTAATCAGAGATATACACATAAGGTGCCTTTCTGTTTAATGTTTATTTTGAAATTGTCTTATTCAAACCTTCTTTGTATTACTAAATAAACAAGGTTGAGTTGTAACAAACAGGCAATGCTTTGAAACTACCTATGCTTTGGGAAATGTTTAAATTTCTTATCTCTGCCAAACAGCACCTATGACTTTGCAGCTGATAATGGGCAACTCGGCCTCCCTGAACATCTCATGAGGTATGCCAGAATCTTAAAGTGACATCTTAGAGGTTGAGCTGACCCCTTCAAAATTGACATGACTGACAAAAATTTCGTGCTGTTTACTGGTAGCAAGAGAGTAAACAATTAACAGCCATAATCACAACTTTTCCAGAAAGTGTTTAAAATAAATAAATTTAACATTTGAAAGGCTAAAAATACATAATTAGTTTTTACTGAGTTTGTCAACAACACCAATACTAAGCCATAAATAATTATCTACAGAATGCTCATTGAGATCTACAAGTTATGAAAGCAGAACTATTTTTTCTTTCTTTTTTTTTAGTTAAAGTTTATTAGGGTGACAATTGTTAGTAAAGTTACATAGATTTCACGTGTACAATTCTGTATTAATTAATCTATAAACCACATTGTGTGTTCACCCCCCGAGAGTTAGTTCTTCCACCACCATATATTTGATCTCTTTACCCTCTGATAACCACTAAGCTATTGTCTGTATCGATGAGTTTTTGTTTCTCATTTATTTGTTTTGTTCTTTTGCTGTTTTTCATTTACATACCACATATCAGTGAAATCATATGGTTCGCTGCTTTTTCAGACTCAATTATTTCGCTTAGCATTATACTCTCATGATCCATCCATGTTGTCACAAATGGTCTTATTTCATCTTTTCTTACCGCCGAATAGTATTCCATTGTGTATATGTGCCGCAACTTCTTTATCCATTCATCTAGCTAAGGATATTTCGGTTGTCTCCATGTCTTGGCCACGGTAAATAAACTGCAATGAACATAAGAGCACAATTGTCATTTATACAAAATGTTTTCAGGTTTTTGTGGTAGATACCCAGGAGAGGGATTGCTGGGTCACATGGCAATTCTATTCATAGTTTTTTGAGGAACATCCACACTGCCTTCCATAGATAAAGCACCAATCTGCAATCCCACCACCGGGTATGAGGGTTTCTTTTCCTCCACAGCCTTTCCAACACTTGTTATTATTCGTCTTGTTGATGATAGCCACTCTGACTGGGGTGAGGTGATATCTCATTGTGGTTTTTACTTGTATTTCCTTGAAGATTAGTGATGTTGAGCATTTTTTAAATGTCTCTTTGCCATTTGCATGTCCTTGGAGGAAATGTCTCTTCAGCTACTCTGCCCATTTTCCAATTGGGTTGTTTGTTTTCTTTTTTTCTTGAGTTGCATGAGTTCCTTGTATATTTTGGATATTAGCCCCTTGTTGAAGGCACTGTTTGCAAAAATCTCGCATTCAGTTGGTGGCCTCTTTATTTTGTCAATGGTTTCTTTTGCTGTGCAGAAGCTTTTAAGTTTCATACAGTTCCATTCATTTATTTTAGTTTTTACTTTCATTAACTTTGGAGACAAATTCATAAAGTTTAGTCCATAAGTTTAGTACCTATGTTTTCTTATATGCAGTTTATTATGTCAGGTCTTATGCTTAAGTCTTTGATCCATTTTGAATTAACTTTGGTACATGGTGACGAATAGCAGTCCAGTTTCATTCTTTTGAACGTGGCTATCCAATTCTCCCAGCACCATTTATTGAAGAGGCTGTCTTTGCTCCATTGTATGTTTTTAGCTTCTTTGTCAAAAATTATCTGTCCATATTTATGTGGTTTTATTTCTGGGTTCTCAATTCTATTCCATTGGTCAGTGTGTCTGGTTTTCTGCCAATACCATTCTGTTTTGATTATTGTAGCTTTATATTACAAGCCAAAGTCAGGAAGTGTGATACCTCCATTATTGTTCTTTTTTCTTAAGATTGCTTCAGCTATTCGGGGTCTTTTGTATTTCCAAACAAATCTGATGAGTTTCTTTGTTCTGTGTCTTTAAAATACGCCATTGGGATTTTGATGGGGATTGCATTGAATCTGTATATTGCTTTGGGTAATATGGCCATTTTAACAATGTTGATTCTTCCAATCCATGAGCACGGAATGTCTTTCCATTTCTTTGTGTCTTCTTCAATTCTTTCAAAAATGTCTTACAGTTTTCAGCATATAGGTCTTTCACGTCCTTGGTTAAGTTTATTCCTAGGTATTTTATTCTTTTTTTTTGCTGCAATTGCAAAAGGAATTGTTTTTGTATTTCTTTTCTGAGATTTCATTGTTAGTATATAGGAAGGCAATGGACTTTTGTGCGTTGATTTTGTAGCCAGCAACTTTACTGTATTCATTGATTGTTTCTAATAGCTTTTTGGTGGAGTCTTTAGGGTTTTCTATATATAGCATCATGTCATCTGCAAAGAGTGATAATTTAACTTCTTCATTCCCAATTTGGATGCCTTTTATTTCTTTCTCTTGCCTGATTGCTCTGGCAAGGACTTTAACACTATGTTGAAAAGCAGAGGTGATAGGGACATCCCTGTCGTGTTCCTGAACGTAGAGCAAAGGGCTTCAGTTTTCTCCATTAATTATGAGATTAGCAGAGGGCTTGTCATATATGGCTTTTATTATGTTAAGGTATTTTCCTTCTATACCTATTTTATTAAATGTTTTAATCATAAATGGATGTTGTATCTTATCAAATGCTTTTTCTGCATCAATTGATATAATCATATGATTTTTGTCCTTTATTTTCTTTATGTGATGTATCACATTGATGGATTTGTGGATGTTGAACCATCCTTGTGCCCCGAGGATGAACCCCACTTGGTCGTGATGAATAATCTTTTTAATGCATTGTTGTATTTGATTTGCTAGAATTTTATTTAGGATTTTTGCATCGGTATTCATCAGATATATTCGTCTGTAGGTTGTTTTTTTTGTGTGCTGTGCTTACCAGGTTTTGGTATCAGGGTAATGTTGGCCTCATAAAATGAGTTAGGGAGTACTGTCTCTTCTTCAATTTTTTGGAAGAGTTTGTGCAGGATTGGTATTAGATCCTCTTTGAAGGTTTGGTAGAATTCACTAGTGAAGCCATCTGGTCCCGGACTTTTGCTTTTGGGAAGGTTTTCGATGACTGATTCAATTTCGTTACTGGTGATCGGTCTGTTTAGATTTTCCAGTTCTTCATGGTTCAGCCTTGGAAGGCTATATGTCTCTAAGAACTTGTCCATTTCTTCTAGGTTGTTGAATTCGATGGCATATAGTCCTTCATAGTATTCTTGGATGATCCTTTGTATTTCTGTGGTATCCGTGATAACTTCCCCTTTTACATTTCTGATTTTGTTAATCAGTGTCTTCTCTCTTTTTATCTTAGTATGTCTAGGCAAGGGTTTGTCAATTTTGCTAATCTTCAAAGAACAAGCTCTTTGTCACATTATTTTTTTCTATTGTCTTTTTGTTCTCTATTTCATTTATTTCTGCTCTAATTTTTGTTATTTCCTTTCTTCTGCTGACATTGGATTTCACTTCTTTTTCTAGTTCTTTAAGCTGTAACATGAGGTTATATATTTGGGAGTTTTCTTGTTCCTTGAGGTAGGCCTGTAATGGGATAAATTACCCTCTTAAAACTGCTTTCGCTGCATCCCGAAAATTTTGGTAGGATGTATTTTCATTGTCATTTGTTTCTATATATCTTTTGATCTCTCCACTAACTTCTTCTATGACCCACTCGTTCTTTAAAAGTATGTTGTTTAGTCTCCATGTATTTTTGTTTTTCACTGCTTCCTTTTTACACTTATATCCAATTTCATAGCCTTGTGATCAGAGAATATGCATGGTATGATTTCAATCTTCTTAAATTTGTTGAGACTGATTTTATGTCACAATATATGGTCTATCCTTGAGAATGTTCCGTTTATACTGGAAAAGAATGTATAGTCTGATGTTTTAGGATGAAGTGCTCTACAAATGTCAATTATGTCTGTTTCATCTAATGAGTCTTTTAGGGCTGCTCTTTTAGTATTTATTTTCTGTTTCGATGATCTATCCATAGCTGTCAATTATGTATTTAAGTCCTCTAGTATAATTGTGTTTGGTCAATTTCTCCCTTTAGTTCTGTTAGCAGTTGCTTGGTATACTTCGGTGGTCCTTGATTGGGGGCGTAAAAATTGATGATTGTTACGTCTTCTTGTTGTATAATCCCCTTCACAATTATGAAATGTCCATCTTAGTCTCGTTATCTTTTTCACCTTGAAATCTGTTTCATCTGATATCATTATGGCTACACCTGATTTTGTCTGGATAATATTTGCTTGGAGTGTCACTTTCCACCGTTCACTTTGGGTATGTGATTCCTTGTAGCTGAGATGTTATCTCTTGGAGACAACATATGGTCGGGTTTAGTTTTTTGATCCGATCTGCTACTTTGTGCCTTTTTATTTGTGAGTTTAGTCCATTTACATTTAGGGTGATTATTGATATGTGAGAATTTCCTGTCATTCTATCCTTAGTTTTCTGGTAAGGTTGTGTCTCCATTGTTTCCTTGCCTTTATGTTGTTGTCTATTATTTCTGTGTGGTGGTATTCTATGATGTTTCCCTCTGTTTCTTCTTTTATTTCAGTATATATTTCAGTTCTGGATTTTTTTTTGAGTGGTTACACTTAAGTTTATGTAAAAGAAAGTTTGATATTAAAGTATTCCATTTTCTTCCGCACAACTACTTTCTCCATTCCCATATTCCGGTTCAGGCCTTTACTCTCTCGCTTTTTAATTTTGGTTGTCACACATTTTCCCTGTTAATGGTGGTCGAATAGCCTCCTTTAGTATTTCTTCTTGCGCAAGTCGTGGATTAGAGAATTCCCTCAGCTTCTGTATGTCTGGAAAGGTCTTTATTCCTCCTTCATATCTAAAGGACATCTCTGCTGGATATATTATTCTTGGCTCATGGTTTCTCTCTTTCAATAGTTTGAATATTTGGTTCCACTCCCTCCTGGCTTGTAGAGTTTCTGCTGAAAAATCTGATGATAATCTAATGGGCTTTCCTTTGTAAGTTACCGTCTTCTTTTCCCTGGCTGCCTTGAGGATTCTTTCTTTGTCGTTGATTTTAGACAGCTTCAATACAATGTGCCTTGGAGAAGGCCTGTTGGGATTGAGGTAACTAGGTGTTCTATTTGCTTCTTGGATTCGAGGGTCCAGTTCTGTCCACAAATTTGGGAAGTTCTCATCGACAATTTGTTTGAATATATTCTGTGTTCCCTTCTCTCTTTCTTCTCCTTCTGGTATGCACATTATTCTTATATTGCTCTTTCTGATGGAGTCAGAAAGTTCTTGTATAGTTCTTTCATTTCTTTTAAGTCTCAAGTCTCTTTCTTCTTCCATCTGTGTGATTTCCAGGTTTCTATCTTCGATGTCACTGATTCTTTCCTCCATCTGGTTAACTCTACTACCTAAACTGGCTATTTCATTCTTAATTTCTTCTATTGAGTTCTTAATCTCCAGAAATTCTATTTGGTTCTGTTTTAAAATTTCTATCTCTTTCGTAAAATGCTCATACTGTTCTTTGATTGAGTTTCTGAGTTCATTTAGCTGCCTATCTGTGTTTTCTTGTATCTCGTTGAGTTTTTTCCGAACTGCAGTCTTGAATTCTCTGTCATTTAGGTCACATATTTCTGTATCTTTAAGTGCCTTTTCTGGAGATTTTTCACTTTCTTTCTGAGCTATCTTGTTGCCTTGGTTATTCATGGCAATTACTGGTTTACTATTTCTCTTCCTAGACATCTACAGGTGTGACTTCTGCAACAGGTTGATAGGAAGAGGTCTTTCTTTTGTTTCCCAGTACTTGTTGGTAGAATTTTTTATTTTTTCTCTGACTGCAGCCTATTTTTCCTCTCCCACATGGTAGTGCTATGTTTTCTCTGCACTATTCCAGCTTCTCACTAAATGGGGGGATTCTCTGGGATCGGGTTTCTCCTTTGTTTATAGTTCGTCTAGGTCACAGGTCGCAGAGTCCCGGTGGGTATGCGGAGAGCTTTTGAAGTTCCAAAGCTCTTCCTGAACAAGATTCAGAGCCCGTATGTTTCAGCAGTTCTGTTTACTCCTGCAGGGTACCGCCCAGATAGGTGGGGCCAGGAGCGGGCTGAGTTGTGAGAGGTGGCCCAGAACAATGGCGGCGACCACCACCACAGCCGATCCTGTTTCCACAGCTCTGTCCCCTTTGCCGGAACTAGTTGGGCTGTAAATTTGTGTCTGTGGTCCACAGTTCTCAGAACAGCAAATAGTCTATTCTTTTGATCTGACACTGGCACTGCTTTGTTTCTAGCACTGGGCAGGTGGGAGTGGAGCGAGCTCTGGGAGGGTAGGGTGGGGGCTGCTAGTCTCAGTGCCCGAGGCTTTCGTTCTCTGCTTGGCAGTGAGGGCTTAAACCACTGTTTTCAGCCTTCTTCCCTCAGTCTTTTCTCCGAGGTCTCTGCCGTGAGCGTTGGGTTCAGCTGTGTTATATGCTGCCCCCTCAGCCCTGTGGGCCACAAGCGGGGCCCTAGCAGTCCGAGTTCTTCCCTCTCCCGCAGCTGCTGTAGTTCCAGGATGCAGCGAGCTCGGAGCACTGAGCTAGGTTTGTGTCCTGTTCCCGCACGGCTCCGTCTCAGCACTTCTCCCTTTCCTCCTCCCCCACTCGCACGGTTCGCCCTCCTGTAGGTGACTTCGGGAGTCGGCCACTTAGTCATGCCTGTCCGCCATGTAGGGAGTCTTTTGTGGAGTTACTGTTGTTCGATTCATTGTAAATTCCAGGGGAGCTTTACAGAGGCTCACCTCACACCGCCATTTTTGCCTTCTCCCATTTTTTCCTTTTTAAGTATCTTTTTAGTTACAGTTGGCATTCAATATTATTTTACATTACTTTCAGGTGTACAGCATAGTGTTTAGATATCTTCCATGTTTCCCCAAAAATAAGACCTAGCTAGGCAGTGAGCTCTAATGTGTCTTTTGGAGCAAAAATTAATATAGAATCTGGTATTATATTATATATTATATTATATTAAGACCCAGTCTAGCTGGACAATCAGCTCTAATGCGTGTTTTGAAGCAAAAATTAATATAAGACCCGGTGTTATATTATATTATATTTTATTTTATTTGATATTATATTATATTATATTATATTATATTATATTATATTATATATTATATTATATTATATTGTATTATATAAGACCGGGTCTTATATTATAGTAAAATAAAACCAGTTCTTATACTAATGTTTGCTCCAAAAGACGCATTAGAGGTGATTGTCTGGCTTGGTCTTATTTTTGGGGAAACCTGTTATATAATTTATGCAATGATCCAGCTGGCATTATACATAGTTGTTGCCACATTATTGACTATATTCTCTATGCTGTACTTTACATCCCTGTGACTCTCTTGTCACTATTTTGTAGCCCATCTTTTTTTAAAATATAGAATCCTCTGGGTTACACTCCCATCCCTAGCGTGAAGTGGAACAAATGTAGAGAAGTTTTGTTTTCTTCACAGTTAATAAATTGGGAGTTCAATATATTTTTACATTGATAGCAACGTTGAAATAGCTTCCACTATGTTGCCAAATAAAAGATAACAGAGACATAAATACTATCCTTAAAAAGATTATTTTAAAAGAAAAGTATGAATAGAATCACTACTGAAGTACGGTTTGAACAGATGGTGTGATTACCAGCTAACATGAAACCCATCTTGGGAGCTCATGAAAAACTAAAGTGGAGCTAAAAAGAAATCACTTAATTTTTCCAAAAGTGTCTTTCATTCATTTTACTATGAAAAATGGAAAGTCTGTGTTTTGAAGGGAACATTTCCTTGGGAGATGTCAGGAGTGAGGAGGAAGGAATGTCTCTTCAAAGCATGACCACATGTATGCATGGTTGAGCACCAAATTCACCTCCTGAGGGATGAGGTGGTTCTCAGCAGTCGAGACCCTCAGCATAACAGACTGTTCCCAAGCACTAAGGACACTCCTCACTTCTACTTGTCCTGAAAAGGCCTTATGTGCCCAGGGAAGAGTAAGGAGTTAAGAGTTGGGAACCGATTATGTAAGAGGTTCTCTGCTAGAACATTAGATGCACTCTTTTCTCTAAGGCTAGCTCACAACGGCCCTGGGAATTATGTATTATAAGGCTGATTTTCTCAATGGGTATATTGAGGTGGGAAAAGTGGGATATGATCTCCCAAGGCTACAAAGCTACTTCTTTGTGTAGCTGTTGTTGAAACCTTGGCCTGTTGAGTTTCACAGCTCTTAGGAGAGGCCACTGATTGAAGAAGAAAGAGCAATGCTTAGGAAGTCTGGAGACATGGGTATGCTAACTAGGGCCTTATGGACAGCAACTGTTCCCTTCTGTGCCACAGTTTCTCCAATTTTGCAATGTGAGCTCTGTGCCAGATGGGCTCCTAGTTTTTCATGTCAATATTAAAAGGGTATCAGAATAACAAGTCGGCTTCCGTGACCCGATTTCTGACCTTCCTCAACAGACATAAAGAAAAAAATGCTTGCAAAATGGTACAGTATTAGCCACTGTGCCATCATCACTTGAACAAATCTCGAAGGGATTGGCTGACCCTTAGCAGACTTCTACTTTCACCATGGTACACTCCATTAGTGATGGCCTACCACATATTTTCCTAGTGTTCTTTCATTTGTTTAATATTTATAGAGTATGTAGTAAGGCTCCTGGCAATGTGCTAGACACTATGGAAATAACAGTGAGCAAGAAGGACAGTCTCTTCTCCTATAATACACCCAGGGGTGGAGACACATGAGTGAACAGATAATTAAAATATACAGTAAAATATACAGTCAGGCTAGGTTCCACCTCTGCTCTTCATTTCCATGGAGAGAGCAAAGTCCTCACAAGGAGGAGGACAATGAAGCGATTTCCAATCAAGATGGCAGAGTAGGTAAATGCTGTGATTGCTTACTCTTATGACCACATCAAAATTACAACTAGACTACAGATCATTGAGAATCTCCTGAAGTTTAGATGAACCAAAGTCCTACAACAAAGGACATACAGTAGAAGCTACCCCAAGACTGGTGGGAGAGGGAGAAGCATGGAACGGTCTGGTCCCACCTCCACAGATGACCATTTAAAATCTAGAGGAATAGGTTGGCTGCAGAGGTACCCCCTGAGTAATGAGGGGTCTCAGCCCTACACCAGGCCTCCCAACCCAGGATTCCAGTGCTGGGGAGAGAATCCCCATAACTTCTGCCTGTGAAAACTAGCAGAGATTGTAGCTGAGTGAAACAGAGTTTGGCTAGTGTCCCAGACGATCCTCTCAAAGGACTCACACTCAGACTTACTCTTGGACAGACTTACTTGCTCTAATCTCCAGCACTGGGGCTGTAGCTTGAAAGGCACCAGTGAAATATTGGGAGAAACTGAATTGTATGGATGCAAGGCAAGGGATGGAGGGGCAGCTTTCTTCCAGACAGAAGTGATGGCAGAATCCATTGTTTCTTTCTAGAGCCCTCCCCACTCTTGATTTACAGATGCAGGTGGGCCTCCATATCTGAGTCTCTATTAATCTACCATGTTTCCCCGAAACTAAGACCTAGCCGAAACATCAACTCTAACTCGTCTTTTGGAGCAAAAATTAATATAAGACCCGGTCTTGTTTTACTATAATATGAGACCGTGTCTATAATATAATATAATATAATATAATATAATATAATATAATTAATATAATATATGAAATGATATAAAATAGTATAATATAATATAAGACCATGTCTTACATTAATTTTTGCTCCAAAAGATGCATTAGAGCTGATGGTCTAGCTAGGTCTTATTTTCAGGAAAACACGGTAGCTAACACTGTTTGCCATGCACTGAGAGCCTAAAAACCTGCCCCACCTAAATGTAGGCCCACCCAAGCCACTTCCAGTGGCTTCTCCAAGAAAATGGCCTGTCTTGACTCATCCTGCGAACTCTCCTAAATTCTCTCAAGGTTTACAAAATCCAAACAAGCAGCATTTGGCTTTAGCATGTGCTGAACTTCTTTCTGAGCACCCTCAACCCTAGCACCAGTGGCAGCCGGCCTTGGTTCTCAGATTGGCTTCTTGAGGCACCTCCAAACCCAGTGCTGCTGACAGCCATCAGGGGATTGCTTTGTGGCTCATGCCAGGTGGCCCAGGGAAGGAAACAGACTGTGCTGAACTTGGCCTGTGGCAGGACCCCTCCCAAGAAGCCCTGGGCTGGCATGCTCTGTGGCTGAATTAAAAACCAGCTGGAGCATCACCAGCTGCCCCAAAAAGCAACGTACCCAAACGGCAGACTGGACATATACCAAAGCCTTGCTAAAGCAAATCCTACTCCATAGGGTATGCCCCTGCTCTTAAACTCCACCACCGTAGGCACAGCCATTTTCCACAATCAATCAGCCTGAAGGTCAATCCATCACAGGGGTGTGTAAATAGTAACCAAGGTTTGGCTACAACTGTAGGGCACACACAACACATACAGGGGCACACTTGCAGGACTCAAGTCCCATGACCAGGTGTTCAGGGAGACTGTGCCATTGGGCCCCACAGGACACCTACTACATAAAGACATTCTATTAAGCTGGGAGATACAGCAGTCCTACCAAATAAATAGAAACAAACACAGGGAGGCAGCAAAAATAAGGGGATAAACATGTCTCAAATGAAAGAAAAGAGCAAAGCTCCAAGAAAAAAAAGACAAAACAGAGACAAGCAATCTGTGAGACACAGAGTTCAAAACAATAGTTATCAGGATGGTCAGTAATCTCAGGGAGAATTTCTACAAAGACCTAGAGAACATTAAAATGCAGATTAAAAAAACAAAATCAAAAGAACCAGCAAGGAGTAAAGAATACAATAACTGAAATGAAGAACACATTAGAGGGAATCAACCTTAGATTAAATGAAGCAGAGGATCAAATCAGTGAGTTAGAAGATGAGATAACAAAAACACCCAATGTGAACAACAAAAAGAAAAAAGAAACCAAAAAAATGAGGATAGTTTAAGGGGATATTGGGACAACATCAGGTGTACCAACATTCACATCAGAGGGGTACCAGAAGGAGAAAAGAAAGACAATGTAATTGAAAACCTAGTTGAAGAAATAATGAATGAAAACTTCCCGGACCCAGTGAAGGAAATAGACATACAAGCCCAGAAAGCACACTGGCCCAAACAGGATGAACCCCAAGAAACCAACACCAGGACACATCATAATTAAATGCCAAAGGTTAATGGCAAAGAGAGAATGTTACCTACAAGGGATCGCCCATAAAACTGTTACCTACAAGGGATCGCCCATAAAACTGTTACCTACAAAGGATCTCCCATAAAACTGTTAGCTGATTTTGCAACAGAAATTTTGCAAACCAGAAAGGATTGGCAGGAAATATTCAAAGTGATGAAAAGAAGGATGTACAACCAAGATTATCTACCCAGCAAAGCTATCATTTGGGATCAACTTCCCAGACAAGAAAAAGCTAGAGTTCATCACCACCAATCCAGTATTACAAGAAATGTTAGAGGGAATTCTTAAAGATGAAAAAAAAATAAAACATATGAATAATAAAATGGCAATAACTACATATCTATCAACAATTACTTTAACTGTAAATGGATTAAATGCTCCCATCAAAAGATAGGATGACTCAATGTATAAGAAAACAAGACCCTTAGATATACTGGCCACAAAAGACTGACTTCAGATCAAAAGGCACACATAGTAAAGGAATGGAAAAAGAGCTCACGAAAATGGAAAAAAAACTGGGGTAGCAATACTTATACCAGAAAAAATAGACTTTGAACCAAAGGGTACAAGAGTCAAACAAAGACACTAATTCCACTGGGTATTTATCTAAAGAAACTCAAAATGCTACTTCAAGGGGACATATGTGCATCTATGTTCATTGCAGCATTGTTTACAATAGCTAAGATGTGGAGGCAGGCTGGGTGTTTGTCGATGGATGAATGGATAAAGAGAAGAGGAGATATATATACATACATACATATACATGTGTTATATACACATATATGTGTATGAATATTGCATGGCCATGGGAGAGAATGAGTTGTTGCTATCTGTGGCAGCATGGATGGACCTCGAAGGTACTGTGCTGAGTGGAGTACTGTGCTGAGGTTAGACAATTAAGTTTGTTAACTCGTCCTAGAAAAAGTGTTACATATCTCATAGCTGAATATTACTACAGCCTCCATCTAAGTGCTCCCCTTGGGAAGCTATGAACTGATGCCAGTGCTTGGTCCACCCTTCAAAGCAATTTTGGAGCTTTTTTCTGGAATGGCCATCAGAGCTGTCATCATATTACCCTTGGTGTCCTGAATATCATCAAAATGTCTTCCTTTCAATATTTCCTTTATCTTCAGGTAAAGAAAAAAATCATTGTGAGCCAGATCAGGTGAGTGGGGAAGCTGTTCAAATACAGTTATTTGTTTATGGGCTAAAAACTCCCTCATAGACAGTCCTGTGTGAGCTGGTACGTTGTGGTGATGCAAAAGCCATGCATTGTTTGCAAAAATTCAGGTCGTCTAAATTTTTCATGCAGCCTTTTGGGCACTTCCAAATAGTAAACTTGGTTAACTGTTTATCCAGTTGGTACAAATTCATAATGAATCATCCCTCTAATATCAAAAAAAATTTAGCAACGCCATTGCAAAAAGTTCGTGAACCTAATTTTCAGATCTCGTATGTCAGACAAAGACAGATGCAATTCTTTTTTTTTTTTTTTTTTTGCTTATATATGGAATCTAAACAACACAAAGCAAATAAACAAACAAAGCAGAAACAATCTCACAGGGAATATTTTGATGGTTACCAGGTGGGAGGAAATTAAAGGGGTCATGGAAAAGGGGGAAGGAATTAAAAATTGATTGTTATATCTAGCAACCATCAATTTTATTTTCCACTGTGTAGATGCCTGACCACTGCACTATACACCTGAAGCTAAAGTAGAATAATATTGAATGCCATATATATTCAGGAGATGTAAAGTATAGCATAGGTAATATAGTCAATGGTATTGTAACAGTTATATATGCTGTCAGTGGAGTAGTAGATTGGGGGTTAATACTTTGTGAAGGGTGTAAATATCTAACTATTATGTTGCGTTGTACACATAAAACTAATTTTTAAAAAGAATAAGCAATTAAAAAAAATTGAATGTTACAATTTAGATAGGGGATATGGGATATAGAATAAGGAATACAGTCAATAGTATTGTAATAACTTTATGGTGTCAAATGATTACTAGATTGATTATGGTGATACATGCAAGGGTGTTGGGGGGCAGGGTAAAAAAGGTCAAGAAATTAAGAAGTACAAATTGCTAGCTACAAAATAGACGAGTACAGAGTAAAGTGGAGAGAATATAGTCAATAATATTGTAATAACTGTGTAGAGTGTCAGTTGGGTACTAAACTAGACAAGGGGATCACTACTTAAATTGTATAAATGTCTACCTACTATGCTGTACATCTGAAATGAATGTAAAATAATATTGAATATCAACTATAATTGTAAAATTTAAAAAGAATGGAAAAGGTAAATAGGAATAAAGGTTCAAATTTCCAGTTAACATAACATCATAAAAACAATGGCATGAGGTGAGCCTCTTGAAATCTCCCCTTTAATTTACAACACTTTGAACAAGTGTAATTCCACAAAGGATCACTGCGCAGCAGACAGGTAAGACTAAGATGTGCACTACTGAAATCATTTAAAGGTGGGCAATTTATGTGAGTGGGGGTAGAAGGGAAGGGAGAAGTGAGACTGGGCCATGCGGGCGCAGGATGCAGAACTAGCTCAGTGCTCCAAGCTCGCTGCCTTCCAGAACTATCACAGCTGTGGGAGTGGGAAGAACTCGGACGGATAGGGCTCTGCTTATGGCCTACATTCCTGTCTAAGGGATCAGCATATGACACGACTAAACCCAACCCACATGGCACAGATGTGGGAGCAAAGACTGAGAGAAGAAAGCAGAAAATGGTTTAAGTTCTCACGGCCGAGCACAGAATGGAAGCCTTAGGAACTGACCTAGCCGCCCTCTCCCTACCCACCCACCCAAAGCTCACCCCAACCACACATGCCCAGTGTTAGAAGTGGAACACTAGCAGTGTCAGATATAAAGAAGAGATGATTTGCAGTTCTGAGGACTGTGGTCTGCAGACATGGACCTGCAGCCCCACTAGTTCCAGCAAAGGGGAGGGAGTCATGGATGCAGGACTGGCTGTGATGGTGGTTGTCCCCATTTCTCTGGGCCACGTCTGACAATGCACCACAACACTGTTCCCACCTATCTGGGAGAACCCTGCAAGAGTAAACAGAGCTACTGAAACAAAAGGGCTCTGAATCTGGTGCAGGAAGAGCTTTGGAAATTCAAAAGATATCCACGTCAACCCACAGAGGTGGCGTCCTATGACCCAGGTGAACTGTTCAGAGAGGAGAAGCAGGACTTCCAGGGAAGCCCTACATTGTGTGAGAAGCCAGAATAGTGCAGAGAAAATGTAACATTACGGTGTGAGAGAGAATAAAAGGCTGAAGTCAGAAAGAAATAAAACATTTTACCAACACCAACTGGAACACAAAAGAAATGTTTTTTCTTTCTATCAAACTGTTGCAGAACCCACTCCTGTAGCCGTCCAGGAAGAGAAATAATAAATCATTAATTGCCATAAATAACCAAGGTAACAACATAGCACAGAAGAAAAAGAAAAGTCTCCAGAAAATGAACTTAAAGAAATGGAAATATGACTTAAATGACAGATAATTCAAGATTGCAAGTCTCAAAAAACTCAATGAGATGCAAGAAAACAGAGATGGACAGTTTAATAAATTCCAAAACACAATCAAAGAACATGAACATTATACCAAAGAGATTGAAATTTATAAAAAGAACCAAATAGAATTTCTGGAGAATACGACCTCAATAACAGAAATGAAGAATGACATAGCCAGCTTAGGTAGTGCAGTTGACCAGATGGAGGAAAGAATAAGTGCCATCGAAAAAAGAAATCTGGAAATGACACAAATGGAAGAAGAAAGAGACTTGAGACTTAAAAGAAATGGAACACCTCTAAAGAACATTCTGACTCCATCAGGACGAGCAGTATAAGAATAATGGGCATACAAGAAGGGGAAGAAAGAGAGAAGGGAACAAGACTCCACAAGAAATTCCCAAACTTGTGGAAAGAATTGGGTCCTCAAATCCAGAGCAAATAAAACACGTAATTACCTCAACCCCAACAGGCCTTTTCTAAGGCACATTGTATTGAAGCTGTCAAATATTAACGACAAAGAAAGAATCCTAAAGGCAGCCAGGGAAAATAGGATGGTAACCAACAAAGAAAGCTCATTAGACTACCATCAGATTTTTCAGCAGAAATTCTACAAACCAGGAGGGAGTGGAACCAAATATTCAAACTATTGAAAGAGAGAAATTATGAGCCAAGAATAATATATCCAGCAAATATATCATTTACATATGAAGGAGGAATAAAGCCCTTTCCAGACATACAGAAGCTGAGGGAATTTTTTAATACATGACCTGCACTACAAAAAAACACAAAAGGAGGCTATTCGACCACCATCAACAGGGAATACTTGTGGCAACCAAAACATAAAAAAATGGGAAGAGGAATGACGGCAGTGGGACGCACTTTTTGAGTTCTCCATCTGATCTTATCAGAAACGGGAAGCTTATAACCCATCAAAGGACTCTCTGCTCATCACGCAGAACAGCGAAAAGACTCGCGCAGGATTACTTGCAGGTGGGGAAAAATTGGGCGAGTAGGGGAAGAAAGAAGGGAGCGGAGTGGAGACACGCCGCATCTGAGGCGTTGGTGACGCGGGGTGGAATCGCGGTCCACACCTGTGGCTGTAGAAATTTGGCCCCCACCCTTGGGTTGTGGAAATCTGCTCCGCACCTGTGCCTATGAAAATCCAGCCCAAACTCATGGCTACAGATACGCAGGAGATCCCAGGATGGAGGAGAGCGCGGAAGCCAGGAGGTGGGCGCTTTGCCCTGCGTCCCACAGCGGACCTCTCCCTCCGCGGGGGCAGCATATCCAGCATTTGAGGCAATATCTTCAGCTGATACCTCCAGTTAAGCCTTTGGCCGGACAAAAGACAGAAACTCCATACCTGGAACCCTCCCCCTGCTCTTCCGACCCTACCCCCGCCTTTCTAGAGACTTGATCTGGCCCTTGCACTAAGGAGCAGTGGCAGATTACAGAGGAGCCTTGGTGCTCAGGCTCCGGGAAGACAGGCGGGCGGCTCTGGCCCAGGGAGGAGGCTAGGAGGAGTGTGGTTTTGCCTGGGCTGGGAGAGGGGGGGAATCCTCCGTCCCCAGCCACCACCACTTCTGGCCTGCGGGAAGAGTGTAAGACAGCAGGGCTGGGAAAGAGAAGACCCTCTTTCTATCCCCAGCCCCCATCCTTTCTGGCAGGCCTAGGGCGGGACAACCTCATCCGAAGCTGCAGAGACACAGGGGTTCCCAGGACAAAAGAGAGAACACAAAAGCCAGGTGGCGGACTCTTTACTCTGCGCCCCACAGCAGACCGCTCCCGCCACGGAGGCAGCATATCTAGCATTTGAGACAATAACCTCAGCTGATACCTCCAGTTAAGCCTTAGTCTGGACAAAGGACACAAAGTCCATACCTGGGCCCCTCCCCCCACTCTTCCAATCCTACCCCCATTCTTCCAGAGACTTGAACTGGACCCTGATCTGAGGAGCAGTGTCAGATTAAAGAGGAGCCTTGGCGCTCGGACTCTGGGAGGACTGACGGACGGCTCTGGCCCAGGGATGAGGCTGAGAGGAGTGTGGTTTCTGCTGGCCTAGGAGAGAGGGGATTCCTCCGTCCCCAGCCACCACCTTTTCTGGCCTGCAGGAAGGGTGTGACACAGCTGGGCTGGGAAAGAGAGTACCCCTCCTTCCGTCCCCAGCCCCCACACTTTCTGGCCTGCCTGAAGCGGGGCAATTACATCGGCGGAGGCACTCCCAGGGATCAGCAGTAAGTGGCAGACGCAGCTCTCAGCTTCCAGCAGCTGAGAAATATCCTGCTTGCCACACACACACACAGGGAATAGGTGCCCTAAGACTCAGGAGAACTGGACACAGGGCTGGTGGTGCTACTTTCGGTGTGCATATGTGCAGGTAAGGGCAGAAACTGCACTGGCTTTGTAAAAACTACCGTCCAGACCCCTCAGCCCCACGCATCTAAAGCTGCAGTCCCAACGTCACTCGGCACCAGGTGACTGGCTCTACCTGCACAATACGCAGGGGACTCTGTGCTACAGCAGAGAACAACCTGGAGATTACTTGGTGGGCTTAAGCCACGACAGGAGCTTTTCTTTTGTTCTGTTTTGATTTGTCTTTATATCGTTGATATCTTTGCCTGTGTTGAGTGGGGGTTGTAGATTGTTTTTTACATGTGAATGTATTTGAATTTTTCCTTGTTGTTGAGCTTGGTGATTTGCTTTGTTCTGAAATTGCCCTACCAGGGCCCAGCTTAAGAGGCAGAAGATTCAACATACCCAGAGGCCAACTCCAGACCAAACCAGAGTACTACCGGGTTTGACGTACAAGTGACACACACAGAGGGGATTCTTTACAGGCAGATAGAGGCCAAACAACATCTAAGCAGTCAACCCTCACGCAGCAGAACACCCTGCGGTGGGCAGTGCTAAGTCTCACAACTAGTCAGCCTAGGAGTTAACCCCACATACTCACAAGCAAGAAGCAATTAAAGATCTTCTTTAACAGGACAGTATACACAACACAAGAGTCACCTTTGGAGCTCACGCAGCAGAGAAGAACGAAGTAGTGCAAGTGAAATATAAAGGACATTTATTACATACTAATCCAGCAAGAACTAAGAACTCCAGGGCATCTACCTAATACATCGAAGCAAACACAGAGAATCAGCCAGAATGAGGAAACAAAGAAACATATACCAAATAAAAGAACAGAAGAAACCTCCAGAAATGGAACTAAATGAAGCAGAGGTAACCAAACTATCAGAGACAGAGTTTAGAATACTGATGATAAGAATGTTTAAGGAGCTTAGAGAGGACATCAAGAAGGATGTAGAAATCATAAAGAACAACCATTAGAACTAAAGAACATAATTACTGAAATAAATAACTCACTTGAAGGAATTAACAACAGGTTAGTTGAACCAGAGGATCGAATCAGTGACTTAGAAGACAAGTTAGCAGAGATCACCCAAACAGAACAACAGAAAGAAAAAAGAATAAAAAACAATGAAGATGGTTTAAGAGACCTCTGGGATAACATCAAGCACAACAACATGCACATCATAGGAATACCAGAAGGTGAAGAGAAGAAACAAGGGATTGAGAACATATTTGAAGTAATAATGTCGGAGAATTTCCCTAACTTGATGAAGGAAACCAACATACCAGCCCAGGAAGTGCAGAGAGTTCCAACCAGGATAAACCCAAACAGGCCCACACCAAGACACATTATAGTTAAAATGGCAAAGGTTAAAGACAAAGAGAGAATCCTAAAAGCAGCAAGAGAAAGACAGAGGGTTACATACAAGGAAACTCCCATAACACTATCAAATGACTTTTCTGCAGAAACATCGAAGGCCAGAAGGGAGTGGCAGGAGATACTCAAAGTGATGGAAAACAAAGGCCTACAACCTAGATTGCTTTATCCAGCAAGGCTATCATTTAAAGTTGATGGAGAGATAAAGAGCTTCCAGAAAAGAATAAGCTAAAGGAATTTATTAACACCAAGCCAGCATTGCAGGAAATACTAAAAGGACTTCTGTAAATAAAAGAAAGATGAAAACAATCTAACTACAAATTTTAAAATGGCCATAACTACGTGCCTATCAATAATCACTTTAAATGTAAATGGATTAAATGCTCCAATCAAAACACATAGGGTGGCTGAGTGGATAAGAAAGCAAGACCCTTGTATATGCTGTATATAAGAGACTCCAGTTAAGCCTTAGGCCGGACAAAGGACACAAACTCCATACCTGGGCCCCTCCCCGCTCTTCCGACCCTACTCCCGCCTTTCTAGAGACTTGATCTGGCCCCTGCACTAAGGAGCAGTGGCAGATTACAGAGGAGCCTTGGTGCCCAGGCTCCGGGAAGACAGGCGGACGGCTCTGGCCCAGGCAGGAGGCTGGAGCTGGGCTGGGAGAGGGGAATCTCCGTCCCCAGCCACCACCTTTCTGGCCTGCGGGAAGAGTGTAAGACAGCAGGGCTGGGAAAGAGAAGACCCTCTTCCATCCCCAGCCCCCACCCTTTCTGGCAGGCCTAGGGCGGGCAACCTCATCCCCAGCTGCAGAGACACAGGGGTTCCCAGGACAAAGAGAGAACACAAAAGCCAGGTGGCGGACTCTTTACTCTGCGCCCACAGCAGACCTCTCTCCACGGAGGCAGCATATCTAGCATTTGAGACAATAACCTCAGCTGATACCTCCAGTTAAGCCTTAGTCTGGACAAAGGACACAAACTCCATACCTGGGCCCCCCCCACTCTTCCAATCCTACCCCCGCCCTTCAAGAGACTTGATCTGGCCCCTGAACTGAGGAGTAGTGTCAGATTACAGAGGAGCCTTGGCGCTTGGGCTCTGGGAAGACTGGTCGGCGGCTCTGGCCCAGGGAGGAGGTTGAGAGGAGTGTGGTTTTTGCTGGGCTGGGAGAGGGGGAATCCTCCGTCCCCAGCCACTACCCTTTCTGGCCTGTGGGAAGGGTGTGACACAGCTGGGCTGGGAAAGAGAGGATCCCTCCTTCCGTCCCCAGCCCACACCCTTTCTGGCCTGCCTAGGGCGGGGCAATTACATTGGCGGAGGTACTCCCAGGGATCAGCAGTAAGTGGCAGACGCAGCTCTCAGCTTTCAGCAGCTCAGAAATCTCCTGCCCGCCAGACACACACACAGGGAAGAAGTGCCCTAAGACTCTGGAGAACTGGACACAGGGTTGTTGGTGCTACTCTCAGTGTGCATATGTGCAGGCAAGGGCAGAAACTACACTGGCTTTGTAAAAATTACCGTCCAGACCCCTCATCCCCACGCATCTAAATCTGCAGTCCCAATGTCACTCTGGGCACCAGGTGAACGGCTCTACCTGTGCAATACGCAGGGGACTCTGTGCTACAGCAGAGAACAACCTGGAGATTACTTGGTGGGCTTAAGCCAAGACTGGAGCTTTTTCTTTTGTTCTGTTTTGATTTGTCTTTATATCTTTGATATCTTTGCCTGTGTTGAGTGGGGGTTGTAGATTGTTTTTTACATGTGAATGTATTTGAATTTTTCCTTGTTGTTGAGCTTGGTGATTTGCTTTGTTCTGAAATTGCCCTACCAGGGCCCAGCTTAAGAGGCAGAAGATTCAACATACCCAGAGGCCAACTCCAGACCAAACCAGAGTACTACCGGGTTTGACGTACAAGTGACACACACAGAGGGGATTCTTTACAGGCAGATAGAGGCCAAACAACATCTAAGCAGTCAACCCTCACGCAGCAGAACACCCTGCGGTGGGCAGTGCTAAGTCTCACAACTAGTCAGCCTAGGAGTTAACCCCACATACTCACAAGCAAGAAGCAATTAAAGATCTTCTTTAACAGGACAATATACACAACACAAGAGTCACCTTTGGAGCACATGCAGGGGAGAAGAACGAAGTAGTGCAAGTCAAATATAAAGGACATTTATTACATAAGATAATCCAGCAAGAACTAAGAACTCCAGGGCATCTACCTAATACATCAAGCAAACACAGAGAGTCAGCCAGAATGAGGAAACAAAGAAACATGTCCCAAATAAAAGAACAGAAGAAACCTCCAGAAATGGAACTAAATGAAGCAGAGGTAACCAAACTATCAGAGACAGAGTTCAGAATACTGATGATAAGAATGTTTAAGGAGCTTAGAGAAGACATCAAGAAGGATGTAGAAATCATAACGAACAACCAGTTAAAATTAAAGAACACAATTACCAAAATAAAGAACTCACTTGAAGGAATTAACAGCAGGTTAGATGAAGCAGAGGATCGAATCAGCGACTTAGAAGACAAGTCAGCAGAGATCACCCAAACAGAACTACAGAAAGAAAAAAGAATAAAAAACAATGAAGATGGTTTAAGAGACCTCTGGGACAACATCAAGCACAACAACATGCGCATCATAGGAATACCAGAAGGTGAAGAGAAGAAACAAGGGATTGAGAACATATTTGAAGCAATAATGTCTGAAAATTTCCCTACAGAGAGTTCCAACCAGGATAAACCCAAACAGGTCCACCCCAAGACACATTATAGTTAAAATGGCAGAGACTAAAGACAAAGAGAGAATCCTAAAAGCAGCAAGAGAAAGACAGAGGGTTACATACAAGGGAACTCCCATAAGACTATCAAATGACTTTTCTGCAGAAACATTGAAGGCCAGGAGGGAGTGGCAGTAGATACTCAAAGTTATGGAAAACAAAGGCCTACAACATAGGTTGCTTTATCCAGCAAGGCTATCATTTAAACTTGACGGAGAGATAAAGAGCTTCCCAGAAAAGAATAAGCTAAAGGAATTCATTACCACCAATCCAGCATTGCAAGAAATACTAAAAGGACTTCTGTAAATAGAAGAAAGATGAAAACAATCTACCTGCAAATTTAAAAAATGGCAATAACTATGTACCTGTCAATAATCACTTTAAATGTAAACAGATTAAATGCTCCAATCAAGAGAAATAGAGTGGCTGACTGGAAAAGACAGCAAGACCCTTGTATATGCTATATACAAGAGACTCACCTCAGATCAAAAGACACACACAGGCTGAAAGCGAAGGGTTGGAGTAAGATATTTCATGCCAATGGAAATGAGAAAAAAGCTGGAGTTGCAATACTTATTTCTGACAAAGTAGACTTTAAAATGAAGAGAATATTAAAAGACAAAGATGGGCACTGTATAGTAATAAAGGGATCAATCGACAAGACGACATAACCCTAGTAAACATTTATGCACCCAACATAGGAGCACCTAAATATATAAAACAGATATTGACTGACATAAAGACAGAGATCAACAGTAACACTAACATAGTAGGGGACTTCAACACACCTCTGACTACAAGGGACAGGTCTTCCAGACAGAAAATCAATACGGAAACAACAGCCTTAAATGATACATTGGACCACTTGGATTTAATCGATATTTTCAGAGCATTCCACCCCAATGCTGCAGAATACACGTTCTTCTCAAGCGCACATGGAACATTCTCCAAGATAGACCATATGTTAGGCCACAAAACAAGTCTTTATAAATATAAGAAAATTGAAATCATACCAATTGTCTTCGCTGACCACAGTGCTATGAAATTAGAAATGAATTACAGGAAAAAAACTGGAAGACACACAAATTCATGGAGGCTGAATAACATGTTACTAAACAATGAATGGCTCACGAGACAAATGAAAATGAAAATACAACCCAAAATCTATGGGATGTCGCGAAAGCAGTCTTACGACGGAGGTTCATAGCACTGCAGGCCAACCTAAAGAAAGAAGAAACATCATTAATCAACAGTTTATCTTCACACTTAAGGGATCTGGAAAAAGAACAACAGAATAAGCCCAAAGGGACTACAAGGAAGGACATAATAAAGATCAGAGCGGAAATAAATGAAATAGAAACCAGAAAAACAATACCAAAGATTAATGAATCCAAGAGTTGCTTCTTAGAGAAGATAAACAAAATTGGCAAACCTTTAGCAAGACTCATTAAAAAAAAAGAGGACCCAATTAATAAAGTCAGAAATGAAAGAGAAGTGACAACAGACACCGCAGAGATGCAAAAAATTCTAAGAAATTACTATGAGCAACTGTATACCAACAAATTTGACAACCTGGAAGAAATGGACAATTTCCTAGAAACGTACAACCTTCCAAGGCTAACTCAAGAAGAAACAGAAAACCTGAATAGACTGATCACCACCAAGGAAATTGAATCACGAATCAACAATCTCCCAACAAACAAAAGCCCTGGACCAGATGGCTTTACAGGTGAATTTTACAAAACTTAAAAAAAGAATTATCACCTATTCTCCTCAAGCTCTTCCAAAAAATCCGGAAGGAGGGAAGACTCCCAAACATTTTTTACGCAGCCACTATCGCCCTGATCCAAAAATCAGACAAAGACACCACAAAAAAAAGTAAACTACAGGCCAATATCTCTAATGAATATAGATGCAAAAATCCTCAACAAAATATTAGCGAACAGAATCCAGCAATACATTAAAAAGATCATACATGTTGATCAAGTGGGATTCATCCTTGGTATGCAAGGGTGGCTCAACATCCGCAAACCAATTAATGTGATACACCACATTAAGAAAATGAAAAATAAAAATCATATGATCATATCAATAGATGCAGAAAATCATTTGACAAAATCCAACAGCCATTTATGATAAAAACACTTAAGAAAGTGGGAATAGAGGGATCATATCTCAACATAATAATATAAAAGCAGACAAACATACCACAAAAAAAAAAAAAACTGCAGGCTGATATCGCTAATGAACATAGATGCAAAAATCCTCAACAAAATACTAGCGAACACAATTCAGCAATACATTAAAAAGATCATACACCATGATCAAGTGGGATTCATCCCTGGTATGCAAGGGTGGTTCAACATCCAGAAATCAATTAATGTGATACACCACATTAACAAAATGAAAAATAAAAATCACATGATCATATCAATAGATGCAGAAAAGCATTTGATAAAATTCAGCAGCCATTCATGATAAAAACCCTTAAGAAAGTGGGAATAGAGGATCATATCTCAACATAATAAAGGCCATATATGATAAACCCACAGCTAACATCATACTCAATGGGGAAAAGCTAAAACCATTCCCCTTAAGATCAGGAACAAGGCAAGGTTGCCCACTTTCTCCACTTCTATTCAACATAGTGCTGGAAGTTCTAGCCACAGCAATCAGACAAGAAAAAGAAATAAAAGGGATCCAAATCGGTAAAGAGGAAGTAAAATTGCCATTATATGCAAATGACATGATACCATTTAGAGAGAACCCTAAAGACTCCACCAAGAAACTATTAGAGCTGATAGATGAATTTAGTAAAGTAGCAGGATACAAAATTAATATTCGGCAATCAGTTGCATTTGTATATACCAATAGTAAAACATCAGAAGGAGAAATTTAAAAAACAATCCCATTTACAATTGCTCCAAACTACAAAATACCTGGGAATAAGTTTAACCAAAGAAGTAAAAATCTGTACTCAATAAATTATAAGACACTGAAGAAAGAAATGAAAGAAGATACAAATAGATGGAAGCACATACCATGTTCATGGATAGGAAGAATTAATATAGTTAAAATGTCCATACTGCCTAAGGCAATATACATATTCAACGCAATTCCTATCAAACTACCAATGACGTTTTTCACAGAAATAGAACATATAGTCCTAAAATTTATATGGAACCATAAAAGACCCCAGATAGCCTCAGCAATCTTGAGAAATAAGAACAAAGTGGAAGGTATAACAATACGGACATCAAATTATACTACAAGGCTACAGTAATCAAAGCAGCATGGTACTGGCATAAAAACAGACACTTAGATCAATGGAACAGAATAGAGAGTCCAGAAATAAATCCATGCCTATATGGCCATTTAAAATACGACAATGGAAGCAAGAATGTATGGTGGGGTAAAGACAGTCTATTCAATAAATGGTGCTGGGAAACCTGGACAGACACATGCAAAAAAATGAAGCTGGACCACCTCCTTACACCATATACAAAAATTCAAAATGGCTTAAAGATTTAAATGTAAGATCTGAAACCATAAAATTACTAGAAGAAAATATAGGGAGAAACTTCACAGACATTACCCAGCATAAGAATTTACTGCGCGAGGGAAGTTAGAGAAAAAATAAACATGTGGGATTACATCAAATTAAAAAGTTTTTTCATAGCAACGGAAACCATCAGTAAAATAAAATAGATCCTACAGAATGGGAAAAGATATTTGCCAATGATATATCTGCTAAGGGGTTAATATCACAAATTTATAAAAAAAACTCACTCAAGGGGTTAATGTCACAAATTTATAAAAAACTCAATCAACTCAATTCCAAAAAAACCAAACAACCCAATTAAAAAATGGGCAGTGGGCATGTAGAGCCATTTTTCTAACAGGGACATACAGAGGGCGAACATATAAAGAAACCCTCATCCTCATTAACCATCAGAGAAATGCAAATAAAAACTACAATGAGATACCACCTCACGCTTCAAAATTGCTATCATCAATAAATCAACAAACAACAAGTGCGGACGCGGATATGGAGAAAAGGGAATGCTTGTAATAATGTTGGTGGGATTGCAGATTGGTGCAGCCACTATGGAAAACAGTATCGAGGTATCTCAAAAATCTGAAAATGGAACTATCTCATGATCCAGCAATTCCACTCCTAGGTATCTATCCGAAGAAATCCTAAACTCTAATTCAAAAACCTTTATGCACTCCTATGTTTATTGCAGCACTAGACACAATAGCCAAGATGAGGAAACAACAGAAATGCCCATCGGAAGATGACTGGATTAAGGAACTGTGGCATATTTATACAATGGAGTATTACGCAGCCATAAAGAAGAAAGAAAGCTTACCATTTGCAACAACATGGATGGACCTAGAGAACATTATGCTTAGTGAAATAAGTCAGAGAAAGACAAATACCATATGATCTCACTTATATGTGTAATCTAAAGAAAAGAATAAGTGAATGAACTAATCAGAAACAGTTTTAGAGACAGAGGAAAAACTGAGGGTTGCTATAATTATATATATATATATATATATACACACACATACACACACACACATACATATACATGTGTATATATATATATATATATATACATACACATACATATATATATATATGTATATATATGTGTATATATATGTGTATATATGTATATATATATATGTATGTGTATATACATATATACACTGTACACCTGAACTGTACACCTGAAGCTGAACGATAATAAATGCCCACTATAATTATATATATATATACACACACATACACACACACACATACATATATATGTGTATATATATATATGTATGTATATATAAGTATATACATGTATATGTATGTGTATATATATATATGTATGTATATATAAGTATGTATGTCTGTATATACTTACAAGAATTGGAGTACAGCATTAGGAATAGAGACAGTGGAAATGTAATGGCTCTGTGCGATGTCAGAGGGATAGTGGATGGGGGAAGGGGGGTTCACATAGTGTGAGGGATATAAATGATAAACATCTAAGTATTACTTATCTTGTGTACCTGAAACTAATACAAAAAAACACACAGTCTTTTCCTCGGGGCCATTCATCTTATTTTCCTTGGCTCTGCAAAGCAACTTCTTCCTAGACCCTCTTCTCTCCAGGCTATGTTGGCTGCCATCGGGCTAGAGACTATAGTCCTGACTTCTTGGAATTGGCAGGGGTCTTAAAGGGCCATGGATCAGAGAATTCCAATGACTACTGTGGGGACAGAGTCCCAGAGAGCAGTTTCCAGGCTCTCGGCCTCATGTGAAAAGGTGCTTGCTTGGGTAGTAGATGGTCATAAACTGTGACTGGTTGGCTATCAGCTGTAACCAGTTAGCCAATTAGCCACTGATTTAACTGCCATGTCTGCATTGGTTGGTTGGTTGGTTGGTTAGCAGAGAAGTGGACGGCAGATTGAGGATCGTGTAGCTCCTGCTTCCTGTGTTTCTAACTCAGCCTCCAGCGAGAATATAGTGGTATGACTCCCCTATCTATGGCTCCGTTGGTGTACCTTTTTGGCCCCACCATATCCTGCATTTTGGCGTGGGGAGTGGGACCAGAGTCCCTGCATGACAACTACTATGTGGATAGGCTTCAGATCAGCATCAACTGGGGGAGCTTGTTAAAATGCAGATTTCCCAGAAAACTTCCTACAGATACTCTTTTTCAGGAGGCCTGGGTTGGGACTTGGAAATGTGTGTTTTTGGCCAGTGGACCAGATGATTCTGCTCCTCTGCACCCCTTCACTCATGTCTGCAATCATGGAATGTCCTTGAGGGCACCAGTCACCTAGACCATGGATGGGAAGGCAGGTTGGTAGGCAGGCAGGCTCTGGGTGTAGAACGGTTTCTCCTCACCTAAGTCTCCCATACCTTGCTGATATCACTAGGTATGAGCTTTGAAGCCACATTGCAGAAACCGCTTTTCTCCCTCATTGCTATGTCACCAACAGTGACAGCCATGTTCTTCAAAACTGAAAATATCTGTCTTCTCTCCAACCCTCTCCATGCTCATGCTTCGCTTCTCCAGACTGAGCAACATTACCATCCTTTATGTTACCAATTGGCTTAGAGATATTGCTGCCTTACCAGGGGCCTAAGAAACTGAGCAATTGCCTTCAGCTTTCTTTGCTTTTCCAGGCATGGCAGAGCAGCAGTAGGTGGCAGCTATACCCCAGTTTCCCCAATCTTTCTCCTTTCTTCCCTCTTTTCTACTTCCCCTCTGATCCTATCCAGGAGTGACAGTCATTATGGGAGTACTGTCTGTTTGCTGCTTCAAGTCCCCCCAAACCAACATGTTGAACATTACTGTATACACTTCATATACAGGATACATTTGTTTTGCTGACTAAGCATGCCCTAATTGGGTTACCAGAGGGAAATTACCAGTATAGATAATTAAGAACCAACAACAGATGGGGTGAGAAGTATGATTGGGAAGGTAGCAGCCAGGGTTGACATCTCCTGGAGTCTATATCAACCATAAGATTGACAGGCTGGATCTGGGGGAAGCAGCCAAGCTCTCAGTGGAAAGACAGGATAATGTGGCAGAATGAAGTAATTCTTTGCAAAATGTACACAGTAAATCTCTGTCCACTCAGGGATGTCTTCGCAGAATATGAAAGAAGTCACTTTGGACTTGCTGTTTTTTGTTTGGGGTTGTTTGAGGTGTGGCGAGCCAGCCGCCACAAGTCGATCAGTACCTAAATGGGGGAGTGGGAATGAATAAAAGACACTCACACAAAAGATGATGCGATCGATCGGTCTCCAGTGATGCTGAAGCCCCGAGTTTATTCTTCTTCACCAATATATACAGTTTGAGTACGTGCAACTTAACAAAGAAAGTATGCATTACCTTAGCAAATGTAAATTTTTAACTTTTACATAGAGGATACAAAATCACTGAAACTCCCAAAAGTAATTATCCTATCAATTACCCTGATAGCCATCAGTCTTCTGTGTCCGGGAACTGGCCACTCCCACATTCCTCATCAGCCTGCAAGCACCCCCCAGGTGCAGGCAGAGACAATGCCTCAGGGGAGGAAACAGGTTAAGCATAAACCGGGCCATTCTATAAGGCTCGGAGTCACCTGTAACCATGGCTCCCCACATTGAGGGTTTTTTGTTTTTGTTTTTGTTTTTTTTGGGGGGAGGGAGGGTACTTTTGCTCCCGTGTTTCTTGGGTGGCACATGAACTCAAGTCATGAGGCTCATGTCCCCATTCAAGATATCCTAGCCCAATAACCTTCAGCATGTGAGCTGCAGACTCTTTATAGCAATTAGTCTATGAATCTACACACTTGAATATTTCCTACTTTTATAGCTGGGTAACCTATGTGTTTTGAGATGCCTTTTTCAGGCACTTTGAGAACCTTTGAAGTCTCAGTTCTTAGTTTTATTCCCTTTTCTCTACCTGCAATTATTCTCTTGATGATATCCAGTCCCCTATCTTAACTATCTTAATCCCTTACCCTCACTCTACTGCCAAACCCTCTCCACCTACAGCTTTCTCCACGAACAGTTTTCTCTATCTTAAGAACTTGAAGTCATCCTTGACACTTCTCTTTCCCTCACATACCACATGCCTCTATCAGCAAAGTCTCTTAGTTCTACCTTAAAAATACTATATATCTGGAATCCAACTACCCATACTGCTTCTACCCTTCTGCTATAACCCTAGTTGAAGCCACTGTCCATTTCTCCCCTGGATTTCTTCAAAAGTTTCCTAATAGCTGTTTCTTCTTTCACCCTTACCCTTCAAAATCTGTTCTTAACAGGCAAGTGATGCTTTATTTTAATTGAAAAATTTATTGAGATAATTGTAGGTTCACATGCAGTTGTAAAAAATAATTGAGAAACCCACTGACACTTTGCTCAATTCCCCAAATGGTAACATTTTACAAAACCATAATGTAATATCACAACCAGGATATTCACATACAATTCACTGATTTTCTTCCAATTTTCTCAATTTTGCTTGTACTCATTTGCATTTGTGTGTTAAGTTCTATAAAATTTTATCACTTAATGTAGGTTCATGCATCCACCACCACCATAGTCAAGATATGGAATACTTCCAAAGGACCCTTTGTGTTTCCCTTTTATAGCCATACCCACACCCCTCCCACCCCATCTACCCGCCCAGTCCCTAAACCCTTGTAACCTTAACCTGCCCCTCATTTCTAAAATTTTGTCATTTCAAAAATGATATTTATACGAATAGAATTGCCATATGACCCAGCAATCCCTCTCCTGGGTATCTACCCAAAAAATCTGAAAACATTTAGAGATAAAGACACGTGTGCTCCAATGTTCATTGCAGCTTTGTTCACGGTGGCCAAGACATGGAAACAACCAAAATGTCCTTCGATAGATGAATGGATAAAGAAGTTGTGGTATATATACAGAATGGAATACTATTCGGCAGTAAGAAAAGATGATATAGGAACATTCGTGACAAAATGGATGGATCTTGAGAGTGTAATGCTGAGCAAAATAAGTCAGACAGAAAAAGCAGAGAACCATGTGATTTCACTGATATGTGGTATATAAACCCAAAACAACAAAAGAACAAGACAAACAAATGAGAAACAGAAACTCATAGACACAGACAATAGTTTAGTGGTTACCAGAGGGTAAGGGGGAGCGGGTGGGAGATGAGGGTAAGGGGGATCAAATATATGGTGATGGAAGGAGAACTGACTCTGGGTGGTGAAGACACAATGGAATTTATAGATGATGTAATACAGAATTGTACACCTGAAATCTATGTAATTTTACTAACAATTGTCACCCCAATAAATTTAAAAAATAAATTTAAAAAATGATATTTAAATGGCATTATACAATATATAACCTTTGGGGGTTGGCTTTCCTTATACTCAGCATAATTCTCTAAATTGTCTTTATCAAGAGTTCATTTCTTTTATTGCTTAGTAATATTCCATGTGTATTAGTTTACTAGAGCTGCCATAACAAAGTACCACAAAGTTGGTGGCTTAAAACAACAGGAATTTATTGTCTCACAGTTCCCGAGACTAGAAGTCCAAAATCAAGGGCCATGCTCCCTATGAGACTGTCTTGGTAGAAGCCTTCCTACTCTCTTTTTAGCTTCTGGTGATGGCTGGCAATCCTTGGCTTGTAGCTACATCAGTACTATCTCTACCTACATCATCACATAGCTACCTTTACATCATCTTCCTTTACATCATTTCCCCTTTTTATTTTATTAAGTGGGAGGAGGGTATGGGAACCTCATGGGGAGAGGAGAATCTGAGAAGGAGCTTACATATCTAGGTGATGTCATTCAGCAGTATGGTGGGGAGTCTCTGGGTCAGAGAGCTCTAAAAGACAACAGTAGCTTGGGGGCTTTATGGCCCCAGAGTTTATCTTATCTATGATTAGCAGATGCTGCATGCAGTTTTTTGAGGTATGCAAAGCAAGCAGGCTCCTAATGGCTAAAAATCCGCTAGTTTGGGCCATATTTAAAACAATAAGATGCATAAAAATTAGAGCTTGGTGCCAGTGGGCGTTTGAGCTAATGGGATCTGGCATGCGTTGAGAAAATATAGAACATAGGGCCAATATACTGAGGCCATCTTTGGCTCATTTATATAAACTAGGGTCATATAGGAACTTTATATTTAATATGTTGAGGAACTACTGAACTGTTTCCAAAGTATACCATTTTACATTCCCACCAGCAACATATGAGTGTGTATTAGTATCCTGTATCTTTTTCAGCATTTAGTGTTGTCACAATTTTTTATTTTAGACACTCTGCTAGGTGTGTAGTGATTTTTTTCATTGTAGTTTTATTTGCATTTCTCTAATGGCTAATGATGCTGAATATGTTTTCATGTATTCATGTACCATCAATATTATCCTCCTCAGTGACATCTCTGTTCATGTATTTTGCCCATTTTCTAATTGGATTTGTTTTAAATGTTGAGTTTTGATAATTATTTAATCAACAAAGAAATGCAAATAAAAACCACAATGAGATATCACCTCACCCCACTCAAAATGACTATCATCAACAAGACAAATAGTAACAAGTGTTGGAGAGGCTGTGGAGAAAAAGGAACCCTCATACACTTTTGGTGGGAAGGCAGATTGGTGCAGCCGTTATGGAAGGCAGTGTGGAGGCTCCTCAAAAAATTGCGAATAGAATTGCCATATGACCCAGCAATCCCTCTCCTGGGTATCTACCCAAAAAATCTGAAAACATTTAGAGATAAAGCCACGTGTGCTCCAATGTTCATTGCAGCTTTGTTTACAGTGGCCAAGACATGGAAACAACCAAAATGTACTTCGATAGATGAATAGATAAAGAAGCCATTGGGATTTTGATGGGGATTGCATTAAATCCATATATTGCTTTGGGTAATATGGCCATTTTAACTATGTTGATTCTTCCAATCCATGAGCATGGAATGTCTTTCCATTTCTTTGTGTCTTCTTCAATTTCTTTTAAAAATGTCTTGTAGTTTTCAGCATACAGGTCTTTCACATCCTTGGTTAAGTTTATTCCTAGGTATTTTATTCTTTTTGTTGCAATTGCAAAAGGAATTGTTTTTTGAATTTCTTTTTCTGAGATTTCATTGTTAGTATATAGGAAAGCAATGGACTTTTGTACATTGATTTTGTAGCCGGCCACATTACTCTACTTGTTGATTGTTTCTAATAGCTTTTTGGTGGAGTGTTTAGGGTTTTCTATATATAGCATCATGTCATCTGCAAAGAGTGATAATTTAACTTCTTCATTCCCAATTTGGATGCCTTTTATTTCTTTCCGTTGCCTGATTGCTCTGTCGAGGATTTCCAACACTATGTTGAAAAACAGAGGTGATAGGGGACAGCCCTGTCGTGTTCCTAAACGTAGAGCAAAGGGCTTCAGCTTTTCACCGTTAATTATGAGATTAGCAGAGGGCTTGTCATATATGGCCTTTATTATGTTAAGGTATTTTCCTTCTATACCTATTTTATTAAGTGTTTTAATCATAAATGGATGTTGTATCTTGTCAAATGCCTTTTCTACGTCAATTGATATAATCATATGGTTTTTGTCCTTTATTTTGTTTATGGGATGTATCACATTGATGGATTTGTGGATGTTGAACCGTCCTTGTGCCCTGGGATGAACCCCACTTGGACGTGATGAATAATCTTTTTAATGCATTGTTGCATTCGATTTGCTAGAATTCAGTTTAGGATTTTTGCATCTGTATTCATCAGAGATATTGGTCTGTATTTCTTTTTTGTGTTGTCCTTACCAGGTTTTGGTATCAGGGTAATGTTGGCCTCATAAAATGAGTTAGGGAGTACTGTCTCTTCTTCAATTTTTGGAAGAGTTTGAGTAGGATTGGTATTAGATCCTCTTTGAAGGTTTGGTAGAATTCACTAATGAAGCCATCCAGTCCCGGACTTTTGCTTTTGGGAAGGTTTTGGATGACTGATTCAATTTCGTTACTGGTGATCGGTCTGTTTAGATTTTCCACTTCTTCATGGTTCAGCCTAGGAAGGCTATATGTTTCTAAGAACTTGTCCATTTCTCCTGGGTTATTGAATTTGGTGGCATTTAGACCTTCATAGTATTCTTGGATGATCCTTTGTATTTCTGTGGCATCCGTGATAACTTACCCTTTTTCATTTCTGATTTTGTTTATTAGTGTGTTCTCTCTTTTTATCTATCTTAGTGAGCCTAGACAAGGGTTTGTCAATTTTGCTAATCTTTTCAAAGAACCAGCTCTTTGTCACATTAGTTTTTTCTATTGTCTTTTGTTCTCTATTTCATTTAGTTTGCTCTGATTTTCATGATTTCTTTCTTTGCTGACCTTGGGTTTCAGTTGTTCTTCTTTCTCTAGTTCTTTAAGGTGTACCGTGAGGTTATTTATTTGGGATTTTTCTTGTTTCTTGAGATATGCCTGTAATGATATAAATTTCCCTCTTAAAAGTGCTTTCACTGCATCCCAAAACTTTCGGTAGGATGTATTTTCATTCTTCTTTGTTTCTATGTATCTTTTATCTCTCCTCTAATTTCTTCTTCGACCCGGTGGATCTTTAAAAGTATGTTGTTTAATCTCCATGTATTTGTGGTTTTTCCTGCTTTCTTTTTGCAGTTGATATCCAATTTCAAAGCCTTGTGAACAGAGAATATGTTTGGTATGATTTCAATCTTCTTAAATTTGCTGAGGTTCGTTTTATATCCCAGTATATGGTCTATCCTTGAGAATGTTCCATGTACACTAGAAGAAAATGTATAGTCTGATGTTTTAGGATGAAGTGCTCTATAAATGTCAATTATGTCCATTTCATCTCGTGTGTCATTTATTGCTGAAATTTCCTTATTTATATTCTCTTTGGATGATCTACCCATAGCTGTCAATGAGGTATTTAGGTATCCTAGTATAATTGTGTTTTCGTCAATTTCTCCCTTTAGTTTTGTTAGTAGTTGCTTGGTACATTTCGGTGCTCCCTGATTGGGGGCATAAATATTGATGACTGGTATGTCTTCTTGTTGTATAGTGCCCTTTACCATTATGAAATGTCCATCTTTGTCCCTTGTTACCTTTTCCATACTGAAGTCTGTTTCATCTTATATAAGTATAGCTACACCTGATTTTCTCTAAATATCATTTGCATAGAGTGTCAATTTCCACCCTTTCACTTTGAGTCTATGCTTGTCATTGTAGCTGAGATGTGTCTCTTGGTGACAGCATATGGTTGGGTTTAGTTTTTTTGATCCAATCTGCTACTCTGTGCCTTTTTATTGGTGAGTTCAGTCCATTTACATTTACGATGATTATTTATATGTGAGGATTTCCTGTCATTCTATCTTCAGTTTTCTTGTAAGACTGTGTCTCCATTGTTTCTTTGCCTTTTTGTTGTTGTCTGTTTTTTTCTGTGGTGGTATTCTATGATGTTTCCTTTGTTTCTTCTTTTATCACAGTACATATTTCAGTTCTGGATTTTTCTGTGTGTGGTTACCCTTAAGTTTATGTAAAAGAAAGTTTGATATTTAGAGTATTCCATTTTCTTCATCATGCCTACTTTCTCCATTCCCGTATTCCAGTTCAGGCCTTTACTCACCCCCTTTTATGTTTTGGTTGCCACAAATTGTCCTTGTTGATGGTGGTCGAATAGACTCGTTTAGTATGTCTTGTAGTTCAGGTCTTGTATTAGAAAATTCCCTCAGCTTCTGTTTGTTTGAAAGGTCTTTATTCCTCCTTCATATCTAAAGGATATCTTTGCTGGGTATATTATTCTTGGCTCATAATTTCTCTCTTTCAATAGTTTGAATATTTGGTTCCATTCCCTACTGGTTTGTAGAGTTTCTGCTGAGAAATCTGATGATAATCTAATGGGCTTTCCTTTGCAGGTTACCATCTTCTATTCCCTGTCTGCCTTTAGGATTCTTTCCTTGTCGTTGATTTCTGACAGCTTCAATACAATGTGCCTTGGAGAAGGCCTGTTGGGTTTAAGATAATTAGGTGTTCTATTTGCTTCTTAGATTCGAGGATCCAGTTCTTTCCACAAGTTTGGGAAGTTCTCATTAACTATTTGTTTGAATATACTCTCTGTTCCCTTCTCTCTTCCTTCTCCTTCTGGTATGCCCATTATTCTTATATTGCTCTTTCTGATGGAGTCAGAAAGTTCTTGTAGAGTTCTTTCATTTCTATTAAGTCTCAAGTTGCTTCCTTCTTCCATTCGTGTCATTTCCAGGTTTCTATCTTTTTTAAATTTTATTTTATTAAATTTATTGTGGTGAAATTGTTATTAAATTACATAGATTTCTGGTGTACAATTCTGTATTACATCATCTGTAAATCCCATTGTGTGTTCATCACCCAGAGTCAGTTCTCCTTCCATCACCATATATTCGATCCCCCATACCCTCATCTCCCACCCCCCACCCTTTAATGTCACTGATTCTTTCCTACATCTGGTCAATTCTACTACCTAAGCTGGCTATTTCATTCTTCATTTCTTCTATTGAATTCTTTATCTCCAGAAATTTAATTGTGTTCTTTTTTAAAATTTCAATCTCTTAGGTAAAAACGTTTGTGGTGTTCTTTGATTGTGTTTCTGAGTTCATTAAACTGCCTTTCCGTGTTTCCTTGTATCTCGTTGAGTTTTTTCAGAAACGCAATCTTGAATTCTCTGTCATTTAAGTCACATATTTCCATATCTTTAATTTCCTTTTCTGGAGACGTTTCCATTTCTTTATGAGCTGTCTTGGTGCCTTGGTTATTCATTGCAATTAATGATTTATTATTTATCTTCCTATACATCTACAGGAGTGGGTTCTGAAAAAGGTTGACAGGTCTTTCTTTTGTTTTCCAGTATGTGTTTGTAGAATGTTTTATTTTCTCTCCAACTGCAGCCTTTTTCTCTGTCTCACACTGTACTGTTATGTTTTCTCTGCACTATTCCAGCTTCTCACACAAAGGGGGGATTCCCTGGAAGATGGGCTTATCCTCTGTTAATAGTTCACCTGCGTCATAGGGCACCACATCCTTATGGGGATGCGGAGAGCTTTTGAATTTCCAAAGCTCTTCCTGAACCAGAGTCAGATCCTGTGTGTTTCAGCAGTTCTGTTTACTCCTGCAGGGATCCGCCCAGATAGGTGGGAACAGCGTTGGGGTGAATTTTGAGAGGTGGCCCAGAGCAATGGTGGGGACCACAACCACAGCCTGTCCTGCTTCCACAGCTCCCTCCCCTTTGCTGGATCTAGTTAGCAGCGAATCTGTGTCTGTGGACCACAGTTCTCAGAACTGCAAACATTCTGTTCTTTTGATCTGACACTGCTACTGTTCCACTTCTAGTACTGTGTAGGTGGGGGTAGGGTCAGCTCTGGGAGGGTTTGGAGGGGGCGGCTAGTCTCAGTGCCTAAGTCTTCCATTCTCTGCTCGGCAGTGAGAGCTTAAACAACCGTTTTTAGCCTTCTTCCCTCCGTCTTTACTCTGAGGTCTCTGCTGTGAGCGTTGGGTTTAGTCATGTAATATCCTGTCCCTTCATTCCTGTGGGCCATAAGAGGAGCCCTACCAGTCTGAATTCTTCCCTCTCCCACAGCTGTGGTAGGTCCGGGATGCAGCGAGCTTGGAGTACTGAGCTAGGTCTTCGTTCTGCGCCAGCGCTCTCCACGTACTTCTTCCTTCTCTCCTGCTCGCGCAATTTGCCCACCTTTAGGTCAAATCAATAGTGAGACTCTTCATCTTGCCTGCCTGCTGTGCAGGTGTCCTTTGTGGAGTTACAGTTGTTCGATTTTTTGTAAATTCCAGGGGACATTTCTAGAGGCTCACTTCATGCCGCCATTTTGATCAAAATGTTCGCCAAATGTTTTTTTATGCATTGATTGATATAATAATGTGCCTTTCCTTCTTTAGCCTATTGATATGGTAACTTATATTATTTAATTATCAAATACTGAAGTAACCTCACATGTCAGAAATAAATCTCGCTTATTAGCGGATATTTTTTTTTACATTGCTAAATTCAGTTTACTAATATTTTGTTGAGGATTTTTGCATCTAAGTCCACCAGAGATAGTTTTCTTTCTTTGTACAGGTATTGCCTGGTTTTTGGTATCAGGGTAATACTGTCTTCATAAAATAAGTTGGGAAGGCTTCTTCCCTGTTTTATTTTTTGGAAGAGATTGCTTAAAATAATTGTTAATTCTTCTTTAAATGTTTAGTAAGAGATTTTTTTTCTTGGAGTTTTTAAATTATGAATTCAATTTCTTTCATAATTATACAAGATCGGACAATTAAGTTTGCGAACTTGTTGCAATGCTGTTGCTAATATATTTTGATATCATAGGGATTATTCATTATGAATTTGTACCAACTGGACAAACAGTTAACCAAGTTTACTATTTGGAAGTGCCGAAAAGACTGTGTAACAAAGTTAGACGACCTGAACTTTTCACCAACAATTCATGGCTCTTGCATCATGACAATGCACCAGCTCACATGGCACTGTCTGTGAGGGAGTTTTTAGCCAGTAAACAAGTAACTGTATTGGAACACCCTCCCTACTCACCTGATCTGGCCCCAATGACTTCTTTCATTACCCAAAGGTAAAGGAAATATTGAAAGGAAAACATTTTGATGACATTCAGGACATCAACGGTAATACAATGAGAGCTCTAATGGCCATTCCAGAAAAAGAGTTCCAAAATTGCTTTGAAGGGTGGACTAGGCACTGGTTTTGGTGCATAGCTTCCCGAGGGGAGTACTTTGAAGGTGACCATAGTGATATTCAGCAATGAGGTATGTAGCACTTTTTCTAGGATGAGTTCCCAAACTTAATTGTCATGGCTTGTAGGTATATTTAGGTTGACTATTTGAACTTGGTTGAGTTTTGATACTTTGTGTTTTTTGGCAACATGATCCATTTCATCTAAGTGGTCAAATTTATGTGTATAGAATTCTTTGTACTATTCCCTTATTCCCTTTTGGTGTTTGCAGGGACTGTAATGTTATATCCCATTTCATTCCTGATATTGATAACTTGTGTCTTCTCTTATTTTCGTCATTGTTGTTAATGGTTTGTCGATTTTGTTGTTTTTCTTTCCAAAGAGTCAGCTTTTTAATTGATTTTCTATTTTCTTGTTTTCAGTTTCATTGATTTCTGTTCTCATCTTTATCATTTACTTTCTTCTCCTTGCTTTGAATTTATTTCATTCTTCTTGTTTTTTTTTAATTAAATTTTATTGGGGTGACAATTGTGCAATGTGATATATATGTAGGTGATGTATTACAGAACTGTACACCTGAAACCAATGTAACTTTACTAACAATTGTCATTCTTCTAGTTTCTTGAGGTACGAACTTAGATAATTGATTTAAGATATTTTCTTATTTCTGGTGTAAGCAGTTAGTGTTAGAAATTTCATTCTCAGCACTGCTTTAGCTGCTTACCACAATGTTTATATATTTTATGTTCACTTTTACTCAGTTCAAGATACTTTTTTAAAATTTCCCTTTAAACTGTTGTTTAGTTTCCAGGTGTTCAGATATTTATCTTACTGTTGTTGTTTTCTGGTTTGATTCCATTGTGGTCAGTGAACATGCTCTGTAGTATTTCAATTCTTTTAAATTTATTGAGGCTTGTGTTTTGTACCAAGATATGGTCTATCTTCACAAATGTTCCAAAAGCTCTTGAAAAGAATGTGTATTCTGCTGTTGTTGGGTGAAATGTTCTATACATATAAATTAGAACCAGTTGGCTGATTGTATTTTTCCGATGTTTTATATTCTTGATGATTTTCTGTCTAATAATTGTATCAGTTGTTGAGAGGAGAGTGTTGAAGTCCTCAACTATAATTAAGGATTTGTCTATTTCTCTTTTCAGTTGTGTCTATTTTCATTTCATTTTGAGGTTTTGTATTTTAATGTATCCAGGGTGACACTTTTAAATCATACTTCTCCTTTTTTGCAAAGCCCCACATGATTCCTTAATTCGTTCAGACATTTGTCTATAGTTTTGAATATCTATAGTAATCTTATAGGGTTCTATAAGATCTGGCTCATGGTTACCTCTCTAACTTCATGTCGCACTGTTTTCCCCCTCACTTACTCTGTTCCAGCCATACTTTCATGTTCTTTGAGCAGAACAGTTATGGTGCCTCCCTAGGGCCTTTAATCTAACTCTTCACTCTGCTAGGAAATGTTCCTCCAACCTAAAATGTGAGTTTGCGGGTGCAGTTATTGCACGAATTGTTAGGTTTACATATCAGGGAAGCCAAAGCCTGGAAAGGGTAAATACCTATAAGAAACAGCTTATTGCTGGTAGAGCCAGGGTATTACGGAGAAGTTGAGCCTGAAAAAGAGCAGTGAGAGAAGGTGAATGATGAGAGGTAAACAACAGCATCTCTGGTTTTACATATAGAAAGAACTTACCCCCCATTCCCTCATTTTAAAAGTTATCTCCCAAAAGTCTGGCACTGAGTCTAAAATTCTAGCAGTATACTTCTTTGGGATAAACATATATATGCTCTGAGGAAACTAGCAGTGTAACATCTTGTATAACTTAGATTTAATCCAGAGCTTTAAAAAATTATTTGACAACAGCACATTCCCCTCCCTTAATGCTTATCCCATAAAAATCCACTTTGGGGAAACAACGGGTTAAAGCTTTGTGGTCCCAGAAAACTATGTGAAAAGGCTAACATTACTGAAAAGGCCTAGCTAGTTATCAGTCTTTCTTACTCTGTGATGATTATTTTATCCAAATAGCCCAGGGGTGGGCAAACTATGGCAAAAGCCTCAGCCTTCCACTTGATTTTGTAAATACAATTTTATCAGAACATAGCCATTTCCATTTGTTTTTGGCTGCTTTCTCATTACATAGTAGAAATAAGTAGTTGTGACAGAGATGTATGGTTAAGCAGTAAAAAAAAACAACATATGATTTCACTCATATATGGGATATAAAACTGAAAGCAACAAAAGGACAAGACAAACAAACGAAAACTCATGGACACAGACAATAGTTTAGTGGTTACCAAAAGGTAAGTGGGGAAAGAATTGGTAGAAGAGGGTAAAGGGGGTCTAATATATGGTGACAAAAGGAGAACTGACTCTGGGTTGTGAGCACACAATGTAATACACAGAATATGTATTATAGAAATGTACACTTGAAATATATATAATTTTACTGACCAATGTCACCCTAATAAATTTAATTTAAAAAGTTTTTAATTAAAAAAGAAATCATAAAACTATACATGTAAAAAAAAATACTATCTGACTCTTTACTGAAAAAGTTTGTTGAGCCCTGGATTTACCCAGTAGCAAAGCCTCGAGATTTATCTATTGCTGCCTAACAAATGACGACAAAGCTTTGTGGCTGACAACAATAATTTATTATTATCTCTCATGGTTCTGTGGATTTAGTGGGCTCAGCTGGGAAGTTCTCATTTTGTGTCTCTCATGCAGTTACAATCTGATGGCAGCTGTGGTTACAGTCATCTGAAGGCTCAACTGAGCTGAATATCTAAGATGGCTCACTCACATGGCTGGCAGTTGATGCTGAATTACAGCCTGGAGCTCAGCATGGGCTATTGACTAGAGAACCTACATGTGGCTTCTCCCTTTAAGTTGGATTTCTCACAGCATGGCAGCTATATTCCCAGAGAGATCATTTCAAGAGTAGGAGTACATACTGCCAGTTATCTTAAAGGCTAAGATTGGAACTGGCACAATGACACTTCCACCTTATTCAGCTGGTCAAAGCAGTCACAGGCAAGCTCAGATTCAGGGGGACTTGAGTAATAAACTCTACCTCTGAATAAGGGAAGGATAACACTGTACATGGAAGGACAGAATTAATGCTGATTATATTAAAGACAAACTACCACCATGGGGAATCAGAATGAGGTGCTTGGGGAGCAAGGTGTACAAGGTTTTCTCTGGAAAATCTTTCAGGGTGACTGAAACCAATTCTGCTTTTGCCTGTGCCTATTGTATAAATAATTATATTGAGGCTCAGAACATTATATATGAAACTACCGAAGGTCATAGTCTGCCTCACAGTGTTGACAAGGACCGTAGCTGGCTTGCTGGAGGTATGTGACCAAATCTAAAGGAGATAGGGTCTAGGGCCAAGGGGCTGATATAAGCGAGCTGATGGAGCCTGAGTAAAGTTCCCTTCTTTTCCTAAGCCTTTCCTTAGTCCCTAGGGCTGACTCAGGTGCCTCGGCTACAATGTAAACATCTAGGCCTTAGACAGACAAGATCCCTGACACTATGCCTTGTAAGCTTCTGAAGTCTTTTCCAAATCTAGAATCTGTGCTCCAAATTTATTGTGCCCATCTTGAGGACAGGGACATAATTTTCCTTTTTTTTCATTTCTTCTGGCCCTTATATACTTCCTACTGATGCTATATACACAGCAGACAACAGAAATTATAAAGCTATTAAAATTCCAGCTTATTTCCCAGTATAACCTATGCAGATAAAATTATGTAGTCTGGTCCCTGAATACTACCTCAACTTAATATGTGACCTTCAGCCATACTCAGTGTCATTATATCAGCCATTCTCAATCTCTCTCTCTCTCTCTCTCTCTCTCTCTCTCTCCCACACACACACACATATACTGGATGCATAAATATGTTGTTCTCAATGCTTGGAACATTCTTCCTTTCCACCCACCTTCACTCATTGATCTACTTCTTTGGCATCCTCCTTTGGAGATTAGCTTAGGTGTTAATTTTTCAAAAAGATCCTCCATGATTTCTCAGATACCCCTCTTTTGTGTTCCTACAGCACCCTGTGTTTCCCTCTTAATATTTATTTCCTGACTGTCCTTTAATGTAATTACTTACTGGTCTGTCTCTTTGACTTCATTACAGTGAGGGCACAGACTGTCTTCAATTTTGTCTCCCCATGGACCTGGGAGAGGTCTGATACAACAAATGAATGTAACCTCCCTTCAGTGATTTCCACTTTCTCCCCACTTTCCTGTATATGTCTGCTGGAACCAGTCATATAGTGGGCAGGAATTGGGAGAGTGGATAAAGAATATGTGCCCAAAATGTCATGTGAGCCACTTGCAGCCCCTCAGAACAATCCTTTAGAACTCTTGCTGGTCTTGTCTTGGAAGACTGTTTACAAGAACCAACAGGCTCCTTTGCAAGGGTCCGTTTTTCACAGCCTCCCACTACCAACTCAGTAAGCACTGCATGTTGAGCACCTCTCCTTGCTTCAACTCTCCCAAACATACAGGACTATGGCATACCATTGGGGAATGTTTGCCAACTCCTGAGTTTGGGAAGTCTGATCTAGATTTTCTGAGAATAAGGACAGTTTGGGAGCCCTGGGGTGCCACTCAATTGTAAGAGGGCAGTTAATGTATTTGGGAGATTATTGGCCCCCTAAGACCATTTGTCAAGCAGGACGATTATAATTAAATATAACTTGCCAGACTACAAGTGGCCCTCAGACAGCAGAAAAGGGTCCAGGGGAGCACTGCACGTAATGAAGTAGCCCCAGGGTAGTGGGCATCAACAGTCCTGCTCGATCAATCCTTGGAAACATAGTCAGAATTAATGGGGAACTTGTTGAAAGTTGATCGATACCTTTTGAAAAGTGAAATCCTTTTCTGTTCCCATTAAGTGTTGCTAAGGTCATTAGCAGAAATTAGAATAGAGAAATATGACCTTTCATGTGGTAAATTCAGAAGCTGAGAAGACTGACGAGATAGAAATGTACTGGCAGCTTATAATAAGCACCTGGGTGGGGAGTGATAACTAAAGATTGAAAATTGACAAATGGGCCAAAGTGTCAGAGACGATGACAGAGAGGGATGGACTAAGTTTGCACATGGAGCTGATGAGGGAAAGGAATGAGAGCATCAACAATCCAGGAAAGTCACCCATACTGAGGGCGAATTATGGATTACTCAGAAAGTGGCTGTAGTTTGCTAGATGAAGAAGTGGGAGAGATTTTGTTACAAGACGAAGAGATCACTTTCCAGCTATTGAGAAGAGTAAACGATTTGGTCTTCCCTGGGGAGTTAGGGTACCAAAAAGAAATTCACCACACTAGAAGTCACAGGGTCTCAGAAATCTGTTTATTCAGTTTCATCGTGGCTGAATGACTATGACCCTCCTCATCCTGCAGGTGGTTGTATCCTTCAAGTGATTAACATGAAATTTCTTTAAAAGCCATGAAGCTATACAAATGTAAGGAATTATCATCATGATCACCCAACTGAATCAAGTGCAAAAGAATAGTGTTATAAGGTACTATGTGAGATTTTAATTGTTTCCTCTGATGCAGGTGAACATGTTTGCAGACAATCTAGTGAATAGCAACAGTGCCCAAATGATTTGTCCTGCACTTTAGAGACACACACCATGATATTTTGATGGAAAAGGGTTCAGGGATGTGGGGTGTATATCAGAATGGAGACTGTGATTTTCAATTTCCCTTGCCATTTTGGCTTGGCTCAAATCATGATGCCTTGACAGTGGAAAGAAGTGGACTACAAACAGTGATAAAATGGCCAGGGGCACTGTCTGTTGTGCAGACACCCAGGATCTCCAAACCAGCAGTGGAATTTGTGAGTTGGCAGTTTTCCACCCACTGATTTGAATTGACATAATTAGCTGAAAGCTTTCTCATAAGATCTGCCAGAGGCTGAGGCTTTGGGTCATACTTATCATTTGAATGTTTTTTAATTTTTTTTTAAATTTTATTTTATTAAATTTATTGCGGTGACAATTGTTAGTAAAATTACATAGATTTCAGGTGTACAATTCTGTATTACATCATCTATAAATTCCATTGTGTGTTCATCACCCTGAGTCAGTTCTCCTTCCATCACCATATATTAGATCCCCCTTACCCTCTTCACCCACCCCCCACCCCCCGCCCCCGTTTCCCTCTGGTAACCACTAAACTATTGTCTGTGTCTATAAGTTTCTGTTTCTCATTTGTTTGTCTTGTTCTTTTGTTTTTTTGGGTTTATATACCACATATCAGTGAAATCACATGGTTCTCTGTTTTTTCTGTCTGACTTGTTTCGCTCAGCATTACTCTCTCAAGATCCATCCATGTTGTCACAAATGTTCCTATATCATCTTTTCTTACTGCCGAATAGTATTCCATTGTGTATATATACCACAACTTCTTTATCCATTCATCTATCGAAGGACATTTTGGTTGTTTCCATGTCTTGGCCACCGTAAACAGAGCTGCAATGAACATTGGAGCACACGTGTCTTTATCTCTAAATGTTTTCAGATTTTTTGAGTAGATACCCAGAAGAGGGATTGCTGGGTCATATGGCAATTCTATTCGTAATTCTTTGAGAAACCTCCACACTGCCTTCCATAACGGCTGCACCAGTCTGCATTCTCACCAACAGTGTATGAGGGTTCCTTTTTCTCCACAGCCTCTCCAACATTTGTTATTATTTGTCTTGTTGATGATAGCCATTCTGACTGGGGTGAGGTGATATCTCATTGTGGTTTTGATTTGCATTTCTCTGATGATTAGTGATGTTGAGCATTTTTTCATATGTCTATTTGCCATTTGTATGTCCTCTTTGGAGAAATGTCTCTTCAAGTCCTCTGCCCATTTTTCAATTGGGTTGTTTGTTTTTCTGTTGTTGAGTTGCATGAGTTCCTTGTATATTCTGGATACTAGCCCCTTATCGGAGGCACTGTTTGCAAAATCTTCTCCCATTCAGTTGGTGGCCTCTTTATTTTGTCAATGGTTTCTTTTGCTGTGCAGAAGCTTTTAAGTTTCATATAGTCCCATTCGTTTATTTTAGCTTTTACTTCCATTGCCTTTGGAGTCAAGTTCATAAAATGCTCTTTGAACCCAAGGTCCATAAGTTTAGTACCTATGTTTTCTTCTATGCAGTTTATTGTGTCAGGTCTTATGCTTAAGTCTTTGATCCATTTTGAATTAACTTTGGTACATGGTGACAAATAGCAGTCCAGTTTCATTCTTTTGCACGTGGCTATCCAATTCTCCCAGCACCATTTATTGAAGAGGCTGTCTTTGCTCCATTGTATGTTTTTAGCTTCTTTGTCAAAAATTATCTGTCCATATTTATGTGGTTTTATTTCTGGGTTCTCAATTCTATTCCATTGGTCTATGTGTCTGTTTTTCTGCCAATACCATGCTGTTTTGATTATTGTAGCCCTGTAGTATAAGCCAAAGTCAGGAAGTGTGATACCTCCATTATAGTTCTTTTTTCTTAAGATTGCTTTGGCTATTCGGGGTCTTTTGTGGTTCCAAACAAATCTGATGATTTTTTTGTTCTATTTCTTTAAAATATGCCATTGGGATTTTGATGGGGATTGCATTGAATCTGTATATTGCTTTGGGTAATATGGCCATTTTAACTATGTTGATTCTTCCAATCCATGAGCACGGAATGTCTTTCCATTTCTTTGTGTCTTCTTCAATTTCTTTCAAAAATGTCTTATAGTTTTCAGCATATAGGTCTTTCACATCCTTGGTTAAGTTTATTCCTAGGTATTTTATTCTTTTTGCTGCAATTGCAAAAGGAATTGTTTTTGTATTTCTTTTTCTGAGATTTCATTGTTAGTATATAGGAAGGCAATGGACTTTTGTGCGTTGATTTTGTAGCCGGCAACTTTACTGTATTCGTTGATTGTTTCTAATAGCTTTTTGGTGGAGTCTTTAGGGTTTTCTATATATAGCATCATGTCATCTGCAAAGAGTGATAATTTAACTTCTTCATTCCCAATTTGATGCCTTTTATTTCTTTCTCTTGCCTGATTGCTCTGGCAAGGACTTCCAACACTATGTTGAAAAGCAGAGGTGATAGGGGACATCCCTGTCGTGTTCCTGAACGTAGAGCAAAGGGCTTCAGTTTTTCTCCATTAATTATGAGATTAGCAGAGGGCTTGTCATATATGGCCTTTATTATGTTAAGGTATTTTCCTTCTATACCCATTTTATTAAGTGTTTTAATCATAAATGGATGTTGTATCTTGTCAAATGCTTTTTCTGCATCAATTGATATAATCATATGATTTTTGTCCTTTATTTTGTTTATGTGATGTATCACATTGATGGATTTGATGTTGAACCATCCTTGTGCCCCGGGATGAACCCCACTTGGTCGTGATGAATAATCTTTTAATGCATTGTTGTATTCGATTTGCTAGAATTTTATTTAGGATTTTTGCATCGGTATTCATCAGAGATATTGGTCTGTAGTTTTCTTTTTTGTGCTGTCCTTACCAGGTTTTGGTATCAGGGTAATGTTGGCCTCATAAAATGAGTTAGGGAGTACTGTCTCTTCTTCAATATTTTGGAAGAGTTTGTGCAGAATTGGTATTAGATCCTCTTTGAAGGTTTGGTAGAATTCACTAGTGAAGCCATCTGGTCCCGGACTTTTGCTTTTGGGAAGGTTTTGGATGACTGATTCAATTTCGTTACTGGTGATCGGTCTGTTTAGATTTTCCAGTTCTTCATGGTTCAGCCTTGGAAGGCTATATGTTTCTAAGAACTTATCCATTTCTTCTAGGTTGTTGAATTTGGTGGCATTTAGTCCTTCATAGTATTCTTGGATGATCCTTTGTATTTCTGTGGTGTCCGTGATAACTTCCCCTTTTACGTTTCTGATTTTGTTAATCAGTGTCTTCTCTCTTTTTATCTTAGTAAGTCTAGCCAAGGGTTTGTCTATTCTGTTAATCTTTTCAAAGAACCAGCTCTGTCACATTAATTTTTTCTATTGTCTTTTTGTTCTCTATTTCATTTAGTTCTGCTCTAATTTTTGTTATTTCCTTTCTTCTGCTGACCTTGGGTTTTACTTGTTCTTCTTTTTCTAGTTCTTTAAGTTGTAACATGAGGCTATTTATTTGGGAGTTTTCTTGTTTCTTGAGATAGGCCTGTAATGAGATAAATTTCCCTCTTAAAACTGCTTTCGCTGCATCCCAAAAATTTTGGTAGGATGTATTTTCATTGTCATTTGTTTCTATGTATCTTTTGATCTCTCCTCTAATTTCTTCTTTGACCCAGTCCTTCTTTAAAAGTATGTAGTTTAATCTCCATGTATTTGTGTTTTCTTCCCGCTTTCTTTTTACAGTTGATATCCAATTTCAAAGCCTTGTGATCAGAGAATATTCATGGTATGATTTCAATTTTCTTAAATTTGTTGAGACTGATTTTATGTCCCAATATATGGTCTATCCTTGAGAATGTTCCATGTACACTAGAAAAGAATGTGTAGTCTGATGTTTTAGGATGAAGTGCTCTATAAATGTCAATTATGTTCATTTCATCTAATGTGTCATTTAGGGCTACTATTTCATTGTTAATTTTCTGTTTGGATGATCTATCCATAGCTGTCAATGATGTATTTAAGTCCCCTAGTATAATTGTGTTTTGGTCAATTTCTCCCTTTAGTTCTGTTAGTAGTTGCTTGGTGTATTTCGGTGCTCCCTGATTGGGGGCATAAATATTGATGACTGTTATGTCTTCTTGTTGTACAGTCCCCTTCACCATTATGAAATGTCCATCTTTGTCTCTTGTTATCTTTTTCACCTTGAAGTCTGTTTCATCTGATATCATTATGGCTACACCTGATTTTCTCTGGGTACCATTTGCTTGGAGTGTCAATTTCCACCCTTTCACTTTGAGTCTATGCTTGTCCTTGTAGCTGAGATGTGTCTCTTGGAGACAGCATATGGTTGGGTTTATTTTGAATTTCCAATCTGCTACTCTGTGCCTTTTTATAGGTGAGTTCAGTCCATTTACATTTAGGGTGATTATTGATATGTGAGGATTTCCTGTCATTCTATCTTTAGTTTTCTGGTAAGGCTGTGTCTCCATTGTTTCTTTGCCTTTTTGTTGTTGTCTATTATTTCTGTGTGGTGGTATTCTATGATGTTTCCCTCTGTTTCTTCTTTTATTTCAGTATGTATTTCAGTTCTGGATTTATTTTGAGTGGTTACCCTTAAGTTTATGTAAAAGAAAGTTTGATATTTAGAGTATTCCATTTTCTTCAGCACGCTTACTTTCTCCATTCCCATATTCTGGTTCAGGTCTTTACTCTCCCCCTTTTTGAGTTTTGGTTGCCACCAATTGTCCCTGTTGATGGTGGTCGAATAGCCTCCTTTAGTATTTCTTGTAGTTCAGGTCGTGTATTAGAAAATTCCCTCAGCTTCGCTATGTCTGGAAAGGTCTTTATTCCTCCTTCATATCTAAAGGATATCTTTGCTGGATATATTATTCTTGGCTCATGATTTCTCTCTTTCAATAGTTTGAATATTTGGTTCCACTCCCTCCTGGCTTGTAGAGTTTCTGCTGAAAAATCTGATGATAATCTAATGGGCTTTCCTTTGTAGGTTACCGTCTTCTTTTCCCTGGCTGCCTTGAGGATTCTTTCTTTGTCGTTGATTTTAGACAGCTTCAATACAATGTGCCTTGGAGAAGGCCTGTTGGGATTGAGGTAACTAGGTGTTCTATTTGCTTCTTGGATTCGAGGGTCCAGTTCTGTCCACAAATTTGGGAAGTTCTCATCAACAATTTGTTTGAATATATTCTCTGTTCCTCTCTCTCTTTCTTCTCCTTCTGGTATGCCCATTATTCTTATATTGCTCTTTCTGATGGAGTCAGAAAGTTCTTGTAGAGTTCTTTCATTTCTTTTAAGTCTCAAGTCTCTTTCTTCTTCTATCTGTGTCATTTCCAGGTTTCTATCTTCGATGTCACTGATTCTTTCCTCCATCTGGTCAACTCTACTACCTAAGCTGGTTATTTCATTCTTAATTTCTTCTATTGAGTTCTTAATCTCCAGAAATTCTCTTTGGTTCTTTTTTAAAATTTCAATCTCTTTCGTAAAATGCTCGTGCTGTTCTTTAATTGAGTTTCTGAGTTCATTTAACTGCCTATCTGTGTTTTCTTGTATCTTGTTGAGTTTTCTGAGAACTGCAGCCTTGAATTCTCTGTCATTTAAGTCACATATTTCTGTATCTTTAAGTGCCTTTTCTTGAGATTTTTCACTTTCTTTCTGAGCTATCTTGTTGCCTTGGTTACTCATGGCAATTACTGGTTTACTATTTCTCTTCCTAGACATCTACAGGAGTGACTTCTGCAACAAGTTGATAGGAAGAGGTCTTTCTTTTGTTTTCCAGTACTTGTTGGTAGAACGTTTTACTTTTTCTCCGACTGCAGGCTTTTTTTTTCCCCTCTCTCACAAGGTAGTGTTATGTCTTCTCTGCACTATTCCAGCTTTTCACACACTGGGGGGATTCCCTGGGATACGGGCTTCTCCTCTGTTAATAGTTCTCCTAGGTCACAGGGCGCAGTGTCCCGGTGGGTATGTGGAGAGCTTTTGATGTTCCAAAGCTCTTCCAGCTCCTGATTCAGAGCCCGTATGTTTCAGCAGTTCTGTTTACTCCTGCAGGGATCCTCCCAGATAGGTGGGTCCAGGGGCAGGGTGAGCTGTGAGAGGTGGCCCAGAGCAATGGCGGCGACCACCACCACAGCCGGTCCTGCTTCCACAGCTCTCTCCCCTTTGCCGGAACTAGTTGGGCTGTGGATTTGTGTTTGTGGGCCACAGTTCTCAAATATAGCAAATTTTCTGTTGTTTTGATCTGACACTGCTACTGTTTCGCTTCTAGCACCGGACAGGTGGGGGCGGGGCGAGCTCTGGGAGGGGAGGGAGGGGGCGGCTAGTCTCAGTGCCTAAGGCTCCGTTCTCTGCTCGGCAGTGGGGGCTTAAACCACCGTTTTCAGCCTTTTTCCCTCAGTCTTTTTTCCGAGGTCTCTGCCGTGAGCGTTGGGTTCAGCCGTGTTATATGCTGTCCCCTCCGCCCTGTGGAGCCCTGGCGGAGCCCTAGCAGTCCGATCTCCCGCAGCTGCGGTACTTCCGGGAAGCAGCGAGATCGGCGCACTGAGCTGGGTCTGAGTCCTGCGCCCACGGGGCTGCATCTCCGCTCACTTCTCCCTTTCCTCCTCCCCCCGCTCGCGCGAATCTCCCACCTGTAGGTGATTTCAGTCGGTAGTGGGCCTCTTCGTCTTGCCTGTCTGCTGTGCAGGGAGTCCTTTGTGGAGTTTTTGTTGTTCGATTCTTTGTAAATTCCAGGGGAGCTTTACAGAGGCTCACCTCACTCCGCCATTTTTCCGGACAGGAATTCTTTCAGGTTTATGCTTAGGTCTGTGATCTAGTTTGAATTAATTTTGGTACATGGTGACAGACAGCCGTCAAGTTCCATTCTTTTGCATGTGCCTTTCCAATTCTACCAGCACCATTTATTGAAGAGGTTGTCTTTTCTCCATTGTATGTTTTTTGCTTCTTTGTCAAAAATTATCTGTCCGTATTTATGTAGGTTTATTTCTGGGTTCTCAGTTCTATTCCATTGGTCTGTATGTGTTTTTTTCTGCCATAGCATGCTGTTTTGATTATTGTTGCCCTGTAGTACAAGCTCAAGTCAGGAGGTGTGATTCCTCCAGCATTGTTCTTTTTTCTTAGGATTGCTTTGGCTATTCGGGGTCTTTTGTGGTTCCAAACAAATCTGATAATTTTTTGTTCTATTTCTTTAAAATATGCCATTGGGATTTTGATGGGGATTGCATTGAATCTGTATATTGCTTTGGGTAATAGGGCCATTTTAACTATGTTGATTCTTCCAATCCATCAGAATGGAATGTCTTTCCACTTCTTTGCGTCTTCTTCAATTCTTTTAAAATGTCTTATAGTTTTCAGCATGTAGGTCTTTCACATCCTTGGTAAATTTATTTCTAGGTATTTTATTATTTTTGTTGTAATTGGAAAAGGATTTTTTTAAGCTTCTTTTTCTTAGATTTCATTGTTAGTGTATAGGAATGCAATGTAATTCTGTGCATTGATTTTGTAGCCGGCAAATTTACTGTATTCATTTATTGTTTCTAATAGCTTTTTGGTGGAGTCTTTAGAGTTTTCTATATAGCAACATGTCATCTACAAAGAGTGACAATTTAACTTCTTCATTCCATATTTGGATGCCTTTTATTTCTTTCTCTTGCCTGAGTACTCCGGTGAGGGCTTCCAACACTATACTGAAAAGCAGAGGTGATAGGGGACAGCTCTGTCGTGTTCCTGAACATAGAGCAAAGGGCTTCAGTTTTTCACCATTAATTATGATATTAGCTGAGGGTTTGTCATACATGGCCTTTATTATGTTATTTTCCTTCTGTACATATTTTATTAAATTTTTAAATCATAAATGGGTGTTTTATCTTTCAAATGTTTTTTCTGCATCAATTGATATAATCATATGATTTTTGTCCTTTCTTTTGTTTATGTGATGGATTTTGTTTATTGAAGAATTTGCATATCTTGAAGCATCCTTGTGCCCCTGGGATAAACCCCACTTGGCTGTGATTAATAATCTTTTGAATGCATTGTTGTATTCGATTTGTTAGAATTTGTTTAGGATTTTTGCATCTGTATTCATCAGAAATATTGGTTTGTAGTTTTCTTTTCTTGTGTTATCTTTACCAGGTTTTGGTATCACGGTAAAGTGGCTTCATAAAATGGATTTCGGAGTATTCAATTTTTTGGAAGAGTTTGAGTAGGACAGGTATTAGATCCTCTTTGAAGGTTTGGTATAATTCATTAGTGAAGCCATCTGGTCCCAGACTTTTGCTTTTGGGAAGGTTTCAGATAACTGATTCAATTTGCTTACTGGTGATCGCTCTATTTCGATTTTCCAATTCTCCGTGATTCAGCCTAGGAAGGCTATATGTTTCTAAGACTTGTCCATTTTTCCTAGGTTATTGAATTTGGTGGCATATAGTTCTCAATAGTATTCTTGGATGATCCTTTGTATTTCTGTGGCATCCGTGATCACATCCCCTCTTTCAAATCTGATTTTGTTTATTAGTGTCTTTTATGTTTTTATCTTAGTGAGTCTAGCCAAGAGTTTGTAAATTTTATTAATCTTTTCAAAGAACCAGCTCTTTGTCACATTAATTTTTTTGGTCTTTTTGTTCTCTATTTCATTTAGTTCTGCTCTGATTTTTATTATTTCCTTTCTTCTGCTGACCTTGGGTTTCATTTGTTCTTCTTTTTCTAGTTCTTTAAGGTGTAATGTGAGGTTATTTATCTGGTTTTTTTCTTGTTTCTTGTGGTAGTCCGGTACTGATATAAATTTCCTTCTAAAAACTGATTTTCCTGCCTCCCAAAAATTTTGGTATGATGTATTTTCATTCTCATTTGTTTCTATGTATCTTTTGATCTCTCCTCTAATTTCTTCTTTGACCCAGTCTTTCTTTAAAAGTATGTTGTTTAATCTCCACGTATTTGTGGTTTTTCTTGCTTCTTTTTGCAGTTGATATCCAATTTCAAAGCCTTGTTATCAGAGAATATGCTTGGTGTGATTTCAATCTTCTTGAATTTCCTGAGGCTAGTTTTATGATCCAATATATGGTCTATCCTTGAGAGTGTTCCATGTACACTGGAAAAAAAATGCATAGTCTGATATTCTAGGATGAAGCGCTCTATAAATGTGAAGTATGCCCATTTCATCTAATGTGTTATTTAGCGTTTCTATTTCTTTATTTGTTTTCTGTTTGGATGATCTATCTATAGCTGTCAATTATTTATTTAGGTCCCCTAGTATAATTGTGTTTTGGTCAATTTCTCCCTTTAGTTCTGTTAGTAGTTGCTTGGGATATTTAGTGCTGCCTGATTGGGGGCATAAATATTGATGACTATTTGTCTTCTTGTTGTGTAGTTCCTTTTATCATTATGAAATGTCCGTTTTTGTCTCTTGTTACATTTTTTATCCTGAAGTCTGTTGCATCTGTTCAGTATTGCTACACCTGATTTTCTCTGGATACCATTTTTTTGGAGTGTCAATTTCCACCCTTTCCCTTTGAGTCTATGCTTGTCCTTGTAGCTGAGATGTGTCTCTTGTAGGCAACATATGGTTGGGTTTTGTTTTTTGATACAATGTGCTTCTCTGTGTCTTTTTCTTGGTGAGTTCAGTCCATTTAAATTTAGGGTGATTGTTGATATGTGAGGATTTCCTATCATTCTGTCTTTTGTTTTCTGGTAAGACTGTGTCTCCATTGTTTCTTTGCCTTTTTGTTGTTGTCTATTATTTCTGTGTGCTGTCTTTCTATGATTTTCCCCTTTGTTCCTTCTTTTATTACGTTATGTATTTCTGTTCTGTATTTTTTTTGAGTGGTTATCATTAAGTTTATGTTAAAGAAAGTTTCATATTTAGAGTATTCCATTTTCTTCAGCATGCTACTTTCTCAATTCCCATATTCTGGTTCAGGCATTTACTCTCCCCTTTTTATGTTTTGGGTGTTCACAAATTATCCCTATATATGCTGGTTGAATAGCCTGCTTCAGTATTTCTTGTAGTGCAGGTCGTGTGTTAGAAAATTCCCTCAGGTTCTGTACGTCGGGAAAGGCCTTTATTCCTCCTTCATATTTAAAGGATATCTTTGCTCAATATATTGTTCTTGGCTCACATCTTCTCTTATTCAATAGTTTGAATATTTGATTCCACTCCCTCCTGGCTTGTAGCATTTCTGCTGAAAAATCTGATGATAATCTAATGGGCTTTCCTTTGTAGGTTACCGTCTTCTTTTCCCTGTCTGCCTTGAGGATTCTTTATCTGTCATTAATTTTAGACAGCTTCAATACAATGTGTCTTGAAGAAGGCCTATTGGGATTGGGATAATTAGGTGTTCTATTTGCTTCTTGGATTGGAGGATCCAGTTCTTTCCACAAGTTTGGGAAATTCTCGTTGACTATTTGTTTGAATATACTCTCTGTTCCCTTCTCCATTTCTTCTCCTTCTGGTATGCCCATTATTCTTATGTTGCTCTTTTTTATGAAGTGAGAAAGTTCTTGTAGAGTTCTTTCATTTCTTTAAAGTCTCACATCTCTTTCTTCTTCTTCTGTGTCATTTCCAGATTTCTGTCTTCGATGTCACTGATTCTTTCCTCCATCTGGTCAACTCTACTACCCAAGCTGGCTGTTTCTTTGTTCGTTTTTTTAAATTGAGTTTTTAATCTCCAGAAATTCTTTTCTTTTTTTTATTTCAATCTCTTTGGTAAAATTTTCATTTTGTTCTTTGATTGTGTTTCTGAGTTCATGAAGTGACTGTCTCTGTTTTCTTGCGTCTTGTTGAGGTTTTTAAGAACTGAAATCTTGAATTCTCGGTCATTTAAGTCACATTTTTCCATGTCTTTAGGCTCATGTTCTGGAGACTTTTCATTTTCTTTCTTAGCTGTCTTGTTAGCTTTGTTATTCATGGCAATTAATGATTTATTCTTTCTCTTCCTAGACATCTAGAGTAGTCTGTTCTGTAACAGGTTGATAGAAAGCGGTCTTTCTTTTTTTCCCCAGTATGTGTTTGTAGAATGTTTACTTTCTCTCTGACTGCAGCCTTTTAGTCTCTCTCACACTGCAGTGTTGTATTTTCTCTACACTATTCTGGCTTCACATACAATGTGAAATACTGGCAGGTGGGCTTCTCCTCTGTGAACAGTTCACCTGGGTGAGAGGGTACTGCCTCCTTGGGGGGATGTGAGGAACTTTGGAAGTTCCAAAAGTCCTCCTGCACCAGATTCAGAGCCTGTGTGTTTCAGCAGCTATGTTTACTCCTGCAGGGATCCACCCAGACATGTGGGCACAGGGGTGGGGTGAGTTGTGAGAGGTGGCAACCCCCACCACAGCCAGTCCTGCTTCCATGGCTCCCTTCCCTTTTGCCAAAACTAGTTGGGCTGTGAGTCTGTGTCTGCGGACCACACTTCTCAGAACTGCAAATATGCTGTTCTTTTGATCTGACACTACCTGTTCTGCTTCTAGCACTGGGCAGGTGGCGGGGCGGGGGGCAAGCTCTGGAAAAGTAGGGAGGGGTGCTTATGGCTTCCGTCTTATGGCTTCCGCAGTGAGGGATTAAAGCACCATTTTCAGCTTTCTTCCCTCAGTCTCTGCTCCGAGGTCTCTGCCATGAATGTTGGGTTCAGCTGTGTTATATACTTTCTCCTCAGCCCTATGGGCCATAAGCAGAACCCTAGCAGTCTGAGTTCTTCCCTCTCCGCAGCTGTGGTAGTTCCAGAATGCAGTGATCTCGGACCATGGAGCTAGGTCTGCATCCTTTGCCCGTGCCTCTCTGTCTCCACACTTCTCCTTCCTTCTTCCTGCTCGCGCAATTTGCCCACCTTTAGGAGATTTCAGTAGTGCACCTCTTCATATTGCCTGTCTGCTGGGCAGGAAGTCCTTTGTGGAGTTATAGTTGTTCAATTTGTTGTAAATTTCAGGGTATATTTTGAGAGGGTCACCTCACGCTGCCATTTTTATGACCGCAATGGAATTCCTTTGTTGAAGGAATGAATATCCATTATTTTCAGTGAGGAGAAGAAAGCATACTTGCTTTTCATTTAACTAGTGAATGTGTGAATAAATGAGGGCAGACATTTGGTACTACCCATTGGGCTGCCGTTCCAAGTCAGCACTGTTAAGTCTCCCATTATACTCCAATAGACTGTGATGCCAGTGGTTTTCCTGTTTATGGTTTCTACACTCTGTAATAATATAGCACAACTTGTAGAAATCTATGTTTCTCTCCACTAACAGCTAACTGAGAAGATACCATGTTTCTCTGAAAACAAGACCTATCCCCAAAGTAAGTCTCAGTTAAGATCTCAGCCAGACAGATGCATTTAGTACGTTATGACGATGTTCCAGAAGAAGATGACCTGACTGTAATTGAATAAATGTAGATTGTTGTACATGAAAAAAGTAAGACATCCCCTGAAAATAAGCCCTAATGGAACAAAAGTTAATATAAGACCAGTCTTATTTTCAGGGAAACATGGTACATGTCTTCCCTCAAAAGTGATTTTGAATAGCTCCTCCCGAACCACCACTACAGAATTGGAAGTAGTTGTTTTTATTTATAAATGTAGGAGCATAAGTATTTTTACAGTAAAATTGGAGTAAATTGGAATTGTCTTTACAACATAGAGGTGCATTGTGGGACTCTAAATGGGGGATATTATTCAAGAAAATCAAATCACCAAGTATTTATTGAGTATTGGCTATGTGTAAAGCCCTGTCGTTATTGTTTTGTGGGACATATGGAAGTATACACCATAATCCTTGCTCTTAACTTGTTTAATTATGACATAGAGGGATTCCTTAGCTAGATAAGGGATGGGAGGAGGAGGTGAAGTTGACCCTCAACTGGTGTATTATGAAGAATTAATTGAGGTATTTTAAGAAAACAGAGCAGACAAGCTATGATAGGAGAATATAGACTGGGGAAAGAGACTGGATGAAGAGTTAAGAAGGGAAAAGAAGAAGATCCAAAGCAGAGGATCCTAGCTACATGGTGGTGGGTAATGCCAGCAGAACCTTCTAAGAGAAAAATTCATGGAGAAAGCAAGCCTGTGCCATGGGCTAGGGTAGCGAGGTTAAAATAATATAAGCAAAATTCATAGAGCAAAGTTGTCAGAATGTACCAATTGTGGTAATGATGAAGGCACAGACTGCATACAGAAAAATGGTTTCTACCCATTTGAAGCAAATGGGTTCCATCTAGGTTTCAAACAAAACAGAACTTGACTCCTCCAGAAACCTGAATGAGAGACAAAGACAATAGCTCCACCCTGGACCAGAGGGTAGAAGTAAAGTGAACCAGCTGGAATCCTATCTCTCTGAGAAAAGACCTGTGGATTAAAAAGGAATGCCAGCAGACAGGATTCTGAATGGGAGTCCACCCATGACATGTGTTTGCAAAGTGGGTCATGTGAACTGTACCTGGGAGAAACTTTATTGGTATATAGAACATAGCTTGGAATTTCTTTGCATTAGAGGGAGATTTAATTATAAATGTAAATTACATATTGTGCTGGTCCTCAGTGGTCAAGGTGGAGGGAGAGGAATGCTACTGGAAAATCTAGACAGTCTGGTAAAAATGGGGAAACTATAACTCTGAATAAGGAAATCTACAGCTGCCTCACACCCAGCATCTTAAAATCCCGAGATACGTCAAAGTGAGGGAAACCATGCTTCAGGGTCTGAAATTCCCATCATTAGGCTCCATCTTTCATAGCCTTGTGAAAACAAACATTTTAATTGAACAAAGATATCCTTTTTTTAAATTGGGGAACAGTGTGTTTCTCCAGGGCCCATCAGCTCCAAGTCGTTGTCCTTCAATCTAGTTGTGGAGGGTGCAGCTCGGCTCCAAGTCCAGTCGCCGTTTTCAATCTTAGTTGCAAGGGACGCAGCCCACCATCCTATGCAGGAATTGAACTGGCAACCTTGTTGTTAAGAGCTCACGCTCTAACCAACTGAGCCATCTGGCCACCCCTCCGGCAGCTCAACCACAGCTGGTTGTCTTCAGTCTAGTTGCAGAGGGCGCAGCTCACTGGCCCATGTGGGAATCGAACCAGCAACCCTGTTGTTAAGAGCTCATGCGCTAACCAACTGAGCCATCCAGCCACCCCAGAAGATTCCTCTTTTAATGGAATAGATATTCTGGGAGGAATGACTTTATCTGATTTACTTGTTTTGTCTCCATTCATTCAACAAACATTGAGGGCCTGGCACAATGTTAGGGAATACACATATGTATAAAACTTAATCCCTCCCTTCAAGAAGCTCACAGTTTAAGTGAACCCAGGGCTTTATGTGAGGATGGTATAAGAAAAGTTGTCTTATGAAGAGGTGTACATAGGATGAGGTTACATGGTAGAGAGAGAGAATTTTCAGGAGGCAAAGAAAATTTTAGAACCTAGAGTTCTGTGGGGGATGACAACCTAAGCACCTGGAGAGGTGGGAAGAGGATGATAGCAAAAGAAGGGCTAGTGTGGGAGGATGGTAAATTCTGTGGATTGGAAGACAGATAACAGCCTATAAGGAAGAGAAAGGAAGAAGCCAAAACTGGAGGAAACTAAGTTTTCTAAGTTTCTGGTGGATAGAATGTCTATAGTTTCAATATAATGTCTCTGGTGTGTGTGTGTATGTGTGTACGAGAGAGAGAGAGAGAGAGAGAGAGAGAGAGACAGAGACAGAGACAGAGACAGAGACAGAGACAGAGAGGAAATTGAGAGAATTTGAGATTTGGTCACTTTTCTAGCCATTGGTAACAAGGTGGAGACAGTAACCACTAAAACAAAACTGAACTTTAAGAAAGAGGAAGTGAGGAAAGTTTGTTTGTGAGCTCTGGTGGCAGGAAATCCTGTAACTAACCTTATTTCACACATCTCAGATTATTCAAAGGGATCTTAACTTTCTTAAGAACAGTAACTTAAAATGGAAGGGGTTGTCTCAGAGGCACTGATGTCTGAGAAGAGCTGACACTCTTGCTAAATAAATTTAATTTGGGTTGCCCTTTACTATGTGAAGAGATGCTTTAGGGAACATGGCCCCCTGGTATTTTCAATCAATAGAGTAATGCAGCATTAGCAAATGGGATTTGACTCTATTGGAAAAAAATGCCAACATGTTGAAAACAAAATCATCAGATGATCTTACTTTTACTTGTAGAAATGTTTTTATGGGGATGAAAGCAATCACTATATATGAACTATTATAATTTTAAATAGTATTGGTGGAAGTATGGACTATGATGAGGACTTCAGGGGGGTTGAAGAGTCGGTGAGGAGGGGAGAGGATGATGGTAAGGGTTAGGCAATTACAAAACAACAAGCATCCAGGCAAGTGATGACATGTGCTGCTGCAAGAGCACAATAATGGGAAGGAGTCCTTATGCTTGGCTAGGCTGGCACATTAACAGGGAAAATTAGGGTTCCAACCACCTGGAGCTTTCATTTCTGAATGAAGGTACAAGTATAGTAAGAAGGAGGTCTCAGACTTATCTTTCATTAAACATAAGTGAAAATGTACCTCAGGCAAAAACAGAAGCACTGTGCTCTTTTTATATCCCAGAAGCATATGTAAAGTACATTCAGTTTTCTGAAGACAATAAAAGGAGAAATTGTGAAATTTGTTTACAATATATGGGCTGGACCGGTTCAGACCAACTGACTTCATTTTCTAAATAGCCAGTGGGATCCTCGTTATAATACCTCACATCACTACTCTCCTTGATGGTGTCAACAGGACACTCACCGAGTCTATTCTCACTTTCAACTAGAATCATATACAGTAGTACCTCGGTTTTCAAATGTCTCCATTTACAAACATTTTGGTTTATGAACACCGTAAACCCAGAAGTAAATGGTTTGGTTTTCGAACATGCCTCGGAAGTCGAACATGTCATGCGGCTTCTGCTGAGTGCAAGATCCTGAGGCCTAGTTGTTGGCTGTTGAGTCCTGAGCACCCGTGCAACACTGAGATGATATTTGGGCTTATTTGGTGACTGTGTGCAATCAATATGTGCTCATCTCATCTCAGGAGCACTCTTGCAACCAATTTGTTTTTGTGACTGTTTGCAATCAATCTGTGTTCATGTCATCTCAGGAGCCCGCTGCCAATCACCCCTTGCTGTGAGAAATGGATAAAAGCTGCAAAGCCAAGAGAATCATTAACTGAACAACAATAGAGGTGAAGAAGGAAATTATTTCCAAACATGAAAGTGGTGTCCATGTATGTGATCTGGCAATGCAGTTTGGTATTGCCAAATCTACAATTTGTACCATCTTAAAAAATAAAGGAGCCAATGTTGCAAGAGGTGTTAAAACACTTACAAGACAAAGAACACAAACAATTGAAGAAGTGGAAAAATTGCATTTCATATGGATAAATGAAAAACTGTTGGCTGGTGACAGCATTTCGGAGAGCATAATTTGTGAAAAAGCTTTACATTTGCATGCTGACCTCATCAAAAACACCCCTGGAACAAGTGCTGAGAGTGATATTTTCAAGGCAAGTAGAGGGTGGTTTGAAAAGTTTAAGAGGAGAAGTGGCATACACAATGTGGTGAGACATGGTGAAGCTGCCAGTGCCAACAAAGAAGACGCCGACCAATTCATTTTGGAATTTAAAGATTATGTAGAGGCAGAGGGTTTCCTTCCCCAACAAGTTTTCAACTGCGATGAGACAGGCCTCTTTTGGAAGAAAATGCCAAATAGGACCTACATAACAAAGGAGGAGAAATCATTGTCAGGTCACAAGCCCATGAAACACAGGCTAACCCTTTTATTTTGTGGGAATGCAAGTGGGGATTTTAAGTTGAAGCCTTTGCTAGTCTACCATTCTGAGAACCCCAGGGTATTTAAGAAAAACAATGTCATAAAAAGCAAATTGCATGTGATGTGGAGGGCAAACAGCAAAGCTTGGTTAAACAGGCAATTTTTTATTGAGTGTGTTCATGAAGTGTTTGGGCCAAGAGTAAAAAAATACCTCCAAGGTAAAAATCTTCTAATGAAGTGCCTACTTGCTATAGAGAATGCTCAGCTCATCCCCCAGGCTTGGAGGACGAGTCGATGGAAGAGTTTAGTTTTACCAATGTAAAGTTTTTGCCCCCCAACATGACTCCTCTCATCCAGCCCATGGAGCAGCAGGTCATATCTAATTTTAAGAAGCTTTGCACCAAAGCACTGTTCCAAAGGTGCTTTGAGGTGACCTCGGACACAGAGCTAACCCTCAGAGAGTTTTGGAAGAATCATTTCAATATCCTACATTGCTTTCATCTCATAGACAAAGCATGGAGGGATGTGTTTCACACAACAATGAAGTCAGCATGGAAGAAATTGTGGCCAGACGCTGTCCCTAACCATGTATTTGAGGATATTGAAGAGGATGCTCCTATTGTTGAGGATATTGTGTCTCTGGGAATGTCCATGGGCTTGGAAGTGAGTAGTGATGATGTGGAGGAGTTAGTGGAGGACCACAAGACTGAACTCACCACAGAAGAACTTCAAAACATTCTGACAGAGCAGCAACAGGTAGCAACTGAGGAACTGTCTTTGGAGGAGGAGGAAAGAGAAAGTGTTTCTACTGCACTGATCAAAGAAATGTGTGCAAAATGGATTGAAGGGAAAGTTTTTGTTGAAAAATATCACCCTGATAAAGCTGCTGTAAGTCATGCCACTAACACTTTCAATGATAATGCTGTGTCTCACTTTAGACAAATTTTAAAACATCGGAAAAAGCAAATGTCAATTGAAAAATTTTTAGTGAGGAAAAGATCCAGTGAGTCTAAACCAGGTGTCAGTGGTGTGAAAAAATTAAGGGAAGGAATGGCAGGAGAGGAGTTACCTACAGTGATTATGGAAGAGGGCTACAGAACACCTGAACGATAGTCACCTATTGTGATTCTGGAAGAGGACCACAGAACACCTGAAGAACAGTCACCTATTGTGATTATTGAAGGGGACCCCCCATCCAAACCATGACTATCATTATTGCAGGTAAGAAAAAAAATTACATTTTCATTTTTATCATCTACAGTACTGCCTTTACATTGTGTTTATTTATTATTGCTTTTACAGTACAGATATTGTGTTTATTGCTTTCATTGTGTATCATTTTATGGATCTATGGTATCATTAAATAGTAAAATTCATGCTAAATTGCTGTTTTAGGGGTTGATTTTAAAGGTCTGGAACGGATTAATCCATTTTGCATCACTTTCTATGGGAAACTGCACCTCGGTTTTCAAACGTTTCAGAACTCGAACGGTCTTCCAGAACGGATTACGTTCGAAAACCGAGGTACCACTGTATCTAGAGGTGTACAGAGAGTTCCGGAAAAATGGCGGAGTGAGGTGAGCCTCTGTAAAGCTCCCCTGGAATTTACAAAGAATCGAACAACAAAAACTCCACAAAGGACTCCCTGCACAGCAGACAGGCAAGACGAAGAGGCCCACTACCGACTGAAATCACCTACAGGTGGGAGATTCGCGCGCGCGAGCGGGGGGAGGAGGAAAGTGAGAAGCGGGCGGAGACGCAGCTCCGCGGGCGCAGGACTCAGACCCAGCTCAGTGCGCCGAGCTCGCTGCTTCCCGGAACTACCGCAGCTGCGGGAGATCGGACTGCTAGGGCTCCGCCAGGGCTCCACAGGGCTGAGGGGACAGCATATAACACGGCTGAACCCAACGCTCACGGCAGAGACCTCGGAGAAAAGACTGAGGGAAAAGGCTGAAAACGGTGGTTTAAGCCCGCACTGCCGAGCAGAGAACGGAGCCTTAGGCACTGAGACTAGCCGCCCCCTCCCTCCCCTCTCAGAGCTCGCCCCGCCCCCACCTGCCCGGTGCTAGAAGCGAAACAGTAGCAGTGTCAGATCAAAACAACAGAAAATTTGCTATATTTGAGAACTGTGGCCCACAAACACAAATCCACAGCCCAACTAGTTCCGGCAAAGGGAAGAGAGCTGTGGAAGCAGGACAGGCTGTGGTGGTGGTCGCTGCCATTGCTCTGGGCCACCTCTCACAGCTCACCCCGCCCCTGGCCCCACCTATCTGGGCGGTTCCCTGCAGGAGTAAACAGAACTGCTGAAAAAGAAAGACCTCTTCCTATCAACTTGTTGCAGAAGTCACTCCTGTAGATGTCTAGGAAGAGAAATAGTAAACCAGTAATCGCCATGAGTAACCAAGGCAACAAGATAGCTCAGAAAGAAAGTGAAAAATCTCCAGAAAAGGCACTTAAATATACAGAAATATGTGACTTAAATGACAGAGAATTCAAGGCTGCAGTTCTGAAAACTCAACGAGATACAAGAAAACACAGATAGGCAGTTAAATGAACTCAGAAACTCAATTAAAGAACAGTATGAGCATTTTACGAAAGAGATTGAAATTTTAAAAAAGAACCAAATAGAATTTCTGGAGATTAAGAACTCAATAGAAGAAATTAAGAATGAAATAACCAGCTTAGGTAGTAGAGTTGACCAGATGGAGGAAAGAATCAGTGACATCGAAGATAGAAACCTGGAAATGACACAGATAGAAGAAGAAAGAGACTTGAGACTTAAAAGAAATGAAAGAACTCTACAAGAACTTTCTGACTCCATCAGAAAGAGCAATATAAGAATAATGGGCATACCAGAAGGAGAAGAAAGAGAGAAGGAACAGAGAATATATTCAAACAAATTGTCGATGAGAACTTCCCAAATTTGTGGACAGAACTGGACCCTCGAATCCAAGAAGCAAATAGAACACCTAGTTACCTCAATCCCAACAGGCCTTCTCCAAGGCACATTGTATTGAAGCTGTCTAAAATCAACGACAAAGAAAGAATCCTCAAGGCAGCCAGGGAAAAGAAGACGGTAACTTACAAAGGAAAGCCCATTAGATTATCATCAGATTTTTCAGCAGAAACTCTACAAGCCAGGAGGGAGTGGAACCAAATATTCAAACTATTGAAAGAGAGAAATCATGAGCCAAGAATAATATATCCAGCAAAGATATCCTTTAGATATGAAGGAGGAATAAAGACCTTTCCAGACATACAGAAGCTGAGGGAATTTTCTAATACACGACCTGCACTACAAGAAATACTAAAGGAGGCTATTCGACCACCATCAACAGGGACAATTTGTGGCAACCAAAACTCAAAAAGAGGGAGAATAAAGGCCTGAACAGGAATATGGGAATGGAGAAAGTAAGCGTGCTGAAGAAAATGGAATACTCTAAATATCAAACTTTCTTTTACATAAACTTAAGGGTAACCACTCAAAAAAATCCAGAACTGAAATATATACTGAAATAAAAGAAGAAACAGAGGGAAACATCATAGAATACCACCACACAGAAATAATAGACAACAACAAAAGGCAAAGAAACAATGGAGACACAGCCTTACCAGAAAACTAAAGATAGAATGACAGGAAATCCTCACATATCAATAATCACCCTAAATGTAAATGGACTGAACTCACCAATAAAAAGGCACAGAGTAGCAGATTGGATCAAAAAACTAAACCCAACCATATGCTGTCTCCAAGAGACACATCTCAGCTACAAGGACAAGCATAGACTCAAAGTGAAAGGGTGGAAATTGACACTCCAAGCAAATGGTGCCCAGAGAAAATCAGGTGTAGCCATAATGATATCAGATGAAACAGACTTCAAGGTGAAAAAGATAACAAGAGACAAAGATGGACATTTCATAATGGTGAAGGGACTGTACAACAAGAAGACATAACAGTCATCAATATTTATGCCCCCAATCAGGGAGCACCGAAATACACCAAGCAACTACTAACAGAACTAAAGGGAGAAATTGACCAAAACACAATTATACTAGGGGACTTAAATACATCATTGACAGCTATGGATAGATCATCCAAACAGAAAATAAATAACGAAATAGTAGCCCTAAATGACACATTAGATGAAATGGACATAATTGACATTTATAGAGCACTTCATCCTAAAACATCAGACTACACATTCTTTTCTAGTGTACATGGAACATTCTCAAGGATAGACCATATATTGGGACATAAAATCAGTCTCAACAAATTTAAGAAGATTGAAATCATACCATGCATATTCTCTGATCACAAGGCTTTGAAATTGGATATCAACTGTAAAAAGAAAGCGGGGGAAAAACACAAATACATGGAGACTAAACAACATACTTTTAAAGAAGGACTGGGTCAAAGAAGAAATTAGAGGAGAGATCAAAAGATACATAGAAACAAATGACAATGAAAATACATCCTACCAAAATTTTTGGGATGCAGCGAAAGCAGTTTTAAGAGGGAAATTTATCTCATTACAGGCCTATCTCAAGAAACAAGAAAACTCCCAAATAAATAACCTCATGTTACACCTTAAAGAACTAGAAAAAGAAGAACAAGTAAAACCCAAGGTCAGCAGAAGAAAGGAAATAACAAAAATTAGAGCAGAACTAAATGAAATAGAGAACAAAAGACAATAGAAAAAATTAATGTGACAAAGAGCTGGTTCTTTGAAAAGATTAACAAAATTGACAAACCCTTGGCTAGACTTACTAAGATAAAAAGAGGGAAGACACTGATTAACAAAATCAGAAACGTAAAAGGGGAAGTTATCACGGACACCACAGAAATACAAAGGATCATCCAAGAATACTATGAAGGACTATATGCCACCAAATTCAACAACCTAGAAGAAACGGACAAGTTCTTAGAAACATATAGCCTTCCAAGGCTGTACCATGAAGAACTGGAAAATCTAAACAGACCGATCACCAGTAACGAATATGAATCAGTCATCCAAAACTTTCCCAAAAGCAAAAGTCCGGGACCAGATGGCTTCACTTGTGAATTCTACCAAACCTTCAAAGAGAATCTAATACCAATTCTGCACAAACTCTTTCAAAAAATTGAAGAAGAGACAGTACTCCCTAACTCATTTTATGAGGCCAACATTACCCTGATACCAAAACCTGGTAAAGACAGCACAAAAAAAGAAAACTACAGACCAATATCTCTAATGAATACCGATGCAAAAATCCTAAATAAAATTCTAGCAAATCGAATACAACAATGCATTAAAAAGATTATTCATCACGACCAAGTGGGGTTCATCCCCGGGGCACAAGGATGGTTTAACATACGCAAATCCATCAATGTGATACATCACATAAACAAAATAAAGGACAAAAATCATATGATTATATCAATTGATGCAGAAAAAGCATTTGACAAGATACAACATCCATTTATGATTAAAACACTTAATAAAATGGGTATAGAAGGAAAATACCTTAACATAATAAAGGCCATATATGACAAGCCCTCTGCTAATCTCATAATTAATGGAGAAAAACTGAAGCCCTTTGCTCTACGTTCAGGAACACGACAGGGATGTCCCCTATCACCTCTGCTTTTCAACATAGTGTTGGAAGTCCTTGCCAGAGCAATCAGGCAAGAGAAAGAAATAAAAGGCATCCAAATTGGGAATGAAGAAGTTAAATTATCACTCTTTGCAGATGACATGATGCTATATATAGAAAACCCTAAAGACTCCACCAAAAAGCTATTAGAAACAATCAACGAATACAGTAAAGTTGCTGGCTACAAAATCAACGCACAAAAGTCCATTGCCTTCCTATATACTAACAATGAAATCTCAGAAAAAGAAATACAAAAACAATTCCTTTTGCAATTGCAGCAAAAGAATAAAATACCTAGGAATAAACTTAACCAAGGATGTGAAAGACCTATATGCTGAAAACTATAAGACTTTTTGAAAGAAATTGAAGAAGACACAAAGAAATGGAAAGACATTCCGTGCTCATGGATTGGAAGAATCAACATAGTTAAAATGGCCATATTACCCAAAGCAATATACAGATTCAATGCAATCCCCATCAAAATCCCAATGGCATATTTTAAAGAAATAGAACAAAAATCATCAGATTTGTTTGGAACCACAAAAGACCCCGAATAGCCAAAGCAATCTTAAGAAAAAGAACAATAATGGAGGTATCACACTTCCTGACTTTGGCTTGTACTACAGGGCTACAATAATCAAAACAGCATGGTATTGGCAGAAAAACAGACACATAGACCAATGGAATAGAATTGAGAACCCAGAAATAAAACCACATAAATATGGACAGATAATTTTTGACAAAGAAGCTAAAACATACAATGGAGCAAAGACAGCCTCTTCAATAAATGGTGCTGGGAGAATTGGATAGCCACGTGCAAAAGAATGAAACTGGACTGCTATTTGTCACCATGTACCAAAATTAATTCAAAATGGATCAAAGACTTAAGCATAAGACCTGACACAATAAACTGCATAGAAGAAAACATAGGTACTAAACTTATGGACCTTCGGTTCAAAGAGCATTTTATGAATTTGACTCCAAAGGCAATGGAAGTAAAAGCTAAAATAAACAAATGGGACTATATGAAACTTAAAAGCTTCTGCACAGCAAAAGAAACCATTGACAAAATAAACAGGCCACCAACTGAATGGGAGAAGATTTTTGCAAACAGTGCCTCCGTTAAGGGGCTAGTATCCAGAATATACAAGGAACTCCTGCAACTCAACATAAAAAAAACAACCCAATTGAAAAATGGGCAGAGGACTTGAAGAGACATTTCTCCAAAGAGGACATACAAATGGCAAATAGACATATGAAAAAATGCTCAACATCACTAATCATCAGAGAAATGCAAATAAAAACCACAATGAGATATCACCTCACCCTAGCCAGAATGGCCATCATCAACAAGACAAATAGTAACAAGTGTTGGAGAGGCTGTGGAGAAAAGGAACCCTCATACACTGTTGGTGGGAATGCAGACTGGTGCAGCCGTTATGGAAGGCGTGTGGAGGTTCCTCAGAAAATTACAAATAGAATTGCCATATGACCCAGCAATCCCTCTCCTGGGTATCTACCCAAAAAATCTGAAAACATTTAGAGATAAAGACACGTGTGCTCCAATGTTCATTGCAGCTTTGTTTACAGTGGCCAAGACATGGAAACAACCAAAATGTCCTTCGATAGATGAATGGATGAAGAAGTTGTGGTATATATACACAATGGAATACTATTCGGCAGTAAGAAAAGATGATATAGGAACATTTGTGACAACATGGATGGATCTTGAGAGTGTAATGCTGAGCGAAATAAGTCAGACAGAAAAGCAGAGAACCATGTGATTTCACTGATATGTGGTATATAAACCAAAACAACAAAAGAACAAGACAAACAAATGAGAAACAGAAACTCATAGACACAGACAATGGTTTGGTGGTTGCCAGAGGGTAAGGGGGGTGGGGGGTGGGGAGTGGGGGGTGGGAGATGTGGGTAAGGGGGATCGAATATATGGTGATGGAAGGAGAACTGACTCTGGGTGATGAACACACAACGGGATTTATAGATGATGTAATACAGAATTGTACACTTGAAATCTATGTAATTTTACTAACAACGGTCACCTCAATAAATTTAATAAAAAAAAAAAAAAAAAAAGAAATTTAGACTAGGGGAGATTATTAACTTGTCTAATACCTTTTATTAGTGACTAGTAACACCGCTAGTAGAAAACAAAGCTTGGTATTAAACCCATGTTAACTCCAGAGTCTGTGCATCAAACCACACTATACAATACTGTCATATATATACCCGAGGTACCAAAAAAATGTATACAAATGGACACTTTGGTCAATGTTGCTCAAGCAGTGGTTTGTCGTAATTAGAAGTGCCTGGATGCTGATGGTAACCACTTTGAGCACGTCTTGTAATTGCAGAAGTAAAACATGACTTGTATTCATCTTTTGCTATCAGTATATATTGAGTATTACACTTTAGTACAGTTTTTTTTCCTTTCTTAAAATGTGTATACATTTTCCAACATCCTGTGTGTGTGTGTGTTTGTGTGTGTGTGTGTGTGTGTCTGTGTGTGTGTGTGTGTTTGTGTGTGTGTGTGTATCTGAGACTCTGGGAAGGAAAGAAATGTGACCTGCTTAAGGCCCCCAAACTAGTTAGTGGCTCAACATCTACATCCATTTATTCTTGGAGTGAATCCAGTATGTTCATTCATTTTATAGATTTAGCTCAGGTCTTGTAGTAATGATGATGATAATGACAGTAATCACAACAGCAGCAGCTAATAAACATTGAGTATCTATTATGTGCTTGGCACTGTAATAGCTACTTCATATGTATACTCATTTATTTATTCATTAAACAAATGTTTGAGGACTTGCTATAAACAAGGGAATGTTATACGGACTAGGAATAGAACGATGGATAAGACAAACTTGATGCCTGTTCTTAGATGGAGTCTTAGATGTCTGAAATAAAGGATACTAACTATAAATGTGAAAACACCCCCCTCACGCTCCTGGGTAGCACCTACATTATTCTGCTCAATTAGGTGACATACAGACAGTGCTCGATTTACAATGGTTGGACTTACATATATTTATGCTTATAATTTCAGCTCTGGATCAGTGGTTCAAAAGGTTCTCAAAAGGACAATATCATGCCCTAAAGAATACTTCCAAGTTAGTGGGGGCTGTTATTGACACATAGCTGGTAGGATCCAGAAATACAATTATAGGGCAGTCCTCACAATGAAAAATGCTCCAGTGTGTCACCAGACTTCATATATCCTGCTGGAGAATTATGTATGTGAAAAACTTATTCATAAATTATCAGAGCCTAGAATTGAAATCTGTTTTAAATGACATAAAGTGTTTACATAACATAAAAGTAGATACTGAATTTTTCAGAAACCCAACTACATTGTAAATATGGAATGGTATTTATTTCTTAGGAACTATACAAGTTGGTCTCCATTTTGGAAAATAATATTATTAACATCAATAATGCTGAGAGTTTAAAATGGAACTAAATGAAGAAGAGGTAACCAAACTATCAGAGACAGAGTTCAGAATACTGATGATAAGAATGTTTAAGGAGCTTAGAGAGGACATCAAGAAGGATGTAGAAATCATAACGAACAACCAGTTAAAATTAAAGAACGCAATTACCGAAATAAAGAACTCACTTGAAGGAATTAACAGCAGGTTAGATGAAGCAGAGGATCAAATCAGCGACTTAGACGACAAGTCAGCAGAGATCACCCAAACAGAACAACAGAAAGAAAAAAGAATAAAAAACAATGAAAATGGTTTAAGAGACCTATGGGATAACATCAAGCGCAACAACATGCGCATCATAGGAATACCAGAAGTTGAAGAGAAGAAACAAGGGATTTAGAACATATTTGAAGCAATAATGTCTGAAAATTTCCCTAACCTGATTAAGGAAACCAACATACAAGCCCAGGAAGTACAGAGAGTTCCAACCAGGATAAACCCAAACAGGTCCACCCCAAGACACATTATAGTTAAAATGGCAGAGACTAAAGACAAAGAGAGAATCCTAAAAGCAGCAAGAGAAAGACAGAGGGTTACATACAAGGGAACTCCCATAAGACTATCAAATGACTTTTCTGCAGAAACATTGAAGGCCAGGAGGGAGTGGCAGTAGATACTCAAAGTTATGGAAAACAAAAGCCTACAACCTAGGTTGTTTTATCCAGCAACGCTATCATTTAAAGTTGGTGGAGAGATAAAGAGCTTCCCAGAAAAGAATAAGCTAAAGGAATTTAATACCACCAAGCCAGCATTGCAAGAAATACTAAAAGGACTTCTGTAAATCGAAGAAAGATGAAAACAATCTAACCACAAATTTAAAAATGGCAATAACTATGTACCTATCAATAATCACTTTAACTGTATATGATTTAAATGCTCCACTCAAGAGACATAGGGTGGGATTTTCCAGAAAAATGGCGGTGTGAGGTGAGCCTCTGTAAAGCTCCCCTGGTATTTACAAAGAATCGAGCAACAAAAACTCAACAAAGGACTCCCTGCACAGCAGACAAGCAACACGAAGAGGCCCACTACCGACTGAAATCACCTGCAGGTGGGAGATTCGCGCAAGTGGGGGGAGGAGGAAAGGGAGAAGTGCGCGGAGACGGAGCCGCGCGGGCGCAGGACGCAGACCTAGCTCAGTGCTCCGAACTCGCTGCTTCCCGAAACTGCCGCAGCTGCGAGTGAGGGAAGAACTCGGACTGCTAGGGCTCCGCTTGTGGCCCACAGGACTGAGGGGACAGCATATACCATGGCTGAACCCAACGCTCACGGGAGAGACCTCGGAGAAAAGACTGAGGGAAAAAGGCTGAAAACGGTGGTTTAAGCCCTCACTGCCGAGCAGAGAACGGAGCCTTAGGCACTGAGACTAGCCGCCCCCTCCCACCCCTCCCAGACCTCGCCCCGCCCTCACCTGCCCGGTGCTAGAAGTGAAACAGTAGCAGTGTCAGATCAAAACAACAGAAAATTTGGTGTTTTGAGAACTGTGGGCTGCACACACAAATTCACAGCCCAACTAGTTCCGGCAAAGGGGAGGGAGCCGTGGAAGCAGGACCGGCTGTGGTGGTGGTTGCCGCCATTGCTCTGGGCCACCTCTCACAACTTACCCCGCCCCTGACCCCACCTATCTGGGCGGATCCCTGCAGGAGTAAACAGAACTGCTGAAACATACGGGCTCTGAATCAGGAGCTGGAAGAGCTTTGGAACATCAAAAGCTCTCCGCATACCCACTGGGACACTGCGCCCTGTGACCTAGACGAACTATGAACAGAGGAGAAGCCCGTCTCCCAGGGAATCCCCCCATTGTGTGAGAAGTTGGAATAGTGCAGAGAAAACATAGCACTACCTTGTGAGAGAGAAACAAAGCCTGCAGTCGGAGAAAAAGTAAAACATTCTACCAACAAGTACTGGAAAAGAAAGACCTCTTCCTATCAACTTGTTGAAGAAGTCACTCCTGTAGATGTCTAGGAAGAGAAATAGTGAACCAGTAATCGCCATGAATAACCAAGGCAACAAGATAGCTCAGAAAGAAAGTGAAAAATCTCAAGAAAAGGCACTTAAAGGTACAGAAATATGTGACTTAAATGACAAAATTTTACAAAACATTCAAAAAGAAATTATCATCTATTCTCCTCAAATTATCCTATAAAATTCAGAAGAAGTTAAGCCTCCTAAACACTTTTTATGAGGCCACCATCACCCTGATCCCTAAATCAGACATAGACATTACAAAAAAATAAAACCACAGGCTGATATCCTTAATGAACATAAATGCAAAAATCCTCAACAAAACATTAGCAAACAGAATTCAGCAATACATTAAAAAGCTCATACACCATGATCAAGTGGGATTCATTCCTGGTATGCAAGTTTGGTTCAACATCTGCAAATCAATTAATGTGATACACCACATTAACAAAATGAAAAATAAAAATGCTATGATCTTATCAATAGAGGCAGAAAAAGAACTTGACAAAATCCAGTGGCCATTGATGAAAAAACTCTTAAGAAAGTGGGAATAGAGGGACCATATCTCAACATACTAAAAGCCATATATGATAAACTCACAGCTAACATCATACTCAATGGGGGAAAGCTAAAACCATTCCCCTTAAGATCAGGAGCAAGGCAAAGTTTCCCACTTTCTACACTTCTATTCAACATAGCTCTGGAAGTCCTAGCCAAAACAATCAAGGTAAAGAAATAGTAAGCATCCAAATTGAGAAGCTAGAAGTAAAATTGTCATTATATGCAGATGACATGATACTATATAGAGAGAACCCAAGGACTCCACCCAAAAACAATTAGAATTGATAAATGAATTTATAAATTAGCAGAATACATAATTAATATTCAGAAATCAGTTGCATTTGTCTATACCAATAGACAGATAAATTAAGAGGAGAAATTAAGAAAACAGTCCCATTTACTATTGCTTCAAAGACTATAAAATACCTAGGAATAAATTTACCAAAACAAGTAAAAGACCTGTAGTCAGAAAATTAAAAGACACTGATGAGAGAAATTAAAGAAGACACAAATAGAAGGAAACACAAACCATGCTCATGGATAGGAAGAATGAATATCCTTAAAATATCCATACTGCCTAAGGTAATATACAGATCCAACGCAATTTCAATCAAACTACCAGAGACACTTTCACAGAAATAGAACATATAATCCTAAAATTTATATGGAACCATAAAAGACACTGGATACCCTTGGCAATCATGAGAAATAAGAACGAAGTGGGAGGTATCATGATACATGACATCAAATTATACTACAAGGCTACAGTAATCAAAACAGCATGGTACTGGCATAAAAACAAGCACATAGATCAATGGAACAGAATAGAGAGTCCAGAAAAAAATCCATGCCTATATGGTCGTTTAATTTACGACAATGGAAGCAAGAATTTACGGTGGGGTAAAGACAGTCTATTCAATAAATGGTACTGGGAAACCTGGACAGATACATGCAGAAAAATGAAGCTGGACCACATTCTTACACCATATACAAGAATAAATTCAAAATGGATTAAAGACTTAAATGTAAGATCTGAAACCATAAAACTCTTAGAAGAAAATATAGGAAGAAGTTAACAGACATTACCCAGAATAATATTTATACTGATATATCCCCTCGGGCAAGGGAAGTAATAGAAAAATAAACATATGGGATTACATCAAACTAAAAAAAAATTTTTTTCACAGCTAAGGGAACCATCAATAAAACAAAAAGGGATCCTACTGAATGGGAAAAGATATTTGTAATGACATATCGGATAAGGGGTTCCAAAATTTTTGGAAAACTTACTCAACTGAAAAAATTTTTTTTAAATGGGCAAAAGACATGAAGAGACATTTTTCTAAAGAGGACATACAGATGGCAAACAGACATATGAAAAAATGCTCAACCTCACTAACCATTAGCGAAATGCAAATAAAAACCACAATGAGACAAACCTCACCCCAGTCAAAATTGCTATCATCAATGAATCAACAAACAACAAGTGCTGGCAAGGATGTGGAGGAAAGGGAATCCTTGTGCACTGTTGGTGGGATTGCAGATTGTTGCAGCCACTATGGAAATCAGTGTGCAGCTATCTCAAAAAACTGAAAATGGAACTACCTTATGACCCAGCAATTCCACTGCTAGGTATCCATCCAGAGAAATCCAAAACTCTAATTCGAAAAAATTTATACACCCCTATTTTTATTGCACCACTATACACAATAGCCAAGACATGGAAACAACTGATATGCCCATTGGAAGATGACTGGATTAAGAAACTATGGTACATTTGTACAATGGAGTATTATGCAGCCATAAAGAAGAAGGAAATCTTAACATTTGCAACAATATGGATGGACCTAGACAACATTATGCTAAGTGAAATAAGTCAGACAGAGAAAAACAAATACCATATGGTCTTACTTATATGTGGAATGTAAAAAAATAAATAAATGAACTAATCATAAACAGTCTCAGAGATCTAGAGGAAAAACTAAGTGTTGCCAAATGGGAGAGGGGTGGGGATGAAGGAGAAGGTGAGGTGTAACTCCAAGATTGCCACAGGGATATGAAAGTCAGTTTGGGGAATATAATCAATAATGTTGTAAAGATTTTGTAGGGTATCCAATGGACACTTGTCTTATTAGGGAGATCACTTCAGGGATGGTGTATATGTGTGATCACTGCACTGTACACCTGAAGCTGAAGCTGAATAATGATGAATGTCAACTATTATATATAGATATATAAAATGTATAATGTATATATGTATATATATATATGTATATTATATATATTCACAAGAAGAGGAGTACAGCATTAGGAATAATGATACTGGAACTGTAACGGTTGTATGCGATGTCAAAGGGGCAGTAGATTGGGAAAAGGGGCTTATCACCTTGTGAGGGGTAAAAATAATAAATGTCTAACTAGTACATTGTTTTGTACACCTGAAACTAATAATAATAATGAAAAGGAGGAGTAACATAGTACACTTTCAAATCATCATCAAAAAGTAAATGAATGAATCAAGGATACATCCAAACGTTTCATTTTGGTGACTGGAAAGAGAGAAATGCTGTTCATGAAAGAAAAGAAAAAGGGAAGGGGGATGGGGAAGGAAAAGGGAAAGGGAAAGAAAATAGAAAATAAAACAAAAGGAAAGAGAAAAGAAAAAAGAAATAAAAGAAAACAAGTGTACCTGCTGGCTTTGGTCAAAGTGAAATGAGTTCAGCTTTGGATATAATTGAACATAACACACTTAAAATCTATCCAAATCAAATTGTTCATCAAATGTATAGATATGCAGGTCATAGAGGTTGGAGATACAGATAAAAATTGAAAGTCTAACACATAGATAGGATTGTTAAAAAATGTAGATGTAAGTGAAATCTCTGTACTCAAAGTCAAAGAAAAGATCAGGAGTATCCATGGAAAATGCCCACATTTATGGGTTAAAAAGAGAAAGAAGCAAGTTAAAAGGCATTGTAAAGGAGTTAGAAGAAAAATGCAGAAAGTAATGTATTACTGAAGCCAAAGCGAGAATTTAAAGGAAGAGGGTCATTACTAATGTCAAATGTTTCTGATATACACAGGAGGATGCGTTCTAAGAAGCATTAGATTTGATAATTAGGAAGTCATCAGAAACTTTCATATATGATATTTCAGTAGACTGGAAGGTGCAGAAGCTAGATGGTTACCAGGGAGAAAGTAGAGGCAGCAACTGTAGACTACTTTTTAGTGAAGTTTGGTGATAAAAGGAAAATAAAAAATTGGATAGCTCATGAATTTATCAGGGTTAAAGGACAAATATTCTTAGAACTAGAGAATTCTCTATATTATTGTAGGCAAAAGGAAAGTAGTTTCATCCACAGCAAGATGGTGTGTGTGTGTGTGTGTGTGTGTGTGTGTGTGTGTGTGTGTGTGTTTGAGAAGGAAAGAAAGAGAGAGAGGGAGGGAGAACGATAGGGAAGGAAGTAGGAGTGTGGAAGGGAAGGGAAGGAGGAAAGAGATTGAAAATATAAGGTAAAATTAGTAGCATGGGAAATAAGGATAACTACTTAAGTAATATCCTTGAAACATCAAGAAGAGGTGGAATCAGCTAATCATCCATATGCAGTACTTAACTCTGGCAGGAAGGCAGGTGGGAGCTTCTTCTTCAGAGGCAGAAGAAAAGTATAGGTTCAGATACAGAAAAGAGTTAAAATTCAAAGGAGAGCAAAAAGCAAATAGACCTTAATTCTCTCTAATCAATCTTAATTTCTATTACCCATTTGTCTGTTCCTCCTACTTCTGTGTCTTGGATGACACCTTCAGGAAACCTTTATATTTATCTTCTTGTGTGTGTCCCTCTTTCTTTCCTGCACTGCAGATGTTTTACGTAGCAACCCCACATTGTATTTTTCCTTCAGTAACCACTAGTTTACTCCAGCTGTTTTTTTGTTGCCCTTCCACTTTTACTGTTTTCCTTTACTCCTTCCTCTACACCTACCTAATGCCTGTTTTTATTATTTCCCTCAACATAAACCCATTATCCACACACATTAGTTCCTGAATCTCTAACTCCTTTTTATAGGGGACCTTTCCTTATTAATGAATGGTATAACAAGTAATTGCTACATTTTTCAAGAGGTTGAATTGTGATAGAAAACAATAGCCAAAGAAGAGATAGTGTAGTGGGGGGGAAAAAACTTGAACATGTTTATAGGATGAGGAAGAAGCGTCAGTAGAAAAGGAGAGTGAGATGTTAAAAATAAAACAAAACTAAGACAATATTTTGACACTAGAGCAAATGGAAGGAAATGAAATCCAAAGCATAGGTAGTAGGACTTGTCTTAGGCATAATGAGGATACCTTTCCACCAAGGCAGTAGAGAAAGGGTTAATGATGGGTCACATTAATGCATGCTTGTAGGAGGAAGGGACACAAAGTTAAAGAGTTCTAACATGATGATTTATATTTTCTGGAGTAGTAGGGAGGTCAAGTACTGAAAGTGAAAGAAGTAATGAAATAAAAGACAGGAGGAGCCTCATGGATGTTCCAACAATCTCTTGTGGAAAATAGAGGAGAGAGCAGTTTAGGAAAACATCAAACTATCAGACAGAATGGAAGGTCAAAGAGAGCCCGAAAGCCATAAATATGTAGAAGTATAAATCAACATAGTTGTGAAATCTTCTTTTACAATACTTAGCAGCTTACATGCAGGAAAATATGGCCTGAATAAGGCCTACATGTAGGAAAAGAGTTGAATTAATTCAGTTGCAATTGAGATGGGAATGAATTTCAATGCCCAAGGGAGAACGCTGTGTTTAAAAATGACAGAAGTTTGCTATGGCTGAAAGTATAGTATATAAGCCTGGAAAAGCTAATCAGAGACCTAATAATTGATATTCTCATATTCCTTTGGCAATGGGAATCCATTAAAGAGTTTTGAGCATGAGAAAGACTTGACCAGATCTGTTTTGAAAACATCATTAGGTAATATATGTAGTGGGTGGAATACGAGCAGATATTGGAGGTAGAGAGGCCATTTAAGAAGTTACTTCAGTAGTATGGATGAGCAGACCTACACAGAAGTGGGCACAGAGAGGGGAAAATGAATTAGAGGGACCTACAGAAACATTTGGTTGAGGATAGGTTTGAGAAAAATTGGTGACTAAAAGGGATTTTAGTTTATTTGAATTATTATATTTCTTTCTACAGATGCTTCTTCATCAATCTATTGTGCAGCTGATAAGTGATCCTTCCTATTGTAGATTCCAAGGGGAAAAAGTTTAGGACTAAATGCATCTAAAGATTATAGAGTATTCTTAAAACTTCAGTAGTCTAGTGGAAAAATCACGGGTTTCGGTGTCAGTCTTGGGTTCTAGAGCTAGTTCCACCACTTAATAGCTGTGTGATTTGGCATAGTTAACTTAACTAAGCCTTAGTTTCTTTCTCTGTAAAATGAGGATCGTATCTATTTTCATAGCTATTGTTAGGTTTAAGTGAAATACTGAAACACGTATAGAAGGTAGGTGGTTTTAGTGCCTTCCAGTATATAGTAAATGTTCAGTAAATGGTAACTAGTTCTGTTTCCATTGTTTTTGTTACAATTATATCTTTGTTATTATCTGTGTTCATGTAGTCCTTTTGCCATGTTCTGATGCCTCCCCTAAGCTACTTTCATAATGTCACAATCTGCTTCTGCCTTCTTTGTACTGAAGTCAAAACAAGTCAGGTTGTAAAAAGGTGACTATCACTAAATAATCCACTGTGATTTAAGCACTCTATATGCGTCATGTCACATGGTGTGAAGGACCCTCCCTGCCCCTATTCCACAAAAGAGCCAATTGGCACTAGGTTTATACCAATGGCAAAGGTTGTCCTTCAAATCAAATTGTATTTGACTGGTGGATAAAATCATACCGCACAAATATCATTCTCAAACCATGTATTTAATGATTGCTATATTGTATGTACAAATAAACCTTATATCATACTATAAGTCGTATATGAATGTTATATTCATATTCTCTCAGTCATGCCTCACATAACTACCTGAAAAGGTACCAACTAGAAGAAGCTCCTCAAATCTCATCACTTTCAAACAACGCCTCCGATAAAGGGCTAATATCCAACATATATACGGAACTCATACAATCCAACAACAAAAAAACAAAAAATCCAATTAAAAAATGGGCAGAGGACTTGAATAGACATTTCTCCAAAGAGGACATACAGATGGCCAATAGACATATGAAAAGATGCTCAACATCACTAATCATCAGAGAAATGCAAATAAAAATCACAATGAGATATCACCTCACACCAGTTAGAATGGCTATCATGAACAAGACAAATAAAAGTGTTGGAGAAGCTGTGGAGAAAAAGCTTCAAACGCTGATGGTGGGAATGCAGATTGGTGCAGCCACTATGGAAGGCAATGTGGAGATTCCTCAAAGAATTAAAAATAGAATTACCATATGACTCATCAATCCCTCTCCTGAGTACCCAAAAAACTTAAAACATTTATCTGTAAAGATAAATGCCCCAATATTCATTGCAGCCTTATTTACAGTGGCCAAGACATGGAAACAACCAAAATGTCCTTTGATAGATGATTGGATAAAGAAGTTGTGGTATATATGCACAATGGAATACTGTGGGGAGCCATGGATGCAGTTAACTTTAAAGCCTTAACAGAATGGCTTGGTTTATGCTTAACCTGTTTCCTCCCCCTGAGGCAATTGTCTCTGCCTGCACCTGGAGAGTGCTTGCAAGCTGCTCAGGAATGTGGTGGGAGTGGTCAGTTCTCAGAACAGAAGGCTGATGCCTATCAGGGCAATTGATAAGATAATTACATTTTGGAGTTTCAGTAAATTTTGTGTCTCCTGTGTTAAAGTTAAAGATTCACTGTTAACTAGGTAATGCATTTTTGTGCTTGTTAAACTGCACGTCCACAGAAGGTATAAATTCTGGGGACAGAATAAACTCAGCGTCTTCAGGATCACTGAAGTCCACGATCGCCATCATCAAATTGTGTGAGTGTCTTTTTTCATTCCCACTCCCCTTGTCAGGAACCGTTTGACTCGTGGCGGCTGGCCTGCCACAAGTGGCGCCCGAACAGGGACCTGAATATAGGGGTAATAGTGAGGAACACCGCGTGGCAAGGGCCCCAGCTCGTATAAGAGCTAATCAGTGGATGCACGGTGAGTAAGGCACTGTCCCCTCGGTCGAATGAGTGTGTGAGTGAGTGATAGCTCCACGACTTTGTGTTACGGAGCTTGATTGGGTCCTAACCTGCGGTTCCGGTTCTGTCATACGGCATAACGGCGACTGGGCTTTACGGCCCACCTGTCCGGGGATTTATACCGGAGCGCCTCTAGCCAAGACAGGTTTAGTCCCGCAAGGGGCACGGCCAGACGGGCACCTGATTGTTTCTTTGTTTGAAAGAGGGACCGAGTCAGGGAAAAGGATGGGTCACTCAAGCAGCAAGGACCTGTGTGTTAGAGGACTTAAGAAGTTGCTTACCGCCCGTGACAGTCGGGTGAGCAGAGAACAGCTAGACAAGTTTTATAAAAATTGCAAAAGAAAAGTGGAAAAACAGTTACAAGATTATTATGCTGCCCATGGACTTAAACAAAAGGGCTGCAAGCTAGAGAAAGTGAAAGAAGCTGAGAACGAGGAAATTCTCCCATCTGCCGCTTCTGCCGCTTCTCCGGCAGAGAGAGAGAAGGAGGGAGGGGGCGCAAAGTTGTTAGAGGGAGTTCTTAAGGTTAACAAAGAGCCTGTTTGTCAGGAATCTCTGGTTGAGCACTGGGAAGATTTAAACCCTCAGGATCAGAAAAAATTAGAGGATGAAGTAGCCAAATATGATAGGGACAAAAACCCTCTTTTAGTGACTATGGCTCAAGGAGACGAGCAGCCTGCAGGCACTGCACTCTCTTTTGCAGATCAGCTAAAAAAGATTCAGGGACAGTTGATAGAACTTAAAGTTGCTGTGGATGGAGGAAATTGTCCTCGGAGTCCCCAGATTCCTTTTAGCGATCAATGAAATCCTCGGGGTAAAGATCCCCCTTGGAAGCAGAGGTGCAAAGATTACAAGCTGCACTCACTTCCCTCTCTGTTCAAATGCAATTAGTCCAGGCTCAACAGATGGGGCTTTTATTAAAATCTCAATCAAAATAAAAGCCTAGGTTACAATGAAGCTCTCCTCCAAGTAAAGTTGCAGGGCTGGATCCACAGCCTGAGGCCCCTGTTGTAGCCCCTGTGACAATCAGACAATTATCAGGTGTAAAAGATCAAAGGTCCCCCCTACAAAAGATTTTACAAGCTGCTAGTACAGGAGCAACTTAAAAAGGGACACATTGCCCCAATTCCACTGGAATTCTCCCATTTTTGTTATTCAAAAAAAAAATATATGGTAAGTGGAGATTACTACAAGATTTACAAAAAGTTAATAAAACCATGAAATTAATGGGAGCCTTACAGCCAGGCTTGCCCTGTCCTGCAGCCATACCAAAAAACACATGTAAAATTGTTTTGGACTTAAAAGATTGTTTTTATACTATACCTTTAAATCCTGATGACTGCCCTAGATTTGCTTTCAGTGTTCCTTCTGTTAATTTACAAAAACCTTTTAAGAGATATCATTGGCTAGTGCTACCTCAGAAAATGGCTAGTAGCCCTACATGATGTCAAAAATTTGTATCAGCTAAAATAAAACCTACCCAAAGGGCATTTTCAGATATTTACATCATCCACTACATGGATGACATACTTCTTGCCCACTCTTGTGAACCAAAGTTGCTTGCTGCTTTTGCTCATTTACAAAAAAAGCTCCACAATTATGGGCTAGTTATAGCCCCAGAAAAAGTTCAACAAGTGCCTCCTTACTCTTATCTGGGATATTGTTTAATGCCTCAGGCCATTGTGCCTCAAAAAATACAAATCCGGCGAGATTGTTTAAAAACATTAAATTATTTCCAAAAGCTACTGGAAAACATTAACTGGATTAGACCTCAGTTGCGGTTGACAACTGGTAAATTACAACCTTTGTTTAAAATATTACGTGGGGAAGCTGATCCTACTTCTCCCCGCGAGATAACATGGGGAAGAGGCTTTGCTTTTATTTCTCCAGGTCCGGAAGAAAAACCTTTGTAAATTCCTGGTCGGTGTTAAACCATACCATAAACGACAGCCCACAGAATAGAAGACATCTATAGATACCCATCCACGCCCCTAGGGTGTGGAAGAGCTCTCACTTTCCGCAGCTGCAGAAGGACTTTCCTCTTTAAACCCTGTTAAATGGATAACGACTTTGGGTAGAGGTTTTGCTGGGGATATTGCTATTCTGTTTATTGTTCTGTTTGTTTTACATAGTCCTCAGATGTGGACAAATAGCCCTCCGACGGGCTGTAAATGAAATAACTACACGTTCTGTGTTTCTCATGCTTCAAAAACAAAAAAGGGGGAGATGTAGTCACACAACAGCCTAGCCGACTGTCCCCCCATGTCTTTTCTTGAAAGAAAAGTCAGTGAGACTGTGGCTCTTTAGAACTTTGCTTATCTCTATGTTTTACACCTCATGTCTCTCTGTCTGGTCCCCAAAAGATGGTTTGCAGGCAAAGACGGGTAAGATATCTCACGGGAGATACAACCTAAGCCAGGCAAAACCGAGTGGGGACCCCCAATGAGCTGCCTTAGAAGATCCAAAAAGGAGCCTTGCCTCCCCTTCCCCCTGCCTGGGAAAAGCCACTGCTGTCTCTGGCTTTCCTCAAAGGAGATCGGTAGCCAATGACGGGTAATGATCAGTAAGCGTTTTTACAACCTAAGACAGGAGTCGATCGCTTTGATGATCGATATCCAATGACGGGTAAGTAAAAATGTCTGTACTGACCACCTAAGCCAGACACGATCTCAAAAAAAAAAAAATAAATAAAATAAAATAAAATAAATAAATAAAAAAAGGGGGATATGTAGGGAGCTGGAACATTAAGGGTTAAGAAAATGTAACTTCAAGCAGAGTTTGGGAGGATGGCTGAGGGAAACTCCGATAAGCATAAAAAACAAACAGACACCTGCTGTTCTGGGGATGAGAAATTACCAAAGAGATAAAGACAGTCAGGGCCAAACTTTGAGAAAACATAACTAATCTGTACTTGCTGCCTCAGCTGCTCTATGTAATCTTGTTTCTGTGTGTATAAAAGAAAGCTTGCTTCATGATGAAATTCAAAGTATGAGAGAAGCTGAACCTTTGAAATTTGATGCAGCTCAGGCTGCTTCTGAGTTCGTTGATGTTCTCAGGAATGTTTTGCCCTCTATGCCTTATATTACTCATTCTGTTATAATATTTCTTACATTGGGCATCTGTGTGTTTGGTTCTGTGCCTACTCCCCATCCTCATTAGATGTTTCATCAGCAAAATGTTAGACTTACAAGCTGACATCCATCAGCTTGAGCTTAAGGCAAGCAATAAGCTTCTCTCTCCTGTGCATTTATGAGGGACGGGTTAGTCAACGACGGGTAAATATTTGGGAGACGCTTCAACACCTAAGACAGGGCTTGTATGATAAAATATGAGTACCAATGACGGGTAAGTTGAGGCAGGCGTCCTAAAACACCTAAGACAGGCACCGTCACCTCGCCATCCTGGCTGGATGGATTTTGTTCCTATAAAATAAAAAAGGGGGAGATGTGGGGAGCCATGGTTGCAGTTAACTTTAAAGCCTTAACAGAATGGCTCGGTTTATGCTTAACCTGTTTCCTCCCCCTGAGGCAATTGTCTCTGCCTGCACCTGGAGAGTGCTTGCAAGCTGCTCAGGAATGTGGTGGGAGTGGCCAGTTCCCAGAACAGAAGGCTGATGCCTAGCAGGGCAATTGATAAGATAATTACATTTGGGAGTTTCAGTAAATTTTGTGTCTCCTGTGTTAAAGTTAAAGATTCACTGTTAACTAGGTAATGCATTTTTGTGCTTGTTAAACTGCACGTCCACAGAAGGTATAAATTCTGGGGACAGAATAAACTCAGCGTCTTCAGGATCACTGAAGTCCACGATCGCCATCATCATATGTGTGAGTGTCTTTTTTTCATTCCCACTCCCCTTTTCAGGAACCGTTCGACTCGTGGCGGCTGGCCCGCTACAGAATACTATTCTGCCATAAGAAGAGACGAAATAGTGCCATTTGCGACAACATGGTTGGGTCTTGAGATTATTGTGCTAAGCAAAATAAGTCAGACAGAAAAAGTTGAGAACCATATGATTTCTCTGATATGTGGTATATAAAACTGAAAACAACAAAGGAACAAGACAAACAAATGAAGAAACAAAAACTCAGAGACACAGACACTAGTTCAGTGGTTACCAGAGGGGAAGGGGGTTATAGATGAAGGTAATAAGGATCAAATATATGGTGATGGAAGGCAAACAGAATCTGGGGAGTGAGCGCACAATGGGTGGTGAACACACAACATGATATACAGATAATGTATTACAGAATTGTACATTTGAAACCTATGTTATTTTACTAACAATTGTCTCCCCCAATACACTTTAAAAAATAAAATAAATCTCATCACTTGAGGAGCTCCTCGAAAAGCAAAATCCTAAGCTAAGCAAAAATCCTAAGCTAAGACTTCACAGACTGCATCATGAACAGCTGTCCCTGAAATGACATCTGCCAGTTGAATGGCTGCCAAAACTGACTACCCTTCAAATAACCTTTTGGTATGTGGTTGGATCTTTAGTTACACCCTGTGAATGACCAATCCTGCTACATAGTGGCTTTTCTTGGATTACACATGTACAGACATAATCAAAATAGTTGACTATTTTCTTCTAAATAAGTCCAATATGGTTCCATTAACAGAGAAAGAATGTTTGGTGTTCTTTCCTCAGGAATCTACTAGGTTTTTGCTAAAAAAAAATCATTTTTCCTGAACTAAGGTTCAACTTTAAGTGATAACCTGAGTTTGAGGTACAAAACTGTTTTTGTATAAAGAGAGATGAAAATGCCAGGGATTTTCCAAAATTTCTCTTCAGTATCACACCTAAGGCTTTAAGTTAATAAAACTTCTGATAAGATGTTATTAGGAGCCCTTGACAATGTTCTCAGTCAGATATTCTAGAATATTCCCTTGCAAAAAACTAAAACTGCGTTTAATGACATTCTCCATGCTCATGTTTTCATCATTATACTGTGGAACCACTTGTGATTTCCAAGAATTGGGGCAAAATGGGTTTTGTGAAGAGGAGAGAAAAGTTGGGTAAGAATAAGTAAACTATGGCAATCAATGTCTCCATTATAGTCCTAAGGTTTGTCCTGCTTCTCAGCAACCCCTAGTGTTTCCTTGCCCTGGAGGCACATCAGGGCTGAACTATCACTGCCTAACATTCTTCCAGTACAAGTTATTTAATTTCATCTCGTGCTAGTGTACAGTGCATAGCTTAATGATGAATTTTAAGTATTTATGCACACTAGTAAGCAATCCCAACACAACCTTGTGGTTGTGTTTCACTATAAAATGGGTCCTTCTAGCTTTTCTGATATCCACATGTGTGTTTGTACGTGTGTGTCTACATGCATGTGTTACTTACTACTTAATAAGTAATAAGCAAAAAAGTCAGTGTCCTATAGGAACTAAAGTAATGAGTTTCTGCTGAGTGTGACTATCTATCCTCCCTGCAGGCAAAATCATGTGCCTCTCCTGTGTGACAAAGTTAAATAACCACTAATATACAAAATTACATAGTACCTCCACTCTAGAACCATCAAATATTTGCCAGCATTTTCTGAATACATTGGCTTGAGTAACTGGTCCCTAGAAATTCAACTTTTCTGAACACAAAAATATGTACTTCTGATGGCAGACATAAAATTGGTTGCTCTCATTTAAACTAGATGGGACAAACTGAAATATAAGGTAGTGTGAGGCTTTATGTGGAAGTTTGAGTGAGTATATCGTTCAAACATAACTATTGTCCCAATTTTAGGAAGTCATGTAGAATATTACTCAAGAAATACTAAAACATACCTGGAACCCTGCATAAACCAGAGGGTTTGACACTGTAATTGAAATGGCAAAGTCTGCTTTGTTTAGTTTTTTGAGTACAGAAATTCACTGTGTGCCTATCTGAAAGTCCAAACTAGAGAATAACTGGGTCCCTTCAAGCTTGCTCAGAAAGTCAGAGATGAAGGAGTGCTATTTTCAGTCATGAAACTCTCACACAGCTTTTTATTGGTCTGTCCCTTGTACTTTTAAGAACAGTGCCTGTGGGAATAGCTAAAAATAAAAGACACTGAACAAAGGGACACAAGTTACAATTGGGTTAAATACCTTGAGTAATATAAGGTCAAGTACTAGCTGGCAACAAAGAAAGTGATAGACAGTAAACATGAGCAACTTAATGTGGCCCTCTACTTATACTCTGGAAACTTCATGAAATGGCTTCTCACACAAAAAAATGGGGAAACAAAGCAGTAAACAATTATAATACAGTAGAACAATGCACATAAATTCCATAAGATTATAGTGATACCTAACACAAGCTTAGAGGATAAGGGTAATCAAGGAGGGCTTCCTGCAAGATATCACATCTGAAATGAGCTTTGAAACATGAATAGAATTTTACTTAATGAAGAAGTTGTGACAGGTATTCCAGATAGAAAGAAAATAGGCTGTCCAAGGGAATGAATGAATGAAAGAGGAGAAAGATGTATAAACTGCAGGTAGCTCTGCTTGTCTGGACTGTAGAGTTTAAAGATTCAGTGAGGAGATGGCAAGATAGGGCAGAGGAGGGAATGGCAAGATAAGAGGCTGGAGCAGGAGCAAGAGCCAAATCCCATATGGCCTTCTGTGGCACTATACTGTAAGCTCCACATATGTTATGACTCTAAAAATTAAGCCTCATGAAAGTAGAGACTGTCTATTAATGAATTCCATGCTAAGGCATTTAAACATTATCCTGAAGGCTAAAAATATCAATTAAATGGTTTCAAGCAGAGAAATAATGTGGTTAGATTTAGATTTTAGATCAACTTTGGTTGCTGGTTGGAGAATAAATGGAAGTAGTCAACACCAGATATGGGGAGAATGTCTATAAGTCCATTGTAGTAGTCCAAGTAAGAGAAGACAGTGGCCAGGAATGAGGAATTTGGAAAATGTATAAATTCTAGAGATATTTAGGAAATAGTATGAACAAGACAAGGTAACTGGATCAGAAAGATTTCAAGATTTGAACAGTGTGGTATGATTTACTGAGATGGGGAATACTGGGAAAGGAGGCAGAGAAGGGGTATGATTGGGGAGGTGTTGACATGGGACGGGAATTTGGGGGAAGAGTCGGTGGCAGGAGAGTAAGGAAAATATTAGTTCCATTTTGGAAACAATGAGTTTAAGGTATATGACAAATATTCAAGTGGCTACGAGGTCTGACAAGTTTGTGAACTTGTTGCAATGACGTTGCTAACCTTTTTTGACATTAGAGGGATTATTCATGAATTTGTACCAACTGGACAGTTAACCAAGTTTACTACTTGGAAATGCTGAAATGTCTGCATGAAAAAGTTAGACAAAAACGACCTGAACAATTCACGCCAACAATTCACGTCTCTTGCATCACAACAATGCAACAGCTCACACGGCACTGTCTGTGAGGAGGTTTTTAGCCAGTAAACAAATAACTGTATTGGCACACCCGCCCTACTCACCTGATGTGGCCTCCAGTTACTTCTTTCTTTACCCAAAGATAAAGGAAATATTGAAAGGAAGACATTTTGATGACATCCAGGACATCAAGAGTAATACAATGAGAGCTCTGATGGCCATTCCAGAAAGAGCTCCAAAATTGTTTTGAAGGGGGGAGTACTTTGAAGGTGACTGTAGTGATATTCAGCAATGAGGTGTGTAGCACTTATTCTAGGATGAGTTCACAAACTTAATTGTCAGACCTCATATATATCCAGTAATTGATTGAATATATATCTGAAGCTCAGATGAAAAATCTGGAAATACAGATTTGGGAATCTATATATACCTGATAGTTTAAAGTATATGTCCCTTTTGATTGGCTGCTTTAATGTCTCCTCTCATGCTCATAGTCCAGCGAGTTCTGCCTAAAAATTTAGGCCACCATTGCCTGAATTCTTAACCAGTATTTAATCGTTTCCTCATGTCCCTAACTCTATCCAGGCCTCAGTAGTACTATCTGATAAATGATTCTCACATGGGCCAGTGAGCTGCGCCCTCCACAAATAGATTGAAGACAATGAACTGCCACTGAGCTTCCTGAGGCAGATAGCTCATTTATTTGGAGTGCAAGCCCTCAGGGTTGCCGGTTCAGTTCCCACATATGCTGGTGGGCTGTGCACCCTGCAGCTAAAGATTGAGGACAGCAAGTGAACTTAGATCTGGGCTGCCCCCTCCATGGCTAGATTGAGGGAGAGCAACTTAGAGCTGATAGGCCCTGGAAAGGCACACTGTTCCCTAATATTCCCCAATAATTTTTTTAGAAAGGAAGTGTACAGTATGTACACTTTTGTGTCTATCTTCTACAATAATTTATTTAAATTCATCCAGGTTCAGATCCACACCAAGACACATTATAGTTAAAACAGAAAAGGTTAAAGACAAAGAGAGAATCCTAAAAGCAGCAAGAGAAAGAGTGGGTTACATACAAGGAAACTCATAAGACTATCAAATGACTTTCCTACAGAAACTTTGCAGGCTGAAAGGGAGAGGCAGGAGGTGTTCAAAGTGATGAAAAACAAAGGCCTACAACCTAGATTGCTTTATCCAGCTAGGCTATAATTTAAAATTAAAGGAGAGATAAAGAGCTTCCAAGGAAACAATTTCCTAAGGGAATTCATTACCATCAAGTCAGCAATGCAGGAAATGTTAAAAGGGCCTCTGTAAACAAAAGAAGGATGAAAACAATCTAACTTATAAAGACCAGAAATACAAATAACAAAATGGCAATAACTATATACCTATCAATAATCACTTAAAAAGTAAATGGAGAGTGACATCATCAAAATTGGGGCATGAGATGAGCCTCTGGAAATCTCCTCTAGAATTTACAACAAATTGACAAACTATAACCCCACAAAGGACTCCCTGCACAGCACACAGGCAAGACAAAGCGGCTCACTACTGAATAAATCTAAAGATGGGCAAATTGCGCGAGCAGGGGAGGAGAGAAGGGAGAAGAGTGGAGATGGGGTCACGCGGGAGCAGGATGCAGACTTAGCTCAGTGCTCCGAGCTTGCTGCATCCGGGAACTACTGCAGCTGCGGGAGAAGGAAGAACTCAGACTACTAGGGCTCTGGTTAAGGCCCTCAGGGCTGAGGGGACAGCATGTAATACAGCTGAACCCAACACTCATGGCAGAGATCTTGGAGCCAAGACTGAGAAAGGAAGGCTGAAAATGGTGGTTTAAGCCCACACTGCCACAGAGAAGGGAAGCCTTAGGCACTGAGACTAACCACCCCATCGCTACCCTCCCAGAGTTCACCACACACCCACCTACCAGTGCTAGTAGCAGAACAGTAGCAGTGTCAGATTAAAAGAAAAGAATATTTGCAGTCCTGAGAACTGATGTCCACAGACACATTTTGCAAATCAACTAATTCCGGCAAAGGGGAGGGAGCTGCGAAAGCAGGACCGGGTGTAGTCTGGGCCACCTCTCACAATCTACCCTGCCCCTGCCTCCACCTATCTGGACGGATCCCAGCAGAAGTAAACAGAACTGCTGAAACATATGGGCTCTGAATTTGGTGCAGAAAGAGCTTTGGAACGTCAAAAGCACGCCATATCCCCACACAGAGGCAGCACCCAATGAACAAGGAAAACAGTTAACAGAGGAGAATCCCCCTTCCAGGGAATCCCCCCTTGTGTGAGAAGCTGGAATATTGCAGAGAAAACATAACACTACAGTGTGATAGAGAAAAAAAGGCTGAAGTCAGAGAGAAAATAAAACATTCTACCAACACGTACTGGAAAACCAAAGAAACACCTGTTTCTATCAACCTGCTGCAAACCCCAAACTTGTAGATGCATAGGAAGAAAAACAATAAATCATTAATTGCCATGAATCACCAAGGCACGAAGACACCTCAGAAAAAAAAAAGAAAAGTGTCCAGAAAATGAACTTAAAGATACGGAAATATGTGACTTAAATTACAAAGAATTAAAGATTGCAGTTCTCAAAAAACTCAATGAGATGCAATAAAACACAGAAAGGAGTTTAATGAACTCAGAAACACAATCAAAGAAAAACATGAACATTTTACCAAAGAGATTGAAATTTTTAAAAAGGAAACAAATAGAATTTCTGGAGATTAGGAAATCAATAGAAGAAATTAAGAATAAAATAGCCAGTTTAGGTAGGAGAATTGATCAGATGGAGGGAAGAATCAGTGACATCGAAGATAGAAACCTGGATATTGCACAGATGGAAGAAGAAAGGGATTGGAGACTTAAAAGAAATTAAAGAACACTACAAGAACTTTCTGACTCCATCAGAAAGAGCAATATAAGAATAATGGGCATACCAGAAGTGGAAGAGAGAAGGGAACAGAGATTATAATCAAACAAATAGTCGATGACAACTTCCCAAACTTGTGGAAAGAACTGGATCCTCTAATTCAAGAAGCAAATAGAACACCTAATTACCTCAACCCGAACAGGCTTTATCCAAGGCACATTGTATTGAAGCTGTCTAAAATCAACAACAAAGAAAGAATCCTCAAGGCAACCAGGGAAAAGAAGACGGTAACTTACAAATGAATGCTCATTAGATTACCTTCAGATTTTTCAGCAGAAACCCTGTAAGCCAGGAGGGAGTTGAATCAAATATTCAAACTATTAAAAGAGAGAAACCATGAGCCAAGAATAATATATCCAGCAAAGATATCCTTTATATATGAAGGAGGAATAAACACCTTTCCAGACATAGGGAAGAAGAGGGAATTTTCTAACACACGACCTGCACTACAAGAATTACTAAAGGAGGCTGTTCGACCACGATCAGCAGGGAAAATTTGTGGCAACCAAAACATAAAATGGGGGAGAGTAAAGACCTGAAACGGAACACAGGAATGGAGAAATTAAGCACACTGAAGAAAATGCTCTAAATATCAAACTTTCTTTTACATTCACTTAACAGTATCCAACAAAAGAATCCAGAAATGAAATATATACTGTAATAAAAGAAGAAACAGAGGAAAACATCATAGAATACCACCACACAGAAATAATAGATAACAACAAAAAGGCAAAGAAACAATGGAGACACAATCATACCAGAAAACTAAAGGTAGAATGACAGGAAATCACCACAAATCAATAATCACCCTAAACGTAAATGGACTGAACTCACCAATAAAAAGGCACAGAGTAGCAGATTGGATCAAAAAACTAAACCCAACCATTTGATTCCTCAAAGAAACACAACTCAGCTACAATAACAACCATAGACTCAAAGTGAAAGGGTGGAAATTGAACTCCAAGCAAATAGTATCCAAAAAATATCAGGAGTATCCATACTGATATCAGATGAAACAGACTTCAGGGTGAAAAAGATAACAAGTGACAAAGATGGACATTTCACAATGGTAAAGGGAACTATACAACAACAAGATATAACAGTCATCAATATTATGCCCCCAATCAGGGAGCACCGAAATACACCCGGCAATTACTTACAGAACTAAAGGGAGAAATTGACCAAAACACAATCATACTAGGGGACATAAATACATCATTGACAGCTATGGATAGGTCATCCAAACAGAAAACAAACAATGACATAGCAGCCAGACATGACACATTAGATGAAATTGACATAATTGACATTTATAGAGCACTTCATCCTAAAATATCAGACTACAATTTTTTTTTTCGAGTGTACATGGAACATTCTCTAGTATAGACCATATATTGGGACATAAACCTAGCCTCAGAAAATTTGAGAATATTGAAATAATATGAAGCGTATTCTTGGATCAAAGGCTTTGAAATTGGATATCAAGTGCAAAAAGAAAGGAGGAAAATCCAGAAATACATGGACATTAAACAACATATTCTTAAAGAATGAGACAGGGTCAAAGAAGAAATTAGAGGAAAGATCAAAAGAAACATAGATACAAATGAGTATGGAAATACATTCTACCAGAACTTTTGGGATGCAGTGAAAGCAGTTTTAAGAGGGAAATTTATATCACTACAAGCCTATCACAAGAAACAAGAAAAATACCAAATAAAAAACCTCACGTTACACCTTAAAGAAATAGAAAAAGAAGAACAAACGAAACACAAGGTCAGCAAAAGAAAGAAAATAAAAAAACTCAGAGCAGAACTAAATGAAATAGAGAACAAAAAGACAATAGAAAAAATTAATGTGACAAAGAGCTGGTTCTTTGAAAAGATTAACAAAATTGACAAACACTTGGCTAGACTCACTAAGATAAAAAGAGAAAAGAAACTAATTAACAAAATCAGAAATGAAAAAAGGGAAGTTATAATGGATGCCACAGAAATACAAAGGATCATCCAAGAATACAGTGAAGGACTATATGCCACCACATTCAATAACCTAGAAGAAATGGACAAGTTCTTAGAAAAATATAGCCTTCCAAGGCTGAACCATGAAGACCTGGAAAATCTAAACAGACTGATAACCAGTAACGAAATTTAATCAGTCAACCAAAACTTTCCCAAAAGCAAAACTCCAGGACCAGATGGCTTCACTAGTGAATTCTGCCAAACCTTCAAAGAGGATCTAATACCAATCCTGCTCAAACTGTTCCATAAAATTGAAGAAAAGACAGTACTCCCTAACTCATTTTACGAGGCCAACATTACCCTGATACAAAAACCTGGTAAGGACAACACAAAAAAGAAAACTACAGTCCAATATCTCTGATGAATACAGATGCAAAAATCCTAAACTGAATTCTAGCAAATCGAATGCAACAATGCATTAAAAAGATTATTCATCACGACCAAGTGGGGTTCATCCCCGGGGCACAAGGATGGTTCAACATCCACAAATCCATCAACGTAATACATCACATAAACAAAATAAAGGACAAAAATCATATGATTATATCAATTGATGCAGAAAAAGCATTTGACAAGATACAACATCCATTTATGATTAAAACACTTAATAAAATGGGTATAGAAGGAAAATACCTTAACATAATAAAGGCCATATATGACAAGCCCTCTGCTAATCTCATAATTAATGGAGAAAAGCTGAAGCCCTTTGCTTCAAAGCTGAAAACCTTCCAAGACTAACTCAAGAAGAAATGGAAAACCTGAATGGACGGATTACTACCAGGTAAAATGAATCAGTAATCAACAAGATCCCAAAAAACAAAAGCTCAGCACCAGATGGCTTTACAGCTGAATTATACAAAGCATTCAAAAAAGAATTATCACCTGTTCTCCTTAAACCTTTACAAAAAATCCAGAATTAGGGAAGTATCAAAAATACTTTTTACAAGGCCACTATCACCCTGATACCAAAATCAGACATAGACATTACAAAAAAGAAAACTAGAAGCCAATATCCCTAATGAACCTAGATGCAAAAATCCTCAACAAAATATTAGCAAACAAATTCAGCAATACATTACAAAGATCATACACCATAATCAAGTGAGATTCATTCCTGGTATGCAAGGTTGGTTCAACATCCACATATCAAATAATGATATACCACATTAACAAAATGAAAAATTAAAATACTACGATCACATCAATAGATGCAGAAAAAGCACTTGACAATAACCAGCAGCCATTTATGATAAAAAAGGAAGTGGAAATAGAGGAACCATATCTCAACATACTAAAGGCCATATATGATAAACCCACAGCTAACATCATACTCAATGGGGAAAAGCTAAAACCATTCCCCTTAAGATCAGGAACAAGGCAAGGTTGCCCACCTTCTCCACTTCTATTCAACATAGTGCAGGAAGTTCTAGCCACAGCAATCAGACAAGAAAAAGAAATAAAAGGCATCCAAATAGGTAAGGAGGAAGTAAAATTGTCACTATATGCAGATGACATGAAATTGTATAGAAAGAACCCCAAAGACTCAACCGAAAAAGTATTAGAACTGATAAATGAATATAATAAAGTAGCAGGGTACAAAAATTAATGTTCAGAAATCAGTTGCATTTATACATACTAATAATAAAATATCAGAAGAAGAAATTAAGAAAACTGTCCAATTTACTACTGCTTCAAAGACTATAAAACACCTGGGAATAAATTTAACCAAAGATGTAAAAGACCTGTACTCAGAAAATTATGAGACACTGAAGAGAGAAATTAAAGAAGATACGAATAGATGAAAACACCTACCATGCTCATGGATAGAAAGGATGAATATTGTTAAAATATCCATGCTGCCTAAGGCAATATACAGATCCAACGCAATTCCTATCAAATAACAAAAGACATTTTTCAAAGAAATAGAACATATAACCTTAAAAATTATATGAAAACATAGAAGACCCCAGATAGACTTGGCAATGTTGACAAATAAGAGCAAAGTGGGAGGTATCACGATACATGACATCAAATTATACTACAAGCCTACATAAACTTAATAGTATCATCTAAAAACAAAATCCCGAACTGAGATATTTAACATGAAAAAAGAAGAAACAGAGGGGAAAATCACAGAACACCACCACTAAAACAGCAGACAGGAATCAAAAGGAAAAGAAACAATCCTACCAGAAAAAAGAAACACCATTCTACCAGAACACAAAAGACAAAAAGGATACTGGAAAGTCTCATGTATCAATAACCACCCTAAATGTAAATGGACAAAACTCACCAATAAAATGGCACAGAGTAGCAGATTGAATAAAGAGAACGAAACCCAACCAGATGCATCTGCCTGAAAGAGATGCATCTCAGCTACAAGGACAAACCCAGACTCAGAGTGAACGGGTAGAAATTGATATGCCTAGCAAATTGAATTCAGAGAACCCATACTTACAGAAGATGAAACAGACTTCAGGATAAAAAAAAGTAGCTACAGCCAATGGTAGACATTTCATAATTATAATGGAACAATACCATTAGGAGACATAACAGTCATCCATGTTTATGCCTCCAATCAGGTAGTACAGAAATACACAGAACAGCTACTAACAAAACTAAAGGGAGAAATTGACCAAAACACAATTATGCTAGGGTACCTAAATACATTATAGACAACTATTGGTAGAACATCCAAGCAGGAATTAAGCAAGGCAATATCAGCCATAAATGATACATGTGACCAAATGGACATAATTGACATTTATATAACAATTCATCTAATAACACCAGACTTTACATTCTTTTCTAGTATACATGAAACAATGTCAAGGATAGCCCATATGTTGGGATATAAAACTAGCCTCAGGAAATTTAACAAGACTGAAATCATACCAAGCATATTTTCTGATCACAAGTCTTTGAAATTGGATACGAACTTCAGAAAGGAAGTAGGAGAAAACCACAAATGGGTGGAGATTAAATGGCATGCTTTTGAAGTACGACTGGGTCAAAGAAGAAATAAGAGGAGAGATTAAAAGATACATAGAAACAGATGAGAATGAAATAGCATCCTTTCAAAATTATTAGGATGCAGCAAAAGCTGTAATAACAGGGAAATTTATATCACTACAGGCCTGTCTCAACAAGCCAAACAAAAAATCCCGATAAACAACCTTAAAGAACTGGAAAGAGAGTTCCGGAAAAATGGCGGAGTGAGGTGAGCCTCTGTAAAGCTCCCCTGGAATTTACAAAGAATCGAACAACAAAAACTCCACAAAGGACTCCCTGCACAGCAGACAGGCAAGAAGAAGAGGCCCACTACCGACTGAAATCACCTACAGGTGGGAGATTCACGCGAGTGGGGGGAGGAGGAAACGGAGAAGTGCGCGGAGACGGAGCTGCGTGGGCGCAGGACTCAGACCCAGCTCAGTGCGCTGAGCTCGCTGCTTACCGGAGCTACCGCAGCTGCGGGAGATCGGACTGCTAGGGCTCTGCCAGGGCTCCACAGGGCTGAGGGGACAGCATATAACACGGCTGAAACCAACGCTCACGGCAGAGAACTCGGAGAAATGACTGAGGGAAAAAGGCTGAAAATGGTGGTTTAAGCCCGCACTGCCGAGCAGAGAACGGAGCCTTAGGCACTGAGACTAGCCGCCCCCTCCCTTCCCTCCCAGAGCTCGCCCCGCCCCCACCTGCCGAAACAGTAGCACTGTGGGGGCAGAGCCCCAGAAAGTAGTTTACAGGCTCTCGGCCTCACGTGGAGGGGTGCTGGCTCGGGTAGTAGATGGCCATCAGCTGTGACTGATTGGCCGTCAGCTGTAGCCATTGAGCCATTAGCCACTAATATAACTGCTGCGGCTTCGGAGGAGAGTGGAGGAGAGTGAAAGAGAGTCGTCGGTGGGTTGCAGACAAAACGGACAGCAGGTCGCACGTCCAATGAACCCAGCCTCCAGTGAGACCGTAGTGGTATGACTCCCCTACCTATGGCTCCGTGGGTGTTCCTTTTTGGCCTCACCATATCCTGCGTTCTTGTATGGGGAGCGGGAGCAGAGACCGAGCAGGGTCACCTGCACGACAAGCAGTGTCAGATCAAAACAACAGAAAATTTGCTATATTTGAGAACTGTGGCCCACAAACACAAATTCACAGCCCAACTAGTTCCGGCAAAGGGGAGAGAGCTGTGGAAGCAGGACCCGCTGTGGTGGTGGTCGCCGCCATTGCTCTGGGCCACCTCTCACAGCTCACCCCGCCCCTGGCCCCACCTATCTGGGAGGAAACCTGCAGGAGTAAACAGAACTGCTGAAACATACGGGCTCTGAATCAGGAGCTGGAAGAGCTTTGGAACATCAAAAGCTCTCCGCATACCCACCGGGACACTGCGCCCTGTGACCTAGACGAACTATTAACAGAGGAGAAGCCCGTCTCCCAGGGAATCCCCCCATTGTGTGAGAAGCTGGAATAGTGCAGAGAAAACATAGCACTACCGTGTGGGAGAAGAAAAATAAGTTGCAGTTGGAGAAATAATAAAACATTCTACCAACAAGTACTGGCAAACAAAAGAAAGACCGCTTTCTATCAACCTGTTGCAGAAGTCACTCCTGTAGATGTCTAGGAAGAGAAATAGTAAACCAGTAATCGCCATGAATAACCAAGGCAACAAGATAGCTCAGAAAGAAAGTGAAAAATCTCCAGAAAAGGCACTTAAAGATACAGAAATATGTGACTTAAATGACAGAGAATTCAAGATTGCAGTTCTGAAAAACCTCAACGAGATACAAGAAAACACAGATAGGCAGTTAAATGAACTCAGAAACTCAATCAAAGAACAGCATGAGCATTTTACGAAAGAGATTGAAATTTTAAAAAAGAACCAAAAAGAATTTCTGGAGATTAACAACTCAATAGAAGAAATTAAGAATGAAATAAGCAGCTTAGGTAGTAGAGTTGACCAGATGGAGGAAAGAATCAGTGACATCGAAGATAAAAAACTGGAAATGACACAGAAAGAAGAAGAAAGAGACTTGAGACTTAAAAGAAATGAAAGAACTCCACAAGAACTTTCTGACTCCATCAGAAAGAGCAATATAAGAATAATGGGCATACCAGAAGGAGAAGAGAGAAGGGAACAGAGAATATATTCAAACAAATTGTCGATGAGAACTTCCCAAATTTGTGGACAGAACTGGACCCTCGAATCCAAGAAGCAAATAGAACACCTAGTTACCTCAATCCCAACAGACCTTCTCCAAGGCACATTGTATTGAAGCTGTCTAAAATCAACGACAAAGAAAGAATCCTCAAGGCAGCCAGGGAAAAGAAGACGGTAACTTACAAAGGAAAGCCCATTAGATTATCATCAGATTTTTCAGCAGAAACTCTACAAGCCAGGAGGGAGTGGAACCAAATATTCAAACTATTGAAAGAGAGAAACCATGAGCCAAGAATAATATATCCAGCAAAGATATCCTTTAGATATGAAGGAGGAATAAAGACCTTTCCAGACATACAGAAGCTGAGGGAATTTTCTAATACACGACCTGCACTACAAGAAATACTAAAGGAGGCTATTCGACCACCATCAACAGGGACAATTTGTGGCAACCAAAACTCAAAAAGGGGAGAGTAAAGGCCTGAACCGAATATGGGAATGGAGAAAGTAAGCGTGCTGAAGAAAATGGAATACTCTAAATATCAAACTTTCTTTTACATAAACTTAAGGGTAACCACTCAAAATAAATCCAGAATTGAAATATATACTGAAATAAAAGAAGAAACAGAGGGAAACATCATAGAATACCACCACACAGAAATAATAGACAACAACAAAAAGGCAAAGAAACAATGGAGACACAGCCTTACCAGAAAACTAAAGATAGAATGACAGGAAATCCTCACATATCAATAATCACCCTAAATGTAAATGGACTGAACTCACCAATAAAAAGGCACAGAGTAGCAGATTGGATCAAAAAACTAAACCCAACCATATGCTGTCTCCAAGAGACACATCTCAGCTACAAGGACAAGCATAGACTCAAAGTGAAAGGGTGGAAATTGACACTCCAAGCAAATGGTACCCAGAGAAAATCAGGTGTAGCCATAATGATATCAGATGAAACAGACTTCAAGGTGAAAAAGATAACAAGAGACAAAGATGGACATTTCATAATGGTGAAGGGGACTGTACAACAAGAAGACATAACAGTCATCAATATTTATGCCCCCAATCAGGGAGCACCGAAATACACCAAGCAACTACTAACAGAACTAAAGGGAGAAATTGACCAAAACACAATTATACTAGGGGACTTAAATACATCATTGACAGCTATGGATAGATCATCCAAACAGAAAATAAATAACGAAATAGTAGCCCTAAATGACACATTAGATGAAATGGACATAATTGACATTTATAGAGCACTTCATCCTAAAACATCAGACTATACATTCTTTTCTAGTGTACATGGAACATTCTCAAGGATAGACCATATATTGGGACATAAAATCAGTCTCAACAAATTTAAGAAGATTGAAATCATACCATGCATATTCTCTGATCACAAGGCTTTGAAATTGATATCAACTGTAAAAAGAAAGCGGCAAAAAACACAAATACATGGAGACTAAACAACATACTTTTAAAGAAGGACTGGGTCAAAGAAGAAATTAGAGGAGAGATCAAAAGATACATAGAAACAAATGACAATGAAAATACATCCTACCAAAATTTTTGGGATGCAGCGAAAGCAGTTTTAAGAGGGAAATTTATCTCATTACAGGCCTATCTCAAGAAACAAGAAAACTCCCAAATAAATAACCTCATGTTACACCTTAAAGAACTAGAAAAAGAAGAACAAGTAAAACCCAAGGTCAGCAGAAGAAAGGAAATAACAAAAATTAGAGCAGAACTAAATGAAATAGAGAACAAAAAGACAATAGAAAAATTAATATGACAAAGAGCTGGTTCTTTGAAAAGATTAACAAAATTGACAAACCCTTGGCTAGACTTACTAAGATAAAAGAGAGAAGACACTGATTAACAAAATCAGAAACGTAAAAGGGGAAGTTATCACGGACACCACAGAAATACAAAGGATCATCCAAGAATACTATGAAGGACTATATGCCACCAAATTCAACAACCTAGAAGAAATGGACAAGTTCTTAGAAACATATAGCCTTCCAAGGCTGAACCATGAAGAACTGGAAAATCTAAACAGACCGATCACCAGTAACGAAATTGAATCAGTCATCCAAAACCTTCCCAAAAGCAAAAGTCCGGGACCAGATGGCTTCACTAGTGAATTCTACCAAACCTTCAAAGAGGATCTAATACCAATTCTGCACAAACTCTTCCAAAAAATTGAAGAAGAGACAGTACTCCCTAACTCATTTTATGAGGCCAACATCACCCTGATACCAAAACCTGGTAAGGATCACACACAAAAAGAAAACTACAGACCAATATCTCTAATGAATACCGATGCAAAAATCCTAAATAAAATTCTAGCAAATCGAATACAACAATGCATTAAAAAGATTATTCATCACGACCAAGTGGGGTTCATCCCCGGGGCACAAGGATGGTTCAACATACGAAAATCCATCAATGTGATACATCACATAAACAAAATAAAGGACAAAAATCGTATGATTATATCAATGGATGCAGAAATAGCATTTGACAAGATACAACATACATTTATGATTAAAACAAATAATAAAATGGGTATAGAAGGAAAATACCTTAACATAATAAAGGCCATATATGACAAGCCCTCTGCTAATCTCATAATTAATGGAGAAAAACTGAAGCCCTTTGCTCTACGTTCAGGAACACGACAGGGATGTCCCCTATCACCTCTGCTTTTCAACATCGTGTTGGAAGTCCTTGCCAGAGAAATCAGGCAAGAGAAAGAAATAAAAGGCATCCAAATTGGGAATGAAGAAGTTAAATTATCACTCTTTGCAGATGACATGATGCTATCTATAGAGAACCCTAAACACTCCACCAAAAAGCTATTAGAAACAATCAACGAATACAGTAAAGTTGCTGTATTTATTGAGATATTCTCTGACTTCTCTCAGCAATGTTTTGTAGTTTTCAGTGCACAACTCTTGCGGTTGTTTTGTGAAATTTAACCCTAAGTACTAAGTATTTTACTCCTTTTGATGCTATTGTGGATAGACTTGTATTTTTTTTTTGCATTTTTAATTTTTTTTTAAATTTTTTAATTTTTTTAATTAAAGTTTATTGGGGTGACAATTGTTAGTAAAGTTACCTAGGTTTCAGGTGTACAATTCTGCAATACATCACCTATAAATCACACTGTGTATTCTTAATTCCATTTTGAGGTGGTTAATTGCTATTATATAAAAATACAATTAATTTTTGTACACTGATATTGTATTATGTGAATTTACTAAACTCACATTTTAGTTCTGGTAGGTTTTTGTGCATTCTTGATGTTTTCTAGAATAAAGGCAGTTTTAATTTTTCCTTTCCAATCCAGGTACATTTAAGGTCTCTTTTTTTTAATTTATTGCATTTGCTAGAAGATCCAGTAAAATGTTGGAACAGAGGTGGTAGCGAAAGTGAGCATCTGTGTCTTGTTAGCAATCTTAACAGGAAATAATGCATTTCTTCAACATTAAGTGTGATGTTACCTTTTGGTTTTTCATATATGCCCTTAATCAGATGGACGGTTTCCTTCTATTCTGTTTCTTGAGCCTTTTTATTATAAATGTGTGTTGGATTTTATCAAATGCTTTTATGCATCTACTGAAAAAATCATGTGATTTTAATCCTTTATTCTGTTAATATTATAGAGTACATTAATTAACATTTGACCATTAAAACAACTTTATATTCATGGAATAAATACCACTTGTTCATAATATATCATCCTATTTATGTTTTTGGATTACGTTTACTAATAGTTTAAGTATTATTTACTAATTATTTAAGTATTATTTTATCATGTTCATGAGGGATATGTTGGTCTGTAGTCTTTTCTCTTCTGATGTCTTCATCTGACTTTGGTTTCAGAATAATACTGGTCTCACAGGGAGAGTTGGGAAATGTTCCCTTACCCTCTATTTTCTGAAACATTTTGTGAAATACTGGTATTATGTCTTTTTAAAGTATTTAATAGAATTCACCAATTAAGCCATCTGAGTATGAGCTTTTCTAAGTGAAGACATTTTAGATTATTAATTTAAACTATTTACATGTGTCATAGATTTATTCGGATTCTTTATTTCTTCTTGAATGTGTTTGGATAATTTATGTCTTTCTAAGAATTTGTCCATTTCATCTAAGTTGTCTAATTTTCCGGCATACTATTGTTCATAATATTCCCTTACAATCCTTTTAATTTATGTGGAATCAGTAGTGATGTCTCAATTTCATTGCTGATTTGGTAATATGCACTTGTTCTCTTTTTTTTAATCAGTCTAGCTAAAGATTTTCCAATTTTGTACATTTTTTTCTTCTTCGAACCAATTTTGATTTCATTGGTTTTTCCTCTTGTGGTACTCTCTTATCTTTCACTGATTTCCACTCTAACCTTTACTGTTTATTTTCTTGTTCTTGCTTTGGACTTAGAAGAGTTTTGCTCTTCTTTTTCTAGTTTCTTAAAAGGTAAATGAGGTCGCTGTTTGAAATCTTCTTTTCTGTAATAGGTCTTTAAAGCTATAAATTTCTTTCTAAGCTTTGCTTTAGCTGCAAAATATGATTCCTTTATGATTTCTTACTTGACCGATCAGTTATTTACAAATGTGTTGTATAATTCCCAAATATTTATGGATATCCAAGATTTCTTTCTTCTATTAATTTCTAATTATTTCCATTGTGGTCATAGAATATACTTTGTAGAATTTTGATTGTTAAATTTATGGAGGCTTATTTTTCAGCCCACCTTATGTTATATCATAGGAAATGTTCCATGTATGCTTGAAAAGAGTGTATATGCTGCAGGCCTTGTGTGGTCAGTTAGGTCAAGTTAGTTGATGATGTTCAAGTATTCTATATCCTTGTTGATTTTCTATCTAGTTTTCCAATTATTGAGAATGAGGTATCGAAATTCCCCACTGTTATTGTTGACTTGTCTGTTCCTTTTATTTCTGCCACTCTTTTCTTTGCATATTTTGAGGCTCTACAGTTAGGCATATATACATTTATAATTGTTATATTTTCTTTTTGCATTGACTCTGCTATCATTATGTAATTTTCCCTCTTTGTGTTTCATGTTTTTTGTCTTGAAGTCTTGTCTTAAATCTATTTCTTCAATATTACTATAGCCACTCCAGCTCTATTATGATTATCATTAACATGGTACATACTTTTACATCCTTTCACTTTTAACCTATTTGTGTCTTTGAATTTAACGTGCATCTTCAATAGCCAGCATATACTTGTATCTTGCACTTTTTATCCAGTCTGATGATTTCTGCCTTTTAATTTGATGTATAAACAAACCATTAAAATGTAATGTAATAACTATTGATATAGCTGGATTTAAATTTGCAATTTTGCTATTTGTTTTCTAAATCTTCTGCCTTCTTTTTTAAAATTAAAGCTTATTGGGGTGACAATTGTTAGTAAAGTTATATACATAGGTTTCAGGTGTACAATTCTGGAATACATCATCTATATATCACACTGTGAGTTCACCACCCAGAGGCAGCTCTCCTTCCATCACTATATATTCAATCCCTTTTACCCTCATCTAACACCCGCCTCCCCCATTACCCTCTGGTAACTACTGAACTATTGTCTGCGTCCATGAGTTTTTGTTTCTTCATTTGTTTGCCTTGTTCCTCTCTTGTTTTCAGTTTCATATACCACATATTCAGTGAAATCATATGGTTCTCGACTTTTGTTGTCTGACTTATTTCACTTAGCATAATAAACTCAAGATCCATCCATGTTGTCACAAAAGGCACTATTTCATCTTTTCTTATGATCTTCTGCCTTCTTTTGTACCTTGATTCTACCTTCACTGCTTTGTGTTCACTATATATTTTTTCAGGTACTATTTTAATTTCTCTTTTCATTTTTAATGCTGTGTATGAGTTACTTTTTTAGTTGTTGTTCTAGGAGTTACAGTATGTATTTTAGCCTATTAAAATATATATCAGATTAATACTAACTTCCAGTAAAGTGTAGAAACATTTCTCCTATATAGTTCCATACCCTGCATCTTTTGTACTGTTATTATCACATGTTATATCCATATATGTTATATACCAAAAACACAGTGTAATAATTATTACTGTATATAGTATTTTGTCTGTTAAGTGATTGAAGAAAAATATAGAGAGAGTCTGTTATACTAACCCAGCTATTTACCATTTCCTGTGTTCTTCATTTCTCTTTGTGGATTTAAGTCACCATCTGGGGCATCTTCCACTCAGCCTGAAGGACTTCCTTTGGTAGTTGTTGTAATACAGGTCTACTAGTAAGTAATTTTCTGTCTTTCTCTATTAAGAAATGTCTTTCTTTCACCTTGGAAGAACCTCCTTAGAGATGAACCATGGCAGGAGGCAGACAGGAAAGGCCACAAACCAGAGTAACACAGATTACAACTTTTCTTACCCAAAGACTAACATTTTTGTATGCTTTTAATTGATTTCCAGAGCACAGAAATTGTTGTTTTAATCTATTTTATACAGTTTTGTAGTTGCTCTTTGGAAAGAGTATTTTGCAATATCCTCACTTGGAGATGGCTGAAAGTGCCGTTTTGAAGTTAACCTTTTTTAAGTTAATCATATTTCAGGAAACCAAACTCCATTAATATTTTACAAATATTAATCATTCTATTTCTTAAACAGACTCATAGTAGGCTGATATATTTATTGACGATTTCAAATAATCAGTTTGGAATTCATTTATTACTTCTTGTTTTTTAATTAAATTTATCAGGGTGACAATTGTTAGCAAAATTACATAGATTTCAGGGGTACAATTCTGTATTACATCATCTATAAATCCCATTGTGTGTTCACCACCCAGAGTCAGTTCTCCTTCCCACCATATATTTGATCCCCTTACCCTCATCTCCCACCCCCATCCCCCATTATCCTCTGGTAACCACTAAACTATTGTCTATGGCTATGAGTTTTTGTCTCTCATTTGTTTCTCTTGTTCTTTTGTTGTTTTTGGTTTATATACCACATATCAGTGAAATCATACTGTTCTCTGCTTTTTCTGTCTGACTTATTTCGCTTAGCCTCATACTCTCAAGATCCATCCATGTTGTCACAAATGTTCCTATGTCATCTTTTCTTACTGCCAAATAGTATTCCAATGTGTATATATACCACAACTTCTTTATCCATTTATCTATCGAAGGACATTTTGGTTGTTTCCATGTCTTGGACACCATAAACAAAGCTGCAATGAACATTGGAGCACACATGTCTTTATGTATAAATGTTTTCAGATTTTTTGGGTAGATACCCAGGAGAGGGATGCTGGGTCATACAGTAATTCTATTCATAATATTTTCAGGAACCTCCACACTGCCTTCCATAATGGCTGCACCAGTCTGCATTCCCACCAACAGTGTATGAAGTTTCCTTTTTCTCCATAGCCTCTCCAACACTTGTTACTAATTGTCTTGTTAAAGATAGCCATTCTGACTGGGGTGAGGTGATATCTCATTGTGGTTTTGATTTGCATTTCTCTGATGATTAGTGATGTTGATCATTTTTTCATATGTCTATTTGCCATGTGTATGTCCTCTTTGGAGAAATGTCTCTTCAGGTCCTCTGCCCATTTTTCAACTGGGTTGTTTGATTTTTGGTGTTGAGTTTCATGAGTTCCGTGTATGTTTTGGATATTAGCCCTTATTGGAGGCACTGTTTGCAAAAATCTTCTCCCATTCAGATTGTGGCCTCTTTATTTTGTCGATGGTTTCTTTTGCTGTGCAGAAGCTTTTAAGTTTCATATAGTCCCATTGGTTGATTTTAGCTTTTACTTCCATTGCCTTTGGAGTCAAATTCATAAAATGCTCTTTGAACCCAAGGTCCATAAGTTTAGTACCTATGTTTTCTTCTATGCAGTTTATTGTGTCAGGTCTTATGCTTAAGTCTTTGATCCATTTTGAATTAATTTTGGTACATGGTGACAAATAGCAGTCCAGTTTCATTCTTTTGCACGTGGCTATCCAATTCTCCCAGCACCATTTATTGAAGAGGCTGTCTTTCCTCCATTGTATGTTTTTAGCTTCTTTGTCAAAAATTATCTGTCCATATTTATGTGGTTTTATTTCTGGGTTCTCAATTCTATTCCATTGGTCTATGTGTCTGTTTTTCTGCCAATACCATGCTGTTTTGATTATTGTAGCCCTGTAGTACAAGCTAAAGTCAGGGAATGTGATACCTCCAGTATTGTTCTTTTTTCTTAAGATTGCTTTGGCTATTCGGGGTCTTTTGTGGTTCCAAACAAATCTGATGATTTTTGTTCTATTTCTTTAAAAAATGCCATTGGGATTTTGATGGGGATTGCATTAAATCTGTATATTGCTTTGGGTAATACGGCCATTTTAACTATGTTGATTCTTCCAATCCATGAGCACGGAATGTCTTTCCATTTCTTTGTGTCTTCTTCAATATCTTTTGAGAATGTCCTATAGTTTTCAGCATATAGGTCCTTCACATCCTTGGTTAAGTTTATTCCTAGGTATCTTATTCTTTTTGCTGCAATTGCAAAAGGAGTTGTTTTTTTGTATTTCTTTTTCTGAGATTTCATTTTTAGTATATAGGAGAGCAATGGACTTTTGTACATTGATTTTGTAGCCAGCAATTTTACTGTAATCGTTGATTGTTTCTAACAGCTTTTTGGTGGAGTCTTTAGGGTTTTCTATATACAGCACCATGTCATCTGCAAAGAGTGATAATTTAACTTCTTCATTCCCAATTTGGATGCCTTTTATTTCTTTCTCTTGCCTGATTGCTCTGGCAAGGACTTCCAACACTATGTTGAAAAGCAGAGGTGATAGGGGACAGCCCTGTCGTGTTCCTGAACGTAGAGCAAAGGGCTTCAGTTTTTCACCATTAATTATGAGATTAGCTGAGGGCTTGTCATATATGGCCTTTATTATGTTAAGGTATTTTCCTTCTATACCTATTTTATTAAGTGTTTTAATCATAAATGGATGTTGTATCTTGTCAAATGCTTTTTCTGCATCAATTGATATAATCATATGATTTTTGTCCTTTATTTTGTTTATGTGATGTATCACATTGATGGATTTGCGGATGTTGAACCATCCTTGTGCCCCGGGGATGAACCCCACTTGGTCGTGATGAATAATCTTTTAATGCATTGTTGTATTCGATTTGCTAGAATTTTGTTTAGGATTTTTGCATCTGTATTCATCAGAGATATTGGTCTGTAGTTTTCTTTTTGTGTTGTCCTTACCAGGTTTTGGTATCAGGGTAATGTTGGCCTCATAAAATGAGTTAGGGAGTACTGTCTCTTCTTCAATTTTTTGGAAGAGTTTGAGCAGGATTGGTATTAGATCCTCTTTGAAGGTTTGGTAGAATTCACTAGTGAAGCCATCTGGTCCCGGACTTTTGCTTTTGGGAAGGTTTTGGATGACTGATTCAATTTCGTTACTGGTGATCGGTCTGTTTAGATTTTCCAGTTCTTCATGGTTCAGCCTTTGAAGGCTATATGTTTCTAAGAACTTGTCCATTTCTTCTAGGTTATTGAATTTGGTGGCATATAGTCCTTCATAGTATTCTTGGATGATCCTTTGTATTTCTGTGGTGTCCGTGATAACTTCCCTTTTTCATTTCTGGTTTTGTTAATTAGTGTCTTCTCTCTTTTTATCTTAGTGAGTGTAGCCAAGGGTTTATCAATTTTGTTAATCTTTTCAAAGAACCATCTCTTAATTAACCACTCACATTAATTTTTTCTATTGTCTTTTTGTTCTCTATTTCATTTAGTTCTGCTCTGATTTTTGTTATTTCCTTTCTTCTGCTGACCTTGGGTTTCACTTGTTCTTCTTTTTCTAGTTCTTTAAGGTGTAACATGAGGTTATTTATTTGGGATTTTTCTTGTTTCTTGAGATAGGCCTGTAATGAGATAAATTTCCCTCTTAAAACTGCTTTCGCTGCATCCCAAAAATTTTGGTAGGATGTATTTTCATTGTCATTTGTTTCTATGTATCTTTTGATCTCTCCTCTAATTTCTTCTTTGACCCAGTCGTTCTTTAAAAGTATGTTGTTTAATCTCCATGTATTTGTGTTTTTCCTGCTTTCTTTTTGCAGTTGATATCCAATTTCAAAGCCTTGTGATCAGAGAATATGCTTGGTATGATTTCAATCTTCTTAAATTTGTTGAGGCTGATTTTATGTCCCAATATATGGTCTATCCTTGAGAATGTTCCATGTACACTAGAAAAGAATGTATAGTCTGATGTTTTAGGATGAAGTGCTCTATAAATGTCAATTATGTCCATTTCATCTAATGTGTCATTTAGGGCTGCTATTTCGTTATTTATTTTCTGTTTGGATGATCTATCCATAGCTGTCAATGATGTATTTAAGTCCCCTAGTATAATTGTGTTTTGGTCAATTTCTCCCTTTAGTTCTGTTAGTAGTTGCTTGGTGTATTTCGGTGCTCCCTGATTGGGGGCATAAATATTGATGACTGTTATGTCTTCTTGTTGTATAGTCCCCTTCACCATTATGAAATGTCCATCTTTGTCTCTTGTTATCTTTTTCACCTTGAAGTCTGTTTCATCTGATATCATTATGGCTACACCTGATTTTCTCTGGGTACCATTTGCTTGGAGTGTCAATTTCCACCCTTTCACTTTGAGTCTATGCTTGTCCTTGTAGCTGAGATGTGTCTCTTGGAGACAGCATATGGTTGGGTTTAGTTTTTTGATCCAATCTGCTACTCTGTGCCTTTTATTGGTGAGTTCAGTCCATTTACATTTAGGATGATTATTGATATGTGAGGATTTCCTGTCATTCTAGCTTTAGTTTTCTGGTAAGGCTGTGCTTCCATTGTTTCTTTGCCTTTTTGTTGTCTATTATTTCTGTGTGGTGGTATTCTATGATGTTTCCCTCTGTTCTTCTTTTTTTAAAATTTATTGGGGTGACAATTGTTTGTAAAATTACATAGATTTCAGGTGTACAATTCTGTATTACATCATCTATAAATCCCACTGTGTGTTCACCACCCAGAGTCAGTTCTCCCATCACCATATATTTGATAGCCCTTACCCTCATCTCCCACCCCCCTGTTTCTTCTTTTATTACAGTATATATATCAGTTCTGTGTTTTTTTTGAGTGGTTACCCTCATTTATTACTTCTATTGTATTTTTGGCTTTCTATTTCTTTGACTTGATTTTTCTAATTATTGACTTAGTCTTTCTTTTTTGTGGAGATTCTTTGATTGTTTATTAGCATCTAGTAAAAAATGAGATTATTCTCTTATGTCTTATTTCTTTAATTTATAAAACTATATAGAGGCATTTATGGATGAAAGCTTTCCTCTGAGTAATTCATCTGCAGGAAAATTGGATATGATTTGATGTCTTCTTTTTTCAATTCCTTCCTGAATGTTATTTAAGTTCCTTTTTATTTCCTATTTGATTCAAAGGAAAACTAAACATGTTCCCTAACTTCAAATTAGGTAAGATTTGGTAAATTACTTTTAAATGTATTGAACAATAGACAATGTGAACTATAAAATTTCTACTATTTTAATATAGTAAATGATTTCTGTGCCAAACAAATGACTAATTTATATAAGTACTCCAAGAATTTATAAAAATTCTCATTCTCTAGTTGGGAGAATGTAAGATTTTGTGTTTATTGATTGAATAATTCAGCTATGTCTTCTACAAGAACTTAAAAATTGGTGTATGTGTGGGCCGGCCCGGTGGCTCAGGCTGTTAGAGCTCCATGCTCCTAACTCTGAAGGCTGCCGGTTCCATTCCCACATGGGCCAGTGGGCTCTGAACCACAAGGTTGCTGGTTCAACTCCTCGAGTCCCGCAAAGGATGGTGGGCTCCTACCCCTGCAACTAAGATTGAACACGGCACCTTGAGCTGAGATATCTCCCGAATGGCTCAGATGGTTGGAGCATGGGCTCTCAACCACAAGGTTGCCAGTTCGATTCCTTGACTCCCACGAGGGATGGTGGACAGCACTCCCTGCAACTAAAATTGAACATGGCACCTTGAGCTGAGCTGCCGCTGGCTCAGTTGGTCGGAGTGCGTCCTCTCAACCACAAGATTGCTGGTTCGACTCCCACAAAGGATGGTGGGCTGTGCCCCCTGCAACTAGAAAACAGCAACTGGACCTGGAGCTGAGCTGCACCCTCCACAACTAAGACTGGAAGGACAACAACTTGAAGCTGAATGGCACCCTCCACAACTAAGATTGAAAGAACAGCTTGACTTGGAAAAAAGGCCTGGGAGTACACACTGTTCCCCAATAAAGTCCTGTTCCCCTTCCCCAATAAAAAAAAAAATTGGTGTATGTGTAAAACAAAAGAATCAAAAGTGAATAATGATAAACTTAATCAGAGCTTATTTTGACATGGTCCATTTATATCTTTTTAGCAGAAGATTCCATTATTTCCTTAATCCATTTACAAATAAAAAGTATTTTCTACAGAAAAATATGGTAACAAACATCAATAAATAATCAAGAAAAAATCTTAAGATATAGGAGAAGAAAGCTGTTTAAGGAAAATGGAAAGTGCTTCAGTTGCAATATTAAATGAGATCCACAGCAAACATACATTGCATCAAAAATGTCTATTATGAAAGCATTGTGTAGAAATATTCACTCCATGTGAGGCATTATTTTGAAGAGTGAAAAGCAGTAAATAGGCCCAATTTTGGGGCTTAGAAAATCTCTCCTTCCCACAAAATAAAAGTATCAGTGCTAGGACAGAAAATAGAATCAGAATATCCGGTAAGTGGGAGGGCTAAAAATTCTGTCTCCTAGGCTTTGAACTTCAAGTATTTTCTTCTCTCTTGAACTTGGATGTCTCAAGGAAAAATACTGAACATAAAATGCTGAGTGAAGAAAAGCAGAAATGGATAAACTAGTTAAGTATAAATTTAATTTCTGAAAGACAAAGATGCCTGATGAGGGTGGATGGTTGGAGACCTGTTTGATTTCAGATGAAAAACAAAAGCAAAAGTATGGCAGTGTGAGCTAGTTCCCTCAAACTGGACAGAATGCTAGACAGCCATGTTTCTTGGTTCTTTTGTCTCTTTATGGCTTTTTTTTTCCAGACTGAAAGCTTGGGAGAAGAGAGTTGAGGACAGGGCCTGTTGTCATATCTGGAGTACTACTGCTATCATGAGTAAATAATTTCGTAACATCCTAAGTTGTTACAGCTTCCTCCTTGCGAGGCCAAACAATTAAGAAAGATCAAACCCATGAGAAGGTAGAACAGGTTTGAGTTCCAAGCTGGACCCTCTTTTTCCCATTACCCTAAGGCCTTACAAGAGACCTGGATATGGGATGTAGAACCTGGAGAGTGAGAGGCCCAGAATGAGCCAGTAGCTCTCAGGAGGTCCAGGCACAGGAAGTCATGAGGTGGAACTTGGGTTTCCTTTCAGTATGGAGAGGAATAGAGAAATCCACCCAAAGATAAATGTAGGCTTTTGTGGGCATTTGTCTCCTGTTCCTGATCCTTGCAGTAAGAGTTAGCAGGCTTTCATGTGGTGTGCCAGTACTATGGGGCTTGGGTCCCTTGTGGTTGAAGTGTCAGAGCAAGATGGACATGCTTGTTCCAAGGGAATTTTAATAGCATCTTGACTTTTTAATTTTGATGAACTTCATTTATCTTTTATTTTGTTGTCTGTGTTTCTGGTGGCATATCTAAACAAACTTATCAAATCCAAGATCACGAAGATTTGCCCCTATGTTTTTCTTTAAAGTTTTATAGTTTAACCTCTTACCTTTATAATTTTGACCTAAGTTGTGTTTTGCACATGGTATGAATTAGGGGTCTAAAGTCATTCTGTTGTACGTGGATATCCAGTTGTCTCAGTGCCATTTGTTAGAAACTATTCTTCGCCCATTTAATGACCTGGACACCTTTGTCAAAAATCAATTGACTATTGGGAGCTGAACACACAATGTGATATGTAGATGATGTATTACAGAATTGTACACTTGAAACCTATGTAACATTAATAACAATTGTCACCCCAATAAACTTTAATTTAAAAAAATCAATTGACTGTAGTCTAAGGGTTTATTCTGCTCTCTCAATCAATATATTGATCCATATGTCAATTTTTGAGTACCATACTGCTTTGATTACTGTAACTTTGTAGTAAATTTTGAGATATGGAAGTGAGTCCTGCAGCTTGGTTTTTCCTATTCAAGATTGTTTTGGCTACAGAGATCTCTTGCAATTCCATACAAATTTTTGTATTAGCCTTTCCATTTCTGCAAAAACAGTTTTTGGGATAATGATCGAGATTACATTGAATGTGTAGATCTCTTTGGGAAGTATTGCCATCTTAACAATATTTAGTCTTTGAACCCATGAACAAAGGATATCTTTTTTATTTATTTAGGTCATCTTTAGTTCCTTCAGTAATTTTCAATGAGCTAGTCTTTAATTTCTTTAGTTAAATATTGTCCTAGGTATTTTATTCATTTTGATGCTATTGTAAATGGAATTGTTTTTCTTCATTTTCAGATGGTTCATTGTTAGTGTGTACAAATAAAACTGACTTCTGTGAGTTGCTTTTCTATCCTGTAGTAATTGCTGAATTTTTAAATTAGCACTAATATCATTTTTGTGGATTTCTTATGATTTTCTATATATATATATATATATATATATATATATATATATATATATATATATATCTATGTTATTTGTGAACAAGGATAGTTTTACTTCTTTCTTTCTAATTTGAATGCCATTTATATACTTTTATTGACTCGTTACCTTGGCTAAAATTTCCAATACAGTGTTCAGTTGAATTGGCAAAAATGGGCATTCTTATCTGGTTCCTGAACTTAGAGGTAAAGTATTCAGTCACCATTGACCATACTGTCAGCTGTGGGTTTTCCACAAATTTCCCTTATCGTGTTGTGAAAATTCCCTTCTATTTCTAGTTTGCCAAGTGTTTTTAGTTGCTTTTGTGGAAGGATACAGAGTTAAAGTTTCCTACTCCACCATTTTCATTGATGTCATATTTGCCACCTGCTTTGGCATCTCTAGAAACAATGATGTTTCCTTAAAATATAACTGTTATAACAGCCATGTATAAAGAATTGGAACAAGATCACAGGTAATGCCACCTCCAAAAGACAAGGACTTTTAAAATGAGGGTTGATCTTTTATCCTTTTCACTGTTTTTGGTATCCAACTGTTTGTGCACATCTGCTCCACTCAAAGATCTAACCCTTCTTTGCTTGGCTGGGTGGTTCCACTTATTTACAGGTTCTCCTTGTTCCAAGCAATGGACCTCCAGACAATTGGGACCTTCAGCAAGTACAGATCCTCTTGCTGTATGTCACCTGGTAGGCCTTACGAGAAGGAAGCTGTAATAACTTATAGTGTTTTGAAACTACTTCCTCACAATGGCAGTAGTCCTCAAGATATGCTCATAAGCCCTGCTCTGGAGCCCACTTCTCTCACCTGTCCAATCTGAAAAATCACCACCAAGAGACAAAGGTGCCAGAAAACATGGCTGTCTTTCATTTTGCCCAGTTTGGGGAAACCGGCTCACACTGTTGTGCTTTTGATTTCGGTTTCCATCTGAAATAAATCTGAAGTCTAAAACTACTTACCCTCATCAGGCATCTTGTTTTTCAGAAATTAAGTTTCCACCCAAACTAGCCTATGTGTGTCAGCTTTTCTTCATTCAACATTACTTGTCTAGCATTTTCACATGGCATCAAATTATCTACTTCAGGTGATAAGTTAGATGGATCCAGGCAGAAAAGGGAAAAGAAATTGCCCAAAGCCTGTAGAAGGCCAATTCACAAATCCAAGTGGTCTCTGACCTGGCCCTTTACCCAGGCAACCACGTAGTCCTCTATTTTCTTGCCTCATTTGTTAAATAATTGTCAAGTGTCTGGCAGGAATTATCAGAGAAGGCCCAGACAGCTTACATCACTATATACCATATACTGTTCCACGTGGCATGTGTATATACTCCAATCAGAAGCTATGCAGGGTTTTGTCTCATAATTTCATCATTTAACATTAGAATATATATGGCACTTTTCCATATCATTAAAGATTTTTCAACTTCATGTGACAGCTTCTTGAAAATCTCTTAGAATTACAAATCTTTGAAGGATAAATAGAAACACTTGACCACAAATCTTACTTTCCTGAAGTTGCTAACCCCCATTAGCAACTTGATAGACACATACATTCAAATATTAAATATGATTGATCATGAAAGCTGATACTATTTAAATAGATAAAGCCTCATGAAGGTACTCCCTTATTTGCTCAAAGGAGTGTTCAAAATACACAAACAGGCACATACATAGACAGTCACATCAAATCTTCTTCAATTCCATTCTGGTCACACTGTAGGTAGAATTTACTGCCATAGATATTTCATACAATATTAGGTAATGGGAAATTTCCAAAAGCATTAAATATTCATGACATAACTGATAGTACCTTAATGCTAAATCTTATAACATTTCTGTACTGTTGTTCAAATCCTAACAATATTATAAACACCTGGCAAATAAATGCAATATTGAACAATTATGAAGTAAATGAGGGATATTCTCTATCACAGAAGCTCAATAGTAACTCAAAATTTTTATTTATTGCATTCTGATCATATATATCTTAAAAGTTGAAAGTACATTTCAAAAACATTGCTTTAGAAAGAAAGGCACTGTTAGTTTTTTTGTTCAAATTTTGAACCATACATCTCAATGTGAATATTGCCTCTATTGAATACATAAATATTTGAATGTTTGGTTCAGTTTATCATACATGTTAGAAATAGATTTAAAACACAATTTGTTTTGCCATTTTAGCTGTTGTTAGAAAATTTATGTTTTGATCCTTAAGATTCAGCAGTTTGTTTTTCTCATTAAATCACAAGCAGGGAATATCTCTGCCTATCAAGACAAAGACAATGAAATTCAGGCACTGTGAGGGCTGAAGGAAACAGCTAGTGTAAGTCAATAGAATGGATCCATAAACAAACAAATGATGGACCCATTGCCCCTCCACACTATCCACTCTTGCAAAGGAAACATCAGCGAGACTCCTTGGCTTTACCAAGGACTGCCTTAGGCTTCCAACCATTGCCAAGCACATAGCCTCTATTAAGGACAGGCAGCAAGAAATGAACACAACAGTCTTGAGCCTAGGGAATTCCAGGGCTAGGATCAACCACATTTATAGCTTCGAATATGGGACACTGTCTTCATACATGTGGATATACTCTTTCAAGTAAATGGTCAGGTCAAACTACTCCTCCATAGGAGGAAGTCCAGCTTATCTTTCTCCCTAAATCTACTAGAGATGAAATAAAAGAAGGACGTTAGAGGTCATTTCTCTCTTTTACAGGACCTACAGCCATTAAGACATGCTTCCTAGAGGATCTCCAAGGCACTACTGCATACGAATTGCACCAGTGTCCACACAGTATCAGTGAACTCTACTGTGATCAGCCTGAAGAAGAGCTAGGCACAGGTGAGAATGTCACAATAGCCAGTTCTATTCCCCTGGTATTGATGGAAGCTCACCTTTCAAAGTGGAATTCCTGCTTGAGTCATCAGAGTCCAGGAGGGGTCATATCTAAAGAAGATCTTGAACCATTGGAAGGTCACAGCAGAGCACCAGTCCAACATTACTTCCTTTCTTTAAGAATTCAGATAGTGACATGGTAGAGAGTAATAAGAATGCCATGAAGAGAGAGGCACCCATATTTTAGCCACCATTCTTGATTCTACAATTATGAGTCATGAATTATCTAGAGATCTTCATACCAAAAGGGTGGATATCCTGTAAGGTCATTGAAGAATCTTCCTCAGGAACTACCTATGAAGCTGGCACAGAGAAGAACTCTAACAAGCATAAGGTAAATAATGGTTTCCTCGGGCCTAAATAATGCCACCCTTCTCAGGGGAATACCAACCAAGAAAAAGCCACCTCTCTGTCCTCCCTATAAGCGCTGAGATGACATCAGGATCCTGTCAGGACAAAAAAATAAATAAATAAATAACCATGGGCCTTACAGTGAGCCTGCAAAGCCACAGGACTGGTTAGCTGTTGGGCTCAGACAATTCCTCAAGGCCTTCCATTACATTCATGGCTTTCATCCACTTGAGCAATTCCAGTCTCCTAGAAGATGTACTTGGCCCACAATGGCATGCCAGTGTATCCCCTTTCCTTCTATGCAGGCCCTCAGTGCTCCAGACAATGGTAACCTAGACTTTTGGTGTGCCTCAACTCCATCAATGACATTAGCTACATATGGTACTTGGCATTGGCCTGTCCACTGTGCTCTGTCACTTCTGCCATAATGAGCCCAGTCCCCACAACACAGGGATAGCCAGCCTGCCTAAAGCCCCAAAGGGCATATTCACAAGACAACTGTCCCCAGGGTTTGCACTTGACTCGAAGTCTGGCCCACACTGTTAAGAACCTGAGGGTCAACCTCCCTACTTCCTGTGGCTGGACTTCCTGGCAGCAGCTGGCTGTGTCCTAGCCTCCTAACTATCAGATACTACACCAAGACCCAGACTTTGTCCACTGTTCCTGCCAAGCCACAGAAAAATGTTGGGAGGCTGGGCTGTGTCCAGAACCCATTCAGCCTCCCAAAGGCCTGATCTCCCTCAACTGCTTGACCTTATGTGGGGGAATTACTCACAGCTTGGGATTTATGAAACTATTTCCCCATGATGATAGTATTGTCCCAGAAAAGCCAATTAGCTCTTCTTCCAAGCATTCTTCTTCCACTTTTTGAGTTTGAAAAAATTCCATGAAGGGACAAAGACATCAGAAAAATATGGCTGTTTTGTATTTTGCTCAGTTTGAGGAAACTTGCTTTTTGTTTCCATGGAATATCAAACTAAAATCTGAGCCATCCTGAGGCATCTTTTCTTTTCCAGATTTCAAATTCTACTTGACCAACTATTATAATACAAAACGTCATTATAGTCTATACATACAGAGGGTACCAAAAAATGTATACACGTTTTAAGAAAGGAAAAAACTATTAAAATTATGCTGATTATAACTACTTTGAGTGCCACTTGTAATTGCAGAAGTCAAACGTGACTTGTATTCATCTTTGTCATCGGTATATATTGAATATTGCGATTTTAATACAGTTTTTTCCTTTCTTAAAATGTGTATACATTTTTTGGCACCCTCTATGTTAGTTATGGTTGCTTCTCTGGACAACTCTAATACAGTGAGTTTTTCAGGTTTCTTTATGGTATTGATTTCTAGTTTCATTCCATTGTAGTCAGAGAAGACACTGTATGATTTCAATCTTTTAAAATTTGTTGAGACTCATATTCTTATCTAACACATACCATCTATCTTGGAGAATGTTACATGTGCACTTGAGAAATATGTATATTCTGCTGATATATAATCTGTTAGGTGTAGTTGGCTTATAATGTTGATCACATTCTCTATTTCCTTAATGATCTTCTGTCTAGTTGTTCTACCCATAATGTAAAGTGGAGTATTGAAGTCTCCAACTATTTTTGCAGAATTCTATTTCCCTTTCAGCTTAGTTCAGTTTTGGGGAGCTTAGTTCATAAATTTTAGGAGTTTTTTATGCAGTGCATGTGTTTATAATTGTTACATCTTAATAGATTGAAAACTTTATCAATATAAAATGTCCTTCATTGTCTTTTGAAACAATTTTTGCCTTAAAACATGCTTTGTCCGGCATTATGTCTCTTTTGGTTACTATTTGCATGGAATTTTTTTTTTTATTCTTAACTTATTTGTAAATTGAATCTAAAGTAAGTCTCTTTTAGACAGCATATAGTTGGGTCATATTTTCTTAAATCCCTTCTGTCAATCTCTGCCTTTAAATTGGAGATTTTAATCTATTTACATTTAAAGTAATTACTGGTTAGGAAAGAATTACTACTCCATTTTGCTATTTGTTCTCCATGTCATACATTTTTTTCCCTCAATTCCTCAATTACTACCTTCTTTTGTGATGGACAGATCTTTTCTACTGTACCATTTCTATTCCCTTCTCATTTACTTTTCTGTATATTTAAAATGTTTTCCTTGCTCTTTCCCTACTGTGGCAGAGTAGCACAGAGGTGGCAGATCAGGTACATTCAAGATTCTGCTCAACCTGTTAACCACTGCTATGGCCAAGAAAGGCATTGCTGCTGGAGGTATAAAGGACACTACTAATGCTTTACAAGAGGTTCTGAAGACCACCTTCATCCATGATGGCCTAACATGCAAAATTCCCAAAGCTGCCAAAGCCTTAGACTAGCGCCAAGCTCATCTGTGTGTGCTTGCATCCAACAGTGATGAGCCTATATATGTTAAGTGTTGGTGGAGGACCTTTGTTCTGTACACCAAATCAAACTAATTAAGTTGGATGACAACAATAAACTTAGGGAATGAGTAGGCCTTTGTAAAATTGACAGAGAAGGAAAACCCCATAAAGCGGTTGGCTGCAATTGTGTGGTGGTTAAGGAGTATGGCAAAGAGTCTCAGGCCAGGGATGTCATCAAGGAGTACTTCAAAAACAAGAAATGAACAAACTTGGCTTTTGTTTAAAAAAATAATAAGACAAAATGTTTATTTTAATGGTATCCTTAATCATTAACCTAAGGAATACAATATCTTAACACTATAACAATAATGTTGATTAAAGAAAAAAATAGTTTTTATTATACAAAACCTGCCGCTTTACAGCTCCAACATCATTTATTTTCACAAATTACATCTTCAAACATTGTATGCCCATTAACATAAATTTATAATTATTGTTGTGTGCTTGCTTCTTAAATCATATAGGGAAAAAAGGAGTTACAAAGCAAAAGTACTTCTGGCTTTTATATATATCTATATGTATAGCTGTATCTATCTATCTATCTATCTATCTATCTATCTATCTATCTATCTATCTATCTATCTATCTCTGTGTAGCTACTCTTTTCCTTGTTCTTTATTTCTTCATATGTCTTTTTAAAAAAATTAGTTTCAGGTGTACAAAGCAATGTAATAGTTAGACATTTACATCCCTCACAAAGTGATAACCCCTCCAATCTACTACCCATCTGACATCATATATAGCTATTACGAAACCATTGACTATCTTCCCTATGCTATACTCCACGTCCCATGGAGATATATATGTATATGTAAATATATACACATATATATGTAATTATAGTTGACATTCAATATTATTCTACTTCAGCTTCAGATGTACGAGTATAGCATATTGGTCAGGCATCTACACAGTCTATGAAGTGATCCCCCTAATAAATCTAGTGCCCATCTGGCACCCTACATAATCATCACAACATTATTGATTATATTCCCCATATTGTATTTCACATCCCCGTGACTATATTGTGACTACTAATTTGCACTTTCTAATCCCTTCACCTTCTCCCCCATCCCATCTAGCAGCCATCAGTATGTTCTCTGTATCTCTGAATCTATTTCTGTTTAGTTTGCTCGTTTAATCTGTTCTTTAGATTCCACATATAAGATCATATGTTATTTGTCTTTCTCAATCTGACTTATTTCACTTAGCATAATATTCTCTAGGTCCATCCATGTTGTTGCAAATGGTAAGATTTCATTCTTTTTTATGGCAAAGTAATACTTCATTGTATAATTGTACCATGATTTCTTTATCCAATCGTCTATCAATAGACATTTCAGTTGTTTCCATATGTTGGCTATTGTGAATAGCGCTGCAATAAACATAGGGGTGCATATATTTTTTCAAATTAGTGTTTTGGATTCCTTTGGATAGATACCCAGCAGTAGAATTACTGGGTCATAAGGTAGTTCCATTTTCAATTTTTGAGGTATCTCCATACTGTTTTCCATAGTCGCTGCCCCAATCTGCAATCCCAACAATAAGTGCTAGCGAGGTTGTGGAGAAAAGGGAACCTTCGTATGTCTTTGAATTATTGTCTAGTGTCTTCATTTCACCCTGGGGGACTCCTTTTTGCGTTTTTGTTATGGGAGGTCTTCTAGTAACAATCTCCATTTGTTTTTCTTTTCTAGGAATGTCTTTGTTTCTCTTTTATTTTTGAAAGTTAAACTTACTGGATATGGAATCCTTGACTGATAGGTTTTCTTTTTTCTTTTAGAATTTTAAATATGCTATCCCAGTGATTTTTGACTTCCATGGTTTCTGAAATCAACTGTTAATCTTATTGAGGATACCCTGTATATGATGAGACCCTCTGATTGCTTTCAAGATTCTCACTGCATCTGTGGATTTTGCCAATTTGATTATAATGTGACTCATTGTGGAATACTTGTGTTTACATTAAATAGAGTTTGTTGAGCTTCTTGAATGTTTACATTCATGTCTTTTATCAAATTAGGAGTTTGGGCCATTATTTCTTCAACTATCCTTTCTGTACCTTTATCTGTCTCCTCTTTCTGTAACTCCCATTATGCATAAGATATTACACATTATATTAGATGATGACCCACAGGTCTCTTAGTCTCTCTTAATTTTTCTTTATTGTTTTCTTTCTGCTCTTTAGAATGGATAATTTCAATTAGCCTAGCTTCAAGTTCACTGATTCATTTTCCTGACTATTCAAATCTTTTGGACTATTCTGGGGAATTTTTCATTTCAGCTATTATACTTTTCAGTTCCAAAATCTTTATTTTTTAAATATAATTTTTATCTCTGTATTGATATTCTCTATTTGGTGAGATATTGTTATCCTGGGTTTTTTTCAGCTCTTTGTATTAATTTCCTTTTTCCCTTTGAGCACATTTAAGAGAGTTGATTTAAAGTATTTTTATAGTAAATCCAATACCTAGGCTTCATTCTGCAGCTTCTGTTAATTCCTTTTTATCTTGTGAATAGGTCATATTCTTGTTTCTTTGCATGTCTCATTTTCTTATTGTTGAAAACTGGGCATTTTAAATATTACAGTGTATCAATGCTGGAAGTGAGATTTCTATCCTGCTCTCCCCATAGGTTTAGTTGATGATACTTGTTGTGCGTTGTTGTTTCTTGTTTGTTTTCTTTTTTGCTTATTTAGTGGACATTTTTTAAAATTATTTTTATAAAGTCTATACACTTTGCCATGTATGGCCATTTATGTCTGTGTTTTGTTAGCTTAGTGATCTCTTAGTGTTCTGACCAGACTTTCTGTAAACATCTGGAGCCTAAGAGAAATACTCTCGGTTTTTACAGATTGATTTTGTGTTGGCGAATTTTTTCAATGATTATCCAAGGTGTTCACAACTCTGCCTTACCCTTCACTTCCAGCTTGCAAGGAACCTAAAGACTTGTGAGACATGAGAATTTAGGGTCTCTTCAGGCTTTTTCTAAGCAGCTGTCCAGTCCTGAGTATGTCTGTAGTTTTCTTGTTTCTCCAGTCCATGCAGGAACTTTTTAAATTCCTTATTCCCCCCACATACCTTCTTTCACAATCTCCTCCTATCTATGAATTTTCTATCTGTGTATTGTTTGCCCTGACTGTTGTCCCTTGCCCAAGGCTATTCTGGTGAATACTTGTGCCTTTAAATTCTTTTAGTAAATGCCTTTCTGTAAGATGCCCCAGCCCTAGAAGCACTTCCAAGTAAGTCAAAATAAAGGCAAGCTCGTGTACCTGTTGTTTAGGGAACCTAAGGCAGATTAAAATGAACAACCACAATTCTTTGAGAATAAGGTCCATACTGCTCCCTGAAGCACTAACATTATAAGGCAGTGTGGTGATTCGGGGATGGTTGGTGGGGAATTTAAAATGCCAAGGCCCTTTGTCATTGCAAAGTTGTCACTTCTTTCTTCACTAAGCCCTTGCTTGGTTTTTGTAAGTTTTCAACTAGATCTAAAGTTCTATAAACATGGATTCTAACACTTTTTATCATGTCATTAGTTGCTTTTATGGAGGAATGGGGCACTGGAGTTCTCTACTTCATCATTGTGGGGACAGAGCCCCAGAAAGTAGTTTACAGGCTCTCGGCCTCACGTGGAAGGGTGCTGGCTCGGGTAGTGGATGGCCGTCGGCTGTGGCTGATTGGCCGTTGGCTGTGGCTGGTTAGCCGATTGGCCGCTAGTATAACTGCTGCGGCTACGGAGGAGAGCCGAGGATTGCCGAGTTGCCGAGGAGAGCGGAAGAGAGTAGATGAACAGAGTCGAGGAGAATGGAGGAGAGTCAGTCGGTCGGTTGGCGGAAAGGCGGACGGCAGGTCGCGCGTCCGGTGGGTCCAGCCTCCAGAAACCATAGTGGTATGACTCCCCTACCTATGTCTCCGTGGGTGTTCCTTTTTGGCCTCACCATATCCTGCGTTCTTATGTGGGGAGCGGGACCAGAGACCCCGCAGGCTGCCCCGCACGACAAATGGCGCAGCGAGCAGGGTCTCCCGCATGACAATCATCTTCATTGACTTCACTTTTGCTACCCATTTTTGCATTTCTAGAAATAATCATGAAATCATCTTTACAATGTACCCACTACAACAGCCATGTATGAAGAAATGAAGCAAGGTCATGAGTAATGCTACTTCTGGCAGGGAAAAAATTTTAAATGTGTGTTCATTTTCAAAACTTTTCAGTGTTTTTGTTCCCCATCTGTTTTTTCACATCTGTTCCCTTAGAGATTTTAACACTTCTTGGTTTGGCTGGGTGATTCCACTTCTCTTCAGGCCTTCTGAACAACAAACAATGACCTTTACATATTTGGGTGTACCTGAAAACTCCAGAAAACACACCTGCTCCTGTTGTATGCCACCTGGACTGGACTGTCCTTGGTGTTCTAAAACTGCTGCCAGAAGAGATCCATGCCTCCATAACATGAGGATAGTGCTTGAAAGCGTGCTACCTCTTGCTCAAAGGAGCAGGAACAGTAGACAAATTCACAAAAGAGCCTGCATTTGTCTTTCAGTGGATTTCTCTAATCCTGTCCAGTGGGTGGAAAACTAGGCCTCACCCATGACTTCCTGTGCCAGGACCTCCTGGCAGCTGCTGGCTCAGTTTTAGTCCCTCACTCTTCAAATTGTACACCGAGATCATGCCAATGTTCAAGTTTCTTGTAAGGCCTTAGAGAAGAAAGCCAGGAGGCTCAGCTTGGCTCCAAAACTGTTTTAACTCCCCATAGGCCTGAACTTCCTCAACTTTTGGCCTCACAGGAAGAAAGCTGTAACAACTGAGGGTGTTTTGAAACTATTTCCTCAAGATGGCAGTAGTGCTCCAGATATGCAAACAAATCCAGTCCTTGAGTTCTCAACTCCCGCCCAACCAGTTTAAAAAAAAACAAAAAACAAGCGACAAAGCTACCAGGAAACATGGCTACCTTATACTTTGCCAAGTTTTCAAAAATCTGCTCACACTGTTGTTCTTTTGCTTTTGGTTTCCATCTGAAGTCAAAACTGAGACCTAAATTACCTATCCTCATCAGACATCTTCTTTCTCCTTGACCTAGTTCTGCTCTTCTTTACTCAGCTTTAATCTCATGCATTTTCGCAAATTATCAAGTGGTCTGCTTTTGAGGGCAAATCTCAAGGAGGCAGGCCTAAAAGGAAGAAGAAAATTCTGGAAAATTAAGGGCAAGATTAGGGCATTTCTAGGCAACAACAATTGCTAACAATTATTAAGCACTTACAATATACCAGTGAAATTTCCAAGGATCTTGATAAGGATTTATATTCCCTACTTAATGACCAAATTCATTATTAAAAACACATGATTTCTATATTCTTATAAAGCATTGATGCTGATGTCAAAATTAAAATATGAATATATACGAGGCATAAAAGTATAAAGATACAAAAAGTCATTTGATAAAGTTGAGTTTTAACATATAAGTTCAAAATCTATGTAGAGCCTGACTCTAATATCCTTAAATGAAAATAACTAAATATGAATATTTATTTTGAGCATCAAGTTTAAGCCACTGAAATATTTACTAGTGAGCTCTCCAACTGGAAAGCCATTTAAAAAGAAAGATGCCATTTTGTTTACATTCTAAAATACAGTAGTCCCCCCTTATCCATGGGGTGGGGAGGATATGGTCTAATACTCCAAGTTGATGTCTAAAACTGAGGATAGTACCGAATCTTATTACATACTATGTTTTTTCTATATGTCTGTACCTACGATAAAGTTTAATTGATAAATTAGGCACAGTAAAAGATAACAACAACAAATAATAAAATAGAATAATTGTAACAATATACTGTAGTAATAGTTTATGTGAATGTACTCTCTCTCTCAAAATATCTTATTATACTATATTCACCTTTTCACTTAAAGGAAGCCCTTTATGGCTTCTCTTTGGCATACCCGAATTGTCAGCATCACTACTCTTGTGCTTTGGGCCCATTAAGTAAAATAAGTATTATGTGAACACAAGCACTGCAATATCCTGACAGTCAATCTAATACCAGAGAGGGCTATTAAGTGACTAATGGGTGGGTAACATATGCAGCATAAATACACTGGACAAAGGGATGATTCACACCTCAGGCAGGGCAGAATGAGATTTCATCACACTACTCAGATGACATGCAATTTAAAATATGCTGTTTATTTCTGGAATTTTCCATTTAATATCTTCAGACCACAGTTGACCAAGGGTAACCGAAACCCTGGAAAATGAAACCAAGGATAAGGGCGGCAGACTACTGTGTGTGGAAATGGAGGATTCTACAGGAGCCTGAGAAATGAGCCAGGTCAAGGACCACTAGGTCTAATGGCTACAAATCACCTCCTGCAAGCTTTGAGATTCCAGCAATTACTTTTCCTCACACACGGATTCCTGAAACTTGAGACCTGCATCAGAAAACCAGAAAATGCACAAAATTGTATAGACAGAATGTTAACTGAAGAAGAGATCTTGGTCTAGTGGAAACAGAATTCTTAAAAAGAAAAGATGTCTGATGAGGGTGGGTGGTTTTAGGGTGCATTTCTATTTCTAATGGAACCCAAAAGCAAAAGTGCACACTGTGAGGTTTCCCCAAATTGGGTTTGATGCAAGGCAGCCAGGTTTCCTGGCGCCTTCATCTCTAGGTTGTGTTTTTTTCAGACTGGCTGGGCGGGAGAAGAGGACCTGGTAATAGGGCTGGTTGGCTTTTCTGGAGCTATACTGCCATCATGAGGAAGTAGTTTTACAAAAGCCAAAGCTGTTAAGCATGAATTCCCATGAGGTCTAGCAGTTAAGAAAGGTCTGGCTAATTCAAAGGCTGAATGGGACTTGACCAAGTTGGACCTCCTTTACTTGAATTTGAAGGTATTCCAGGAGCTCTGGGCAAATGAAGAATGCTGGTGGAGAAGCTGCTGAATGAATGGCAGGGCGTTTCCTCTCACTGTGGGCAGGTCTAGAGGAAACCACTCAGAGCCCATGCAGAGCTTCTGGGTATTTGTCTCCTGTCCGTGCCTCTTAGTGAATGAGTTAGTTGGGCTGACACAAGATGTCCCTGTACTCTGAAGCCTGAGCCCCCTTGTCAACAAGGTGAGAGTTAGAGTCAGGGATGGGAATCTCATTCCACGTGACATCTCACAGCAGCCAGTCTGCAATCTGGAATTCTCAGGGACACCCAAAAGTCTGGTGTCCACATTGAATGGACCAAGTATGGCCTGAGGAAAAGGAGTACATGCCACTGCCAAACCAAGCCAACATACTTCAGAACATCAGGAGTGCCAATGTACACAAAGATGGGAACCAAGAAGGTACAAGAAGGCCTGGAGGTATTTTCTGAGCCAAGCAGGTAGTGGCTTTGCAGATTTCCTCCAGAGTTCAGTGTAAAGGCCTACCCACTTAGAGACACCTGCTCTCAATTTCAGCTCTCATAGGGGACAAAAATGGATTCTTTAGTGGTGGGTTTCCCTCTAAGAAAGATGAGACCCTTGAGGATTGGGACCTAATCATTCATTTATATCAGCAATTATTATTCTCTGGGCCTGCTTCTGATGCCTGCTTCTGTTCCTTATACTGAAGAAGATTCCTTGTAGCTTGACAAGTTACCCACTTTCTTTAGGGGAGCTGAGCACATCAAGACCACTGAACACTTGCCTCTTTTAGTGAAACTCACTCTGCTATACCCAAGATGATCTCAGTATATAATCCCTTATAGAAAGGTCGAGCAATCCATAGAAGCAAGCAGTGGTATTTTAATCTTTCTTCTGCTTTCTTTTCTAAATCTACTTTGAGTGTTTGTAAGAGTATGTGCATGTGTAGCTCTCGTAGGGTTGTTGGTATAACTTTAATATGAAAATGTCCTTAGGTTTTGAGGTTTTTCCTTTTGTCACACATTTCCCAGTCTTTATATCACAAGACCACCTCACATGTCATTAAATATCTTTCAGAAGATTGGATTTTGTGTTACTTAGAAATTTGCCCAAAGATTTTTGTTTTCTTTGTTATAAAAAGTGAATTTTTTCATTTCCATATATAAACAGAATTATGAGGTCTGTTTTTTAAAGAAACAGAATCTCACACTGGAAGCTTTTTTAAAACCTGAGGGCTATACCTTTTGACTTTATGATCTTTCACTTAGTATAATGTAATTGCTGCATGTGTTAATTACTTCTTTTTATTGTTAAGTGGTATTTAATTATATGGCTATACCACCATTGGTATAATGGATTCTTCCCAGTTTGTGTCAATTATGAAAACAGTTGCTATAAACATCCAAATGTAGGTTTTGTGTGGAACTGTTTTTATTTCTCTTGGATAAATACCTAGTAGTGGGACTGCTGTGTTACATGGTAAATATATATTTAACTTTATACGAAACTGCTAATTTTTTGTTTCCTAAACAGGCTGTTTTTTAATGCCCAGTACTAATATATGAGAATTCAATTCAGTATTTCACTATTAAGTACGATGTTAGCTGTAGGTTTTTCTACAGATATTCTATTCTATTACTATTTTGCTGAATTTGTATTATGCTTTTTCTGCATCCATCGAGGTGATCATACTTTTTCACTCTTAGTCTGTTAATATAGTGAATTATATTGATTGATTTGTGAATTTTAAACCAACCTCAAATATATGGGATGAACTCCTCTTGGTCATGATGTGTTATACTTTGATATAGTGTTGAATTCAATTTGCTAGTATTTATGTTGAGAATTTCTGTGTCTAAGTTCTTGAGAGATATTGGCTTGTATTTTTGTATCCTTGTAATAGCTTTGCTAGATTTTTTTAATCAGGGTAAATTTATCGTCATAAAATGAGTTGTGAAAAGTTTTCACTTCTATATTCTAGAAGTTTGTATAGAATCAGTGTAATTTTTTTCTTTAAAAGTTTGGTAAAATTCACCAGTGAAACCCTCTTGGCTGAAAATTTCTTTGTTGAAAGACTTTTAACTACAAATCCAATTTCAGTAACACACTTGAGTTATCTTTTTCCTTGAGTGACCTTAGATAGTTTGTCTTTCAAGGAATTATCCATTTCAACTAAATTGTCAAATATGAAATGTAGGAGCCTGACTCAGAGAAACTATGCTATCCGGCAGCACATGACCTAATTCCTGGAACAGTCAGTTTGCCCTTAAAAGGTCACGTCTCTGATAAGTAAAGCCCCTTCCTCATTCCGCTCTCTCCTTCCTCATTCACTCCCCGCCCAGTTTACCCTAACCCATATAATCTTGTAGCTGCAATAAAAAATTTGAGGCTTGATCAGAACTTTGTCTTGCCTCCATTTCTTCGCGCCTCCTATTTTCTCTTTTCACGGTGTCTCCCTTCGGTCCCTGTTGAATGCCCCGCTGGTCGGGGCAATGAAAGTCTTAAGTTATTCAAAATATTACTTCATTAACCTGTTAATATCTGTAAGCTTTGTAGTGAATAGCACCTCTTGCATTCTTGATATTGTAATTTGTACCTGCCTAGATGTTTAATATTATTGATTTTTTTGAAGAGCTACATTTTTGTTTAATCAATTTTCCCCTACTTATTTTCTGATTTCAATTTAAGCAATCTCTTATCATTATTATGTCCTTCCTTCTAATTACTTGGGTTTAATTTGTTAATCTTCTTCTATATTCTTAAGATAGAAGCTTAGATCATTGGTTTAACCCTTTTCGTATTTTCATTATGAATATTAAATGATATAAATTTTACTCTAAGAACTGCTTAACTACATCTCACTAATCCTGCTATTTTATTTTAATTTTCCTTCAATTTGAAATATTTTCTCATTTTCCTGTGACTTAGTTTGTCCCAAGTCTTATTTTAAAGTCTGTTATTAAATATCTAATTATTTGAAGATTTTCCAAATATCTTTTTCTTATTGATTTCTAGTTTAATTCTGATATTATCAGAAGATAAAAGTTACACATATTTCAATTGTTTTAAATGTGTTGTTTTGTTTCATGGCCTAAAATATGGTCTTCATTCAATGTGTATATTCGGTGTTATTACAGGGAGTATTATATAAATATCAATTAGGTCAAGTTAGTCAATAGTGTTGCTCAGGTCTTTTATATCTATACTGATTTCCTGTGTATTTGCTGTTCGTTGTATTACTAAATGAGGGGCACTCATTTGTGAATTAGCATGCTTGTGAATTAGCATACTTGTTTTCAGCTCTATCAGTTTTTGCTTCATACATTTTGAAGGTTTCTTTTTAAGTGCATAAATACGTAGGATTAGTATGTTTTCTTGGTGAATTGGTCCCTTCATCTTTCTGAGATTTTAACTCTTTATTCCTGGTAATTATCTTTGTTCTGAAGTCTGTATTATCTGATGACACTAAGGCTTTCTTTTGATTAGTGTTCTCTTGGTATGCATTTTTCCCATCATTTTTTTAACGTATCAATATCTTTATATTTAAGATGGATTTCTTGTCGCCAGAATACAGCAGGTTCTTACTTTTTAAAATCCAATCTGAAAATCTGTCTTTTAAATAGAGTGTTTAGATCATTTACATTCAATGTAATTACTGATATAGTAGCATTTAAATCTATCATTTTGCTGGTTGTTTCCTACTTGATCCTTTTTAATTTTTTTCTGAAATTCTACTGGATCAAATGAGTATTTTTTTATGATCCCAGTTTTATTGCTATTAGTTCATTAGTTATATATCTTTTTACATTTGTATGTGTTTGACCCAGGGTTGAAAAATGTATGCATGTAATTAATCCCAGTCTGATTTCAAATAATATACTGCTTCTCATGTAGTGTAAGAACTTCATGACAATATGCTCTTGCTTCCCATCTTTTGCACTGTCATCATACTTCTTATGTATACTACTATTTAATAGACAGTCAAATATATATTTAAAACAATTAGAAATAAGAAAAAAAATGTCTTTTGTATTTACTTTGTTTTCAACAATTTTTATAGATCTCCAATTCTTTGTGTCAATCCCAGGTGACTATCTGATTATCACATTCTTACTGCCTAAAGAGTTTTCTTTAATATCTATTGTAGTGAAAGTGTGTTGATAATTAATTCTCTTAGTTTTTGTTTGTCTGAAAAAGCATTTTTCCTTATTTTAAAAGGTATCTTTTATGGCATAAAATTCTGGCTTAATCATTTTGTTTTTGTTTTGTTGTTTTGATTACTGTTAATATGCCACTCCATTTCTTTATACTGTGAATAATGTCTTACAAGTCTGCTATACATTTTTTTTTTTATTATTAATTAGTTTCAGGTGCACAAGACAAAGCAAAACTTAGACATTTATCATTTATATCCCTCACACTGTGTGAACCCCCCTCCCCCCATCCACTATCCCTCTGTACGTTCCCAAAACCTCTCACCTTCCCCTTATCCCCACCCCCCTGCCCATCTAGCAACCCTCAGTTTTTCCTCCATTTTTCCAAAACTGTTTCTGATTAGTTCATTCACTTATTCTTTTCTTTAGATTCCACATATAAGTGAGATCATATGGTATTTGTCTTTCTCTTTCTGACTTATTTCACTTAACATAATGTTCTCTAGGTCCATCCATGTTGTTGCAAATGGTAAGATTTCTTTCTTCTTTATGGCTGCGTAATACTCCATTGTATAAATGTACCACAGTTTCTTAATCCAGTCATCTACTGATGGGCATTTCGGTTGTTTCCAGGTCTTGGCTATTGTGCTATACATTTTATATTTGTTCCTTTCCAGGGAATATCTTGTCTTTTGTGGCCAGCTGTCCTCTAGATTTTCTCTTTATCTTTAGTTTTCAGGACTTTGACTATCGATGTGTCTTCATATGTGTGTGAGTGTGTGTTTAACTACTTGAGATTTTCTAAGCTTATTAGATTTGTGGTTTGAGGTCTCTTATTTTTTAAAATTTTTGATCATTATTAAAAAAAAATCTTTCTTCCTTTTTCCTTTGGTGATTCCAATTAAATACATGTTAGACCATTTGCTATTGTTTTATAGTTTTTGGTATTCTGTATCTTCCCCCTCTCCCCACCCGCCCTCCCCACAACCCCCACTCTTTTTTCCCTCTTTCTGCTTGAGTTTGGGAAATTGCTATTGACCTTTCTTAACTGAGATCCTAGAGGCTTCCTCTCATCAGCCCGCTGGGAGGACTCGGAAACTCCACACCACATCTTCCTGTGCCAGGACTTCCGGGCAGCTAATGGCTCAATCCTGCCTCCTCACTGGCCAGCTCCTACACCTGGACCTCACCTTTGTAATGCCAGCATCAAGTCTTTGGCCAGGGCTCTTGGAATAACAGAAAATCCAGGACGGCCCAATCTGGGGCCAGGGCCTGCTCCACATCTCCATCGAATGGACCTTTCTTAACAGAAAGTCTTCACAGGGGAAAAAGAATGATAATGGTGTAGATCGTTTTAAAACTATTTCCTCAAGATGGCAGTAGTGCACCAGCAATGCCAACAAGTACTTTCTCCCCGCCCCCACAGGCCTTCTTCACCCACCCATCCTGTCTGAAAAAAATGCTACCAAGAGGCAAAGGCACCAGGAAATATGGCTGCCTTGCATCTTGCCCAGTTTGAGAAAACCTGCTCACACTGCTGCACTTTTGCTTTGGTTTTCATCTGAAATCACAGTGAGGCCTAAAACTACCCACTTTTATCAGGCATCTTATCTTTGTAAGAATTCAGTTTCCACTAAGCCTAGACTTCACAGTTTTTTCCTGTTCACTCAGCATTATATCTTCAGCATTTTCACAAATTACTTAGTTGTCTACTTCTGGAGGCAAGTCTCAAGGATCAAGACCTAATAGAAAAAGAAAATGTTGGGAGTTCAACCAGGAGGGACTCTCTAGGTACCAATCCATATGCCCTTGCTTGGCTCATCTCTACCATTCTCAAGGATTCTCCCACCTTTTTCTGAGTTAAAAGCTAGACCTTTGTTTGAATTGTTGGCAGCTATTTGACTAGGGCCCTAAGCAGAAGGCCCACACAGCTCTCATCACTATACAATGCAGCACATGGCAGGATATACAAATTCCAATTAGAGGTAACTCAGAGCTTTGCCTCATGCTTTCATTTATTATTTGGAACACAGGCACGTTCCCATGTCATTAAATGGCCTTCAATTCCTTTCCTATGAGTTTACTGAGAGAGTAGGTGTGTGTGTGTTACCATTTATCCCTTAAATATCAGTCTTAAAACCATTTTCCCATTAGTAACTAAGATGTGCTTGCCAAAGATTCAACAATAATCATGTGCTGATCAAGAGTAAAAGTGCTGTCATAAAATATTGTATTAAGTACTGATAACCTTTTGCATATTTACTGTCATTTTCAACACACACGTGTAGTTCTATATTTGTGGTAATGAAGTACAATAAATTTACAATTAAATTGGATGTATACATGCATCATATTTTAGATCCAAAATTTTCACTTCTGATTCCTGGCTAGTTTGAAATTATTATAAAACATTTGCAAGACCTGGATTTTGGACAATAAAACATTTGCAAAGAACTATTTGATTGCCCCATTAATTAAAGAATATTAATTAGGTTCCCAATCTTTTTTTATTCACACACAGGAGATAAAATACCTACAATGCCTATTCTAACTCAAGAATCTTGATTTTGAGACTTGCCTTACCTAATTATTGATATGATGATGTATACTTTACAACTAATATTGGAACAGATACTAAATATTCATGCCCCAGAACATTAGGCCTTCTTTTTTTATATTTCTCAACACTTACACCATTTTTTAATCGTAAAATTTTCTTTAAAAATTGTAAAGAAAGAAAACAGCATTCAATATATGAAGGTTGAAATTGGTATCTCTCAAATTCAGTCACCCAGATGTGTATCCTAAGAAAACTTTAAGATGGATGCACTCACACCCTTTACATGCAGCTATACTCTTTCATTAATGTCTCCTTTTATATAAATATAAATATAAAAATAAATATAAATATGGATATAAAAGTCAACTGAGAATTTCAAGTTGAAAAGCATACTCTCTATAACACTAACCATGATTGTAAATACATAGATTTTTAAAATGTTTATATATATCTACATATATTATATATGTAAATAAATGTACACACACACACACACACACACACACACACACACACACACAGGTTTGCTTCTCTTTAGGCCTAACTGGATGCATACTAGGCGTAGTTTTGCACAAAATCTTCAGCAGTACATTATAATATTTGCATACTTGCATATCAATATGCTTTTGAGTGCTTACAAATGTTTTTATATTTTACTCTAAAACACCTTTCTTTTTTTTTAATTAAATTTATTGGGGTGACAATTGTTAGTAAAATTACATAGATTTCAGGTGTACAATTCTGTATTACATCATCTATAAATCCCATTGTATGTTCATCACCCAGAGTCAGTTCTTCCATCACCATATATTCGATCCCCCTTACCCTCACCTCCCCCCCACACCCCTTACCCTCTGGCAACCACTAAACTATTGTCCGTGTCTATGAGTTTCTGTTTCTCATTTGTTTGTCTTGTTCTTTTGTTGTTTTTGGTTTATATACCACATATCAGTGAAATCACATGGTTCTCTGCTTTTTCTGTCTGACTTGTTTCGCTCAGCATTACTCTCTCAAGATCCATCCATGTTGTCACAAATGTTCCTATATCATCTTTTCTCACTGCGAATAGTATTCCATTGTGTATATGTACCACAACTTCTTTATCCATTCATCTATCGAAGGACATTTTGGTTGTTTCCATGTCTTGGCCACCGTAAACAAAGCTGCAATGAACATTGGAGCACACGTGTCTTTATCTCTAAATGTTTTCAGATTTTTTGGGTAGATACCCAGGAGAGGGATTGCTGGGTCATATGGCAATTCTATTCGTAATTCTTTGAGGAACCTCCACACTGCCTTCCATAACGGCTGCACCAGTCTGCATTCCCACCAACAGTGTATGAGGGTTCCTTTTTCTCCACAACCTCTCCAACATTTGTTACTATTTGTCTTGTTGATGATAGCCATTCTGACTGGGGTGAGGTGATATCTCATTGTGGTTTTGATTTGCATTTCTCTGATGATTAGTGATGTTGAGCATTTTTTATATGTCTATTTGCCATTTGTATGTCCTCTTTGGAGAAATGTCTCTTCAAGTCCTCTGCCCATTTTTCAATTGGGTTGTTTGTTTTTTTGTTGTTGAGTTGCATGAGTTCCTTGTATATTCTGGATACTAGCCCCTTATCGGAGGCACTGTTTGCAAAAATCTTCTCCCATTCAGTTGGTGGCCTCTTTATTTTGTCAATGGTTTCTTTTGCTGTGCAGAAGCTTTTAAGTTTCATATAGTCCCATTCGTTTATTTTAGCTTTTACTTCCATTGCCTTTGGAGTCAAGTTCATAAAATGCTCTTTGAACCCAAGGTCCATAAGTTTAGTACCTATGTTTTCTTCTATGCAGTTTATTGTGTCAGGTCTTATGCTTAAGTCTTTGATCCATTTTGAATTAACTTTGGTACATGGTGACAAATAGCAGTCCAGTTTCATTCTTTTGCACGTGGCTATCCAATTCTCCCAGCACCATTTATTGAAGAGGCTGTCTTTGCTCCATTGTATGTTTTTAGCTTCTTTGTCAAAAATTATCTGTCCATATTTATGTGGTTTTATTTCTGGGTTCTCAATTCTATTCCATTGGTCTATGTGTCTGTTTTTCTGCCAATACCATGCTGTTTTGATTATTGTAGCCCTGTAGTACAGGCCAAAGTCAGGAAGTGTGATACCTCCATTATTGTTCTTTTTTCTTAAGATTGCTTTGGCTATTCGGGGTCTTTTGTGGTTCCAAACAAATCTGATGATTTTTTGTTCTATTTCTTTAAAAAATGCCATTGGGATTTTGATGGGGATTGCATTGAATCTGTATATTGCTTTGGGTAATATGGCCATTTTAACTATGTTGATTCTTCCAATCCATGAGCACGGAATGTCTTTCCATTTCTTTGTGTCTTCTTCAATTTCTTTCAAAAATGTCTTATAGTTTTCAGCATATAGGTCTTTCACATCCTTGGTTAAGTTTATTCCTAGGTATTTTATTCTTTTTGCTGCAATTGCAAAAGGAATTGTTTTTTGTATTTCCTTTTCTGAGATTTCATTGTTAGTATATAGGAAGGCAATGGACTTTTGTGCGTTGATTTTGTAGCCGGCAACTTTACTGTATTCGTTGATTGTTTCTAATAGCTTTTTGGTGGAGTCTTTAGGGTTTTCTATATATAGCATCATGTCATCTGCAAAGAGTGATAATTTAACTTCTTCATTCCCAATTTGGATGCCTTTTATTTCTTTCTCTTGCCTGATTGCTCTGGCAAGGACTTCCAACACTATGTTGAAAAGCAGAGGTGATAGGGGACATCCCTGTCGTGTTCCTGAACGTAGAGCAAAGGGCTTCAGTTTTCTCCATTAATTATGAGATTAGCAGAGGGCTTGTCATATATGGCCTTTATTATGTTAAGGTATTTTCCTTCTATACCCATTTTATTAAGTGTTTTAATCATAAATGGATGTTGTATCTTGTCAAATGCTATTTCTGCATCAATTGATATAATCATATGATTTTTGTCCTTTATTTTGTTTATGTGATGTATCACATTGATGGATTCGGATGTTGAACCATCCTTGTGCCCTGTGGATGAACCCCACTTGGTCGTGATGAATAATCTTTTTAATGCATTGTTGTATTCGATTTGCTAGAATTTTATTTAGGATTTTTGCATCGGTATTCATTAGAGATATTGGTCTGTAGTTTTCTTTTTTGTGCTGTCCTTACCAGGTTTTGGTATCAGGGTAATGTTGGCCTCATAAAATGAGTTAGGGAGTACTGTCTCTTCTTCAATTTTTTGGAAGAGTTTGTGCAGAATTGGTATTAGATCCTCTTTGAAGGTTTGGTAGAATTCACTAGTGAAGCCATCTGGTCCCGGACTTTTGCTTTTGGGAAGGTTTTGGATGACTGATTCAATTTCGTTACTGGTGATCGGTCTGTTTAGATTTTCCAGTTCTTCATGGTTCAGCCTTGGAAGGCTATATGTTTCTAAGAACTTGTCCATTTCTTCTAGGTTGTTGAATTTGGTGGCATATAGTCCTTCATAGTATTCTTGGATGATCCTTTGTATTTCTGTGGTGTCCGTGATAACTTCCCCTTTTACGTTTCTGATTTTGTTAATCAGTGTCTTCTCTCTTTTTATCTTAGTAAGTCTAGCCAAGGGTTTGTCAATTTTGTTAATCTTTTCAAAGAACCAGCTCTTTGTCACATTAATTTTTCTATTGTCTTTTTGTTCTCTATTTCATTTAGTTCTGCTCTAATTTTTATTATTTCCTTTCTTCTGCTGACCTTGGGTTTTACTTGTTCTTCTTTTTCTAGTTCTTTAAGGTGTAACATGAGGTTATTTATTTGGGAGTTTTCTTGTTTCTTGAGATAGGCCTGTAATGAGATAAATTTCCCTCTTAAAACTGCTTTCGCTGCATCCCAATAATTTTGGTAGGATGTATTTTCATTGTCATTTGTTTCTATGTATCTTTTGATCTCTCCTCTAATTTCTTCTTTGACCCAGTCCTTCTTTAAAAGTATGTTGTTTAATCTCCATGTATTTGTGTTTTTCCCGCTTTCTTTTTACAGTTGATATCCAATTTCAAAGCCTTGTGATCAGAGAATATGCATGGTATGATTTCAATCTTCTTAAATTTGTTGAGACTGATTTTATGTCCCAATATATGGTCTATCCTTGAGAATGTTCCATGTACACTAGAAAAGAATGTATAGTCTGATGTTTTAGGATGAAGTGCTCTATAAATGTCAATTATGTCCATTTCATCTAATGTGTCATTTAGGGCTACTATTTCGTTATTTATTTTCTGTTTGGATGATCTATCCATAGCTGTCAATGATGTATTTAAGTCCCCTAGTATAATTGTGTTTTGGTCAATTTCTCCCTTTAGTTCTGTTAGTAGTTGCTTGGTGTATTTCGGTGCTCCCTGATTGGGGGCATAAATATTGATGACTGTTATGTCTTCTTGTTGTACAGTCCCTTCACCATTATGAAATGTCCATCTTTGTCTCTTGTTATCTTTTTCACCTTGAAGTCTGTTTCATCTGATATCATTATGGCTACACCTGATTTTCTCTGGGTACCATTTGCTTGGAGTGTCAATTTCCACCCTTTCACTTTGAGTCTATGCTTGTCCTTGTAGCTGAGATGTGTCTCTTGGAGACAGCATATGGTTGGGTTTAGTTTTTGATCCAATCTGCTACTCTGTGCCTTTTTATTGGTGAGTTCAGTCCATTTACATTTAGGGTGATTATTGATATGTGAGGATTTCCTGTCATTCTATCTTTAGTTTTCTGGTAAGGCTGTGTCTCCATTGTTTCTTTGCCTTTTGTTGTTGTCTATTATTTCTGTGTGGTGGTATTCTATGATGTTTCCTCTGTTTCTTCTTTTATTTCAGTATATATTTCAATTCTGGATTTATTTTGAGTGGTTACCCTTAAGTTTATGTAAAAGAAAGTTTGATATTTAGAGTATTCCATTTTCTTCAGCACGCTTACTTTCTCCATTCCCATATTCGGTTCAGGCCTTTACTCTCCCCTTTTTGAGTTTTGGTTGCCACAAATTGTCCCTGTTGATGGTGGTCGAATAGCCTCCTTTAGTATTTCTTGTAGTGCAGGTCGTGTATTAGAAAATTCCCTCAGCTTCTGTATGTCTGGAAAGGTCTTTATTCCTCCTTCATATCTAAAGGATATCTTTGCTGGATATATTATTCTTGGCTCATGATTTCTCTCTTTCAATAGTTTGAATATTTGGTTCCACTCCTCCTGGCTTGTAGAGTTTCTGCTGAAAAATCTGATGATAATCTAATGGGCTTTCCTTTGTATGTTACCGTCTTCTTTTCCCTGGCTGCCTTGAGGATTCTTTCTTTGTCGTTGATTTTAGACAGCTTCAATACAATGTGCCTTGGAGAAGGCCTGTTGGGATTGAGGTAACTAGGTGTTCTATTTGCTTCTTGGATTCGAGGGTCCAGTTCTGTCCACAAATTTGGGAAGTTCTCATCGACAATTTGTTTGAATATATTCTCTGTTCCTTCTCTCTTTCTTCTCCTTCTGGTATGCCCATTATTCTTATATTGCTCTTTCTGATGGAGTCAGAAAGTTCTTGTAGAGTTCTTTCATTTCTTTTAAGTCTCAAGTCTCTTTCTTCTTCTCTCTGTGTCATTTCCAGGTTTCTATCTTCGATGTCACTGATTCTTTCCTCCATCTGGTCAACTCTACTACCTAAGCTGGTTATTTCATTCTTAATTTCTTCTATTGAGTTCTTAATCTCCAGAAATTCTATTTGGTTCTTTTTTAAGATTTCAATCTCTTTCGTAAAATGTTCATGCTGTTCTTTGATTGAGTTTCTGAGTTCCTTTAACTGCCTATCTGTGTTTTCTTGTATCTCGTTGAGTTTTCTCAGAACTGCAATCTTGAATTCTCTGTCATTTAAGTCACATATTTCTGTATCTTTAAGTGCCTTCTCTGGAGATTTTTCACTTTCTTTCTGAGTTATCTTGTTGCCTTGGTTATTCATGGCGATTACTGGTTTATTATTTCTCTTCCTAGACATCTACAGGAGTGACTTCTGCAACAGGTTGATAGAAAGCGGTCTTTCTTTTGTTTGCCAGTACTTGTTGGTAGAATGTTTTATTATTTCTCCAACTGCAACTTATTTTTCTTCTCCCACACAGTAGTGCTATGTTTTCTCTGCACTATTCCAACTTCTCACACAATGGGGGGATTCCCTGGGAGACAGGCTTCTCCTCTGTTAATAGTTCGTCTAGGTCACAGGGCGCAGTGTCCCGGTGGGTATGCGGAGAGCTTTCGATGTTCCAAAGCTCTTCCAGCTCCTGATTCAGAGCCCGTAGGTTTCAGCAGTTCTGTTTACTCCTGCAGGGATCCGCCCAGATAGGTGGGGTCAGGGGCGGGGTGAGTTGTGAGAGGTGGCCCAGAGCAATGGCGGCGACCACCACCACAGCCGGTCCTGCTTCCACAGCTCTCTCCCCTTTGCTGGAACTAGTTGGGCTGTGAAATTGTGTTTGCAGTCCACAGTTCTCAAAACAGCAAATTTTCTGTTGTTTTGATCTGACACTGCTACTGTTTCGCTTTTAGCCCCGGGCAGGTGGTGGCGGGGCGAGCTCTGGGAGGGGAGGGAGGGGGCGGCTAGTCTCAGTGCCTAAGGCTCCATTCTCTGCTCGGCAGTGCGGGCTTAAACCACCGTTTTCAGCCTTTTTCCCTCAGTCTTTTCTCCGAGGTCTCTGCCGTGAGCGTTGGGTTCAGCCGTGTTATATGCTGTCCCCTCAGCCCTGTGGAGCCCTGGCGGAGCCCTAGCAGTCTGAGTTCTTCCCTCTCCCGCAGCTGCGGTAGTTCCGGGAAGCAGCGAGCTCGGCGCACTGAGCTAGGTCTGCGTCCTCCGCCCGCGCGTCTCCGTCTCCGCGCACTTCTCCCTTTCCTCCTCCCTCCACTCGCGCGAATCTCCCACCTGTAGGTGATTTCAGTCGGTAGTGGGCCTCTTCGTGTTGCCTGTGTGCTGTGCAGGGAGTCCTTTGTGGAGTTTTTGTTGTTCGATTCGTTGTAAATTCCAGGGGAGCTTTACAGAGGCTCACCTCACGCCGCCATTTTTCCGGAAGTCCCCCTCATATATTAGAACACCTTTCTATTCCAAAAAATTACAAAAGTTTCACCTGTTGTTGGAAAATCATTTAAATTTTGAGAAATTACAAAGTAAAAAACAAATGGTACCTCAATCAGAAGAAATAAACACTTAAAAAATGTCTGGCCATTATGCTAGTATACACCTGAAATTAATATAAAATAATATTGAATGTCAACTGTAACTGAAAAAAGAAATAACTAAAAAGTAAAATAAAATAAATTGCATTTCTAAAAAAATAGTCTTTGCTTTGCATTCTTATCTATTCACTTTGCACATATAAATACTTCTAAAAAAACAAGTCTTGAATTCCCTTCTACTATAAACATTAAAACATGTTTTCATACCTTGTAGCTTAAATGCTTTCAAAAACATCATTAAATATTCTTTGGAATTCTGAGATGTTTTAAAATTTTGCCACCTGTTTTTTTTCATTTTTAGAAACAATCATGCTTCTTTACAATGTACCTGCTACAACAGCCATGTATGAAGAAATAAAGCAAGGACAAGTTCTTTTAAAATGTTGGGTTCATCTTCAATCCTCTTCACTTGTTTTTGGTTCCCATCTTTTTGTGAGAAGTATGATCTAGCAGAAGTGTTAACCTTTCTTATCATGGCAGGGTGGTTCCACTTCTCTTCAGGAGCTCTCATCTCCAATTTGGGTGCCATTGAGAGCTCCAGCAAACACCCTGTGTGCTACTATGAACCATAAGAAACTGTCCTGTTCTCTGCATTCAGACCCTGCTACCAAAAAGGACAAAAGTCTCAGAGCATTGAAACACCACGTGCTCTGAGGGGCTAGGAGAGAGACAATATCTGCAGGCCCAGAACTGTGTCTGTTAGTTGTTTCCTGTGGTCCCGCCCATATTGGGAGAATACCAAAACCCCACCCCACGACTTCCTGTGCTAGACTTCCTGACAGCCGCTGGATGTCCTGTCTCCCCACCTGCCACCTCCTACACCTGGACCTCACCTTTGTCCAGAGCTCCAGGTAGGCCTTTGGAGGAAGCACTGAGCTCCGGCTTGGGGCTCAGCCCAGTCAGCCTCCGCACAGAATGCATCTTTCCAAACTAAAAGTCATTTCAAAGAGAAAGCTTTGGGGCTTTTTCCAGAGATTTCCTCACGATGGCAGTGTTGCTCCAGAAATTCAATCTAACGCTGCCCTAAGGCCTCCTTCTCCTGCCCGTCTGGTGTGAAAAAAACGCGACCAAGAGACAAATGTGGCAGGAAATATGACTGCCTTGCTTCTTGCCCAGTTTGAAGAAACCTGCTCACACTATTGTGATTTTTGTTTTTGGTTTCCATCAGCAATCAAACTGGGGACTAAACCTACACTCTCATCAGTCATCTTTTCAGTTCAAGAACTCAATTTACACTTACCTACTCTTAGTGGCTCTACTTTTTCTTCACTCAGCATTCTATCTCGTGTTTTCTTTTGGTAACAAATTGTGTTGGGATATCAGGGTGCAAACCTCAAGGGTCCAGGCCTAAGGGGAAAAGAAAATGGTTGTACCTGTGGACAGAAAAGGGGACACATGTTAAATCTGACAAGCTCAGGAGACTGAAAATAACCACATAGTATGGTATGAACATAAAAATTTCTAACTAATGTGGGCCATGATGGGAAGTCGCATACTTGGGCTGTGGCTTCCTTGACAAAGGTCAATCTTTACCTTAAGTGAGCCTGTCTGATGTCTTTTGGCATCTAAGATAACACACCCTTGGAATGTAACAATAATCCCTTTCCCGACCCCCCAGGGGGCACAATCCACTATACCAGAGCAGGAAACTACAAAATCCCTCATTGTTATCTTGTTCCTCAAATACTATCTATATATGCTATAAAATGCTATTAACTGTCCTGTACCCACCCCTCTTAATCGACAACCAATGGATTTCATGTAACCTTCCTGCTTTGATTCTAATGTATAAAATAAGTTGCAAAATGGCCATTTTATGGAGCATTTTCTCAATCTGTTGAGAGTTTGCTTCCTGGCAATTGTCGTCAGTTTGACTCAAATAAACTATTATAAGCTTTTTCTTAGGCTGGATGGTTTTTCATTAATACACCTAAGGGCTTAGAGAAGTGCAAATCTACCTACGTACCAGTACATGTGATTCTTGACCTGGCTCACTTCCCAGGATCCCTGGGAGACCTTTTCCATTTTCTGACCTGGGCACTAGACCTTGGTGTATTTAGGGAGAAGCAACTATTTGTCTAGAACACTAAGGCAAGTGTCTAGAGAGTTCTCAAGACTATGCTTTACAGTGCCCACTTGGAATGATACATGTACTCAGTCAGAGCGAACATGATTTAGCCTAATGGTTTCATCGTTTAACATTGGAACACAAGCACAACCTTAAGTCATTATAGGACATTCAGTGACTTCCTATGACTTTATTGTGTATTTGTGAGTCACTGATTATGTCTTCAAGACCATACAGCATTTTCTTGTAAGTAACTAAGACGTAGTGCTTGCAAGGGATTCAGAAAATAACCATGTGCTGATGAAGAGTAAAGCACCACCAAAAACAGTATCTGTGAGTACCACTGATAAACATTGGGTTTATGTTTCATCATACATGTACAAACTCACTTTCTATATACTCATGTATTCATTTCAATATACATATACAAATGCATATATTTAGCTTCCTACACAACAATAAGTTTGCATCAAAGTGAGATTTATTTTTATGTATTGTTTGGATCATATTTGCATGAAAAATTTGCAAGACCTCATTTATAGAAATAAAACATTGTCAAAGAGCTTCTTTATTGCCACACTCATTAAAAATATTAGGATCTCAGTGAAGAAATGTTCAGTTCATAAAACATTATTTAACAACCAGAAATGTAATGCCTGTGATGCCATCCCTCGGGTATAATGATTTGAAGAGGTACATTTTCTAATATATATTTTATATATGTATATATATAATATATATTATAAATAATATTCTAATATATAATATATAATTATATCTAATTAGAAATATGTTATGTATAATTAGAAATATATTATATGTAATTAGAAATATATAATATTTCTAATATATATGTAACATATGCATACTTGTTTAAGTATATATATGCTTAAGTATATATATATTTAAATAAATATTGAATCACAGCTACAACACATATGCTTCAGAAAATATAGGATTTTTCCCTTTTCAAAAATTTAACCTACAATTTTATCTAAAATTTAATCTTAATATTTATTACTTAAAATATATCAACAGATTACATTGATGTATAAATAAAGTTTGTATTTACATCAGTCTAACATTGTAATCCAGGTGTGTATCCTACCAAAGCTTCAAGGTGAAAGCATTCACATTTTTTATAGTCGTCAAAAATATTTCATCAATGTTTCCCTTTATATTTATTTATTTAATGAAACTTAAGGCTTGCATATTTTTCATAATAATGACAAATTATCCAGGAAACAAGTGAAAATATGATCCAAACCATGACATGTGAATAAATCCTATTTTAATGTAAATTTTTCTGTGTGAAGCTAAATATCAGTTTGTATATATATAAATACATGTATACATACATACATATACACACACACATATATACAGACATACACACACAGACTCACAGACATGTATATACAAGTACTGACACAGAGGCTGAAATTTGGGTGCAGTTTAATTGAATTTTTATTATAATAATAACCATGATTAAAAATATATAATTTGTACACATGTGTACACATACAGATGGATATATATGAATGTACTAATATGTATGTTCGTTTCTCTTTAAACAAAATTGAATGCATACTGAAGGTAGTTTTTTGTTTTGTTTTGTTTTTTTAGAGTGAGTAACACAGCTTTATTTGGGAGCTAATGTCCCTCTAGAGGCCAATGCTCTGGTAAGCACAGAAGATTATACAGAATAGAATAGAATTTTATAATGAACCAAGTCCCAGAGTCAATTGGGGCGGAGAAGATCCCAGGAGAGACGGTCCAGGAGAGACAACTGGACCCACAATGGGTCTGAGGCAAGCTGGTCTTGCAAGGAAGACCTTCAGAGAGTCCTGATTTTGTGGCTTGCGCCTTGCAGAGGGTTTTAGCCACAGTGCCCAGTCAGACTTCTCATGGCATTGCTCTGGAGTTCTGCCTTTATCCTCTTTTCCTGGGACTTGTTTACTTCTTCGTCTTTTTTTTTTTAATTAGTTTCAAGTGCACAAAACAATGTAATAGTTAGACATTTATCATTTATATCCCTCACACTGTGTCAACCCCCCACCCCCATCCACTATCCCTCTGACATCAAACACAGCCATGACATTTCCACTGACTCTATTCCTAATGCTGTACTCCGCTTCTTGCAACGATATACATAGTATATATACCATATATATATATATATATATATATATATATATATATATATATATATATATATATATATATATATATATAAACTTGTAGTTGATATTCATTATTGTTCAGCTTCAGCTTCAGGTGTACAGTGCAGTGATCAGGCATCTACATCTTCCCTGAGGTGGTCTCCCTAACGAGACAAGTATCCATCGCATACCCCACAAGATCTTTACAACATTATTGATTACATTCCACAAATTAACTTTCGTGACCCAGTGGCAATCTTGTGGTTACTGACTGTGCTTTCTAATCCCCTCACCCTGAAGGTAGTTTTGAACAAAATCTTCATCATTATCTTATGCAATTTCCATATTCTCATATAATACATATATTTCGAGAACATGTCATTTCTTTATTCTCCTATATGAAGAGACTTATGATCCAGGAGATATACCAAAGAAATACCTGCTGCAGGCAAACTGTTCAAATTTTGAGATATCATAAAACCAAAAATAATGGTACCTCAATCCCAACAAGAACACTTTTATTTTTTTAAATTATTTTTTAAATTAAAGTTTATTGGGGTGACAATTGTTAGTAAAGTTACATAGATTTCAGGTGTACAATTCTGTATTACATCATCTATAAATCCCATTGTGTGTTCACCACCCAGAGTCAGTTCTCCTTCTATCATCATATATTTGATCCCCTTTACCCTCATTACCAACACCCTCCTCCCTCTGGTAACCACTAAACTATTGTCTGTGTCTATGAGTTTTTGTTTCTCATTTGTTAGTCTTGTTCTTTTGTTGTTTTTGGTTTATATAACACATATCAGTGAAATTGTGTGGTTCTCTGCTTTTTCTGTCTGACTTATTTTGCTTAGCATTATACTCTCAAGAGCCATCCATGTTGTCACAAATGGTCCTATTTCATCTTTTCTAACCGCCAAATAGTATTCCATTGTGTATACATACCACAATTCTTTATCCATTCATCTATCGAAGGACATTTTGGTTGTTTCCATGTCTTGGCCACCGTAAATAAAGTTGCAATGAACATTGGAGCACATGTGTCTTTATGGATAAATGTTTTCAGATTTTTTGGATAGATACCCAGGACAGGGATTGCTGGGTCATACGGTAATTCTATTCGTAATTTTTTGAAGAACCTCCACACTGCCTTCCATAGAGGCTGCACCAATCTGCACTCCCACCAACAGTGTATCAGGGTTCCTTTTTCTCCACAGCCTCTCCAACACTTATTACTATTTGTCTTGTTTATGATAGCCATGCTAACTGGGGTGAGCTGATATCTCATTGTGGTTTTTATTTGCATTTCTCTGATGATTAGTGATGTTGAGCATTTTTTCATATGTCTATTTGCCATTTGAATATCCTCTTTGGAGAAATGTCTCTTTAGGTTCTCTGCCCATTTTTTAATTGGATTGTTTGTTTTTTTTGTTGTTGAGTTGCATGAGTTCCTTGTATATTTTGGATATTATCCCCTCATTGGAGGCTTTGTTTGCAAAACATTTCTCCCATTCCGTTGGTTGCATCTTTATTTTGTCGATGGTTTCTTTTGCTGTTCAGAAGCTTTTAAGTTTGATATAGTCCCATTCATTTATTTTGTTTTATTATTTATTTATTTATTTATTTGTTTGTTTGTTTGTTTGTTTTTATTAGTTTTAGGTGCACAAGACAAAGTAATACTTAGACGTTTATCATTTATATCCCTCACACTGTGTGAACTCCCCGCCCCCCATCCACTATCTCTCTGACATTGCACAGAGCCATTACATTTCCACTGTCTCTATTCCTAATGCTGTACTCCGCTTCTTGTAAGTATATACATACATATATATACATATATATGTATATATGTACATATACATATACATATACATACATACATACATATATATATATATATATATATATATATATATATATATATATATAGTTATAGTTATAGTTGGAATTCATTGTTGTTCAGATTCAGCTTCAGGTGTACAGTGCAGTGATCAGGCACCTACAGCATACCTGAGGTGGTCTCCCAAATGGGACAATGTCCATTGGATACCCCACAAAATCTTTATAACATTACTGATTACATTCCCCAAATTAATTTTCAAAACCCCGTGGCCATCTTGTGGTTACTGACTGTTTTCTCATCCCTTCACTTTCCTCCTTATCCCCACCCCGCCTAACATCTAGCAACCCTCAGTTTTTCCTCTATGTCTCCAAAACTATTCCTGATTAGTTCATTCACTTATTCTTTTCTTTAGATTCCACATATAAGTGAGATCATATGGTATTTGTCTTACTCTGTCTGACTTATTTCACTCAACATAATGTTCCCTAGGTCCATCCATGTTGTTGCAAATGGTAAGATTTCTCTCTTCTTTATGGCTGCGTAATACTCCATTGTATAAATGTACCACAGTTTCTTAATCCAGTCATCTACCGATAGGCATTTCGGTTGTTTCCATGTCTTGGCTATTGTGTATAATGCTGCAAAAAACATAGGAGTGCATAAAGTTTTTTGAATTAGAGTTTAGGATTTCTCTGGATAGATACCTAGAAGTGGAATTGCTGGATCATAAGGTAGCTCCATTTCCAGATTTTTGAGATACCTCCATACTGTTTTCCATAGTGGCTGCACCAATCTGCAATCCCACCAACAGTGCACAAGTGTTTCCTTTTCTCCACATGTGCACCAGCACTTGTTGTTTCTTGATTTATTGATGATAGCTATTTTGACTGGGGTGAGGTGGTATCTCATTGTGGTTTTTATTTGCATTTCTCTGGTGGTTAGTGAGGTTGAGCATTTCTTCATGTGTCTGTTTGCCATCTGTATGTCCTTTTTAGAAAAATGTCTCTTCATGTCCTCTGCCCATGTTTTAGTTGGGTTGTTCGTTTTTTTGGAGTTGAGTTGAGTGAGTTTTTTGTAAATTTGTGATATTAACCCCTTATCTTTTCCCATTTAATAGGATCCTTTTTCGTTTCATTGATGGTTTCCTTTGCTGTGAAATAACTTTATAGTTTAATGTAATCCCACACCTTTATATTTTCTCTTACTTCCCTCGCACAAGGGAATATATCAGTAAAAATCTTACTCCGGGTAATGTCTGTGAAGTTTCTTCCTATATTTTCTTCTAAGAATTTTATGGTTTCAGATCTTACATTTAAGTCTTTCAGCCATTTTGAATTTATTTTTGCATATGGTGTAAGGAGGTGGTCCATCTTCATTTTTTTTGCATGTGTCTGTCCAGGTTTCCCAGCACCATTTATTGAATAGACTGTCTTTACCCCACCATACATTCTTGCTTCCTTTGTCGTAGATTAAATGACCATATAGGAATGGATTTATTTCTGGACTCTCTATTCTGTTCCATTGATCTATGTGTCTGTTTTTATGCCAGTACCATGCTGTTTTTATTAGTGTAGCCTTGTAGTATAATTTGATGTCAGGTATTGTTATACCTCCCACTTTGTTCTTATTTCTCAAGATTGCCGAGGCTATCCGGGGTCTTTTATGGTCCCATATAAATTTTAGGATTCTATGTTCTATTTCTGTGAAAAACGTCCTTGGTAGTTTGATAGGAATTGCATTGAATATGTATATTGCCTTAGGCAGTATGGACATTTTAACTATATTAATTCTTCCTATTCATGAACATGGTATGTGTTTCCATCTATTTGTATCTTCTTTCATTTCTTTCTTCAGTGTCTTATAATTTTCTGAGTACAGATCTTTTACTTCTTTGGTTAAATTTATTCCCAGGTATTTTATAGTCTTTGGAGCAATTATAAATGGGATTTTTTAAAATTTCTCCTTCTGATGTTTTATTATTGGTATATACAAATGCAACTGATTTCTGAATATTAATTTTGTATCCTGCTACTTTACTAAATTCATCTATCAGCTCTAATAGTTTCTTGGTGGAGTCTTTAGGGTTCTCTCTATATAGTATCATGTCATCTGCATATAATGACAATTTTACTTCCTCCTTACCGATTTGGATGCCTTTTATTTCTTTTTCTTGTCTGATTGCTGTGGCTAGAACTTCCAGCACTATGTTGAATAGAAGTGGAGAAAGTGGGCAACCTTGCCTTGTTCCTGATCTTAAGGGAATGGTTTTAGCTTTTCCCCATTGAGTATGATGTTAGCTGTGGGTTTATCATATATGGCCTTTATTATGTTGAGATATGATCCTCTATTCCCACTTTCTTAAGGGTTTTTATCATAAATGGCTGCTGGATTTTATCAAATGCTTTTTCTGCATCTATTGATATGATCATGTGATTTTTATTTTTCATTTTGTTAATGTGGTGTATCACATTAATTGATTTCGGGATGTTGAACCACCCTTGCATACCAGGGATGAATCCCACTTGATCATGGTGTATGAGGTTTTTAATGTATTGCTGAATTCTGTTTGCTAATATTTTGTTGAGGATTTTTGCATCTATGTTCATTAGAGATATCGGCCTGTAGTTTTCTTTTTTTGGTGTCTTTGTCTGATTTTGGGATCAGGGTGATAGTGGCTTCATAAAAGTGTTTGGGAGTCTTCCCTCCTTCTGGATTTTTTGGAAGAGCTTGAGGAGACTAGGTGATAATTCTTTTTTGAACGTTTTGTAAAATTCACCTGTAAAGCCATCTGGTCCAGAGCTTTTGTTTGTTGGGACATTGTTGATTACTGGTTCAATTTCCCTGGTGGTATTCAGTCTATTCATGTTTTCTGTTTCTTCTTGAGTTAGCCTTGGAAGGTTGTACGTCTCTAGAAAATTGTCCATTTCTTCCAGATTGTCAAATTTGTTGGCATATAGTTGCTCATAGTAATTTCTTAAAATTTTTTGTATTTCTGTTGTGTCTGTTGTCACTTCTCCTCTTTCGTTTCTGATTTTATTAATTTGGGTCCTCTGTTTTTTTTTTAATGAGTCTGGCTAAAAGTTTGTCAATTTTGTTTATCTTCTCTAAGAACCAACTCTTGGATTCATTGATCTTTTGTATTGTTTTTCTGGTTTCTATTTCATTTATTTCCACTCTGATCTTTATTATCTCCTTCCTTGTACTCCCTTTGGGCTTATTTTGCTGTTCTTTTTCCAGATACCTTAAGTGTGAAGATACACTGTTGATTAGTGATGTTTCTAGTTTCTTTAGGTAGGCCTGCAATGCTATGAATTTCCCTCTTTGGACTGCTTTCACGGCATCCCATAGATTTTGGGTCCTCATGTTTTCATTTTTCTTTGTCTCGAGATATCTTTTGATTTCTTCCTTGATCTGCTAGTTGACCCCTTCATTATTTAGTAACATGTTATTCAGCCTCCATGAATTGGTTTGTCTTCCAATTTTTTTCCTGTAGTTCATTTCTAATTTCACAGCACTGTGGTCAGAGAAGAAAATTGGTATGATTTCAGTTTTCTTAAATTTATCAAGACTTGCTTTGTGGCCTAACATATGCTCTATCTTGGAAAATGTTCCATGTGCACTTGAGAAGAACGTGTATTCTGCAGCTTTGGGGTGAAATGCTCTGAAAATATTGATTAAATCCAAATGGTCCAATGTGTCATTTAAGGCTGTTATTTCCATATTGACTTTCTGTCTGGAAGACCTGTCCCTTGTTGTCAGAGGTGTGTTGAAGTCCCCTACTATGATAGTGTTACTGTTGATCTCTGTCTTTATGTCAGTCAATATCTGTTTTATATATTTAGGTGCTCCTATGTTGGGTGCATAGATGTTTACTAGGGTTATGTCCTCTTGTTGGATCGATCCCTTTATTATTATATAGTGCCCATCTTTGTCTTTTTATGTTCTTCATTTTAAAGTCTATTTTGTCAGATGTAAGTATTGCAACTCCAACTTTTTCTCATTTCCATTTGCATGAAATATCTTACTCCAACCCTTCACTTTCAGCCTTTGTGTGTCTTTTGATCTGAGGTGAGTCTCTTGTATACAGCATATACAAGTGTCTTGCTTTCTTATCCACTCAGCCACCCTATGTGTCTTGATTGGAGCATTTAATCCATTTACATTTAAAGTGATTATTGATAGGTACATAGTTATTGCCATTTTTAAATTTGTAGTTAGATTATTTTCGTCTTTCTTCTATTTACAGAAGTCCTTTTGGTATTTCTTGCAATGCTGGCTTGGTGGTAATAAATTCCTTTAGCTTATTCTTTTCTTGGATGCTCTTTAGCTCTCCATCAACTTTAAATGATAGCCTTGCTGGATAAAGCAATCTAGGTTGTAGGCCTTTGTTTTCCATCACTTTGAGTATCTCCTGCCACTCCCTCCTGGCCTTCAATGTTTCTATAGAAAAGTCATTTGATAGTCATATGGGCGTTCCCTTGTATGTAACCCTCTGTCTTTCTCTTGCTGCTTTTAGGCTTCTCTCTTTGTCTTTAACCTTTGCCATTTTAACTATAATGTGTCTTGGTGTGGACCTGTTTTGGTTTATCCTGGTTGGAACTCTCTGCGCTTCCTGGACTTACATGTTGGTTTCCTTTATCAAGTTAGGGAAGTTTTCGGACATTATTACTTCAAATACATTCTCAATCCCTTGCTTCCTCTCTTCACCTTCTGGTATTCCTATGATGCGCATGCTGTTGTGCTTGATGTTGTCCCATAGGTCTCTTAAACCATCTTCTTTGTTTTTTAATCTGTTTTCTTTCTGTTGTTCTGTTTGGCTGATCTCTGCTAACTTGTCTTCTAAGTCGCTGATTCGATCCTCTGCTTCATCTAGCCTGCTGTTAATTCCTTCAAGTGAGTTCTTTATTTTGATAATTGTATTCTTTAGTTCTAACTGGATATTCATTATGATTTCTACATCCTGCTTTATGTCGTCTCTAAGCTCCTTAAGCATTCTTATCATCAGTGTTCTGAACTCTGTCTCTGATAAGTTGGTTACCTTTGTTTCATTTGGTTCCATTTCTGGAGGTTTCTTCTGTTCTTTTATTTGGGACATGTTTCTTTGTTTCCCCATTCTGGCTGACTCTCTGTGTTTGCTTCGATGTATTAGAGATCTCCTAAGAGTGTCACACTCTTCCCGCAGGCCTGAAAAGGTGGTGGCTGGGGGTGGAGGAGTCTCTACTCTCTTAGCCCAGCAAAAATCACACTCTTCCCAGCCTCTTCCCTGGGTTAGAGCTGCATGCCAGTCTTCCCAGAGCCTGAGCCTAAGGCTCATCTGTAATCTGACACCACTCCTAAATTCAGGGGCCAGTTTAAGTCTCTGGAATGGCGGGTGTAGGATTGGAAGAGCAGGGGAGGAAGGGGCCCAGGTATGGAGTTTGTGTCCTTTGTCAGGCCTAGGGCCCAGCTGGAGGTCTCAGTTGAGGTTATTGCCTCAAATGTTGGATATGCTGCACCCTCGGCGGGAGAGATCAGCTGTCGGACACAGGGAAAGAGCCCTCCTCCTGGCTTTCGTGTTCTCTCTTCCTTCTTGGGAACCCCTGCGTATCTGCAGCTGCGGATGCCAGCCGCTTTTCCACCGCCGAAGATGCGGACCGCATTTCCACAACCCTAGATGCGGGTTGCGTCTCCACTGCGCTCCCTTCCCTCTTTCCCTGGTCGCCCAATTTGCCCACCTACAAGTAATCATTGCACGAGACTCTTAGCTGTTCTGCATGATGAGCAGAGTCCTATGATGGGGTATAGATGTCCTGTTTGCGATAAGATCTGGAGGAGAACTCAAAAAGTGTGCCCAGCTGCTGCCATTCCTACGACGTCACCCCCATTCATTTATTTTAGCTTTTATTTCCCTTGACTTTGGAATCAAATTCATAAAATGCTCTTTGAACCCAAGGTCCATAAGTTCCGTACCTATGTTTCTTTCTATGCAGTTTATTGTTTCAGGTTTTACGCTTAAGACTTTGATCCATTTTGAATTAATTTTGGTACATGGTGACAGATAGCAGTCCAGTTTCATTCTTTTGCACGTGGCTTTCCAATTCTGCCAGCACTATTTATTGAAGAGGCTGTCTTTTCTCCATTGTTTGCTTTTTGCTTCTTTGTCAAAAATTAACTGTCCATATTTATGTCATTTTATTTCTGAGTTCTCAATTCTATTCCATTGGTCTATGTGTCTGTTTTTCTGCCAATACCATGCTGTTTTGATTATTGTTGTCCTGTAGTACAAGCTAAAGTCAGGCAGTGTGATACCTCCGGCATTGTTCTTTTTTCTTAAGATTGCTTTGGCTATTCGGGGTCTTTTGTGGTTCCAAACGAATCTGATGATTTTTTGTTCTATTTCTTTAAAAAATGCCATTGGGATTTGATGGGAATTGCATTAAATCTGTATATCGCTTTGGGTAATACGGCCATTTTAACTATGTTGATTCTTCCAATCCTTGAGCACGGAATGACTTTCCATTTCTTTGTGTCTTCTTCAAATTCTTTTGAAAATGTCTTATAGTTTTCAGCATATAGGTCTTTCACATCCTTGGTTAAGTTTATTCCTAGGTATTTTATTCTTTTTGCTGCAATTGCAAAAGGAATTGTGTTTTTTTAAATTTCTTTTTTTGAGATTTCATTGTTAGTGTATAGGAATGCAATGGGCTTTTGTATGTTTATTTTGTAGCTGGCAACTTTAATGAATTCGTTGATTGTTTCTAAAGCTTTTTGGTTTAGTCTCTAGGGCTTTCTACATATAGCATCATGTCATCTGCAAAGAGTGACAATTTAACTTCTTCATTCCCAATTTGGATGCCTTTTATTTCTTTCTCTTGCCTGATTGCTCTGGCCAGGACTTCCATCACTATGTTGAAAAGCAGAGGTGATAGGGGATAGCCCTGTCGTGTTACTGAATGTAGAGCAAAAGGCTTCTGTTTTTCACCGATAATTATGAAATTAGCTGAGGATTTGATATATATCACCTTTGTTTTTCATTGTATACCTATTTTATTAAATGTTTTAACCATAAATGTATGTTGTATCACGTCAAACGCGTTTTCTGCATCAATTGATACAATCATATGATTTTTGTCCTTTATTTTGTTTATGTGATGTGTCACATTGATGGATTTGCATATGTTGAACCATCCTTGTGCCCTGGAATGAAACCCACTTGGTCGTGATGAATAATCTTTTTAATGCATTGTTGCATTCGATTTGCTAGAATTTTGTTTAGGATTTTTGCATCTGTATTCATCAGAGATATTGGTCTGTTGTTCTCTTTTTTGGGTTTTCCTTACCAGGTTTTGGTATCAGGGTAATGTTGGCCTCATAAAATGAGTTAGGGAGTACTGTCTCTTTTTCAATTTTTTGGAAGAGTTTGAGCAGGATTGGTATTAGGTCCTCTTTGAAGGTTTGGTAGACTTTACTAGTGGAGCCATCTGGTCCCGGACTTTTGCTTTCGTAAGGTTTTGGATGACTGATTCAATTTCTTTACTCGTAATCGTTCTGTTTAGATTTTCCAGTTCTTCATGGTTCAGCGTAGGAAGGCCATATGTTTCTAAGAACTTGTCCATTTCTTCTAGGTTATTGAATTTGGTGGCATATAGTTCTTCATAGTATTCTTGGATGATCATTTGTATTTCTGTGGTGTTCATGATAACTTCTCCTTTTTCATTTCTGATTCTGTTAATCTGTCTTCTTTCTTTTTATCTTAGTGAGCCTAGACAAGGGTTTGTCAATTTTGTTAATCTTTTCAAAGAACCAGCTCTTTGTCACATTAATTTTTTCTATTGTCTTTTTGTTCTCTATTTCATTTACTTCTGCTCTGATTATTATGATTTCCTTTCTTCTGCTGACCTTTGTTTCATTTATTCTTCTCTTTCTGGTTCTAAACAATCGTTGATTGTAACATGAGGTTATTTATTTGGGAGTTTTCTTGTTTCTTGAGATAGGCCTGTAATGAGATAAATTTCCCTCTTAAAACTGCTTTCACTCCATCCCTAAAATTTTGGTAGGATGTATTTTCATTCTCATTTGTTTCTATGTAGCTTTGAATCTCTCCTCTAATTTCTTCTTTGACCCGGTCATTCTTTAAAAGTATGTTGTTTACTCTCCATGTATTTGTGGTTTTTCCTCCTTTCTTTTTGCAGTTGATATCTAATTTCAAAGCCTTATGATCAGAGAATATGCTTGGTATGATTTCAGCCTTCCTAAATTTGCTGAGCTTAGTTTTATGTCCCAATATATGGTCTATCCTTGAGAATGTTCCATGTACACTAGAGAAAAATGTATAGTCTGATGCTTTAGAATGAAGTGCTCTATAAATGTCAATTATGTCCATTTCATCTAATGTGTCATTTAGGTCCGCTATTTCATTATTTATTTTCTGTTTGGATGATCTATCCATAGCTGTCAATGATGTATTTAAGTCCCCTAATATAATTGTGTTTTGGTCAATTTTTCCCTTTAGTTGTATTAGTAGTTGCTTGGTATATTTCGGTGCTCCCTGATTGGGGGCATAAATATTGATGACTGTTATGTCTTCTTGTTGTATTGTCCCCTTCACCATTATGAAATGTCCATCTTTGTCTCTTGTTATCTTTTTCACCTTGAAGTCTGTTTCATCTGATATCATTATGGCTACATCTGATTTTCTCTGGATACCATTTGCTTGGTGTGTCAATTTCCATGCTTTCACTTTGAGTCAGTACTTGTCCTTGTAGCTGAGATGTGTCTCTTTGAGGAGTCATATGGTTGGGTTTAGGTTTTTGATCCAATCTTAAACTCTGTGTCTTTTTATTGGTGAGTTCAGTCCATTTATATTTAGGGTGATTATTGATACTTGAATATTTCCTATCATTCTATCTTTAGTTTTCTGGTAAGACTGTGTCTCCATTGTTGCTTTGCCTTTTTGTTGTTGTCTATTATTTCTGTGTGGTGGTATTCTATCATGTTTCCCTTTGTTTCTTCTTTTATTACAGGATATATTTCAGTTCTGGAATTATTTTGAGTGGTACTCTTAAGTTTATGTAAACGAATGTTTGATATTTAGAGTATTCCATTTTCTTCAGCATGCCTACTTTCTCCATTCCCATATTCCGGTTCAGGCCTTTACTTTCCCCCTTTTTATGTTTTGCTTGCTACAAATTGTCCCGGTTGATGGTGCTCGAATAGTCTCCTTTAACATTTCTTGTAGCGCAGGTTACATATTAGAAAATTCCCTTAGATTTTGTATGTCTAGAAAGGTCTTTATTCCTCCTTCATATCTAAAGGATATCTTTGCTGGGTGTATTATTCTTGGCTCATAATTTCTCCCTGTCTTTCTTTTTTTTTTTTGTTGAATTTATTGGGGTGACAATTGTTAGTAAAATTACATAGATTTCAGGTGTACAATTCTGTATTACATCATCTATAAATCCCATTGTGTGTTCGTCACCTAGAGTCAGTTCTCCTTCAATCACCATATATTCGATCCCCCTTACCCTCATCTCCCAACCCCCACCCCCCACCCCCCTTATTTTCTGGAAACCACCAACCCATTGTCTGTGTCTATGAGTTTCTGTTTCTCATTTGTTTGTCTTGCTCTTTTGTTGCTTTTGGTTTACATACCACATATCAGTGAAATCACATGGTTCTCTGCTTTTCCTGTCTGACTTGTTTCACTCAGCATTACTCTCTCAAGATCCATCCATGTTGTCACAAATGTTCCTATATCATCTTTTCTTACTGCCGAATAGTTTTCCATTGTGTATACATACCACAACTTCTTTATCCATTCATCTATCGAAGGACGTTTTGGTTGTTTCCATGTCTTGGCTACCGTAAACAAAGCTGCAATGAACAATGGAGCACACGTGTCTTTATCTCTAAATGTTTTCAGATTTTTTTGGGTAGATAATCAGGAGAGGGATTGCTGGGTCATATGGCAATTCTATTCGTAATTCTTTGAGGAACCTCCACACTGCCTTCCATAACGGCTACACCAGTCTGCATTCCCACCAACAGTGTATGAGGGTTCCTTTTTCTCCACAGCCTCTCCAACATTTGTTATTATTTGTCTTGTTGATGATAGCCATTCTGACTGGGGTGAGGTGATATCTCATTGTGGTTTTGATTTGCATTTCTCTGATGATTAGTGATGTTGAGCATTTTTTCATATGTCTATTTGCCATTTGTATGTCCTCTTTGGAGAAATGTCTCTTCAAGGCCTCTGCCATTTTTCAATTGGGTTGTTTGTTTTTTTGTTGTTGAATTGCATGAGTTCCTTGTATATTATGGATACTAGCCCCTTATCGGAGGCACTGTTTCCAAAAATCTTCTCCCATTCAGTTGGTGGCCTCTTTATTTTGTCAATGGTTTCTTTTGCTGTGCAGAAGCTTTTAAGTTTCATATAGTCCCATTCGTTTATTTTAGCTTTTACTTCCATTGCCTTTGGAGTCAAGTTCATAAAATGCTCTTTGAACCCAAGGTCCATAAGTTTAGTACCTATGTTTTCTTCTATGCAATTTATTGTGTCAGGTCTTATGCTTAAGATTTGGTCCATTTTGAATTAACTTTGGTACATGGTGACAAATAGCAGTCCAGTTTCATTCTTTTGCACGTAGCTATCCAACTCTCCCAGCACCATTTATTGAAGAGGCTGTCTTTGCTCCATTGTATGTTTTTATCTTCTTTGTCAAAAATTATCTGTCCATATTTATGTGGTTTTATTTCTGAGTTCTCAATTCTATTCCATTGGTCTATGTGTCTGTTTTTCTGCCAATACCATGCTGTTTTGATTATTGTAGCCCTGTAGTACAAGCCAAAGTCAGGAAGTGTGATACCTCCATTATTGTTCTTTTTCCTTAAGATTGTTTGGCTACTTGGGGTCTTTTGTGGTTCCAAACAAATCTGATGATTTTTTGTTCTATTTCTTTAAAATATGCCATTGGGATTTTGATTGGGTTTGCATTGAATCTGTATATTGCTTTGGGTAATATGGCCATTTTTTTTTTTTAATTTTATTTTATTAAATTTATTGGGGTGACAATTGTTAGTAAAATTATATAGATTTCAGGTGTACAATTCTGTATTACATCATCTATAAATCCCATTGTGTGTTCATCACCCAGAGTCAGTTCTCCTTCCATCACCATATATTCGATCTCCCTTACCCTCATCTCCCACCCCCCACCCCCAACCCCCCTTACCCTCTGGGAACCACTAAACTATTATCTGTGTCTATGAGTTTCTGTTTCTCATTTGTTTGTCTTGTTCTTTTGTTGTTTTTGGTTTATATACCACATATCAGTGAAATCACATGGTTCTCTGATTTTTCTGTCTGACTTATTTCGCTCAGCATTACTCTCTCAAGATCCATCCATGTTGTCACAAATGTTCCTATATCATCTTTTCTTACCGCCGAATAGTATTCCATTGTGTATATATACCACAACTTCTTTATCCATTCATCTATCGAAGGACGTTTTGGTTGTTTCCATGTCTTGGCCACCATAAACAAAGCTGCAATGAACATTGGAGCACACGTGTCTTTATCTCTAAATGTTTTCAGAGTTTTTGGGTAGATACCCAGGAGAGGGATTGCTGGGTCATATGGCAATTCTATTCGTAGTTCTTTGAGGAACCTCCATACTGCCTTCCATAACGGGTGCACCAGTCTGCATTCCCACCAACAGTGTATGAGGGTTCCTTTTTCTCCACAGCCTCTCCAACACTTGTTACTATTTGTCTTGTTGATGATAGCCATTCTGACTGGGGTGAGGTGATATCTCATTGTGGTTTTGATTTGCATTTTCTGATGATTAGTGATGTTGAGCATTTTTTCATATGTCTATTTGCCATTTGTATGTCCTCTTTGGAGAAATGTCTTTTCAAGTCCTCTGCCCATTTTTCAATTGGGTTGTTTGTTTTTTTGTTGTTGAGTTGCATGAGTTCCTTGTATATTCTGGATACTAGCCCCTTATCGGAGGCACTGTTTGCCAAAATCTTCTCCCATTCAGTTGGTGGCATCTTTATTTTGTCAATGGTTTCTTTTGCTGTGCAGAAGCTTTTAAGTTTCATATAGTCCCATTCGTTTATTTTAGCTTTTACTTCCATTGCCTTTGGAGTCAAGTTCATAAAATGCTCTTTGAACCCAAGGTCCATAAGTTTAGTACCTATGTTTTCTTCTATGCAGTTTATTGTGTCAGGTCTTATGCTTAAGTCTTTGATCCATTTTGAATTAACTTTGGTACATGGTGACAAATAGCAGTCCAGTTTCATTCTTTTGCACGTGGCTATCCAATTCTCCCAGCACCATTTATTGAAGAGGCTGTCTTTGCTCCATTGTATGTTTTTAGCTTCTTTGTCAAAAATTATCTGCCCATATTTATGTGGTTTTATTTCTGGGTTCTCAAGTCTATTCCATTGTTCTATGTGTCTGTTTTTCTGCCAATACCATGCTGTTTTGATTATTGTGGCCCTGTAGTACAAGCCAAAGTCAGGCAGTGTGATACCTCCATTATAGTTCTTTTTTCTTAAGATTGCTTTGGCTATTCGGGGTCTTTTGTGGTTCCAAACAAATCTGAGAACCATGTGATTTCACTGATATGTGGTATATAAACCAAAAACAACAAAAGAACAAGACAAATAAATGAAAAACAGAAACTCATAGACACAGACAATAGTTTAGTGGTTGCCAGAGGGTAACGGGGGCAGGGGGTGGGGGGTGGGAGATGAGGGTAAGGGGGATCGAATATATGGTGATGGAAGGAGAACTGACTCTGGGTGATGAACACACAATGGGATTTATAGATGATGTAATACAGAATTGTACACGTGAAATCTATTTAATTTTACTAACAATTGACCCCCAATAAATTTAATAAAATAAAATTAAAAAAAAAAGTAAGGAGATATCAATAAAGTATGGGCTTTATTGAATAATGATGTATTTGTATTGGTTCTTTAATTGTGACAAATGTACCATATTAATGTAAAATGTTAACAGTAGGGGAAACTGAGTGCAGGAGATATGGGGGTTCTCTGTACTACCTTTACAACTCTTCTGTAAATATAAATCTATTCTAAAATTGAAAGTTTATTTAACAAATAAATGACATCACCAAATCTGAGAGATTCGCTGAGCAGAGAGTGAGGTATATGATGATTATGAGCAGCTTGAATGTCAGGTTTAGAGATACCTGGTTTACACCTTATTTGGTAATATGTTTTTAAAAAGTGATTTTCAGTAGAATGAGGAAAGGGGTGGGTTCTGGAGAGAAAGTGAGGGGCAGATATTTGGAAATGTGAGGGTGAGGCATAAGAGCGACTCATATATGGCTTGAGGATTAGAGAATAGATGTCAGGAAAATTGTTTTGCACATCAATTGGTAATAAAATAGTGTTTTAGTTTGTTTTACAAAGGAAGAGGGATGATGTTGGTGCCTCAGATAAAGTCAAGGTTTGGGATGGAATGAGGTAGAAACTGCAGTGAGAAGAAGATATAGAGAAAGGGCTGAATGTTAGGTATCGGACCTGGGTGTGATGGGGTTGATAAGAATGATTGTATCTCACATTACTTGGTAATAATGTGAGAAATAATACAGCGATTTAATCCTTTTCTGTCATAGTTTGTGTACAGCCATTTCAATTAGTCTAAATGTTCTGGTAGCATTTGAGACATTCTTTTTTTACACTGAGAGGTATTCTTATGCATTTCCACCCAGGAGACTGGAGAGCGTGTGTGCTAACAGGATGGGTCTTGGAGGCTGCCATATATCAAGGAGGCTTCCTGTCCACAGTTATCACACTCATCATGGATACTCTCAAAACTCCACATCAGGGTGTCCAGGGGACAGTTATTATAAAAGGGCTTCAGAGAAGGGTTGAGAAGAGCTACCTCATGAGCCATCATACCATCATAGTATTCAGAATCTATGTGAATGTCTTCAGAGCACCCCAACCATCACCAACTCCCTAACCAGACCCCCTTCTACACCTTGAATCAAAAGTTTGTATGATCACTTAGTGTCATGGTTCTCACTCCTGGCTGCCCCTTCAAATCACACAGTGAGCTTTTTAAAAAAACACCAAACCCTATACTCCACACCCCAAATTCTAATTTTATTAGTTTGAGATGGAACCCTTGCATCAGTATTTAAAAAAAAAAAATCCCCAGGTGAGAACCACCAACCTAATGCCTACTTTCTGTTTGGTGCTTCCAATTACTTTCCCTATTTCATCGACACTTGCCTTCAGACAATTATTCTTGAGGGCTCTTGGAGTCTTCCTCGATTCAAACTGGAGATGACTACTACACACTGGAGACAAGGGTCACACAGTTAGTGTTCTGTCTAGATATCCTAGCCAGATCATGATTACCAATCAAAGCAGCAAAGTTAAACAGGGCAAGTCAACCATTGTAGAAGAAACTAGAGGACAGGAGCCCAAGTGGTCCTCTAGGTCTCATCTCTGAGTCAAAGGAAAAAGGAACTTGCAGGCCAGCAATGTGGTTTGGAGACCTCTGGAATAGTCTTTGCTGTTTGTGGCTCCTTTGTGCGTTGGCCCTGTTGTGTGTGCCCTGGATGTTTCCCTGCCTGATCCAGAACGAAGCCCTAGAAGCAGGATGGTCAGGGTGCCAGCCATCTGGGATCCAGGAAGGGAGGAGCAGGGGTGGCAGCCGCCCTCTTCAGCCATACTGTGGGGGATGGTAGAAACAGAACTCAAAGGGAGAATTAGGAGGTGGCAGCAATGGAGAGGGGAGGAGGCAGGGTCCTGGGTCTTACACCAAAGGGAGGGACGGAGCATGGGGGACCAGCTGGGCCTGCGAGGGGCCAGGGCTGCTGAATAGAAGAAAGACTCTGAGGGTGTCCAGGCCAGGCCCCGATGGCCAAGAAACGGTGGAGGGTGCCAACAGGCCTCTGTCTTGTGAATACCAAGAGGGCCTAACCGCCACTAAGAAGCTCCCATCGGGGCAGTTTCACCCAGCGTCGTGGCTTTGTGAAAAGAGAGCACAGTGCTGGGGCCCCGCCTGAGGCCTCTCTGCCCATGAGGTTATGACAGTGGGAGGATCCCCCAGCCCAGAGCCAGCCTCTCTCTGGGACACCACTTCCTGACCTTCCAGCTGTAGTTCTTAACTTGTGCGCGTCAAAAAACCCAGTGCGGACCTGATGACAGTTATGAGAAAATGCACCAGAACAGCTTTTACATACGATTCAAGGGGTTTTATTTTCACGGAACCTCCCGCCCTTCCCCTGAACCCCCAAGTTAAGAACCACGCTCTCTATTCTCTTCTCCCAACTTGCAGCTTCACACTCGCATATTCCGCGTTGGGTGTCATATGCCCCAGTGACCACTAGATGCCGACAGAGATGGGCAGGATGCCTCACCTTCTCTTCTAGGGCTGAGAGTAAGGATTTCCCAGGTCAAGTTTGTCCTTCATCCAATGGGTGAAATTAGGACAAATCAGCGCCCCCTATCTTCCCTTCACCTCTCACACACATCTTCGAGTGAATGAATGCTGAAAAACACTTCCTGCTTACCCCTTGGATGTTCCCCCTTTGGAATCCTCTCCCCTCCCTGATCATACAGTGTTGAAAGACTATTTCCTCCAATAAAATTGCATAGGACAGGTGCTGCGAATGTAGTTAGCTGTCTTTGGCTGCCCCTATGCTCCCTATACCTGCTGCCTCCCTTTCCCATGTGGTAGAGGGCTGGGGGGTGGTGAGGGGTGGGTACCGATTCTCTCTTGACCTCAGCACAACCCAACCAACAACTGGGAGTACTGTAGGCTTGGCTAAGGACATGGATCATATCTTAGTAGTCATGTGAATGAGTTATTGTGTTTCCCCCCAAAATAAGACATAGCCGGACAATCAGCTCTAATGCGTCTTTTGGAGCAAAAATTAATATAAAACCCAGTTATATTATATTATATTACATTATAGGATATTATAGGATATTATATTATTATTACCGGGTATTATATTATATTATAGACCCGGTCTTATAGTAAAATAAGACTGGGTCTTACATTAATTTTTGCTCCAAAAGATGCATTAGAGCTGATTGTCTGGCTAGGTCTTATTTTGGGGGAAACATGGTAGTTACTTAACCCTTCCGTGCCTATGTTTCTTGGTGTATAGAATGAGGATTGTAACAGTACCTACCTCATAGGGTTATTATTATGGGATTGAAATGAATCAATATTTCTAAAACACTTATGGCAATACCTGGCATATATTAAGTACTCAATGTGTGTGAACTATTCTAATTTGTCATCTTGGACTTCATAGTAAGGCCTCAGTAATTACTGATTTCTTTGACATTTCTCATTTAGAGTGCCTAGGTTTTTTGACTATGCACCTTGTTGCTGGCTTCATCAACTGTGTCTAACATTTCCTCAGCACATTTTGGTCCCAGTTATCTACACAGCCTTGGTGTCGGTGTTGTTGTTGCTATGCTCCAGGTTGAGACAGACCCGACGAGTATATTACTGGACTCTCAGTCTTCTCTGGGAACATATGAGAGAAAGTAGAACTTCCTCCATCTACAGATAAAAAAATTGTCCCCACTCATATAAATATTTGACACAGGGAGCAGAGCTACAGGGCCCATGCTTAAAATGCTGCTCCTGGGATACTAATTAAGCTTCCACCAGGACATCCTGTACCCATTTAAGTGCACACAGTTCTGTTTGACCAAGAACTTATACAGTGAGTATAACCTCATTCAACTACTTTTCTACCCCAAAATTCAGTATTATATTAAATGCTCTGTATGTTAGCTATGTTGTGTTTGTTCATGGTCCTAGTTGAACCACAGCTAGCAGAAGTGGAAATGAAAGCCATATGGGCAGAGCCTCAGTGCAGAATTACTCACCTTCCTCCAAAAACCAGCCTGCAGACTCATTGGAGAACTCACTAACCCAGAAGTTGTCAACTGTATTGTATAATCATATAGATGTGTCCATACTATAACTCTTCTGTTAATAAATTAATTACAAATTCAAAAAATAGAACCAGGCGTTCCTAATGAATGTATCTCAAGAATAATTTCAGTGAGTAGAAGAACAAGTCCCAGCACCAAGAAAGTGCTTGCAAAGATAAGACTGACAAGATATTGTATAATCAGGTTGGGACCTTTCATTAGCATATCCCAATTGTGAGACCACCCTCCAAAAATCCATGGCACACTTCCAGATTATTTTTATAATGGGCGAGGTCATTCAGACCAACCCTCCCTTTGAAAACAACTTATAAAAACCTGGATAAAATTTAAATAACACCTTTTTTAAGCAATTGAAAAAGCTGAAAAGGAAGTAAGGTGTTACCTGCCCAAAGTAAAAGGAAAATGAAAACTGGAGAGATAAATGAGGACTGGAGGCCACTTTTGCTATGTGACTATTTTCCAAATCAGAAAATAGATTTTACGACCCCTTAGGACAAGAGGAATACAAACCAAATATCAAAATATATACAAAATGGGAGTCTAACATAAGAGCCTTCTTTCAATAAATTGGCACCCAAAAAGGCTACACCCCCAGGGTATAGGATGTGGTTCAGCCCTCACACAGAAATTCATGTTAGGTTCTACTTGCCTGTTATGTAGGGAATCCCAAGATTTAAAATTTCGGGTTGTGCTCAACTGAGAGTAACTTCAATAATCCCCATATGCTCCATTTGGCAGAGGCAAATGGAAATCCCCTGAGGAGGAATGTGACTCTATCCAAGCCTATTGCTACAGATAATTGTTAAAATATGATGGCCAAAATAACCCGGCACATAAATAAACAAGGCACCGAGGACAATCAGAAAAACAGATGCAAAAGAGTCATACAAAATTTCAGTTAATGGAATTATTAGACACAGACCATAAAACAACTATTCTTACAATGTTTAAAGACATAAAGAAGGAAATCTCACTTCTGGTCAGTGTAGAACAACAAAGATCAATTTACTCTCATGCCTGAACAACCACAAACTACAAATAATGAAACAATGGTTATCAAGACACTGGACATCAGATTACAAGAGATAGTGACCCTTAAAGATGGACAACAAACAACATATTACTCACAATTGTCCCAGCTTACTGACTTGAAATAGTTTCCAGATCTCATTAGCAGATCCTGGTGGACTCCCTGAGTTGAAAAGATGGCAAGGAAAAATTAAGTGGCTAGCAGAGTACCAGTGAGGGGATTTCATGGAGCAAAAACTTAGTCCTGCAGGGATATGAATGTGGTGTGTGAAACTACCCAAGCCTGGGGAAAGAGCTGTGAAAAAGCACTAGCGGTAACAGAACCCAGCCAGCACTCATACAGGGTCAAGAATAGAACCTATTCCCATCTGCTAGACTTGAAAATATCAAAATTCAGGAGCACTTAGTAGAGTACTTAGAAAGTTCTTGCCTCAGTTGTGGGGAATAATTTCTCCTGCACTGTTAGGCTCTGGTGCTACCTAACAAAGAATGAAACTGTTTTCAAGTAACTAAACTTTATTCTAGTTAAAAGGTCAAAAATATTTCTAGGAATACCAAAATATCCAGTATTCAACAAGTAAAAGTCACAATATCTGGCATCCAACAAAACATTACAGCATACAAAGAATTAGGTCAATACAACCAATAGTGAGGAAGAAACCAATTGAAATTTACCTGAATCTGACAGAGATGCTAATCTTGGCAGAAAAGGAAATGAAAACAACTACTATACCTGTATGTCTGAGTTCAAAAGAGTGAAAAGGCATGGAAGATATACTCATAAAAAGAGTCCAAATCAAAATTACATAGATGAAAATTACGATATTTAAAATGAAGACTATACTGGATAAGATTAATATCACCTTAGTCATGGCAAACTAATAGTGAAAGTGAAGACATAGCAATCGAATCTATCCATATCTATCTATCTATCTATCTATCTATCTATCTACCTACCTACCTATCTATCTGTCATCTTCTACCAAACTATGAGTTCATACTGACACCTCCAATTTCAAACTAACAAAACATGGTTCTATTTAGTATTGCTCTTTTCATATTTATAACCATCTTCTCTGACAACGAGAAACCTGGCCTCTGTTATTCATAATATATTTACTTTTTTACTTAATACTAGAATTCACAGAAAGTAGTTTCAGAATTGATAATGTTTAACTGTAAAAAACTTACCTGGGATACTTACACAAAATTCATTTTTGAAGTAATTATAGATAGCTAGGCGTAGAGAATGATAGAATGACAGATATAGAAAGAGATATATGCATATGTTTATCATATGCTCATATATTTATATATACACTTACATATACATGTGTTGATGTACATACATATATACATATACATATTCCATGGAAAGAGCCTAGAAATTTGACATCACTCTAGCAATGAGAATACTTAGTGTTCAGACCTTATTTTGAAATACCATTCTTTACCAGAAGGAATCAGTGTTCTTTGGAGCGCTGGCTGATCCCAGGGCTGGGACTGGGGTAGTCCATGACAACATTTGAATATAATATTCTTGAGAAGAGAAGAAAGTGGTCAAAGAATGATGGGTGCATCTGAAAAGGACAGAGAAGTCAGCTTAAAGAGTGTACCAATGGACAAATCGAGGACAATCAGAGCATCAATATAAATAATGGAAATAACAGATTATAATCCTTTGAAAAAAGGAATTAATTCTACTGAAGCAAGCAAACAAACAACAAACAAATAAACAAGTCAATAAATATGGAAGAAGGACAAACTCTTCCTTAAAGTGTTGAAGAAATAATGGAACTAGAAAAACCACCAATTGCTGGAGGTATCACACTCCTTGATTTCAGCTTGTATTACAAGGGCAACAATAATCAGAACAGTATGGTATTGGCAGAAAAATAAACACACAGACCAATGTAATAGAATTGAAAACCCAGAAATAAACCCCCATAAATATAGATAGATAATTTTCGACAAAGAAGCCAAAAACATACAGTGGAAAAAAACAGCCTCTTCAATAAGTAGTACTGGGGGAATTGGAAAGCCATGTGCAAAAGAATAAAACTAGAATGCTATCTGTTACCATGTACCAAAATTAACTCAAAATGGATCAAAGACCTAAACATAAGACCTAAAACAATAAACTACATAGAAGAAAACATAGGTACAAAACTTATGGACCTTGGGTTCAAAGAGCATTTTATGAATTTGACTTCAAAGGCAAGGGAAGTAAAAGCTAAAATAAATGAATGGGACTATATCAAACTAAAAAGCTTCTGCACAGCAAAAGAAACCATTGACAAAATGAAGAGTCAACCAACCAAACGGGAGAAGATTTTTGCAAACAACGCCTCCGATAAGAGGCTAATATCCAAAATATATTAAGAACTCATAGAACTCAACAACAACAAAACCCCTAACTATCCAATTAAAAAATGGGCAGAGGACCTGAATAGACATTTCTCCAAAGAGGCGTACAAATGGCCAATAGACATATGATAAAATGCTCAACATCACTAATCATCAGAGAAATGCAAATAAAAACCACAATGAGGTATCACCTCACATCAGTTAAAATGGCTATCATCAACAAGACAAATAATAACAAGTTTTAGAGAGACTGTGGAGAAAAAGGAACCCTCATACACTGTTGGTGGGAATGTAGATTTGTGCAGCCACTATGGAAGGCTGTGTGGAAGTTCCTCAAAAAATTTAGAATAGAATTACCATATGACCCAGCGATCCCTCTCCTGGGTATGTACTCCAAAAAATCTGAAAATATTTATCTGTAAAGATATATGTGGTCTGATGTTCATTGTAGCTTTATTTATAGTGGCCAAGACATGGAAACAACCAAAGTGTTCTTCAATAGACGATTGAATAAAGAAGTTGTGGTATATATACAAAATGGAATAGTATTCTGCCATAAGAAAAGATGAAATAAGGCCATTTGCAACAATATGGATGGATCTTGAGATTATAATGCTAAGCGAAATAAATCAGAAGAAAAAGTCAAGAGCCATATGATTTCACTGATATATGGTACATAAAACTGACAACAACAAAAGAACAAGACAAACAAATGAAGAAACAAAAACTCATAGACACACACAATAGTTTAGTGGTTACCAGAGGGTAAGGGAGGCGGGAAGTGGTAGATAAGGGTAAAAGGGATCAAATATATGGTGATGGAAGGAGAACGGACTGTGGGTGGTGAACACACAACATGATATATAGATGATGTATTACAGAATTGTACACTTGAAACCTATGTCCCCCAATAAACTTTTTTTTAAAAAGAAAGAAAAATCACCAATTGGTAGCCATCATCATAATAATTGATTCAGGCAAGAATTAACAACGGATGCTAAAACTAGGGCACATATTTGATGTATAAGTGATTAATTTCATAGTCTCAAAGTATCTCCCAGAATATATTTATTATTTACAAAAGGGAATGTTGTAACTTCACAGTGCAGAAATATGGCAGACCCCACCTTAACAAAAAACCACCAAGTTAGAATCAGTAATGGGACAAATTGACATATATTTTTGGCTCTATATGATGAACTAAGAACACATTACTTCAGTGATGTTTCTGCCAAAAATGCATAACCAGAATCTAGTCATGAGTAAACGTCAGACAAACCCAAACTGAGGGAAATTCTACAAATAACTGCTATGCTGCTATGTATTCCTCAAAAATTTCAAGGTTATGAAAGACAAAGAAAAACTGATGAATTGTTCCATATTAAAGGAGACTAGGTAAAGAGACATGACAGTGGAGTGCAACTCGTGATCCAAATTTTTATTTTCCTATAAAGAACATTATTGAGATAATTGGTAAAATTTGAAGAAAGTCTGTAGATAAGCCAATAGTGCTGTGTTAATATTAATTTCTTGGTTTTTGTAATTGTGCTATAGTTTTTAAAGAGAACTGATGACCTCGCTTTTTAAAAATATAAACTGAAATACTGTGTCTGCAACTTACTTTCAGTGGTTTGGAAAAAATATCACACACACACACACATATACATACAAAAATACAGAGAGAGGTAGAATGTAATAAGCAAATGTAATAATATAACCTTTTAATAATCTTGGTGATTGTATAAGGAAATTCTTTGTAATATACTTTCAACATTTCTGAAGGTCTAAAATTAGGTTTAAAAGGTGTTTAAAAACCATCACGTTTTATAAAATGGGCTTGTTATGTTAAAATTATTAATTTTTTGAAAAACAAGTTGTTTACACAATCTCCTCATGCAATATATATCATCTATAAAGGGGAAAATAATTTCACAGTGGAGAAACCTGACATATATCACCATAAGCAAGTGTTCAAAGTTAACATCATTAATATTGGAACAAAACAATACCACGTACCTCCTGATATTATGCAACAAGAAGGAAACAAAATAACTTTTGTGGCACTCCTGCCCCCACTCCCAAAAGGATAGGATAACCTGAATGTAATCATGAGGCAATATCACATGAACCCCAATTGAGAGAATATTCTCAAAAATAACTGATCTGTATTCTTCAAAAATTTAAGTCATAAAAGAAATAGACTGGGGAACTATTTCAGATAAAAGAAGGATAAAGACACATGGCAACAAAATGCAACTCATGATCCTGGACAATTAATTGGAAAGTCTGCATGAAAGGTATATGATAAATTTTGTATTATTTTTGTAAAATTTCTGAGTAAAGAATTTTTATTGTCTTCCCTGACTTCAGCTTGTATTACAGGGCAACAATAATCAGAACAGTATGATATTAGTTTCAGGTGTACAGAGCAACATAGCGATTAGACATTTATATACTTCACAAAATAATAACTGTAATAATTCTATTACCCATCTGACATTGTACATAGTTGTTAGAATATTACTATGTTCCCTATGCTGTACTATATATCCCCATGACTATGTTTTAAAAATTATAGTTGACATTCAATATTATTCTATATTAGTTTCAGGTGTACAGCATAGTGGTTGGACATTTATACAATTTATGCAGTGATCCCCCTGATAAGTGTGTAAATACATAGTATTTACAATAATATTGACTATATCTCCCATAATGTATTTTACATCCCTGTGACTCTTTTGTAACTACCAATTTGTGCTTCTTAATCCCTTAACATTCCTCACCCAGCCCCCCAACCCTCTCCCATCTAGTAACCATCAGTTTGTTCTCTGTATCTATGGGTCTGTTTCGTTTTGTTTGTTCGTTTATTTTGTTCTTTATACTCTACATATAAGTGAGGTCATATGGTATTTGTCTTTCTCAGTCTGACTTATTTCACTTAGTATAATACTCTCTAGGTCCGTCCATGTTGTCACAAATGGTAAGATTTTATTTTTTTATTGCTGAGTAATAGACTTTTGTGTATATATATACACATATACACACACACATATATATATGTAATGAAGCCTTCTTAATCTGATGACATTTATTGGAAAGAGGGAGATCTTTATATAAATGTGTCTAATTTTCTTCTCTAATTGGCCTACTAGACTTTCTGTCTTTACTGGAGTCAATTTAGCAAGTTGAATTATAATAAAAATTATCCAAATTTTATTTACATAGAGTTGTACGAAACAGTTTCTCTTTTGTGGCTTAAAAATAGATGTTTATTTCTCATGACTTTGTGGACTGATTGGGTGATCCTTTTGGCTTGGGTTACCTCAGATGATTTCTGAGGTCAGTCGGCAATGGGGCTGAATGATCTTGGAAGGTCTCACTCACATATCTAGTGATTGGCAGGTTCTTGACTGAAACATCTTAGTTCTCCACATGGCCTTTTCAGTAAATTTTCTCAGGCTCATTTGCAGAAAGATGATCTCAGGATTCCAAACTCAGCAAAAGAGAAAAAGCACCAATTCATAAACACTGAATATATCACATTTGTTAAAGCACCACTAACTAAAGCAAGTCACATGGTGAAGCCTCAATTCAAAGAGTGAAATAATAGGCTTCACCTCTTGATAGGGAAAATGGCAAAGTCACATTGCCAAGAGACATGCCTTTAGGAATGGGAATGATTTATGGTCATTTTGCAATCTATTACACCTTTTCTGGTTGAGTATTGAGAGCCTTCTCCAAAGTGGATATATTTTGGTGGGCATTTAAATAAGAAAAATACCTTACATTCTGTGCCCACTCTGAGAGTTCCAGCTATATATCTCTTCTCCACACTTCATAGGTATCAGTCTTATAATATTGCTCTTTCCAAGCCCCTAACGAGTTGGTCAAGTTATTAATTACTGTCCGTGAATAGATCTATATTCAAGGTCGTTTCTGCTTCAAGTGACCACTTAGAGTTCTGCCCAGTAGTACTATTTCACTATTGCTTTTCAGGGCTAACCCTGAGTGAGGCAGCAATGCACCATCCATCCACTTCTGGCTTGTTACAGCAAACCATGCAGATCTATATGTAAATCAGTTCTATTCTTTTCTTTTCCTACTAACTGGTCATAGAAAACTCTATGACATCTGAGGGGAAAACAGTGAAGTGTGTACAATGGAAGTCTGAGCCATCTGCTCATGCAGTTTACCAATGCCTTCCATACTTATTCAGCTCTGTTCTTATATACTGTTTTCATTTTACAATAGAATATTGTTATATATATATATATATATATATCCAATTTTATGATTTGATGGATTAACAACAAAAACTTTATGATGGAAAATTCAGGTTAAATAATTATTTGGTATTACATAATTCAATGTTCATCCTCTACTAGGGCACAGTAGCAAGCCAGGAGTTGCCTGTCTAATAGAGAGTAGCTGACAAAGAAGGGCATACCTTACTCAAAAACTCGAGGGATCTGTGCAATAATTCTCCAAATGGGGCTTTCCAGAGGCTACACAGAGCATTTCTATCTGCCACAGTAACTTTGGCAATTCTAATAATCCTGGGTCTGCTGAATCATAACAACCAAGGAGTAGGGCAGTTTTTATCACAGCCTGGTGATGTTACAGAACCTTCTCTTCCTTTTGGCCTCACTCAGAAAATGGCAGTATTATAAATTTCCTGATAAATGGGTTAAGGTTGTAAACCTGAGTGTAGTGCATGCTCTCTACAAAATCCAAAGAACCCTATGAAGTGTTGTACTCTTTTCTTGGTCATGAGTGTTGCTAAGGTACAGCAACTTATTTCAGGCCACTGGACCCCTGCCTAATAACTTCACTAATGTGGCAGGCCCCTAAGTTTGATGGGGTTTATCTCTCATGCCTGGCATGCATGTGTCTTACTAAGGTATTCAGAGTGCCTTCTATTTTCAGTTCATCAGGTCCAATTAACACGATGTCATCACTGTAAGAGCCTGGTGCAATGATCTGTTTGATATCAAAATGATGTTTACCCCTGTAGATTATCTTGCAATAAATAGCACGAAAGTTGACATAGTAAGAAAGTGAAGGAAGTGAAGCAGTTTCTCTTGTTCTATCAAAAGTAGACTTCTTTTACCTGTTGATGGGGATGGGGAAATGACGAATTCATTTGGTAGGTCAATATCTACACACTTCTGAAGAAGGCATTGATTCTTCTGACCCAGATAAAAGGGGTTGAAGAAGGCTCACATTAGAAGAGACATTCTTGCTGGCTTTCCAGGGTTGGATAGGCATTCCACTTGTTGACAACCATAGACGTTTTGCAGACAACACATCAAACTTGTCAATGCACAGAGTTGGAAATAAATGAAGTGTTTTGGGGAACAGTAATAAGTTTATATGGCTGGATTAGCAAGAGTTAGGCCATGCACTGGGGGCCTGATTAGACATTTCTCCAAAGAGGACATACAAATGGCCAATAGACATATGAAAAGATGCTCAACATCACTAATCATCAGAGAAATGCAAATCAAAACCACAATGAGATATCACCTCACCCCAGTCAGAATGGCTATCATCAACAAGACAAATCGTAACAAGTGTTGGAGAGGCTGTGGAGAAAAAGGAACCCTCATACACTGTTGGTGGGAATGCAGACTGGTGCAGCCATTATGGAAGGCAGTGTGGAGGTTCCTCAAAAAATTAAGAATAGAATTACCATATGACCCAGCAATCCCTCTCCTGGGTATCTACCCAAAAAATCTGAAAACATTTAGAGATAAAGACACGTGTGCTCCAATGTTCATTGCAGCCTTTGTTTACGGTGGCCAAGACATGGAAACAACCAAAATGTCCTTCGATAGATGAATGGATAAAGAAGTTGTGGTATATATACACAATGGAATACTATTCGGCTGTAAGAAAAGATGATATAGGAACATTTGTGACAACATGGATGGATCTTGAGAGTGTAATGCTGAGCGAAATAAGTCAGACAGAAAAATCAGAGAACCATGTGATTTCACTGATATGTGGTATATAAACCAAAAACAACAAAAGAACAAGACAAACAAATGAGAAACAGAAACTCATAGCCACAGACAATAGTTTAGTGGTTACCAGAGGGTAAGGGGGGTGGAGGGTCGGGGGTAGGAGATGAAAGTAAGGGGGATCGAATATATGGTGATGGAAGGAGAACTGACTCTGGGTGATGAACACACAATGGGATTTATAGATGATGTAATACAGAATTGTACACCTGAAATCTATGTAATTTTACTAACAATTGTCACCCCAATAAATTTAATTAAAAAAAATATATTTTGTGACAATCCATTCTGGCCTGCCTAGTTTTTTGTTTGTTTGTTTGTTTGTTTTGTTTTGTTTTTTTAAGAAATCACCTGGCAATTTTATGGGAATTTCCTTGTAAGTAACTACTAGTTGGTTTTCTCTTGCTACTCTTAGGATTCTCTCTTTGTCCTTAACGTTTGCCATTTTAATCATAGTGTGTCTTATCTGGGCCCATTTGTGTTCATCTTGTTTGGGACTCTTTGCTTCTTGGGCTTGTATGTGTATTTTCTTCACCAGGTTAAGAAAGTTTTCAGTCATTGTTTCTTCAAATAGGTTCTCAATCCCTTGCTTTCTCTTTTCTCCTTCTGGTACCCCTATGATGCAAATATTGTTGTGCTTGATATTTTCCCAGAGGTCTCTTAAACTATCCTCATTTTTAGAAATTCTTTTTTCCTTTTGCTGTTCCAATTGGGTGTTTTCTTTTACCTTGTATTCCAAATCACTGATTTGATCCTCTGCTTCACCTAATCTGCTAGTGATTCCTTCTGGTTCATTCTTCATTTCAGTTATTGTATTCCTCACTGCTGACTGGATCTTTTTTAAAAAAATTAAAGTTTATTGGTTAGTAAAGTTACATAGGTTTCAAGTGTACAATTCTGACTGGTTCTTTTTTATGGTTTCTTTCTCTTTTTTATGCTTGCTCTCTCTTTGTTGAAGTTCTCACTAAGTTCCTTGAGCATCCTTATAATCATTGTTTAGAACTCTGCATCTGGTAGAGTGCTTGCTTCCATTTTGTTTAGTTCTCTTTCTGGATTTTTCTCCTGTTCTTTCATTTTGGATGTATTTATTTGTTTCCTAACTTTGCGTGCCTCTTTGTGTTTGTTTCTATGTATTAGGTAGATTTTTATGTCTCCCAGTCTTGGTCAGGCGGCCTTGTATGGTAGGTGCCCTGTGGAGTCCAGTGGCACAGTACACCTGGTCACTTGCACTGGGTGTTCCAGGGGTGTCCCTTGTGTGGGTTTTGTGTGCTGTCCTGTTATTCTTGAGACTTGATTGCTATTGGTATGTCAGGGTTTGTGGTTGACCCTCAGGCTAACTGGCTGTGAGGTTTGGCCACATCCACATTTTATGGGCTGCTATTTGGAGATCTTACCACAGAGAGTGGGATTTTCCCCAGGGTGCTCTGATGCCTATTGAGACCACCCTTTGGGTGTGCCACTTGTGGAGCTAATTGGGTGGTGTTCTCTTTTGGTCTGAAGCCAACCTCTATGTTTGTTCTGAGATTTCTTAGGAGGGGCTCCAGTGCAGGCTCAGTTCAGCCACTATCTGTGACTGGCTGGGGACTACCTGATAGGAGCTACAAAGTGATCCATGGGCAGCCATTAATTACCTGTGGCCACCTGAGAGTTTTCCAAAAAAGTGTGCAGCATACGCAGTGCTGACTATTGGATGAGAAAGTGCCTTCAGTATTCTGCAAGTTGAGTGGGGTGGGTCCCAGGGAGTTACGAGGATGGAGCAACCAGAGTTCACCAGGCCAATGCAGATTCAGGTTTGGCTGTGTGGGGGAGGGTTCAACACAGGAAAAATGGCACCCACCTGCTGGAGGCACAGGAGGAAGATTCTACACAGGAAAAATAGCAACTTTCTCTCTAGTACTTGCTCTGTAGCCACACAAGTCAATCTCACCTTGTATGTCTCTGACGCCTCTTTAGTCACTGTCCCAGCACTAGGGCCCCGGGTGAGTGCCTGCAAGTGAGTGAGTCTTTTTGTGGGCCCTTTAATAGGATGTCTGGGTTTCCCACAGCCTTCTGTATCACCAGGATGGACATAATTCCCACTGTTTTTCACAGCCAGATGTTGTGGCATCTTCCCTTTCTGACAACTGTACACTAGGCTGGAGAGCCCAGTGTGTGGCTGGGGTCCCTTGCTCCTTCCCAGGGTACCTCTGCAGTCAAGATATCCCTCCAGATTCTCAACGGCCCATGCAGGTGTGGGGCTGTCCCATTTCCTATCTCTGCCTTTCCTACCAGTCTCAATGTGACTTCTTCTTTATATCCTTTGTTGTAAAACTTCTGTTCAGGTAGACTTCAGATGGTTCCCCAGGTTGATTGCTGTATAATTTCATTGTAATTTTAATGTAGTCATGACAGGAGGCAATCACAGCATTTATCTACTCCCCCATCGTGGATACTCAAAACTGGCCATTCATTTATATGATCTTATATACAGAAAATACTATAAATCTACAAAGAAACTCTTCAAAGTAAAAAATGAATTCAGTAAAGTTGCAGGATACATAGAAATAAGTTCCATTTCTGTTCACTAACAGTAAAATATCTGAAAAACAAATAAAGAAAATAATCCAATTTACAAAAATATCAAAAACAATGAAATACTTAGAAATAATTTAAACAAGGAAGTGAAAGATCTATACACTGAAATCTATACAACACTGATGAAAGAAATTGAAGACACAAATTAATAGAAAAATATCCTACGTTTATGGATTGGAAGAATTAATATTGTTAAAATGTCTATGCTACCCAAAGCTACCTATGGATTCTGTGCAGTTGCAATCAAACATCCAATAACATTTTTCACAGAAATAGAAAAAAAAAACAATTATAAAATTGGCATGGAACCACAAATGCACTTGAATAGCCACAGCAATCCTGAGAAAGAACAAAACTGGAGGGAGTACACTTCTTGATTTCAAACTATATTACCCATCTATAGTAATCTAAGCAGTACGGTACTGGCATAAAAATAGACATGGAGACCAATGGAACAGACTCGATGGCCCAGAAATAAACCCTCACATATACAGTAAATTAGTATTTGAGAGGGATCCAAGAATTCTCAATGGGAAAAAGATAGTCTCCTCAATAAGTGGTGTAGGGAAAACTAGATAAACAGGCAGAAGAATGAAATTGGATCCCTATCTTACATCACACACAAAAAGTAATTCAAAATGGATTAAAGGCTTAAATGTAAGACCTGAATCCATAAAACTCCTAGAAGGAACCATAGGGGAAAATCTCCTTTACATTGGTCTTGGCAATGATTTTTTGGATATGACACCTAAAGCACAAGCCACAAAAGCAAAAATAGATAAGTGAGACTTCATCAAACTAAAAAGCATCTGCGCAGTGAAAGAAATGATCAACAAAAAAGAAAAGGCAAACTATGGGATGAGAGACAACAATTGCAAACCATCTATCTCATAAAGCATTAATGTAAAACAACGTAAGCAACTGTTGTAATTCAATAGCAAAATAAATAATCAGATTTAAAAATGGGCAGAGGACCTGAATGAACATTTTTCCAAAGAAGAAATACAAATGGTCAACAGGTACATGAAAATGTGCTCAGCACCACCAATCATCAGGGAAATGCAAATCAAAATTATAATGAAATATAATGACACACATGTTAGAATGGCTATTATCAAAAAGACAAGAGATAACAAGTGTTGGGAAGGTTATGAATAAAAGGAAACTCTTGGTGGGAATGCAAATTGGTGCAGCTACCTTAGAAAACAGTATGGAGTTTCCTCAAAAATTAAAAACAGAACTACCATATGATCTAGCAATCCTACTTCTCGGTATATATCCAAAGGAAATTAAATCCAGATATCAAAGAGATATCTGCACCCCCATGTTCATTGCAGTATTATTCACAGTGGCCAAGACATGGAAACAACATTAAGTATCCACCTACAGGTGAATGGATAAAGAAGTGATACACAGGAATATTACTCAGCCAAGAGAAAGAAGGAAATCCTGCCATTTGCAACATGGGTGGATTTTGAGGACATTATGCTAAGTGAAATAAATCAGACAGAAAAAGACAAATATTGTATGATCTCACTTATATGTGGAATCTAAAATATCCAAACTCAGAGAAAGTAGAGCGGTGGTTGCAAGGGCCTGGAGGGTGGAGGAAATGGGGAGGTGTCAGTCAAAAGGTGCCAACTTCCAGTTATAAAATTAATAAGTTCTGGGGATCTAATGTACAGCATGGTGACTATAGTTAGCAATACTGTATTATATTCTTGAAAGTTGCTAAAAGAGTAGATCTTTAATGTTCTTACCATAAAACAGAAATGAAAGTTATGTGAGATAATGAAGGCGTTAACTAACCCTACTATAGTAATAATTTTGCAATATATAAGTGTATCAAATCATCACATTGCCCACCTTAAACTTACACAATATTACATGGCAATTATATCGCAATAAATCAGGGGGAAAGAGAGAGAGAGAGAGAGAGAGAGAGAGAGAGAGAGAGAGAGAGAGAGAGAGAGAGAGAAACTCCATAACAATACTTAAACACTTACTATCTACTATCTGAGAAGAGAATGAATGAATCAAAAACTGCCCAGGGAAGGAAATGTTTCTTTTAGAATAAATTTAAAAAAAAAAAAAAAAAGAGAAGGTCAGATCTTGTTTACCCAGAATCATTGCTGAAGTAATTATGTATTCTTGCTGAAGTAACTATTCTGAGAAAATCTCAATAAACATATTAAGAAGAAAATGAACATTAGTTTTAGTTAGGTAAATATAGCAACTGTCTAGTCTTTTACCACGTTTGTATTCTCTTTCCCACCCCCAACCCTTGTTTGTATTAGGCAACTCAATTGCAAAGCAGGCGCATGTTCCTCTATGTTGCTAAGGTGGAAACATTACTTTGAGACTGAGGCTGTGAATTTTTAAATCACCACAAGACTTTCCATAGTTGCACTTGAATTGTGTGTTCTTTTTAACCTAGTTAAATATTTGGGTCTCTCAGTGGACTACACATTTTTGGCAAATATGAATATTTTAACAGTTTGTACGTGTAATCAAAAAGCCCTGTTCTTAATTTATTTTTCTGTGCCTGGGATCAAGGAAATGATATTCTGAACACTGCAAGTAGAAATATTATTTTAATATCTGTACAAAGAAAGGAAAACTGCGTGTCATGAACTGGCATCTGTATTATTACCATGGATGCTAGAAAATGAATTCTCTTTGGTGGTTTTCTGACACCAGTGTTTAATGGCACCCTTATTACAACCTATCTCTGTGTATATAAAGTAAAAATATATTTAAACAAGTAGAAATAAATGTGTATGGTTCACCAGCACAGTTAACTCAAGATTTTCCATACTTATAACCACAACTGATAGGAAGATTTATCACCACAGCTGCCTGTGTTAAACTTCTTTTCCTGCAGTTGAGAGAATCAAATTTCTTCAATATTAGTCATTTGTGGGGGTGTTGCCAACTGCATAATGCTTCTGTTATGAATGAGGTTCACTTCTCTGTTGCTGTCCTGCAGTCCTAATTTTCATCTTTTTTTGTCTTTCCCACTTATATACAGACAAATGTTAATGCCTTATATATTCAAGTTTTCTTTAGCTGTTTTTCAAACTTAAAAAATCAGATTGCTTTGTTTGATGGTAATGTGGCAACATCACAAGGAAGGATATGATGAAATATAATTTTGGCACAGGTTCACATAGATGAAATCTGAGCAGATGAGAAATTCCATATGGAGGTGAAAGTGGAAAGAAAGGGTGCTAACATTTCTTGGGTGGCTATAAATGTGCCAAGCACTGTGCTAAGTGCTTTTCAAAATATATGTATTTTAAAAACATATGTATATTTTAATTTTTCATTTACAGTTGACATACAATATTATATTAGTTTCAGGTGTACAACATAGGATTAAAAATTCATTTAACTTAAGAAATGATCACCCCTATAAATCCAATACCAATTTGACACCATACGTAGTTATTATCATGTCATTGACTATATTCCTGATGCTGTACTTTACATCCCCATGACTATTTTGTAACTACCAATTTGTACCCCTTAATCCCTTCCCCTTTTTTACCCAAACTTCCAACCCTCCTCACATCTGGCAACCATTAAAATGTTCTCTGTATCTATGACTTTGTTTTGTTTATTTCTTTTTTTTTTAAATATTCCATATATGAGTGCAATCATATGGCATTTGCCTTTCTCTGTCTAACTCCACTCAACACAACATCCTCTAAGTCCAACGAAGTTGTTGCAGATGGCAAGATTTCATTTTTTTTATGACTGAGTAATATTCCATTGTATATACTTCATATGTACAATTTCTTCATCCATTCACCTATTGACAAACACTTAGATTGGTTCCATATCTTGGCTATTATAAATAATGCTGCAATGAACATATGGATGCATATGTATTTTCAAAGTAGTGTTATGGATTTTTTTGGATAAATACCCAAAAGTGGAATTACTGGGTCCTTGTCTCTTGTCATAGTCACATATTAAATTCCATTTTGTCTGGTATAAGTATTGCTACCTCAGCTTTTTTTTTTTCCATTTTCATTAAATACTTTTATTTTCCATCCCTTTACTTTCAGTCTGTGTGTGTTTTTTGATCTGAAGTCTGGGTAAGGGTCTTGTTTTCTTATCCATTCAGCCACCCTATATCTTTTGACTGGAGCATTTAATGCATTCACATTTAAAGTAATTGTTGATAGATATGTAGTTATTGTCATTTTATTATTCATATGTTTGATTCTTTTTCTTCTTCTTAAGGAAGTCCCTTTAACATTTCTTGTAATACTGATTTGGTTGTGATGAATTCCTTTAGCTTTTTCTTGTCTGGGAAGATCTTTATCTGTTTTCTGATTCTACACGATAGCTTTACTGAGTAGAGTGATCTGGGTTGTAGGTACTTGCTTTTCATTTTGAATATTTTGTGTCAATCCTTCTGGCCTGCAAAGTTTCTGTTGAGAAATCAGCTGACAGTTTTATGTGTGCTCCCTTGTAGGTAACTAACTGCTTTTTTCTTTGTGCTTTTAAGAGTCTCTCTTTGTCTTTAACCTTTGACATTTTCATTATTATGTGTTTTATTATGTGTGGGCCTCTTTGGGTTCATCTTGTTTGGGACTCTGCACTTCCTGGGCTTCTGTGTTTATTTCCTTCACCAGGTTAGGGAAGTTTTGTGTCATTATTTTTTCAAATGGGCTTTTAATTTCTTGCTCTTTCTCTTCTCTTTCTGGTACCCCATGTACTGTAAATGTTGGTACACTTGATATTGTCCCAGAGGCCTCTCAAACTATCCTCAATTTTTGGATTCTTTTTTCTTTTTGCTGTTCCAAATGGGTGTTTTCTTCTCCTTTATTTTCCAAATCACTGATTTGATGCTCTGTTTTACCTAACCTGTTGTTGATTCCCTCTAATGTATTCTTCATTTCCATTATTGTATTCTATATTTCTGACTGATTCTTTTTTATGTTTTCTTTCTCCATTTTTATGTTTCCTCTCTCTTTGCTGAAGTTCTCATTGAGATCTTTGAGCATCCTGATAGTCAGTGTTTTGACTTATGCATTTTTTTGTTGTTGTTCTTTTTCTGGAGTTATGTTCTGTTCTTTCATTCCGGACATGGTTTTTTTTATCTTTCCATTTGGGTTGCCTCGCTATGTTTATTTTTATGTATTAGGTGGATCTGCCATATCTCTTGGTCTTGGCAGAGTGACCTATGTAGTAGGTGTGCTGTGTGGCCCAGTTGCTCGCTCTCTCTCCACGTGTGTCTGTTGTGTGTGTTGTGTGTTCCTTCCTGTTGTAGTTGAGCCTTGATTGCTGTTGGCACATCAGGGGAGGGTTTGACCCTTAGGTTGATTGTTTGTGAGGACTAGCCATGACTACAGTGGAGGAGCTGTTGTGCAGAGGCTGACCCTACAGAGCAGGGTTCACTTTAGGAGGACTCTGGTGCCTGTTGAGTCTCTCCTTTGTGTGTGTTGTTTGTGGAGGTGGTTGGGTGGTATTGTGGTATGGTGTGAAGCTAGCCATCAGGTGTGCAGGTTCTGGGGCCTCTTTTGGGAAGAGGTGCTCTGGTGCAGGCCAAGGTCAGTCACTGCCTGTGCCCTACCCAGGGCCACTTGGTATGAGCTGCAAAGTGATCTGCACATGGTTGCCACTTGTGCTGAGTTTGCAGGTGCTTGGGAGAGTATAAACTGCAAACTGAATCTGGCTGCCACTAATGCTGAGCTTGGGACAGCTAAGCAAGAGACACAGGGCATGCTGAGGCCAAATGGTAATTGTTTGGGGTTTGTGAAACTTTGAGAAATTTTAGGAAAGTTCACAGCATGAGCCAGGACAAGTCATTTGTACAGAAAAGCTACTAGAAGCAGCTTGGGTGGGCCCACAATTTGTGTGGGGTGAGGTCTCAGGAAATCACCACACTGGGGTGAACAGTGTTAGCTAGGGTGATGGAGACTCAGATATGACATCTGCAGGCTGGGTGGTGGGTGGGCTCAACAAAGGAACAACGGCGTCCGCCAGCACACTTGTCTGGGAGAAAGCTGCCCCTCTAGTCCTAGCCCTGAAGCCAGACAACTCAGTTCCTCTTAGTATGATCCTGGTGCATTTCGAGCTGCTACCCCAGTTCTGGAGTCCAGGTGAGTGAGCCCATCAGTAATTAAGTCTGTGTGTGGGCCTTTTAAGAGGAATGCCTGGGACTCCAGTCTCCTTTCATCTCACTTGGCCACAATTTCCACTGGTTTTCACAGTCAGAAGTTATGGGAACTTCTCTCCGTGGCTCTGGAACCCTGAACTGCATAGCCTGGTATGGGGCTGAGACCCTTCATTTCTCATGGGGAACCTCTGCAACCAAGATATCCCTCCAGATTTTTAACTGCCAGATGTGGTTGTGAAAACAGCTAGTGTTGCATCTTCTCCCCTTCTACCAGTGTGGACATGGCTTCTTCTGTATTTACTTACTTATAGAACTTCTGTTCAGTTAGACTTCAGGCATTTCTTAATGATGGTTTTATGCAGTTCAGTTGTCATTTTGAGGTGGTTATGGCAGGGAGGGAGCCATTTAGCTACTCTGACATTTTGACTGAAGTCCTCCCAGAACCTGTGCTAGGTCCTTTATTGAAAGTATCTCATTTCATTCTTGGTGCAATCCTGCAAGCATTTAAGTGATATTCCCATTTCATATATGAAGAAATTGACTTTTTCAAAACTGTGCAGCTTATTGGTAACTAACTAAGCAGGTATGAAAAACCTGCTACTGATGACCCCAAATATCCTATATTTTCTTTTCTTTCTCCACTTGATCATAGGGCCTGTGGAGTCCTAAAAGAATACAGTTGGACAAAGCATTGTTACAACTATACAACTTGTAGGGGTTTAGAAAATAACAACTTTATTAAGAAATAAGTCATATACCATAAAATTCATGCTTTTAGATTGTACCATTTAATGATTTTTAGTATTTTAACAGACTTTTGCAACTATCCTCACAATTTTAGAATATTTCCATCACCTCTAAAAGAAACCCTGTACAATTCTTCTATCACCCCTGTAGCAGCAACCCACCCTCCAGTTCTAAACTTCCACCAATACATTTTCTGTCTCTTTAGATTTGCTGATTATGGATGGACATTTCATATACTGTGTTTTCCCAAAAATAAGACTGAGCCAGACAATGTGTCTTTTGGAGCAAAAATTAATATAAGACCCAGTCTTATATTATATTACATTTTATGAGACCGAGTCTCATATTATAGTAAAATAAGACCCGGTCTTATATTAATTTTTTTTCCAAAAGACACATTGGAGCCGATTGTCCAGCTAGGTCTTATTTTTGAGGAAACACGGTAAATAAAATCAAACAATATGGGTCCATTTGTGACTGGCTTCTCCTACTTAGCATAAACTTTTCAAGGTTCATCCATGTTGTAGCATGCATCAGTACTTCGTTTCTCTTTGTGGAATAATAGTCCATTATATGAATATACACCATTTTATTTATCTACAGCTTATAGGGCTTTGATGCTATGTCTAAATAAGAATATTCTAAAGCTGAATGAGTCATCAGTGATTTATCTGTTATATTATTTACCTAAATCGTGCAAAAATGATTGGATCTGTCATACATTTTTTAGTCTTCTGGGAGCATGTATCCAAACATACCTAGTCCAACCTCATGATTTCTGGTAACCATTGTATTTGTGAAATCATTTTAATTAACCAGATTTTGCTTATGCCTATATTGAGGTGGCGGATCTACACACATTTAGTATTTTTCAACTAAGACAGATGACAACAATTGAGCAAAAACGGGTATTTCAGTAAACCTATCAGATATTTGTTTTACTTCATCCCATTTTTACTAGTTTGGTTTTCACTGAATTGACTGGTTGTTAGCAACACACAGCTAGTTTAACATATTAGGGTGTGTCTAAGATGTCAGCTGGAAAAATGGTTGAAAAGCAAAAGGAATTAAAGACATTCACTTAACATAATAACTCATTGTTTGAATTTACATTCACCAAAAAGGTATGGATTGGGCAGCCAATTTATTTAAAAACTGACAAAATTATTTTGTGGGGAGATACAGCATATATACAAAGATAAAACTGCTACCTCTTCTCTGTCAAAGTTTTAGTCAATCACCCAGTTATGCCATTTTTAAAAAAGTAATCGGACCATTTAAGTATATATTTTAATGAATTGCCCAGAAATATTGACATCATGTAATCTAGTTTAAGTACCTTTCTTCAGAATCCAATAGTCTAAACACCTTTATCAGCCTTTCCTTCTCTTCTTAGACTTTAAAATGAAAAGGAAGCCCTCATTCAAGCAATTTTACAAATGTACAGTAGAGTCTAACACATTGGTACAAACCCTACAAAATCATGACTAGAATGGAACAAATGACTTATTTGTATTTATTTTCAATTGTAGAGTATAAGTACTTTTGGAAACCACTTTAAGCCCTAAAACCAATACTATGCTCAAAATACTGCACACGGAGAGAACTACTGGGTAGAACCACCATAGCAGCCCATTGTGAGAAGTTCTTCAGGGTATGAACTGCATTGTGTGTGTGTGTGTGTATGTGTGTGTGTGTGTGTGTGTGTGAGATCTACACCTTATTGGTACTTCACACAAGTGTGAATTTCATTCACACAAGATGAATGAAATTAATACCCAAGATAGGGTTTATAAAACCATAATCTACCAATCCTCTTTGAACTAACGTGTAATAGACCCTCAAATTCCATGTTAGGGTGTTTTCCTTTCATGATAAGAATTATCTTTTGTAATAAACATGCATTATCATTTTAGAAGTACTATTGAATAAATTATTTTTATTTATACTTACAACTTATTTAACATGTTTTACTTATAATACATATTAATAAATGTTTCTCAAACATAGGTTTTACAAATATTAAATTTCCATCACATCAATTTTTCATAAAAAGGATAAACTGAAATTGTTATTCTTTCTCTTCCCCTGTTTCTTTGCCTGCTCTTATATGGTGTGCCTTAGCAACCCTTCTGGCCATTGTTGCTCCCAGTCTTCATACACATTTATAAGCTTCACATTTCTGTTCTCCTTGGGGGTCATGGCTAAGACTGTGATTTCTTTTCTCCTTCTTCCCGTGAGATCTCATAACATGTTTCCCCGAAAATAAGACCTAGCCAGACAATCAGCTCTAATGCGTCTTTTGGAGCAAAAATTAATATAAGACCCAGTATTATATTATATTATATTATATTATATTATATTATATTATATTATATTATATTATATTATATTATATTATTATATTATATATCCGGTCTTGTAGTAAAATAAGACCGGGTCTTATATTAATTTTTGCTCCAAAAGACTCATTAGAGCTGATTGTCCGGCTAGGTCTTATTTTCGGTACGGTATACATTATGTAACTTACCAAATCTGTTTCATTTTGTCTTGGTCAACTAGCTCCCAACGACTTCTGACATGCCGCATTCACAGGGTACCTGAAACTGGTCTCTTCCTTCCTGCTCTGTCCCATTCCTCTTCCCCCAACACTAACCTAGGCTTTTCTTGAGCTATGTTTGTTGATGAAACGTTGTCAATCTTTAACCTGATTCCCCTTTGTGAATTTTTTTTGATGCTTTTCCCAACTCTATTGTGCAAAATTTCCTCTCTGAAGGGATGGTGTGTATAAAGAGGGGGAAACTATCAAGATTGACTCTCAGGTGTTAGGGATGTTAGTGATGTCATACTGAGGCAGGGAATAGGTACTCAAATGTTTTTTGATTGAGTCAACATGTTTGCCTGGAGTTCTGGAGAGAGGCCTAAGCTACTGATAAAAATTTGTAAGGAATGACAAGAGAAGAGAATGAAACCACAGAGTCTCAGCAAATATCAGCATTTAAGGAACAGGCAGAAGAACTGCTTCAGAAAGCAGAATGAGTAAGAGTGGTTACAGACATAGGAGGACAGTTTTCACTTTTTCAATGACGCTTTTCCTGACAACTTATTTAAAATTTGCAACTCACTCCTATGCATTCTTGTCATTGGTGGTTTGGAAAGGCAGACTCAAAGAAATATAGGAATAAAATGTCAGATTGCTGTGAAGTTTGGATAAAATGCAGGTGAGGAAGTGAAAACAGCAAATGTACTTTTCTTGGCTATAAAAAGGAAGAAGTTACAGGATTTTGTTACAGGAGAATATAGGGGAATTTTTAAAGGTAGGAGAGACTGGACAACATTTATGGGCTGAGGAGTAAAAGTCAATAGATAGATTCAAAGCTTATCAGAATATGGTTGATTTGTAAAAGAAGGTCACTGAGGAGAGAAGAGAAAATGGAACTCAGAGTATATATGTACACAGGTGGATTGGGGGGAGTAGTTGAAAAATGCTCTTTCCATTGAGGAAAAGGATATTTCTTGATTCAGAAATTTCGTATTTATGGAGATAGAAAGTGTGGAAATCTCTGCTCAAAGTTCTCTGTTTTTTTATGAAACTAAAGGAGTTTTGAGGATAAAGGATTTGAGAGACGTGGCAAAAGTTTGAAACAGGTTTTGAAGAAAGAGAAAAAGGAGTCGATTAGGCTAGGCCCACAAGAATTTGCAAACTTGAGTGTGCATCGCAATCACCTGGAGGGCATGTTAAACCTTGTAGGGACAGGGCCAGGAGAGCAGTTTCCAGGCTCTCAACCTCACGTTGAAAGGTGCTGGCTTGGTTATTAGATGGCCATCAGCTGTAACCAGTTGGCCATCAGCTGTAACCAGTTGGCCATTAGCCACTATGGTTGTGTATATAACTGCCGTAAGCTACGTTAGCAGGTGTGGATGGATTGCAGATTGCGAATGGTGCAGAGTGTGTGGATTCTACTTCCTGTGTCTTGCCTGGCCGCCAGTGAGAATATAGTGGTATGAACCCCCTATCTGTGGCTCCGTTGTTGTTCCTTTTTGGCCTCACCATATCCTGCGTGCAGCTGCTGGGAGCTGAGCCCCTGCATTACACTTGGCACAGCGAGCAGGGTTCTCCCGGTCAGATAATGGAATCATCTGCCCCTGGGCAGGAGGACATGTGGACCCCACACAGCATGTGGTACATGGTGGCCGCTGTTCTCATGAGCTGGACCCCCATGGAGGGGTGGGAATATGTGGATGGTTCTCTGACCAGCATAGGCTGGAGAAAGCGAAGGTCCCTGCTGGCCTTATGGGCTGGGAAGTGCTTGTTGAGGCAGCCCAGGTGCCAGACTTGCAGTCCCAGGAGGAAACGCTTTCTGAGTCCTCGGTGGAGGATGACGGTGAAATCAAGGTCATCCTTCGCCCCAGGGTTGGGGAGGACTTGGATCCCTCACCCTGTGGAGAGGGCACATATTGTGAAGCCAATGCACAGTCCTGGTGAATGACTGTAGACTATAGGGAATAGAATAAGGTGATGCCACCTGTGCATGCTACAGTGCCTTCCACCCCTGATTTGATGGACCGCTTGACTGTTTGCTTGGGATCATACCACTATGAGGTAGAACTGGCTGATGTTTACTTCCTATGTCTCGCCCGGCCTCCAGCAAGACTGTGGTTCAGGAAGACCCCTTATTGGGGTAATAACGGATGTTTGTTTCCTGTGTCTCGCCGGTTCACCAGTGAGACTGGTGCAGGAAGACCCCTTGTTGGGGTACTGGTGGATGTGTATTTCTTGTGTCTTGACCAGTCGCCACCGAGAATATGCAAGCACCTTGGCTGTGCACCACTATTGTTCCAGCACAGTATCCTGAGGGAGTCTGGCTGTGCCCAGGAAGTCTGGCTGCACCCAGAAAAACTGGCATCACCCTGAGAAACCCTGAATGTGCTTAGGAAGTCTGGCTGTGCCCAGAAAGACTGGTGATACCCTGAGAAAACCCTGGTGTGCCCAGGAAGTGGTGGTACCCTGGGAAACCCTGGCTGTGCCCAGGAAACCCTGGCTGTGCTCAGAAAGACTGACTGTGCCCAGGATATTGCATCTACCTCCAGGTTCCTGGCATAGGGCCCCTCACAGAAGACGCTTGTCACATAGATTGTGAAGTGAGAGTCTGGAGGGGTGGAGTGTAGGGAGAGGGCCAGGAGGGCAGTTTCCAGGCTCTCAACCTCACGTTGAAAGGTGCTGGCTTGGTTATTAGATGGCCATCAGCTGTAACCAGTTGGCCATTAGCCACTATGGTTTTGTAAGCTACGTTAGCAAATGCAGTTAACAAACGTGAATTACAGACTGAGGACGGTGTGGAACGTGTGGATCCTACTTCCTGTGTCTTGCCCGGCTGCCAGTGAGAATATAGTGGTATGAATCCCCTATCTGCGGCTCCATTGTTGTTCTTTATCAGCCTCAACATCTCCTGTGTTCACATGCTGGGAGTGGGAGCAGAAACCCCTGCATTACAAACAGAATGTGAAGCTTCACCTCCAGAGTTTTTGATTCACCAGGTCTGAGGTGGTGTATAGAGCATATAAAATGTATTATATATGTTGGATTGAGGTTTGCAAAATGAGTTGTTTACTGCCGTGTTTCCCCCAAAATAAAACCTAACCTGAAAATAAGCCCTAGCAAGATTTTTCAGGAGGACATCCCCTGAACATAAGCCCTAATGCATCTTGTGGAGCAAAAATTAATATAAGACCTGGTCTTATTTTCAGGGAAACACGGTAGTAGGTACAGGACTATGACCACACATGTGTGTGATTGATAAGAGTGAAGTTAAAGAAACATGTTTTTGTGTGAAACTGAGCATAACAAAATTGAATGATAAAAACCTTCACCAAAACAACTTTTGGTTATCACTTAAGAGGTAAACAACTCCTGGCAAATAACTTCTGGTTATCACCTAAGAAGTAAACAAGTCCAAGGAAAAGATGATAAAAGCAGAACTCCAGAGCAATGCTGTGAGAAGTCTGACTGGGCACTTCGGCTAAGACCCTCTACAAAATGCAAGCCACCATACTCTGGGACTCTCCGAAGTTCTCCCTTGCAAGACCAACTTGCCTCAGACCCCCAAACCAGGAAATTTCTCCATCCTGATTGACTCTGGGACTTGGTTTGTTATTAAATTCCATTCTATTCTGTATAACCTTCTGTGCATACCACAGCATTGGCCTCTGGAGGGACACTGGCTACCAAATAAAGCTGTGTTACTGACTCTATCTGAACCTGTGTGCCGGGACTTTGTTCCCCATTTGCCTCACGAGTACCATGCAGGTATGTAGGGGTTAATGTCCCCTTGACTTTCAGGAAGAGACTGAAATATAGTGACTGCCTTTACAGGCACTCACAACAGGTGGGCCCCAATAATTAGCATTTCTAGCAAGTTTCCAGGTAATACTGATGTTGTTGGTCCAGGGGACAAAATCTTGACACCAACAGGCTGAGGGATATAGAGAGCAATTGCCAACAAATGTAAAGAGAGCTTAGCCAAAGTTGAACACAAATCCACAGGTTTTTGAAAAATTTCTGAAGCAGCTTGAGTGGCTCAGGTGTGGAGAAGTAGAGAAAGTAGCTGGTTGAGTTGCTGGAAGTGTGCTGAGCTGCAAATATGAAGGGCGAGAAAATTAAATGAAATGTAAGTTAATACCATGTTTCCCTGAAAATAAGGCCAGGTCTTATAGTAAAATAAGATCGGAACTTATACTAATTTTTGCTCCAAAAGAGGCATTAGAGCTGATTGTCCAGCTAGGTCTTATTTTTGGGGAAACACGGTAGCCGACTAAACGAAATGTCAGCACCAAGTAGATGTTCAATAAATGGCTCTGCATCATCATAAAGACAAGAGATATATACAGTGCTGGAGAGGATGTGGAAAAAAGGCAACGCTTATGCACTGTTGGTGGAAATGTAAACTGATACAGCCACTATGGAAAACAGTATGGAGGTTTCTCAAAAAAATTAAAAATAGAACTACCATATGATAATGCAATCTAACTTTGGGTATATACACATATGTATCCAAATGAAATGAAAACAAGATATTGAAAAGCTATTTGCACTGTCATGTTCACTGCAGCATTATTATAATAGCTAAGAAATGGAAACAACCTAAGTGTCAATCAATGGATGAGAAAATAAAGATGTGGAAAATATATACACAATGGAATATTTTTTAAATTAAAGTTTATTGGAGTGACAATTGTTAGTAAAGTTACATAGATTTCAGATATTCTGTAATACATTATCTATATATATCACATATAAAATGGAATATTAATCAACCACGAGAAAGAAGGAAATCCTGCCATTTGCAACAACATGGATGGATCTTGAGGGCATTTTAAGTGAAGTAAATCAGACCAAGAAAGACAAATGCTGTATGATCTCCTTGTATGTGGAATCTAAAGAAGCCAAACTTGTAGAAACAGAGTGGAATGGTGGTTGCCAGGGGCTGGGAGTTGGACAAAATGAGATGTTGGTCAAAGTGTACAAACTTCCGATCAGAATATGAATAAGTTTTGGGGACTTGATGCACAGTATTGTGATCATAGTTAATAATACTGTACTATGTAGTTGAAAGTTGCTAAGAGAGTAAATCTTATCTGTTTTCATTACAAAAGAGAAATGGTGATTATGTGATGTGATGGAAGTGTTAGCCAACACTCCAGTGGTTATCATATTGCAATATATAAGTGTGTTAAATCATCACATTGTACATCTTAAACTCACACCATGTTATATGCCAATTATATCTCAAAAAAGCTGGGAAGGAGAGAGAGAGAGAGATGATAGATAGATAGATAGATAGATAGATAGATAGATAGATAGAGGATAGATAGATAGATAGATGATAGATAGATAGAAGCTGTCATGCCCACGTAATGCTTTTGCCAGATTCTGCTATCCCCTCTGGGACTTACTTCATAGTGAAACAGCTTGCTCCTACCTTATTTTCACTGAAGTCATACCAGGCACGCCCTCAATTGTCACTGTAGACAGATGACTTCTCAAATATCGTCCTTTTTAAAAATTAGTTTCAGGTGTACAAAACAATGTAATAGTTAGACATTTATGATTTATATCTCTAACAAAGTGATAACCTCCCTCCCCCAATCTACTACCCCTCTGACATCGCATATAGCCCTTACATTTCCACTGTCTCTATTCCTAATGCTGTACTCCATTTCTTGTAAATATATATATATATATATATATATATATATATATATATATATATAAAATTATAGTTGACAGACATTCATTACTGCTCAGCTTCAGCTTCAGGTGTACAGTGCAGTTATCAGGCATCTACACAATCCCTGAAGTAGTCTCCCTAATAAGACAAATATCCATCGGATAACCTACAAAATCTTTACAACATTATTGATTATGTTCCCCAAACTGACTTTCATATCCCCGTGGCCATCTTGTGGTTACTAATTGTGCTTTCTAATCCCCTCACCTTCTCCCTCATCCCCACCGCAAATGTTGTCTTATAAGTCACTGTTTCAGTTTAGCTCACCAATGCATAAAAGCTTCCATATTAAATTAAGTGAGTAACTGTTGCCTTCTGAATGCCCCCAAACCCTTATCTGTACCTGTCCAATGTCAACTAAATGTTGTTGTCTTCTGGTTTCATTATGGACATGTTTTGTCCCCAAATTCAGGAATTATATCTCACCTGTAAACACCGGAATCATGTGATATTGGGGATACTCCCTGCTCTAGTCCCACTATTGAGCCAGCTCTCTGTAGAGTCACATCAGTGGAAGAGGCCATCCCTCAAACCAGACCATTTTGGGGTAGCCAATTAAACCACAGCAAACAGAGAGCTTGTCAGATCCTGTGTTCAACTGTTGCCATGTTGTACGTACAAATGCACCTCATATCTTTCTACATGTCAAATGAGGGTGTTACATTCTCATATATAGAGAATATATTCTATTCTATATATTATCCTGAACCCAAATCATGGCAGTACCTGCTCCCTAAATCACACTGTACAATGGATAAGGGACATGCTAATTTCTGTAGTGTCCCAATTTTAACATATGTCCTGCTTGGCTGAGCACAAACTACATTTCATACACAGGGGGTTGGCTGCTTCCTTTAAATCTAAAGACAAAGCCACTCTCCCACCCTACCAAACCCACTTATGGCTCATGTTCTACTCATAAAAGTCTCTCAAATTCCATCAGTAAAGCAGCTCTCACATAAGCAAAATCTTAGCAGTCAAGGCTCCTCAAACTATGTAAGACTGGCTATGTACAGTCTCTTTACGTGTGAGTTTTTGTGCTAACAATAACTGAAGTCCTAAGAACATCTTTGAGGGACTGCTTTAATGCTTTCCAATTATTAACATGGAAGAAGATATCCAGGATAACATGGGGGGAAATTTAAGATTTTTGTGGAGAACAAAAGGAGCATTCAGTTAATTTCTAAATAGCATGCATATAGTTTTGTGGACACTGCATTTTTTAGAGGCAGCTGTCACTGAGACCACACCTGCCACTTAGTGTCTGCAGTGACTGCCCTCCAAATAACCCTGGGTAGGTGGCTATGCCTCCAATTACACCCTGTGAAACAGAGTCCCAGAAATCACAGTATGAAAACTCCCTCCTCAAATTACACTATTAACAGATACAATAGAAGCCGTTACAGTTTTGTTCTAAGTAAGCCTAATAAGTTCACTTTAACTGAGACAGTTTGTAATGGAGGTCATCTCCTCAGGAATTTGCTATGGAGATGCTAGAGGTGATCAGTTTTCCAGAGCTGAAGTGAATTTTGCTGTTGTAACTTGAGATGAGGCACCTAAGACAGCTGGTGGTCTCCCAAAATGAAGGGAAAGCATGCTCTACAGAATAAAAGCAGCTGTGGAGTTCCCAAACGTGGGATCTACATCTGGCACTGGTTGCACTTTCATATTATTTGTAAGTTTTCCAGGCTGCTGTCTTCTGATTTCATGGTTCTTCCAATCTTTAGAACAAATGATTCCTATTCATATACAGGGTAGTTGATTAAAGTTGGAACTTCTTCAAGAAATATACACACTGGCCAAAGTCTCTAGAGATCCTCTTACAAAAGCATTGCTGATACTTCCCTGTTGGAGAACGCTTTCTCTACTTTGTACACAGGACAGGTTACTATGAGCTATGTTTAAGGAGAAGGTAAACAGAATCTATAGCTGCTGGAATGCCTTGGCCACAGCAAAGATTCTATCATTGTTTTGGGAGGTTTGTCAGGGGAACAGTTGGGATGGACAAATTAAATATGAATTAGTAATTGCTCTTGAGGAGGAGGAATAGTTAGGAGGGTGGCTACCATTTTAAAAATACAGGATTATCAAAGTAAATCATCAAAATTTCAAGGCACTCTCTATTTGTATACATCAGTGATTTTCTCACCCAGTTACCAGAATCCCAGTGATCCCAGAGAGATCATCAGGATCCTCTTAGGAAAAAGTGATAAAGGTGATGAAAGTGAGGAGGACTCAAGATACCAAAGATGACTCTCCATAGAGTTGTGTTGTCTAATATGGCACCATCAGCCACAGAAGGCTATTTAAATTTAAATTAGTATGAAATAAAAGTAAAACTTCAGGGTTTTTCCGGGAAAATGGCGGCGTGAGGTGAGCCTCTGTAAAGCTCCCCTGGAATTTACAACGAATCGAATGACAAAAACTCCACAAAGGACTCCCTGCACAGCAGACAGGAAAGATGAAGAGGCCCACTACCGACTGAAATCACCTACAGGTGGGAGATTCGCGCGAGCGGGGGGAGGAGGAAAGGGAGAAGTGCGGAGACGGAGCCGCACGGGCGCAGCATGCAGACCTAGCTCAGTGCTCCGAGCTCGCTGCTTCCCAGAACTACCGCAGCTGCGGGAGAGGGAAGGACTCGGACTGCTAGGGCTCCGCTAGGGCTCCACAGGGCTGAGGGGGCAGCATAAAACATGGCTGAACCCAACGTTCACGGCAGAGACCTCGGAGAAAAGCCTGAGGGAAGAAGGCTGAAAACGGTGGTTGAAGCCCTCACTGCCGAACAGAGAACGGAGCCTTAGGCACTGAGACTAGCTGCCCCCTCCCTCCCCTCCCAGAGCTCGCCCCACCCCCACCTGCCCGGAGCTAGAAATGGAACATTAGCAGTGTCAAAGCAAAAGAACAGAATATTTGCTGTTCTGAGAACTGTGGGCCACAGACACAAATTTGCAGCCCAACTAATTCCGGCAAAGGAGAGAGAGCTGTGGAGGCGGGACCAGCTGTGGTGGTGGTCGCCGCCATTGCTCTGGGTCACCTCTCACAACTCAGCCCGCTCCTGGCCCCACCTATCTGGGCGGATCCCTGCAGGAGTAAACAGAACTGCTGAAACATACGGGCACTGACTCTGGAGCTGGAAGAGCTTTGGAATATCAAAAGATCTCCGCATACCCACCGGGACACTGCGCCCTGTGACCTAGACAAACTATTAACAGAGGAGAAGCCTGTCTCCCAGGGAATCCCCCCAGTGTGTGAGAAGCTGGAATAGTGCAGAGAAAACATAGCACTACCATGTGGGAGAAGAAAAATAAATTGCTGTTGGAGAAATAATAAAACATTCTACCAACAAGTACTGGAAAACAAAAACACCGCTTCCTATCAACCTGTTGCAGAAGTCACTCCTGTAGATGTCTAGGAAGAGAAATAGTAAACCAGTAATCACCATGAATAACCAAGGCAACAAGAGAGCTCAGAAAAAAGTCAAAAATCTCCAGAGAAGGCACTTAAAGATACAGAAATATGTGACTTAAATGACAGAGAATTCAAGATTGCAGTTCTGAAAAAACTCAACGAGATGCAAGAAAACACAGATAGGCAGTTAAATGAACTCAGAAACACAATCAAAGAACAGCATGAGCATTTTACGAAAGAGATTGAAATTTTAAAAAACCAAATAGAATTTCTGGAGATTAAGAACTCAACAGAAGAAATTAAGAACGAAATAACCAGCTTAGGTAGTAGAGTTGACCAGATGGAGGAAAGAATCAGTGACATCGAAGATAGAAACCTGGAAATGACACAGATGGAAGAAGAAAGAGACTTGAGACTTAAAAGAAATGAAAGAACTCTACAAGAACTTTCTGACTCCATCAGAAAGAGCAATATAAGAATAATGGGCATACCAGAAGGAGAAGAAAGAGAGAAGGGAACAGAGAATATATTCAAACAAATTGTCGATGAGAACTTCCCAAATTTGTGGACAGAACTGGACCCTCGAATCCAAGAAGCAAATAGAACACCTAGTTACCTCAATCCCAACAGGCCTTCTCCAAGGCACATTGTATTGAAGCTGTCTAAAATCAACGACAAAGAAAGAATCCTCAAGGCAGCCAGGGAAAAGAAGGCGGTAACTTACAAAGGAAAGCCCATTAGATTATCATCAGATTTTTCAGCAGAAACTCTACAAGCCAGGAGGGAGTGGAACCAAATATTCAAACTATTGAAAGAGAGAAATCATGAGCCAAGAATAATATATCCAGCAAAGATATCCTTTAGATATGAAGGAGGAATAAAGACCTTTCCAGACATAGCGAAGCTGAGGGAATTTTCTAATACACGACCTGCACTACAAGAAATACTAAAGGAGGCCATTCGAGCACCACCAACAGGGACAATTTGTGGCAACCAAAACTCAAAAAGGGGGAGAGTAAAGGCCTGAAACGGAATATGAAAATGGAGAAAGTAAGCGTGCCGAAGAAAATGGAATACTCTAAATATCAAACTTTCTTTTACATAAACTTAAGGGTAACCACTCAAAATAAATCCAGAACTGAAATATATACTGAAATAAAAGAAGAAACAGAGAGAAACATCATAGAATACCACCACACAGAAATAACAGACAACAACAAAAAGGCAAAGAAACAATGGAGAAACAGCCTTACCAGAAAACTAAAGATAGAATGACAGGAAATCCTCACATATCAATAATCACCCTAAATGTAAATGGACTGAACTCACCAATAAAAAGGCACAGAGTAGCAGATTGGATCAAAAAACTAAACCCAACCATATGTTGTCTCCAAGAGACACATCTCAGCTACGACCATATTCACTGATCAAAAGGCTTTGAAATTGGATATCAAATACAAAAAGAAAGCGGGGAAAACACAAATACATGGAGATTAAACAACATACTTTTAAAGAACGACTCGGTCAAAGAAGAAGTTAGAGGAGAGATCAAAAGATACATAGAAACAAATGACAATGAAAATACATCCTACCAAAATTTTTGGGATGCAGCGAAAGCAGTTTTTTTTTTTTATTTTATTTTATTAAATTTATTGGGGTGACAATTGTTAGTAACATTACATAGATTTCAGGTGTACAATTCTGTATTACATCATCTATAAATCCCATTGTGTGTTCATCACCCAGAGTCAGTTCTCCTTCCATCACCATATATTCGATCCCCCATACCCTCATCTCCCACCCCCCACCCCCCACCCCCCTTACCCTCTGGCAACCACTAAACTACTATCTGTGTCTATAAGTTTCTGTTTCTCATTTGTTTGTCTTGTTCTTTTGTTGCTTTTGGTTTATATACTCAAGAAAGAAGAAAACTCCCAAATAAATGACCTCATGTTATAACTTAAAGAACTAGAAAAAGAAGAATAAGTAAAACCCAAGGTGAGCAGAAGAAAGAAAATAACAAAAATTAGAGCAGAACTAAATGAAATAGAGAACAAAAAGACAATAGAAAAAATTAATGTGACAAAGAGCTGGTTCTTTGAAAAGATTAACAAAATTGACAAACCCTTGGCTAGACTTACTAAGATAAAAAGAGAGAAGACACTAATTAAGAAAATCAGAAACGAAAAAGGGGAAGTTATCACGGACACCACAGAAACACAAAGGATCATCCATGAATACTATGAAGGACTATATGCCACCAAATTCAACAACCTAGAAGAAATGGACAAGTTCTTAGAAACATATAGCCTTCCAAGGCTGAACCATGAAGAACTGGAAAATCTAAATAGACCGATCACCAGTAACGAAATTGAATCAGTCATCCAAAACCTTCCCAAAAGCAAAAGTCCAGGACCAGATGGCTTCACTAGTGAATTCTACCAAACCTTCAAAGAGGATCTAATACCAATCCTTCTCAAACTCTTCCAAAAAATTGAAGAAGAGACAGTACTCCCTAACTCATTTTATGAGGCCAACATGACCCTGATACCAAAACCTGGTAAGGACAGCACAAAAAAAGAAAACTGCAGACCAATATCTCTGATGAATACCGATGCAAAAATCCTAAATAAAATTCTAGCAAATCGAATACAACAATGCATTAAAAAGATTATTCACTTCCGGAAAAATGGCGGCGTGAGGTGAGCCTCTGTAAAGCTCCCCTGGAATTTACAAAGAATCGAACAACAAAAACTCCACAAAGGACTCCCTGCACAGCAGACAGCAAGACGAAGAGGCCCACTACCGACTGAAATCACCTACAGGTGGGAGATTCGCGCGAGTGGAGGGAGGAGGAAAGGGAGAAGTGCGCGGAGAAGGAGCCGCGCGGGCGCAGGACGCAGACCTAGCTCAGTGCTCCGAGCTCGCTGCTTCCCGGAACCACTGCAGCTGCGAGTGAGGGAAGAACTCGGACTGCTAGGGCTCCGCCAGGGCTCCACAGGGCTGAGGGGACAGCATATAACACGGCTGAACCCAACGCTCACGGCAGAGACCTCGGAGAAAAGACTGAGGGAAAAAGGCTGAAAACGGTGGTTTAAGCCCGCACTGCCGAGCAGAGAACGGAGCCTTAGGCACTGAGACTAGCCGCCCCCTTCCACCCCTCCCAGAGCTCGCCCCGCCCCACCTGCCCGGTGCTAGAAGCGAAACAGTAGCAGTGTCAGATCAAAACAACAGAAAATTTGCTGTTTTGAGAACTGTGGGCCGCAAACACAAATTCACAGCCCAACTAGTTCCAGCAAAGGGGAGAGAGCTGTGGAAGCAGGACCGGCTGTGGTGGTGGTCGCCGCCATTGCTCTGGGCCACCTCTCACAACTCACCCCGCCCCTGACCCCACCTATCTGGGCGGATCCCTGCAGGAGTAAACAGAACTGCTGAAACATACGGGCTCTGAATCAGGAGCTGGAAGAGCTTTGGAACATCAAAAGCTCTCCGCATACCCACCGGGACACTGCGCCCTGTGACCTAGATGAACTATTAACAGAGGAGAAGCCCGTCTCCCAGGGAATCCGGCCATTGTGTGAGACATTGGAATAGTGCAGAGAAAACATAGCACTACTGTGTGGAGAAGAAAATAAGTTGCAGTTGGAGAAATAATAAAACATTCTACCAACAAGTACTGGCAAACAAAAGAAAGACTGCTTTTATCAACCTGTTGCAGAAGTCACTCCTGTAGATGTCTAGGAAGAGAAATAGTAAACCAGTAAACTCCATGAATAACCAAGGCAACAAGATAGCTCAGAAAGAAAGTGAAAAATCTCCAGAGAAGGCACTTAAAGATACAGAAATATGTGACTTAAATGACAGAGAATTCAAGATTGCAGTTCTGAAAAAACTCAACGAGATACAAGAAAACACAGATAGGCAGTTAAATGAACTCAGAAACTCAATCAAAGAACAGCATGAGCATTTTACAAAAGAGATTGAAATCTTAAAAAAGAACCAAATAGAATTTCTGGAGATTAAGAACTCAATAGAAGAAATTAAGAATGAAATAACCAGCTTAGGTAGTAGAGTTGACCAGATGGAGGAAAGAATCAGTGATATCGAAGATAGAAACCTGGAAATGACACAAATAGAAGAAGAAAGAGACTTGAGACTTAAAAGAAATGAAAGAACTCTACAAGAACTTTCTGACTCCATCAGAAAGAGCAATATAAGAATAATGGGCATACCAGAAGGAGAAGAAAGAGAGAAGGGAACAGAGAATATATTCAAACAAATTGTCGATGAGAACTTCCCAAATTTGTGGACAGAACTGGACCCTCGAATCCAAGAAGCAAATAGAACACCTAGTTACCTCAATCCCAACAGGCCTTCTCCAAGGCACATTGTATTGAAGCTGTCTAAAATCAACGACAAAGAAAGAATCCTCAAGGCAGCCAGGGAAAAGAAGGCGGTAACTTACAAAGGAAAGCCCATTAGATTATCATCAGATTTTTCAGCAGAAACTCTAAATCCAGTAGGGAGTGGAACCAAATATTCAAACTATTGAAAGAGAGAAATCATGAGCCAAGAATAATATATCCAGCAAAGATATCCTTTAGATATGAAGGAGGAATAAAGACCTTTCCAGACATACAGAAGCTGAGGGAATTTTCTAATACACGACCTGCACTACAAGAAATACTAAAGGAGGCTATTCGACCACCATCAACAGGGACAATTTGTGGCAACCAAAACTCAAAAAGGGGAGAGTAAAGGCCTGAACGGAATATGGGAATGGAGAAAGTAAGCGTGCTGAAGAAAATGGAATACTCTAAATATCAAACTTTCTTTTACATAAACTTAAGGGTAACCACTCAAAATAAATCCAGAACTGAAATATATACTGAAATAAAAGAAGAAACAGAGGAAACATCATAGAATACCACCACACAGAAATAATAGACAACAACAAAAGGCAAAGAAACAATGGAGACACAGCCTTACCAGAAAACTAAAGATAGAATGACAGGAAATCCTCACATATCAATAATCACCCTAAATGTAAATGGACTGAACTCACCAATAAAAAGGCACAGAGTAGCAGATTGGATCAAAAACTAAACCCAACCATATGCTGTCTCCAAGAGACACATCTCAGCTACAAGGACAAGCATAGACTCAAAGTGAAAGGGTGGAAATTGACACTCCAAGCAAATGGTACCCAGAGAAAATCAGGTGTAGCCATAATGATATCAGATGAAACAGACTTCAAGGTGAAAAAGATAACAAGAGACAAAGATGGACATTTCATAATGGTGAAGCGGACTGTACAACAAGAAGACATAACAGTCATCAATATTTATGCCCCCAATCAGGGAGCACCGAAATACACCAAGCAACTACTAACAGAACTAAAGGGAGAAATTGACCAAAACACAATTATACTAGGGGACTTAAATACATCATTGACAGCTATGGATAGATCATCCAAACAGAAAATAAATAACGAAATAGTAGCCCTAAATGACACATTAGATGAAATGGACATAATTGACATTTATAGAGCATTTCATCCTAAAACATCAGACTATACATTCTTTTCTAGTGTACATGGAACATTCTCAAGGATAGACCATATATTGGGACATAAAATCAGTCTCAACAAATTTAAGAAGATTGAAATCATACCATGCATTTTCTCTGATCACAAGGCTTTGAAATTGGATATCAACTGTAAAAAGAAAGCAGAAAAAACACAAATACATGGAGATTAAATAACATTCTTTAAAGAAGGACTGGGTCAAAGAAGAAATTAGAGGAGAGATCAAAAGATACATAGAAACAAATGACAATGAAAATACATCCTACCAAAATTTTTGGGATGCAGCGAAAGCAGTTTTAAGAGGGAAATGTATCTCATTACAGGCCTATCTCAAGAAACAAGAAAACTCCCAAATAAATAACCTCATGTTACACCTTAAAGAACTAGAAAAAGAAGAACAAGTAAAACCCAAGGTCAGCAGAAGAAAGTCAATAACAAAAATTAGAGCAGAACTAAATGAAATAGAGAACAAAAAGACAATAGAAAAAATTAATGTGACAAAGAGCTGGTTCTTTGAAAAGATTAACAAAATTGACAAACCCTTGGCTAGACTTACTAAGATAAAAAGAGAGAAGACACTGATTAACAAAATCAGAAACGTAAAAGGGAAGTTATCACGGACACCACAGAAATACAAAGGATCATCCAAGAATACTATGAAGGACTATATGCCACCAAATTCAACAACCTAGAAGAAATGGACAAGTTCTTAGAAACATATAGCCTTCAAGGCTGAACCATGAAGAACTGGAAAATCTAAACAGACCGATCACCAATGTGAAATTGAATCAGTCATCCAAAACCTTCCCAAAAGCAAAACCCGGGACCAGATGGCTTCACTAGTGAATTCTACAAAACCTTGCAAGAGGATCTAATACCAATTCTGCACAAACTCTTCCAAAAAATTGAAGAAGAGACAGTACTCCCTAACTCATTTTATGAGGCCAACATTACCCTGATACCAAAACCTGGTAAGGACAGCACAAAAAAAGAAAACTACAGACCAATATCTCTAATGAATACCGATGCAAAACTCCTAAATAAAATTCTAGCAAATCGAATACAACAATGCATTAAAAAGATTATTCATCACGACCAAGTGGGGTTCATCCCTGGGGCACAAGGATGGTTCAACATCTGCAAATCCATCAATGTGATACATCACATAAACAAAATAAAGGACAAAAATCATATGATTATATCAATTGATGCAGAAAAAGCATTTGACAAGATACAACATCCATTTATGATTAAAACACTTAATAAAATGGGTATAGAAGGAAAATACCTTAACATAATAAAGGCCATATATGACAAGCCCTCTGCTAATCTCATAATTAATGGAGAAAAACTGAAGCCCTTTGCTCTACGTTCAGGAACACGACAGGGATGTCCCCTATCACCTCTGCTTTTCAACATAGTGTTGGAAGTCCTTGCCAGACCAATCAGGCAAGAGAAAGAAATAAAAGGCATCCAAATTGGGAATGAAGAAGTTAAATTATCACTCTTTGCAGATGACATGATGCTATATATAGAAAACCCTAAAGACTCCACCAAAAAGCTATTAGAAACAATCAAAGAATACAGTAAAGTTGCTGGCTACAAAATCAATGTACAAAAGTCCATTGCCTTCCTATATACTAACAATGAAATCTCAGAAAAAGAAATACAAAAAACAATTCCTTTTGCAATTGCAGAAAAAGAATAAAATACCTAGGAATAAACTTAACCAAGGATATGAAAGACCTATATGCTGAAAACTATAAGACATTTTTGAAAGAAATTGAAGAAGACACAAAGAAATGGAAAGACATTCCGTGCTCATGGATTGGAAGAAGCAACATAGTTAAAATGGCCATATTACCCAAAGCAATATACAGATTCAATGCAATCCCCATCAAAATCCCATTGGCATATTTTAAAGAAATAGAACGAAAAATCGTCAGATTTGTTTGGAACTACAAAAGACCCCGAATAGCCAAAGCAATCATAATAAAAAAGAACAATAATGGAGGTATCACACTTCCTGACTTTGGCTTGTACTACAGGGCAACAATAATCAAAACAGCATAGTATTGGCAGAAAAACAGACACATAGGCCAATGGAATAGAATTGAGAACCCAGAAATAAAACCACATAAATATGGACAGATAATTTTTGACAAAGAAGCTAAAAACATACGATGGAGCAAAGACAGCCTCTTCAATAAATGGTGCTGGGAGAATTGGATAGCCACGTGCAAAAGAATGAAACTGGACTGCTATTTGTCACCATGTACCAAAGTTAATTCAAAATGGATCAAAGACTTAAGCATAAGACCTGACACAATAAACTGCATAGAAGAAAACATAGGTACTAAACTTATGGACCTTGGGTTCAAAGAGCATTTTATGAACTTGACTCCAAAGGCAATGGAAGTAAAAGCTAAAATAAACGAATGGGACTATATGAAACTTAAAAGCTTCTGCACAGCAAAAGAAACCATTGACAAAATAAAGAGGCCACCAACTGAATGGGAGAAGATTTTTGCAAACAGTGCCTCCGATAAGGGGCTAGTATCCAGAATATACAAGGAACTCATGCAACTCAACAACAAAAAAACAAACAACCCAATTGAAAAATGGGCAGAGGACTTGAAGAGACATTTCTCCAAAGAGGACATACAAATGGCAAATAGACATATGAAAAAATGCTCAACATCACTAATCATCAGAGAAATGCAAATCAAAACCACAATGAGATATCACCTCACCCCAGTCAGAATGGCTATCATCAACAAGACAAATAGTAACAAATGTTGGAGAGGCTGTGGAGAAAAAGGAACCCTCATACACTGTTGGTGGGAATGCAGACTGGTGCAGCCGTTATGGAAGGCAGTGTGGAGGTTCCTCAAAGAATTACGAATAGAATTGCCATATGACCCAGCAATCCTTCTCCTGGGTATCTACCCAAAAAATCTGAAAACATTTAGAGATAAAGACACATGTGCTCCAATGTTCATTGCAGCTTTATTTACAGTGGGCAAGACATGGAAACAACCAAAATGTCCTTCGATAGATGAATGGATAAAGAAGTTGTTATATATATACACAATGGAATATTATTCGGCAGTAAGAAAACATGATATAGGAACATTTGTGACGACATGGATGGATCTTGAGAGAGTAATGCTAAGTGAAATAAGTCAGACAGAAAAAGCAGAGAACCATATGATTTCACTGATATGTGGTATATAAACCAGAAACAACAAAAGAACAAGTCAAACAAATGAGAAACAAAAACTCATAGACACACACAAGAGTTTAGTGGCTACCAGAGGGTAAGGGGGGTGTGGGGTGGGAGATGAGGGTAAGGGGGATCAAATATATGGTGATGGAAGGAGAACTGACTCTGGGTGATGAACACACAATGGGATTTATAGATGATGTAATACAGAATTGTACACCTGAAATCTATGTAATTTTATTAACAATTGTCAGATCAATAAATTAAAAAAATCATGTGATTATATCAATAGAAGCAGAAAACGCATTCAACAAGCTATAATATCCATTTATGATTAAAACACTTAATGAAATGGGCTTAGAAGGAAAATACCTTAACATAATAAAGGCCATGTTGACAAATCCTCAGCTAATATCATAACTAACAGTGAAAGCTGAAGCCTTTTGCTCTACATTCATGAAGCAGACAGGGCTGCTCCCTAGCAGTACTGCTATTTAATATAGTATTAGAAATCCTAGCTATAGCAATCTGGCAAGAGAAAGAAATATAAGGCATCTGAATTGGGAATTAAGAAGTTACATTGTCCATTTGCATATGACATGATGCTGTGTAGAGAAAACCCTAAAGACTCCACCAAAAAGCTATTAGAAACAATAAATGAATACGGTCAAGTTTCCTGCTATAAAAATCAACATAGAATCGTGCGTTGCATTCCTATGTACTAACAATGACATCTCAGAAAACAGAAACGCAAAAAAAAAATTCCTTTTGCAGTTGCAACAGAGAGAATAAAATACCTAGGAATAAACTTAACCAAGGATGTGAAAGACCTATATACTGAAAACGATGAGACATACTTAAAAGAAATTGAAGAAGACACAAAGAAGTGGAAAGACATTCCATGTCCATGGATTGGAAGAATCAACATAGTTAAAATGGCCATATTACCCAAAGCAATATAGAGATTTAATGCAATCCCCTTCAAAATTGCAATGGCAATTTTTAAAGAAATAGAACCAAAAAAAATCATCAGATTTGTATGGATCCACAAAAGACCCAGAACAGCCAAAAGAATCCTAAGAAAAAAGAACGTTGCTGGAGGTATCACACTCCCTGACTTCAGCTTATACTACTGAGCAACAACAGTCAAAACAGCATGGTATTAGTAGAAAAACAGACATACAGACCAATGGAATAGAATTGAAAACCCAGAAATAAACCCACATAAATATGGACAGAAAATTGTCGAGAAAGGATCCAAAAACATACAATGGAGAAAAGAAAGCAGCTTCAATAAATGGTGCTGGGAAGACTGGGTAGCCACTTGCAAAAGAATGAAAGTAGACTGCTATCTGTCACCATATACCAAATTAATTCAAAATGGATCATAAGACCTGAAACAATAAACTGCATAGAAGAAAGTATAGGTAGTAAATGTATGCATCTTGGCTTCAAAGAGGGTTTTATGAATTTGACCTGAAAGGCAAAGGAAGTAAAAGTTAAAATAAGTGAATGGGACTATATCAAACTTAAAAGCTTCTGCACAGCACAAGAAACCATCAACAAAACAAAGAGGTAACCAATGGTATGGGAGAAGATATTTTCAAACAACGCCTCTGTTAAAGAGATAATATCCACACTATATAAGGAACTTGTACAATTCAATAAGAAGACAAACAATCCAATTAGAAAATGGGCAGAGGACATGAACAGAAACTTCTCCCAAGAAGACATACAAATGGCCTACAGATATATGAAAAAATGCTCTACTTCACTAGCTATTAGGGAAATGTAAATCAAAACCACCATTAGATATCACTTCACACCTGTTAGAATGGCTATTATAAACAAGATAAATAATAATACGTGTTGGAGAGGATGTGGAGAAAAAGGCATCCTGATACACTGTTGGGAATGTAGTTTGGTGCATCCGTTATGGAAGGCAGTGTAGAGGTTCCTCAAAAAATTAAGAATAGTATTACCATGTGACTCAGCAATCCCTGTCCTGGGTATCTACCCGAAAAATCTGAAAACATTTATCCGTAGATATACGTGTTCCAGTGTTCGTTGCAGCTTTATTTACGGTGGCCAAGACATGGAAACAACCAAAGCGTCCTTTGATGGATGATTGGATAAAGAATATGTGGAATGTGTACACAATGGAATACTACTCTGCCATAAGAGAAGATGAAATACTGCCATTTGTGACAACATGGATGGATCTTCAGATTACTAAGTCGAGAACCATATGACTTCACTCATATGTGGGCTATAAAACTGAAAGCATCAAAAGAACTAAACAATCGTAGAAAGAAATAAAAACTCATAGATGCAGACAACAGTTTGTTGGTTACCAGAGGGTAAGGGGGAAGGGAGTATTGTAGAAGAGGGTAAAGGGGGTCAAATATATGGTGAGGAAAGGAGAACTGACTCTGGGTGGTGAATACACAATATGATATATAAATGATGTATTACAGAATTGTACACCTGAAACCTATGTAACTTTGCTAACAGTTGTCATCCCAACAAACTTTAATTTAAAACAAAAACAAAAATCTGAAAAAAAATTAACTCCTCCCATTATCTTGAAATGAAAAACATAAATGATTCAATTTGCCTCTACATGTAGTTTTAAAAAATCTTATGATGTAAAGGAGGGAAAACGGAAAGTGATTTATTATAAAACAATATTTATTACTATATGTAAAGGTTGGGCAGAAAAACAGGAGTAGACAAATATGCTCCAACAAATTTCCAAAACTTCCTCTAGATCAAAGTGCAACAATTGGTGAGAACCACTGCTCTGCACTTACCTCAGTTCCCACATGGGCAAACTGGGTCTCAGAGAAAGGAAGGATCACATCTTGCTGCCTTTCTTTTGCTGGGTCATTGCAGCCTTTCAGTGGGGTCCATTTAAAATTTCCAATCAAAAATGTTCTAGAACTCCAAGCATGGGACCATGAAGCACACGATCTCTTTTGCAACTTGTTACCATATAGACCAGGGATTAAATGTATGGGGTTTGGAGTTAAAAATCTTTGAATGTTGGCTGCCATTCAGCAGTTCTATGAACCTGTGCCAGACAATTAACTGACTCTGTTTTGTCATATGTAAATTGGAGATAAACTAGTACCTATTCCATAGAATTAGTGAAATACATGAAAAAGCCTTGATATGAGCTAAGTCTCAATAAGTGGTAGTTACTACTATTAATATTTGTAGCACCGCTAACAGCTTCCAGCAGTGTCAATGCCATTGTTGCCACTCCATTGCTGCTGTTGCTGCCACCATAACTGCTACAGGGGTCCCCATTGGGGAGCATCATTCTCTTTCAGTAACATTCTCTTGACCAACCTAATGTGATCTATTCTCATATGCATACTACCCTGTATTAGGAAAGGTATCCAGACTATTTTGGTTTTGTTCTTTCCTTTGCTATGGAATGAGGTCCAAAGGATCCAGCCAGAGAGCATATAAGGGTTACCCTCCAGCATTCCATTACATGCATTTTTCAAAGCTCTCAAATTGGTGTCACAGGAAGTAGCCCAGAGACCTCTCCAACTTTAAAGTGATTTTCTGTCAACCCCCCATGTTGGAACACTCTGTCTCCCCTTCCTTGTTCACATTTTTAATCCTGCTATGCTATATACCTTCACCATTTATCCCAGAATACCTGTATGTTTTTAAACAAATAATACTCCTGGTAGTTTGTCCTTCTAATCACAAAGTTCCCAAACATTGTGACCCTTGTCTCAGTAATTTGGATGAGCCTTATGATTCATTTTAATAATAATGAACCTCTGATTTTGGGTTTAAACATCTTGCAAGCCTGCCAGGCTCACACTCACCAGTATAGATTCTCATAACAGCAGGGGAGGGGGAGGTAGAGTTAGATATACATAGGGACCTTGGACCTTGGCAAACAAGTGACTTCCACAAGTAACTATGTCCCTCACGCAGCTGTTTAGACACCTGAACACCCTTTTTGCTCCAACCCTTTTTGCTTTTCATGTGAAAGCACATTTCCCCAACAACTAATATAAACAAGGGTTCTTGGGAAATGTTTGCAAGGAGTATGTGGGAGGCAGGGTACTATGTCTCATCCCTTCTAATTTATGCTGAGGTTATATATCTGTGTGAATTTTATGTCTGTTCATATTATTATGACTCTTAAGGCTGTAGACTAAAATATTTTTTTCAACATGATTTCTCAAATTTCTTTTTTACTACTCTGAGAATATCAAACTAGTAGCCCTCTGAGTATCTGCTATGTACCTTCCTGCAAGGGATTTCTCTGCAATGTTTCAATCACAGCAAAGCACTCTGATGGGGAGAAGCATGCACATGTGTATGCATGCACGAACACACACACACACACACACACACACACACACACACACACACCCCCCCCGAAACATTACCTGAATTTTGTCCCAGTGTAACTCAGAACTGCATGGGAGAATGATTAAAAATAGAGATTTAAACTTAATGTAAATTGTCCTTGAGTGACCAGGAGAACAAAACTGAGGTCAAAACTCCACCGAGTTTTGTAAAATCAGGAAATCAGCAGAATATTGGAGAAGATAATGGCAGGAGATAGACGAGCTGGCTCTTTTAAATCCACATAAGCCACAGAACAACACATACCACTTTTGACACAGCACTCTCCATCTCTAATTGCATCATTCTTCCACGCTGTCTCCATCACTCCTTGTAGTCACTGAACGCTTTACCATCCTGTAACATTTAATCACTCAGTACCTCCCATTTCATTTGAATAATGACCACATGACTTGGTCACATGAACCTCCCTTCATAGGTCACACTCTGTGTTCAGCTAATATAATATTGTCCTGGGACTGTCTTCCTTTCATAAGTTTCTAGTCAGCTTATGCAAACAATTTAAATTCCTGGCTATGGGAAGCAGCAGCCAAGCATGATGGTAGAGTTCAGGCTCTGGAGTCAGAGAGAACTGAATCTGAAGCCCATTTGCTAGCTGTATGATCTTTGGCAAGTTATTTAACTTCTCCAAGCCTCAGTTTTCTTTTCTGAAAAATGGAGAACATAATGGCACTTAGATCACAGAAGTGGTGTAAGGATAAGCGATATCACTAATGTGAAGTATCTGGCCCAGAGTAGGCATTAAGTAAACAGCGATCACCACCTTCATCATCATCATCATCATCATCACCATCATCACCCCTGCTTCCACTGTGATGAAACTGTTCAGATGACCTTTATACAGAAAGCTCCTTCTGCTTAACTCTGAAATATTCCACTTCTGATATCCATGGAAGTAAAGAAGCTTCTTCCTTTTATCTTTTGATTCTAAGATTATAGATTTATTTCAGTTGCTATACTATGCCCCGAGTCGTTGATAGTTGTGCAAATTAATTCCAGGAATTTTCTAACAGTTACATGCTTTCCCCTTGGCTGTAAAGAGTTATGGAGAATAAGGTTCTGGCCCTTCAGATACTGTAATTAAAGGTAAGCACTGTCTCCCATTAAGACTACATGCAATGGGAGAGTCCCCCAAAGAGAGACTGGGGCACTATTAAGGAGGATATGCCGGAGAGCCAAACCATGACAAATGTCTACTACACCTGCAAATGTAGTGTGAAAACTACTTACCTAGACCTTAGGAAGACAAATCTTAATAAATGTTGGCAAACTTCCCCCTTCTTCCAACACCTCCCATCCACACTGAAGAAGAATACCATAGCAATAAATTTATCACATTCCATTGTATTGGTCCATTGTATTGGTCCATTGTCCTAGAACTTCAAGAGTCTGTCTCTCTCTTGGGATCTCCTTTCCAGGCAGTCTCTTGCTTCCATGAAGTTAGACATGTATCAGTTCTGTTCTCTTTGTCTCCTCTTCTCACTCACTCCCTCTCTCTTTTGGCTTTATTCTTCCATGAGGTAAGAAGACAGAGTAGGGACACAGAAAGACTGAGGTGAGATGTTGTATGTATAGGGGGTAATGCCCTTGCTTTGACTCTCTGCACCTCTCTTTCTATCTTTGTCCCTAAGATCATCCTCAATTGTTGGATATTACTACTCTGATAGCAAGAAAAAAAATGTCAGCCAGTGGGAAGTAGATTAAAAGATTACAGCAACAGGATAAGAGAGCCAGAATCAGATTCAGAGTTTAGCCCAAACCTTAGCCCAGTAGCCCTGCATCCCATGGAATCAAAGCCCATTTGAGCTTTTCCTGATACAACAGGTGTTGTTAGAGCTTTACCTATGTCCCTTGGACCTTTTCGTATGCTCAGGCTGAGTTCCAACTGCCAGTATCTGTATGACTGCTTGAGGACTCTTTTCCCAGAACTACATAAATCTTTGTGCTGTCTACATGTGCAGCAATCTGAAAAATGCCAATTAATTAGCATCATCCCCAGGAGCAATGAGACATGGCTCATAAGTTGGTGTATAAATATTTCAGCTCCTTTGCCTCTTGTGTGGTGTAATTCTGAAGTGTGTGTGTTGTGCCATTTTTTCAGAATGTCTCCGTATGATTGTCAGTCTATCACTGTGGTAGCTGGCTTAATAGCACACTCTTCACTGACTGCCTTCATTTCCTTTATAAATATCCCATTCCCTTACAGGTGTTCCTGCAATTCCCAACAAACCACTTTCATTCACGTCCCTTTGTCTCAGGGTCTGATTCCTGGAGAACCCAAGCTAACATTCCATGATTGTCCTTGAGTCAGTTGATAAGGAGCCCTGAATGAAACAGAATCTTTCTCAAAGTGTTTTTCTTATTTTATCTTACAATAATCTGTATAATGACTCTTTCATTCTCAAATCATAGCCTAATGAGACCTTACTAGCCAAATGGGATATATAGAAAATAACTATAGATCAGATCTAGTGTAATATACTTAAATAATTTCCTCTTGAGAATATTGATCTTCTAAATGGAAAGGATGTGGAAAACCAGCATTTTACTATGGAATAGAAATGTTGGGATCAAGGGTCATTTTCACAAATTGACAAATTAAGGGGATTACAAAAGCTACTCCTCATCACTTAAAAAACGTAAATTTTCTCTGAATAATCCAATTGAATACACAAGTGCTTCCCAAGATTTGTTTGAAAAAATTAAGGATAACGATTTCTGGAACAAACCGAATACATTTAAACAGAAAGTGTAAATGGAACAATATGCTATCAGTTTCAACAATAGCTGAATGACAAAATCAACAACAAACATAAAAACTGCCATTTGAGTGCTTACTTAAGAATAGACAGTTTGCTAAATATTTTATGTATATTATTTCATTTAATCCTCACAATAGCTCTTTATCATCATTTTACACATTAGGATACTGAGGCACAGAAAGGTGAAGTAACTTTTGGGGTCATACAGCTAGTAAATTGTATAGATAGGATTTGAAACCATATTTTTCTACTCCAAAGTGTATGCACTTTAATTTACCTCTTTGTTTCTCACTCATATACATTTTTATTGCTATGTTTTATAATTTTCTTCATATGTGTTTATTACTTTCAATAAAGATCAATTGTAAAATGTATAACTAAATGTAATAAAATAGTTAAAGCGTATAATAATTTATAATAACTGTATGCAAATCAATTCACTAATGAGAACAAAATCTTTAGTCAGATCATGCGTCTGATCTTGGATTCATAAATTATAGTTATCTATTTATAATGAGTGAACAGCACATCATATGTTCAATCAGTTCTGTAGATTCCATACACTGGGCTTTTTGACAGAATCAAATATGGCATGATTTGTACTCTTGACATGACTTTTGAATTCCAAATTATCACATTCTTGATTCAGAACCTAACAAAATGCCTTGCACATAGTAGGCTCTCAATAGATAGATTGAATTGAGTCCCAGGTTTCTTTTTGATTGGTTTTCTGGCCCACAGCCCTCTCTTAAGCTTGAAACTATAATCACCCAATCACCGAGATTTGAGGTAGTGCTTTTTCCCCTCTGAAGTCATGGTGAAGTCATGACCTACCCTCCTCCCCAGCCCTGGACAATTTTCAAGGTGTTTCCCTGGCTCTTGAAGCTTGATTCCTAGGTCCTCAGGTTTACAGTTCCTCCTATTCCTGGGCACTGACAACAGATCCTACCTATTCCTCAGAAGTGCTCTGCACCTTCCTGCCTCTTTGCCTTTGTTTACAGTATTCCCTTGATCTGGGATATCCCCTTCCCCCATGTCTTGGCTTCTGCCTGGCTCTTGTCTCAGATTCCTGAACCTTGCCTGAACCAGGTGCAGATGTAATTCCAGCCCCAGTCTCCAGTCCCTGATCTCCAGACCAGCTAGGAGCACTTATTTCATCCTAGTGGGGTCTCCAACCTTGACCTGGCCCCTCAGATCTGGTGGCTGGCCAGTGTGAGCCTGATAATCACCACCAGTATGTCTGCGTCAGCTGGAAGCCTGGTTTCAAGCATGCGCCTGCAAATATCTAACTTATTTACTCATCCTGCCTTTTGTTTGTGTTCTTTGAACACAGCACATTCCTCCAAATGATTTCAAATAGCATAGAAAAAACCCTGCCCTCATCTGTCCATGAGAGAAGTTGCAAGTCAGGCCTGTAAATAGGATTCTGGCCTTTTCTAAGACTCAGCTGCCTGTACAGACATGCAGCCCCACAGCACACCCCCACAGAGACACACGGCCCAAAGAGGAGGTGGTAAGATGAATATTGACATGGTTTGTACACCTCTAGATACAGTGGTACCTCGGTTTTCGAACGTAATCCGTTCCGGAAGACCGTTCGAGTTCTGAAACGTTTGAAAACCGAGGTGCAGTTTCCCATAGAAAGTAATGCAAAATGGATTAATCCATTCCAGACCTTTAAACTCAACCCCTAAAACAGCTATTTAGCATGAATTTTACTATCTAATGATACCATACATCCATAAAATGATACACAATGAAAGCAATAAACACAATATACTGTGCTATAAAAGCAAAAATAAATAAACACAATAGAAAAACACAACTGTAGATGATAAAAATGAAAATGTAATTTTTTTCTTACCTGCAATGATGATAGCCATGGTTTGGATGGGGGGGTCCCCTCAATAATAACAATAGGTGACTATTCTTCAGGTGCTCTTTTGTCCTCTTACAGAACCACAATAGGTGAGTGTTGTTTAGGTGTTTTGTAGCCCTCTTCCATCATCACTGTAGGTGACTCCTCTCCTGCCATTCCTTCCCTTGATTTTTTAAACCACTGACACCTGGTTTAGACTCACTGGATCTTTTCCTCACTAAAAATTTTTCAATTGACATTTGCTTTTTCGATGTTTTAAAATTTGTCTAAAGTGAGACATAGCATTGTCATTGAAAGTGTTAGTGCCATGACTTACAGCAACTTTATCAGGGTGATATTTTTCAACAAAAATTTGCGCTTCAATCCTTTTTGCATATATTTTTTTGATGAGTGCAGTTGAAACAGTTCTCTCCTCCTCCGAAGACAATTCCTTGTTTGCTGCCTGTTGTTGCTCTGTCAGAATGTTTTATTGAAGTTCTTCTGCGGTGAGTTCAGACTTCTCGTCTTATACTAACTCCTCCACATCATCACTACTCACTTCCAAGCCCATGGACTTTCCCAGAGACACAATATCCTTAACAATAGGAGAGTCCTCTTCAACATCCTCAAATACACGTTCAGGGACAGCATCGGACCACAATTTCTTCCATGCTGACTTCATTGTTCTGTGAGACACATCCCTCCATGCTTTGTCTATGAGATGTAAGCAATGTAGGATATTGAAATGATTCATCCAGAACTCTCTGAGGGTTAGCTCTGTGTCCGAGGTCACCTCCAAGCACGTTTGGAACAGTGCTTTGGTGTAAATCTTCTTAAAATTAGATATGACCTGCTGGTCATGGGCTGGATGAGAGGACTTGTGTTGGGGGCAAAACTTTACATTGGAAAAACTGAACTCTTCCATCAACTCGTCCTCCAAGCCTGGGGGATGAGCTGAGCATTCTCTATAGCAAGTAGGCACTTCATTAGAAGATTTTACCTTGGAGGTATTTTTTACTCTTGGCCCAAACACTTCATGAACACACTCAATAAAAAATTGCCTGTTTACCCAAGCTTTGCTGTTTGCCCTCCACATCACATGCAATTTTCTTTTTATGACACTGTTTTTCTTAAAAACCCTGGGGTTCTCAGAATGGTAGACTAGCAAAGGCTTGAACTTAAAATCCCCACTTGCATTCCCACAAAACAAAAGGGTTAGTCTGTCTTTCATCAGCTTGTGTCCTGGCAATGATTTCTCCTCCTTTGTTATGCAGGTCCTCGTCAGCATTCTCTTCCAAAAGAGGCCTGTCTCATCTCAGTTGAAAACTTGTTGGGGAAGGAAACCCTCTGCCTCTACGTAATCTTTAAATTCCAAAATGAATTGGTCGGCGTCTTCTTTGTTGGCACTGGCAGCTTCACCATGTCTCACCACATTGTGTATGCCACTTCTCCTCTTAAACTTTTCAAACCACCCTCTACTTGCCTTGAAAATATCACTCTCAGCACTTGTTCCAGGGGTGTTTTTGATGAGGTCAGCATGCAAATGTAAAGCTTTTTCACAAATTATGCTCTCAGAAATGCTGTCACCAGCCAACTATTTTTCATTTATCCATATGAAAAGCAATTTTTCCACTTCTTCAATTGTCTGTGTTCTTTGTCTTGTAAGTGTTTTAACACCTCTTGCAACATTGGCTCCTTTATTTTTAAGATGGTACAAATTGTAGATTTGGCAATACCAAACTGCATTGCCAGATCACATACATGGACACCACTTCTATGCTTGGAAATAATTTCCTTTTTCACCTCTATTGTTATTCTGTTAATGATTCTCTTGGCTTTGCAGCTTTTATCCATTTCTCACAGCAAGGGGTGATTGGCAGCGGGCTCCTGAGATGACATGAACACAGATTGATTGCAAACAGTCACAAAAACAAATTGGTTGCAAGAGTGCTCCTGAGATGAGATGAGCACATATTGATTGCACACAGTCACCAAATAAGCCCAAATATCATCTCAGTGTTGCACGGGTGCTCAGGACTCAACAGCCAACAACTAGGCCTCAGGATCTTGCACTCAGCAGAAGCCGCATGACATGTTCGACTTCCGAGGCATGTTCGAAAACCAAACCATTTACTTCTGGGTTTACGGTGTTCATAAACCAAAATGTTTGTAAATGGAGACATTTGAAAACCGAGGTACTACTGTATATGATTCTAGTTGAAAGTGAGAATAGACTCGGTGAGTGTCCTGTTGACACCATCAAGGAGAGTAGTGATGTGAGGTATTATAACGAGGATCCCACTGGCTATTTAGAAAATGAAGTCAGTTGGTCTGAACCGGTCCAGCCCATATATTGTAAACAAATTTCACAATTTCTCCTTTTATTGTCTTCAGAAAACTGAATGTACTTTACATATGCTTCTGGGATATAAAAGAGCACAGTGCTTCTGTTTTTGCCTGAGGTACATTTTCACTTATGTTTAATGAAAGATAAGTCTGAGACCTCCTTCTTACTATACTTGTACCTTCATTCAGAAATGAAAGCTCCAGGTGGTTGGAACCCTAATTTTCCCTGTTAATGTGCCAGCCTAGCCAAGCATAAGGACTCCTTCCCATTATTGTGCTCTTGCAGCAGCACATGTCATCACTTGCCTGGATGCTTGTTGTTTTGTAATTGCCTAACCCTTACCATCATCCTCTCCCTCCTCACCGACTCTTCAACCCCCCTGAAGTCCTCATCATAGTCCATACTTCCACCAATACTATTTAAAATTATAATAGTTCATATATAGTGATTGCTTTCATCCCCATAAAAACATTTCTACAAGTAAAAGTAAGATCATCTGATGATTTTGTTTTCAACATGTTGGCATTTTTTTCCAATAGAGTCAAATCCCATTTGCTAATGCTGCATTACTCTATTGATTGAAAATACCAGGGGGCCATGTTCCCTAAAGCATCTCTTCACATAGTAAAGGGCAACCCAAATTAAATTTATTTAGCAAGAGTGTCAGCTCTTCTCAGACATCAGTGCCTCTGAGACAACCCCTTCCATTTTAAGTTACTGTTCTTAAGAAAGTTAAGATCCCTTTGAATAATCTGAGATGTGTGAAATAAGGTTAGTTACAGGATTTCCTGCCACCAGAGCTCACAAACAAACTTTCCTCACTTCCTCTTTCTTAAAGTTCAGTTTTGTTTTAGTGGTTACTGTCTCCACCTTGTTACCAATGGCTAGAAAAGTGACCAAATCTCAAATTCTCTCAATTTCCTCTCTGTCTCTGTCTCTGTCTCTGTCTCTGTCTCTGTCTCTGTCTCTGTCTCTGTCTCTCTCTCTCTCTCTCTCTCTCTCTCTCTCTCTCTCGTACACACATACACACACACACCAGAGACATTATATTGAAACTATAGACATTCTATCCACCAGAAACTTAGAAAACTTAGTTTCCTCCAGTTTTGGCTTCTTCCTTTCTCTTCCTTATAGGCTGTTATCTGTCTTCCAATCCACAGAATTTACCATCCTCCCACACTAGCCCTTCTTTTGCTATCATCCTCTTCCCACCTCTCCAGGTGCTTAGGTTGTCATCCCCCACAGAACTCTAGGTTCTAAAATTTTCTTTGCCTCCTGAAAATTCTCTCTCTCTACCATGTAACCTCATCCTATGTACACCTCTTCATAAGACAACTTTTCTTATACCATCCTCACATAAAGCCCTGGGTTCACTTAAACTGTGAGCTTCTTGAAGGGAGGGATTAAGTTTTATACATATGTGTATTCCCTAACATTGTGCCAGGCCCTCAATGTTTGTTGAATGAATGGAGACAAAACAAGTAAATCAGATAAAGTCATTCCTCCCAGAATATCTATTCCATTAAAAGAGGAATCTTCTGGGGTGGCTGGATGGCTCAGTTGGTTAGCGCATGAGCTCTTAACAACAGGGTTGCTGGTTCGATTCCCACATGGGCCAGTGAGCTGCGCCCTCTGCAACTAGACTGAAGACAACCAGCTGTGGTTGAGCTGCCGGAGGGGTGGCCAGATGGCTCAGTTGGTTAGAGCGTGAGCTCTTAACAACAAGGTTGCCAGTTCAATTCCTGCATAGGATGGTGGGCTGCGTCCCTTGCAACTAAGATTGAAAACGGCGACTGGACTTGGAGCCGAGCTGCACCCTCCACAACTAGATTGAAGGACAACGACTTGGAGCTGATGGGCCCTGGAGAAACACACTGTTCCCCAATTTAAAAAAAAAGGATATCTTTGTTCAATTAAAATGTTTGTTTTCACAAGGCTATGAAAGATGGAGCCTAATGATGGGAATTTCAGACCCTGAAGCATGGTTTCCCTCACTTTGACGTATCTCGGGATTTTAAGATGCTGGGTGTGAGGCAGCTGTAGATTTCCTTATTCAGAGTTATAGTTTCCCCATTTTTACCAGACTGTCTAGATTTTCCAGTAGCATTCCTCTCCCTCCACCTTGACCACTGAGGACCAGCACAATATGTAATTTACATTTATAATTAAATCTCCCTCTAATGCAAAGAAATTCCAAGCTATGTTCTATATACCAATAAAGTTTCTCCCAGGTACAGTTCACATGACCCACTTTGCAAACACATGTCATGGGTGGACTCCCATTCAGAATCCTGTCTGCTGGCATTCCTTTTTAATCCACAGGTCTTTTCTCAGAGAGATAGGATTCCAGCTGGTTCACTTTACTTCTACCCTCTGGTCCAGGGTGGAGCTATTGTCTTTGTCTCTCATTCAGGTTTCTGGAGGAGTCAAGTTCTGTTTTGTTTGAAACCTAGATGGAACCCATTTGCTTCAAATGGGTAGAAACCATTTTTCTGTATGCAGTCTGTGCCTTCATCATTACCACAATTGGTACATTCTGACAACTTTGCTCTATGAATTTTGCTTATATTATTTTAACCTCGCTACCCTAGCCCATGGCACAGGCTTGCTTTCTCCATGAATTTTTCTCTTAGAAGGTTCTGCTGGCATTACCCACCACCATGTAGCTAGGATCCTCTGCTTTGGATCTTCTTCTTTTCCCTTCTTAACTCTTCATCCAGTCTCTTTCCCCAGTCTATATTCTCCTATCATAGCTTGTCTGCTCTGTTTTCTTAAAATACCTCAATTAATTCTTCATAATACACCAGTTGAGGGTCAACTTCACCTCCTCCTCCCATCCCTTATCTAGCTAAGGAATCCCTCTATGTCATAATTAAACAAGTTAAGAGCAAGGATTATGGTGTATACTTCCATATGTCCCACAAAACAATAACGACAGGGCTTTACACATAGCCAATACTCAATAAATACTTGGTGATTTGATTTTCTTGAATAATATCCCCCATTTAGAGTCCCACAATGCACCTCTATGTTGTAAAGACAATTCCAATTTACTCCAATTTTACTGTAAAAATACTTATGCTCCTACATTTATAAATAAAAACAACTACTTCCAATTCTGTAGTGGTGGTTCGGGAGGAGCTATTCAAAATCACTTTTGAGGGAAGACATGTACCATGTTTCCCTGAAAATAAGACTGGTCTTATATTAACTTTTGTTCCATTAGGGCTTATTTTCAGGGGATGTCTTACTTTTTTCATGTACAACAATCTACATTTATTCAATTACAGTCAGGTCATCTTCTTCTGGAACATCGTCATAACGTACTAAATGCATCTGTCTGGCTGAGATCTTAACTGAGACTTACTTTGGGGATAGGTCTTGTTTTCAGAGAAACATGGTATCTTCTCAGTTAGCTGTTAGTGGAGAGAAACATAGATTTCTACAAGTTGTGCTATATTATTACAGAGTGTAGAAACCATAAACAGGAAAACCACTGGCATCACAGTCTATTGGAGTATAATGGGAGACTTAACAGTGCTGACTTGGAACGGCAGCCCAATGGGTAGTACCAAATGTCTGCCCTCATTTATTCACACATTCACTAGTTAAATGAAAAGCAAGTATGCTTTCTTCTCCTCACTGAAAATAATGGATATTCATTCCTTCAACAAAGGAATTCCATTGCGGTCATAAAAATGGCAGCGTGAGGTGACCCTCTCAAAATATACCCTGAAATTTACAACAAATTGAACAACTATAACTCCACAAAGGACTTCCTGCCCAGCAGACAGGCAATATGAAGAGGTGCACTACTGAAATCTCCTAAAGGTGGGCAAATTGCGCGAGCAGGGGAAGAAGGAAGGGAGAAGTGTGGAGACAGAGAGGCACGGGCAAAGGATGCAGACCTAGCTCCATGGTCCGAGATCACTGCATTCTGGAACTACCACAGCTGCGGGAGAGGGAAGAACTCAGACTGCTAGGGTTCTGCTTATGGCCCATAGGGCTGAGGAGAAAGTATATAACACAGCTGAACCCAACATTCATGGCAGAGACCTCGGAGCAGAGACTGAGGGAAGAAAGCTGAAAATGGTGCTTTAATCCCTCACTGCGGAAGCCATAAGACGGAAGCCATAAGCACCCCTCCCTACTTTTCCAGAGCTTGCCCCCCGCCCCGCCACCTGCCCAGTGCTAGAAGCAGAACAGGTAGTGTCAGATCAAAAGAACAGCATATTTGCAGTTCTGAGAAGTGTGGTCCGCAGACACAGACTCACAGCCCAACTAGTTTTGGCAAAAGGGAAGGGAGCCATGGAAGCAGGACTGGCTGTGGTGGGGGTTGCCACCTCTCACAACTCACCCCACCCCTGTGCCCACATGTCTGGGTGGATCCCTGCAGGAGTAAACATAGCTGCTGAAACACACAGGCTCTGAATCTGGTGCAGGAGGACTTTTGGAACTTCCAAAGTTCCTCACATCCCCCCAAGGAGGCAGTACCCTATCACCCAGGTGAACTGTTCACAGAGGAGAAGCCCACCTGCCAGTATTTCACATTGTATGTGAAGCCAGAATAGTGTAGAGAAAATACAACACTGCAGTGTGAGAGAGACTAAAAGGCTGCAGTCAGAGAGAAAGTAAACATTCTACAAACACATACTGGGGAAAAAAAGAAAGACCGCTTTCTATCAACCTGTTACAGAACAGACTACTCTAGATGTCTAGGAAGAGAAAGAATAAATCATTAATTGCCATGAATAACAAAGCTAACAAGACAGCAGAGAAAGAAAATGAAAAGTCTCCAGAACATGAGCCTAAAGACATGAAAAGATGTGACTTAAATGACAGAGAATTCAAGATTTCAGTTCTTAAAAACCTCAACAAGACGCAAGAAAACAGAGACAGTCACTTCATGAACTCAGAAACACAATCAAAGAACAAAATGAAAATTTTACCAAAGAGATTGAAATAAAAAAAGAAAAGAATTTCTGGAGATTAAGAACTCAATTTAAAAAACGAACAAAGAAACAGCCAGCTTGGGTAGTAGAGTTGACCAGATGGAGGAAAGAATCAGTGACATCGATGATAGAAACTTGCAAATTACACAGATGGAAGAAGAAAGAGATGTGAGACTTAAAAGAAATGAAAGAACTCTACAAGAAATTTCTGACCACATCAGAAAGAGCAATATAAGAATAATGGGCATACCAGAAGGAGAAGAAAGAGAGAAAGGAACAGAGAGAATATTCAAACAAGTAGTCAATGAGAACTTCCCAAACTTGTGGAAAGAACTGGATCCTCGAATCCAAGAAGCAAATAGAACACCTAATTATCCCAATCCCAATAGGCCTTCTTCAAGACACATTGTATTGAAGCTGTCTAAAATTAATGACAGATAAAGAATCCTCAAGGCAGACAGGGAAAAGAAGACGGTAACCTACAAAGGAAAGCCCATTAGATTATCATCAGATTTTTCAGCAGAAATGCTACAAGCCAGGAGGAGTGGAATCAAATATTCAAACTATTGAATAAGAGAAGATGTGAGCCAAGAACAATATATTGAGCAAAGATATCCTTTAGATATGAAGGAGGAATAAAGGCCTTTCCAGACGTACAGAACCTGAGGGAATTTTCTAACACACGACCTGCACTACAAGAAATACTGAAGCAGGCTATTCAACCAGCATATATAGGGATAATTTGTGAACACCCAAAACATAAAAAGGGAGAGTAAATGCCTGAACCAGAATATGGGAATTGAGAAAGTAGCATGCTGAAGAAAATGGAATACTCTAAATATGAAACTTTCTTTAACATAAACTTAATGATAACCACTCAAAAAAATACAGAACAGAAATACATAACGTAATAAAAGAAGGAACAAAGGGAAAATCATAGAAAGACAGCACACAGAAATAATAGACAACAACAAAAAGGCAAAGAAACAATGGAGACACAGTCTTACCAGAAAACAAAAGACAGAATGATAGGAAATCCTCACATATCAATAATCACCCTAAATGTAAATGGACTGAACTCACCAAGAAAAAGACACAGAGAAGCACATTGTATCAAAAACAAAACCCAACCATATGTTGCCTACAAGAGACACATCTCAGCTACAAGGACAAGCATAGACTCAAAGTGAAAGGGTGGAAATTGACACTCCAAGCAAATGGTATCCAGAGAAAATCAGGTGTAGCAATACTGAACAGATGCAACAGACTTCAGGATAAAAATGTAACAAGAGACAAAGATGGACATTTCATAATGATAAAAGGAACTACACAACAAGAAGACAAATAGTCATCAATATTTATGCCCCAATCAGGCAGCACTAAATATCCCAAGCAACTACTAACAGAACTAAAGGGAGAAATTGACCAAAACACAATTATACTAGGGACCTAAATAAATAATTGACAGCTATGGATAGATCATCCAAACAGAAAACAAATAAAGAAATAGAAACGCTAAATAACACATTAGATGAAATGGACATAATTCACATTTATAGAGCACTTCATCCTAGAATATCAGACTATGCATTTTTTTCCAGTGTACATGGAACATTCTCAAGGATAGACCATATATTGGATCATAAAACTAGCCTCAGGAAATTCAAGAAGATTGAAATCATACCAAGCATATTCTCTGATCACAAGGCTTTGAAATTGGATATCAACTGCAAAAAGAAGCAAGAAAAACCACAAATACGTGGAGATTAAACAACATACTTTTAAAGAAAGACTGGGTCAAAGAAGAAATTAGAGGAGAGATCAAAAGATACATAGAAACAAATGAGAATGAAAATACATCCTACCAAAATTTTTGGGAGGCAGGAAAATCAGTTTTTAGAAGGAAATTTATATCAGTACCGGACTACCACAAGAAACAAGAAAAGTCCCAGATAAATAACCTCACATTACACCTTAAAGAACTAGAAAAAGAAGAACAAATGAAACCCAAGGTCAGCAGAAGAAAGGAAATAATTAGAAACAGAGCAGATCTAAATGAAACAGAGAACAAAAACACAATAGAAAAAATTAGTGTGACAAAGAGTTGATTCTTTCAAAAGATTAATAAAATTGACAAACCCTTGACTAGACTCACTAAGATAAAGAGAAAAGACACTAATAAACAAAATCAGATATGAAAGAGGGATGTTATCACAGATCCCAAGAAATACAAAGAATCATCCAAGAATACTATGAAGGACTATATGCCACAAAATTCAATTACCTAGAAGAAATGGATAAGTTCTTAGAAACATATAGCCTTCCTAGGCTGAATCACGGAGAATTGGAAAATCGAAATAGAGCGATCACCAGTAAGCAAATTGAATCAGTTATCTGAAACCTTCCCAAAAGCAAAAGTCTGGGACCAGATGGCTTCACTAATGAATTCTACCAAACCTTCAAAGAGGATCTAATACCTGTCCTACTCAAACTCTTCCAAAAATTGAATACTCCGAAATCCATTTTATGAAGCCACTTTACCGTGATACCAAAACCTGGTAAAGATAACACAAGAAAAGAAAACTACAAACCAATATTTCTGATGAATACAGATGCAAAAATCCTAAACAAATTCTAACAAATCGAATACAACAATGCATTCAAAAGATTATTAATCACAGCCAAGTGGGGTTTATCCCAGGGGCACAAGGATGCTTCAAGATATGCAAATTCTTCAATAAACAAAATCCATCACATAAACAAAAGAAAGGACAAAAATCATATGATTATATCAATTGATGCAGAAAAAACATTTGAAAGATAAAACACCCATTTATGATTTAAAAATTTAATAAAATATGTACAGAAGGAAAATAACATAATAAAGGCCATGTATGACAAACCCTCAGCTAATATCATAATTAATGGTGAAAAACTGAAGCCCTTTGCTCTATGTTCAGGAACACGACAGAGCTGTCCCTATCACCTCTGCTTTTCAGTATAGTGTTGGAAGCCCTCACCGGAGTACTCAGGCAAGAGAAAGAAATAAAAGGCATCCAAATATGGAATGAAGAAGTTAAATTGTCACTCTTTGTAGATGACATGTTGCTATATAGAAAACTCTAAAGACTCCACCAAAAAGCTATTAGAAACAATAAATGAATACAGTAAATTTGCCGGCTACAAAATCAATGCACAGAATTACATTGCATTCCTATACACTAACAATGAAATCTAAGAAAAAGAAGCTTAAAAAAATCCTTTTCCAATTACAACAAAAATAATAAAATACCTAGAAATAAATTTACCAAGGATGTGAAAGACCTACATGCTGAAAACTATAAGACATTTTAAAAGAATTGAAGAAGACGCAAAGAAGTGGAAAGACATTCCATTCTGATGGATTGGAAGAATCAACATAGTTAAAATGGCCCTATTACCCAAAGCAATATACAGATTCAATGCAATCCCCATCAAAATCCCAATGGCATATTTTAAAGAAATAGAACAAAAAATTATCAGATTTGTTTGGAACCACAAAAGACCCCGAATAGCCAAAGCAATCCTAAGAAAAAAGAACAATGCTGGAGGAATCACACCTCCTGACTTGAGCTTGTACTACAGGGCAACAATAATCAAAACAGCATGCTATGGCAGAAAAAAACACATACAGACCAATGGAATAGAACTGAGAACCCAGAAATAAACCTACATAAATACGGACAGATAATTTTTGACAAAGAAGCAAAAAACATACAATGGAGAAAAGACAACCTCTTCAATAAATGGTGCTGGTAGAATTGGAAAGGCACATGCAAAAGAATGGAACTTGACGGCTGTCTGTCACCATGTACCAAAATTAATTCAAACTAGATCACAGACCTAAGCATAAACCTGAAAGAATTCCTGTCCGGAAAAATGGCGGAGTGAGGTGAGCCTCTGTAAAGCTCCCCTGGAATTTACAAAGAATCGAACAACAAAACCTCCACAAAGGACTCCCTGCACAGCAGACAGGCAAGACGAAGAGGCCCACTACCGACTGAAATCACCTACAGGTGGGAGATTCGCAGGGGGGAGGAGGAAAGGGAGAAGTGAGCGGAGATGCAGCCCGTGGGCGCAGGACTCAGACCCAGCTCAGTGCGCCGATCTCGCTGCTTCCCGGAAGTACCGCAGCTGCGGGAGATCGGACTGCTAGGGCTCCGCCAGGGCTCCACAGGGCGGAGGGACAGCATATAACACGGCTGAACCCAACGCTCACGGCAGAGACCTCGGAGAAAAGACTGAGGGAAAAAGGCTGAAAACGGTGGTTTAAGCCCCACTGCCGAGCAGAGAACGGAGCCTTAGGCACTGAGACTAGCCGCCTCCCTCCCTCCCAGAGCTCGCCCGCCCCCACCTGTCCGGTGCTAGAAGCGAAACAGTAGCAGTGTCAGATCAAAACAACAGAAAATTTGCTATATTTGAGAACTGTGGCCCCAAACACAAATCCACAGCCCAACTAGTTCCGGCAAAGGGGAGAGAGCTGTGGAAGCAGGACCGGCTGTGGTGGTGGTCGCCGCCATTGCTCTGGGCCACCTCTCACAGCTCACCCTGCCCCTGGACCCACCTATCTGGGAGGATCCCTGCAGGAGTAAACAGAACTGCTGAAACATACGGGCTCTGAATCAGGAGCTGGAAGAGCTTTGGAACATCAAAAGCTCTCCACATACCCACCGGGACACTGCGCCCTGTGACCTAGGAGAACTATTAACAGAGGAGAAGCCCGTATCCCAGGGAATCCCCCCAGTGTGTGAAAAGCTGGAATAGTGCAGAGAAGACATAACACTACCTTGTGAGAGAGGGGAGAAAAGAAGCCTGCAGTCGGAGAAATAGTAAAACATTCTACCAACAAGTACTGGAAAACAAAAGAAAGACCTCTTCCTATCAACTTGTTGCAGAAGTCACTCCTGTAGATGTCTAGGAAGAGAAATAGTAAACCAGTAATCGCCATGAATAACCAAGGCAACAAGATAGCTCAGAAAGAAAGTGAAAAATCTCCAGAGAAGGCACGTAAAGATACAAAATATGTGACTTAAATGACAGAGAATTCAAGATTGCAGTTCTGAAAAAACTCAACGAGATACAAGAAAACACGGATAGGCAGTTAAATGAACTCAGAAACTCAATCAAAGAACAGCATGAGCATTTTACGAAAGAGATTGAAATTTTAACAAAGAACCAAATAGAATTTCTGGAGATTAAGTACTTAATAGAAGAAATTAAGAATGAAACAACCAGCTTAGGTAGTAGAGTTGACCAGATGGAGGAAAGAATCAGTGACATCGAAGATAAAAACCTGGAAATGACACAGATAGAAGAAGAAAGAGACTTGAGACTTAAAAGAAATGAAAGAACTCTACAAGAACTTTCTGACTCCATCAGAAAGAGCAATATAAGAATAATGGGCATACCAGAAGGAGAAGAAAGAGAAGGAACAGAGAATATATTCAAACAAATTGTCGATGAGAACTTCCCAAATTTGTGGACAGAACTGGACCCTCGAATCCAAGAAGCAAATAGAACACCTAGTTACCTCAATCCCAACAGGCCTTCTCCAAGGCACATTGTATTGAAGCTGTCTAAAATCAACGACAAAGAAAGAATCCTCAAGGCAGCCAGGGAAAAGAAGACGGTAACTTACAAAGGAAAGCCCATTAGATTATCATCAGATTTTTCAGCAGAAACTCTACAAGCCAGGAGGAGTGGAACCAAATATTCAAACTATTGAAAGAGAGAAATCATGAGCCAAGAATAATATATCCAGCAAAGATATCCTTTAGATATGAAGGAGGAATAAAGACCTTTCCAGACATACAGAAGCTGAGGGAATTTTCTAATACACGACCTGCACTACAAGAAATACTAAAGGAGGCTATTCGACCACCATCAACAGGGACAATTTGCGGCAACCAAAACTCAAAAAGGGGAGAGTAAAGGCCTGAACCGGAATATGGGAATGGAGAAAGTAAGCATGCTGAAGAAAATGGAATACTCTAAATATCAAACTTTCTTTTACATAAACTTAAGGGTAACCACTCAAAATAAATCCAGAACTGAAATATATACTGAAATAAAAGAAGAAATAGAGGGAAACATCATAGAATACCACCACACAGAAATAATAGACAACAACAATAAGGCAAAGAAACAATGGAGACACAGCCTTACCAGAAAATTAAAGATAGAATGACAGGAAATCCTCACATATCAATAATCACCCTAAATGTAAATGGACTGAACTCACCAATAAAAAGGCACAGAGTAGCAGATTGGATCAAAAACTAAACCCAACCATATGCTGTCTCCAAGAGACACATCTCAGCTACAAGGACAAGCATAGACTCAAAGTGAAAGGGTGGAAATTGACACTCCAAGCAAATGGTACCCAGAGAAAATCAGGTGTAGCCATAATGATATCAGATGAAACAGACTTCAAGGTGAAAAAGATAACAAGAGACAAAGATGGACATTTCATAATGGTGAAGGGACTGTACAACAAGAAGACATAACAGTCATCAATATTTATGCCCCCAATCAGGGAGCACCGAAATACACCAAGCAACTACTAACAGAACTAAAGGGAGAAATTGACCAAAACACAATTATACTAGGGGACTTAAATACATCATTGACAGCTATGGATAGATCATCCAAACAGAAAATAAATAACGAAATAGTAGCCCTAAATGACACATTAGATGAAATGGACATAATTGACATTTATAGAGCACTTCATCCTAAAACATCAGACTATACATTCTTTTCTAGTGTACATGGAACATTCTCAAGGATAGACCATATATTGGGACATAAAATCAGTCTCAACAAATTTAAGAAGATTGAAATCATACCATGCATATTCTCTGATCACAAGGCTTTGAAATTGGATATCAACTGTAAAAAGAAAGCGGAAAAACACAAATACATGGAGATTAAACAACATACTTTTAAAGAAGGACTGGGTCAAAGAAGAAATTAGAGGAGAGATCAAAAGATACATAGAAACAAATGACAATGAAAATACATCCTACCAAAATTTTTGGGATGCAGCGAAAGCAGTTTTAAGAGGAAATTTATCTCATTACAGGCCTATCTCAAGAAACAAGAAAACTCCCAAATAAATAACCTCATGTTACACCTTAAAGAACTAGAAAAAGAAGAACAAGTAAAACCCAAGGTCAGCAGAAGAAAGGAAATAATAAAAATTAGAGCAGAACTAAATGAAATAGAGAACAAAAAGACAATAGAAAAATTAATGTGACAAAGAGCTGGTTCTTTGAAAAGATTAACAAAATTGACAAACCCTTGGCTAGACTTACTAAGATAAAAGAGAGAAGACACTGATTAACAAAATCAGAAACGTAAAAGGGAAGTTATCACGGACACCACAGAAATACAAAGGATCATCCAAGAATACTATGAAGGACTATATGCCACCAAATTCAACAACCTAGAAGAAATGGACAAGTTCTTAGAAACATATAGCCTTCAAGGCTGAACCATGAAGAACTGGAAAATCTAAACAGACCGATCACCAGTAACGAAATTGAATCAGTCATCCAAAACCTTCCCAAAAGCAAAAGTCCGGGACCAGATGGCTTCACTAGTGAATTCTACCAAACCTTCAAAGAGGATCTAATACCAATTCTGCACAAACTCTTCCAAAAAATTGAAGAAGAGACAGTACTCCCTAACTCATTTTATGAGGCCAACATTACCCTGATACCAAAACCTGGTAAGGACAGCACAAAAAAAGAAAACTACAGACCAATATCTCTGATGAATACCGATGCAAAAATCCTAAATAAAATTCTAGCAAATCGAATACAACAATGCATTAAAAAGATTATTCATCACGACCAAGTGGGGTTCATCCCCGGGGCACAAGGATGGTTCAACATACGCAAATCCATCAATGTGATACATCACATAAACAAAATAAAGGACAAAAATCATATGATTATATCAATTGATGCAGAAAAAGCATTTGACAAGATACAACATCCATTTATGATTAAAACACTTAATAAAATGGGTATAGAAGGAAAATACCTTAACATAATAAAGGCCATATATGACAAGCCCTCTGCTAATCTCATAATTAATGGAGAAAAACTGAAGCCCTTTGCTCTACGTTCAGGAACACGACAGGGATGTCCCCTATCACCTCTGCTTTTCAACATAGTGTTGGAAGTCCTTGCCAGAGCAATCAGGCAAGAGAAAGAAATAAAAGGCATCAAATTGGGAATGAAGAAGTTAAATTATCACTCTTTGCAGATGACATGATGCTATATATAGAAAACCCTAAAGACTCCACCAAAAAGCTATTAGAAACAATCAACGAATACAGTAAAGTTGCTGGCTACAAAATCAACGCACAAAAGTCCATTGCCTTCCTATATACTAACAATGAAATCTCAGAAAAAGAAATACAAAAAACAATTCCTTTTGCAATTGCAGCAAAAAGAATAAAATACCTAGGAATAAACTTAACCAAGGATGTGAAAGACCTATATGCTGAAAACTATAAGACATTTTGAAAGAAATTGAAGAAGACACAAAGAAATGGAAAGACATTCCGTGCTCATGGATTGGAAGAATCAACATAGTTAAAATGGCCATATTACCCAAAGCAATATACAGATTCAATGCAATCCCCATCAAAATCCCAATGGCATATTTTAAAGAAATAGAACAAAAATCATCAGATTTGTTTGGAACCACAAAAGACCCCGAATAGCCAAAGCAATCTTAAGAAAAAGAACTATAATGGAGGTATCACACTTCCTGACTTTGGCTTGTACTACAGGGCCACAATAATCAAAACAGCATGGTATTGGCAGAAAAACAGACACATAGACCAATGGAATAGAATTGAGAACCCAGAAATAAAACCACATAAATATGGACAGATAATTTTTGACAAAGAAGCTAAAACATACAATGGAGCAAAGACAGCCTCTTCAATAAATGGTGCTGGGAGAATTGGATAGCCACGTGCAAAAGAATGAAACTGGACTGCTATTTGTCACCATGTACCAAAGTTAATTCAAAATGGATCAAAGACTTAAGCATAAGACCTGACACAATAAACTGCATAGAAGAAAACATAGGTACTAAACTTATGGACCTTGGGTTCAAAGAGCATTTTATGAACTTGACTCCAAAGGCAATGGAAGTAAAAGCTAAAATAAACGAATGGGACTATATGAAACTTAAAAGCTTCTGCACAGCAAAAGAAACCATTGACAAAATAAAGAGGCCACCAACTGAATGGGAGAAGATTTTTGCAAACAGTGCCTCCGATAAGGGGCTAGTATCCAGAATATACAAGGAACTCATGCAACTCAACAACAAAAAAACAAACAACCCAATTGAAAAATGGGCAGAGGACTTGAAGAGACATTTCTCCAAAGAGGACATACAAATGGCAAATAGACATATGAAAAAAATGCTCAACATCACTAATCATCAGAGAAATGCAAATCAAAACCACAATGAGATATCACCTCACCCCAGTCAGAATGGCGATCATCAACAAGACAAATAGTAAGAAATGTTGGAAAGGCTGTGGAGAAAAAGGAACCCTCATACACTGTTGGTGGGAATGCAGACTGGTGCAGCCTCTATGGAAGGCGGTGTGGAGGTTCCTCAAAAAATTACGAATAGAATTGCCATATGACCCAGCAATCCCTCTCCTGGGTATCTACCCAAAAAATCTGAAAACATTTAGAGATAAAGACACGTGTGCTCCAATGTTCATTGCAGCTTTGTTTACGGTGGCCAAGACATGGAAACAACCAGAATGTCCTTCGATAGATGAATGGATGAAGAATTTGTGGTATATATACAGAATGGAATACTATTCGGCGGTAAGAAAAGATGATATAGGAACATTTGTGACAACATGGATGGATCTTGAGAGTGTAATGCTGAGCGAAATAAGTCAGACAGAAAAAGCAGAGAACCATGTGATTTCACTGATATGTGGTATATAAACCAAAAGTAACAAAAGAACAAGACAAACAAATGAGAAACAGAAACTCATAGACACAGACAATGGTTTGGTGGTTACCAGAGGGTAAGGGGGTTGGGGGTGGGGGGTGGGAGATGAGGGTAAGGGGTATCGAATATATGGTGATGGAAGGAGAACTGACTCTGGGTGATGAACACACAATGGGATTTATAGATGATGTAATACAGAATTGTACACCTGAAATCTATGTAATTTTACTAACAATTGTCACCTCAATAAATTTAATTAAAAAAAAAAAATAAAAAAATAAACCTGAAAGAATAAACTGCATAGAAGAAAACATAGGTAGTAAACTTATTACCTTGGGTTCAAAGAGCATTTTTTGAATTTGACTCCAAAGGCAAGGGAAGTAAAAGCTAAAAAAAATGAATGGGATTATATCAAACTTAAAAGCTTCTGCACAGCAGAAGAAACCATTGACAAAATAAAGAGGCAACAAAGTGAATGGGAGATTTTTGCAAACAGTGCCTCCGATAAGGGGCTAATATCCAAAATACACAAGGAACTCATAGAACTCAACAACAAGAAAAGGGCAGAGGACCTGAAGAGACGTTTCTCCAAAGAAGACATACAAATGGCAAATAGACCTATGAAAAAATGCTCAATATCACTAATCATCAGAGAAATGCAAATCAAAACCACAATGAGATATCACCTCACCCCAGTCAGAATGGCTATCATCAACAAGACAAATAATAACAAGTGTTGGAAAGGCTGTGGAGAAAAATGAACCCTCATACATTGTTGGTGGCAATGCAGATTGGTGTAGCTGCTATGGAAGGCAGTGTGGAGGTTCCTGAAAAAATTTAGTATAGAATTACCACATGACCCAGCAATCCCTCTCCTGGGTATCTACCCCAAAAATCTGAAAATATTTATCCATAAGGACTTGCGTGTCCAATGTTCATTGCAGTTTTATTTATAGTGGCCAAGACATGGAAACAACCAAAATGTCCTTCGAGATGAATGGTTAAGGAAGTTGTGGTATGTATACACAATGGAACACTATTCAGCAGTAAGAAAAGATGAAATAGGACCATTTGTGACAACATGGATGGATCTTGAGATTATAATGCTAAGCGAAATAAGTCAGACAGAAAAAGTAGAGAACCATATGATTTCACTGATATGTGGTATATAAAACCGAAAACAACAATAGAACAAGACAAACAAATGAGGGAACAAAATCTCATAGACATAGACAATGGTTTAGGGGTTACCAGAGGGTAAGGGGGGAGGGAGGCTCTAGAAGATGGTAAACGGGGTCTAATGTAAGGTGATGGAAAGAGAAATGACTCAGTGGTGAACACACAATGAGAGAAATAGGTAACGTATTACAGAATTGTACACCTGAAATCTATGTAACTTTAGTAATAATTGTCACCCCACTAAACTTTAATTTAAAAAATAAAAAGGAATTCCAACTCTCTCATTTCCCGGCTAGGTGGAATTCTGCCTCCTCACACCCATAGAAATTTAGTCTCAGTTTTTAAGTAGTTTCTGTGAGTCAGTCTCCCTGGGGATGGCATTTCTCCTTAAATAACACAAAACTCGTTCATTTTTTAAAGGACTTGGGTTTATTAAATCTAATTTACAATGAATAGTGTGACATTGCTACATGGCAAATAGTCAATTGTTGTTGACCCTTGATAAGTAATCATCACTTCTATAGAAAAGAGGTGCGTGCCTCCCTAATTTAAAATCTTTTTCTGAACTTACAGTCTTTCAGTCAGTACTACACAATACCTCAATGATAAAGTGTCTTCTGTTGTTCTGGTCAAGATGGTGGAATAGGTAAACGGTGCTTACCTCCTCTCATGACCACGTCCAAATCACAACTAAATGACAGAACAACTATCATTGAGAATCAGCTCAAGTATGTATGAACAGAAGTCCTATAATTAAGGCTATACAGAAGAAGCCACACGGAGACTGGTAGGAGGGTTGAGAACGTGGAATGGACTGATCCCACACCCTCATGTGGTAGTTAAAAACAGGGAGGGATATCTCGGCTGTGGAGATCCCCCCTGAGGAACAAGAGCTCTCAGGCCCACACCAGGTTGCCCAGCCCAGGGTTCCTGTGCTGGGAGCAGAAGTCCCTATAACTTCTGGTTGTGAAAACCAGTGGAGATTGTGGCTGAGTGAGATGGAGGGTGGCAGGAGTCCCAGGTGTTCCTCTTAAAGAGCCCATGCATGGACTTACTTTCTGATGGACTCCCTCGCTCTGAGCTTCAGTGCTGGCGCCGCAGCTTGAAAGGTGCCGGGGACATACAGGGATGAACTGAATTGTCAGGCTAGGGGAGAGGGCTGGAGGGGCAGCTTTCTCCTAGAAGAAAGTACTGGCAGAAGTCACCATTTCTTTGTTGAGCCCTCCCCTAGCCGAGCCTGCAGGCATTACATCTAAGTCTCTATCAACCTGGGTAACATTGCTTGACCCATTTTGGTGATTCCCTGTGACCCCACCTCACCCAAGGTGCGGGCCCACCTAAGCTGTTTCCAGTAGCTTTTCCATACAAATAGCCTGCCTTGGCTTATGCTGTGGACTTTCCCAAAACCTCTCAAAGTTTCATCAACCCCAAACAAACAACATCTGGCCTCGGTGTGCCCTGTACCTCTTGCTAAGCAGCCCCAAGCCTGGCAACAGCAGAAGCTAGCCTCAATTCACAGTTTATCCTCTCCCAGGCATCTCCAAGCCCAGCACAAGTAGCAACAAAGTGATCCCCAGATCACTTTGTAGCTTATACCAAGTGGCCCCAGGCAGGGCACAAGCAGCAGCTGACATTAGACTGCAACAGAGTCCTTTCTAAAAGACCCAGAACCAACATACCCAGTGGCCAGCTTCAGACCAAAGCAGAGTACCACCCAGCCACCTGCACCAATGACATACCCAAAGGGCAGACAAGGCAGGTACCAGAGCCCTGCTAAAGTAAATCTTGTTCCATAGTGTCGGTCTCTGTACAACGATTCTTCCATTATAGTCACAGCCAGTCCTCAGAACCAATCAGCCCAAGGGTTAGTCCGTCTTATTGATGTGCCAATAGCAACCAAGGCACAACTATAATAGGAGGGTATGCATGACCCACAAAAAGAACACACCTGGAGCACCAAGCTCAGGTGACCAGGGAGACTGTGTCACTGGGCCCCACATGACACCTACTAAGTAAGACCACTTTACTAAGATTGCAAGACATAGCAGCTCTACCCAATACATAGAAACAAAAATAGGGAGGCAGCCATAATGGGGAGACAAAAACAAACAAACAAACAAAAAAAACCAAACATGTCCCAAATGAAAAAAGAGAACAAAGCTCCAGAAAAAGAACTAAACCTAATGGTGACAAGCAATCTACCAGATGCAGAGTTCAAAACACTGGCTATCAAGATGCTCAGTGATCTCAGTGAGAACTTCAACAGAGAGATATGAAACATAAAAATGGAGATAGACAATATAAAAGAGAACTAGTCGGAAATGAAGAATACAATAACTGAAATAAAGAATATGTTAGCGGGATCAACGGCAGGTTAGGTGAAGCAGAGAATCAAATCAGTGATTTGAAAGCTAAGGTAGCAGGAAACACCCAGTCAGAACAGTAAAAAGACAAAAGAATCAAAAAAAAAAAAAGAGGATAGTTTAAGGCGCTTCTGGAATTACATAAAGCACACCAACATTTGCATCATAGAGGTACCACCAGAAGAAGAAGAGAGAGAGAAAAGAATTGAAAATCTATTTGAAGAAATAATAACAGAAAACTTCCCAGAGCTGGTGAAGGAAATAGATATACAAACCCAGAAAGCACAGAGAATCCCAAAAAGGATAAATACAAAGAAGCCCACACTAAGACACATTACAATTAAAATGCCAAAGTTTAGAGACAAAGAGAGTCTTAAAAGCAGCTAGAGAAGAGCAGTTAGTTACCTATAAGGGAGCTCACATAAGACTGTCAGCTGACTTCTCAACAGAAAATTTGCAGGCCTGAGGGATTGGCACAAAATATTCAAAGTGATGAAAAGTAAGGATCTACAACCAGATTACTATACCCAGAAAAGTTATCATTTAAAACTGAAGGAGAGGTAAAAAATCTTCCCAGTCAAGAAAAAGCTAAAGGAGTCCATCACCACCAAATCAGTATCACAAGAAATGTTAAAGGGACTTCTTTAAGTAGAAGAAGAAAAAAAAAAGATTAAAAAAATATGAATACGATGGTAATAACGACATATCTATAAACAGTTAATTTCAATGTAAATGGATTAAATGCTGCAATCAGGCATAGGGTGGCTGAATGGATAAGAAAACAAAACCCTTACATATGCTGCCTACAAGAGACTCACTTCAGATGGAAAGACACACACAGACTGAAAGTAAAGGGAAGGAAAAAGCTATTTCATGAAAATGGAAACAAAAAAACAAAGAGGTGAAGTAGCAATATTTATACCAGGTACAACAGACTTTAAAACAAAGGCTATACCAAGAGACAAAGAAGGACCCAGCAATCCCACTTCTGGGTATTTATCTGAAAAAATTCAAAAGACTAATTCAAAGAGACATGAGCATCCATATTTTCATTGCAGAATTATTTAAAATAAGCAAGATATGGAGGCAACCTGGGTATCCATCAATGGATGAATGGATAAAGAAGTAAAGAAGAGATGGTACACATATACAATGGAATATTACTCATTCATAAAAAAGAATGAAATCTTGCCATCTGCAACAACATTGATGGATCTAGAGGGTATTGTGTTGGGTGGAGTAAATCAGAGAAAGACAAATGCCATATGATTTTAGTTATAAGTGGAATCTAAAAAAACAAAAACAAAATAAATGAACAAAAAAACAAACAAACTCATCGATACAGAGAACATTTTGATGTTTGTCACCTGAGAGGGAGGTTGTGGGGATGGGTGAATGGGGGAAGGGATTAAAAGGTACAGATTAGTAGTTACAAAATAGTCATGGGGATGTAAAGTACAGCATAGGGAATATAGTCAATAATATTGTAATAACTATGGTGTCATATGGGTATTAGATTTATCAGGGTAATCACTTTGTAAGTTATGTAAATATCTAATCACACTTAAAACCAATATAATATTGTATGTCATCTGTAATTGAAAATAATAAATTTTTAAAAAGAAATCAATGCCTAGGCTTTAAAATTCCAAAAAAAAAAAAAAAAAAAAAAAGCCCCTAAAAATTAAAACGTCTTATTGTTCCTTAGTTAAATGAATTGCATAATGCTATTTTTTCCATAAGCCATGGATTTGGGCATATGGTAGATAATTAATCACTGCTCATTATTTTCATGTAATAAACACTTTTTACTCCCTACTATGTTCCAAACACTGTGGTAGGCAGAAAAACTAAGTATATGTTTCGTAAGACAAGTCTTTGGCTCTTATCTCAGAGTCTAGTGGGTCAGATGAAAAATGAATCAATAATTAAAACTAAATTTGTTAAATGTCATAGCAGGAATTTTTATGAAGATTAATGGGAATATTCCTTCAGGGTTAGAATATCTCACTGAGGACATCTGTTATGGGCTGCTCCTAAATAACAAGGCAGACAACAGGAGGAAGAAATTTTTCCAATAGAATGAAAAACACAAAAACAAGGAAGGTCATGGAGGTTCAAGGAAAAGAAGAGAGCTAGTTTTAGCCAGAGCACAGGGTGGAGGAAAAGGATAAAGGGAGGAGGAAAAGGATAAGGCAGGGTCATTCTAATGAATTAGGATTTCATTCTGAATGTGTTGAGGAGCCATTGATATGTTTAGCAAGTGAGTGTCATGTTCAGATTTACACTTTTAAATGGCCCACTTTAGCAGTAACATGTAGGACAGAACAGAAGATCATGAGCAGAATACCGTGTTTCCACGAAAATAAGACCTAACCAGAAAATAAGCCCCAGCATGGTTTTTCAGGATGACATCCCCTGAACATAAGCCCTAATGCATCTTTAGGAGCAAAAATTAATATAAGACATGGTCTTATCTTCGGGGAAACACGGTAATTAGAAGACTGTGCAATAATCCAGATTGGAAACAATTGTGTCCTAGGCTAAGACCATGGGAGTGGGGATAGGAAGTTCAACAGTGGATAGATTTGAGAAACACTACGGAGGTAAAATAGATAGCATCTCATGACTGGTAGAAGAAAGGGTTTGGAGGAGAGTCAGACACACCAGGAACCCTGATAGATGGTGATAATGTTAATCAAGATCAGGTATGGTGTCAAGAGCCTAGAATCTGGAGTTAAAGCTGGCATGTTCATCATTTGTGAGCTGTGAGGTTTGGGGCAATCATTTTCATCCCTGGAAACTCAGTTTCGTCACAGTAGAAGCAAAAATAGCTATGACTTACCTCACAGCTCTGTTCTAGGAGTCAATTGAAGTCATGTACGAAAATAAGCTTTATAAGCTGGAAGGTGCTATATATAGATGTTAATTGTTACTCTGATGACTTGAAAATTCACATTTCTTGAATCTAACAGAACCAAGCCATGACCTTTTTCCTTAGAACCAGTTACTGGCACTGTGTCTCTCATAATTAAAGACAATTTTATTTGTGCAGGACAGGTGGGCAAAAGGGATTATTCAAATCATAATGATGAGTCCGGATGGCAAGTCTGTCACACCACACTCTTCAGCCTTCTCCCCTATGCTTCTAAGCAGGAAATGGCTGTCAGGAGTTATTGTGCAGGTGACAGTTAACAGCCATACTTTTAACATTCCATCAAACCTAGTGCTTTGGCCTGCTTTTAGTCACATAAGTAAGGAATCATTGTTTATATCCTAGAAAAGAAACAGTTATAACTTGGTGATTTGAGATTTATCTCCACTAATCAGTGATCTCTGAACAAGAAAAATGTCCTCAGGCCCAAGGAGGACACATACACAAATGTTATTTTCTCTGAACTGTCAATTAAAAGTCTACATAAATAATAATAAACATGACTTTTGAATTATGATGTGTTACCCTCAAACTCCTATCTTGAAAAGGAGTTGTAACTTCATTCACTTCCTCTAAATTGATTTTGTGAAGGAAACTACATCTCGTTTTAATGAGTTGATCAGAGAACATACACAGTTTCTAGGTGAATAGCTAACGTTTGCTTGGGCTTCCAGCTTTGTTACATCTGCTTACCTTCTATACTGCTCTGAGTTCTCATGGTACTAATTCTGTTATCAACTACACACCTTTGATTAGTCATCATCTTTCCAAAGTATGGCTTTCAGGACTCTTGTAAAACAGGGACTCTTCCATCCTCATGTACTTCTTGGGCTTATTTCTTATGTTATTTTATTCAGATTTATTTCTCTGTAGCATCAAAGAAATTTGCTAGAGTTTTTATTTTGAGGTGGCATGAATCTGACTCCACCAAGGTAATCTTTCACTAATAATATATTATATATACTTGAGAATAAGCAAACTTAAATTTTTATTTATATAGTAATAGCTAACATTTCTTGATTACTTACTATATCTCAGACATTCAACTAGTGCTTTACATGAACTATCCCATTTAATTCTCAAGACAACCCTGTATGGCAGGTACTGTTCTTACCTTTAATGTTCAGCAAATCAAGACTAACAATTACTGCTGGCCTAAAGATAAGTGGGATATAAGAGAAGTTTATCTTCTGGTACTGTTTTGCTCTCTTTTAGGAATATTCCTACTTCACCCCCATGTGCCCATCTGTGCCTTTATAGTGTCCTCAAGATCTGACCTAAGTCTGTTCTTCAGGAACATAAACCTTTGTCTGCACTATCTTCCCATCAAAATATACCAGTCAGGTGTCTTCCTTAAGGCATCTCTGTTAGTTGTTAGGTGGATACATTAATTCATACCTGGGTGCTAATGATGGACAATGATTTATTACTCTTTTTAGAGATATTTGCATATTAACAATGGATTCCTGCCTTAACTTAGAGTAAATTTGAGGAAATTTGAAAATTTCCAGTCTGGGTTTTCTCAGTGATGTCGCACAGGCAATTTGTAATGCCATCTGTACATAATGCTCATCACATCTCTGTGAATGAGAAAGCTAGTATAATCTGTACAATATTTTGCTATTCACTCAAGAAAGAATGTAGAAGTAAATAAGTGGAAGTATTAGCAGGCAGGCCAGTTATTAGGATACTATTGCAAACAGCTCAGGCAAGAGATGATCAATTCAAGAGACATTATGGAGGGTGGAATTAATAAGTCTTTGCAACCAATTGATAGGTGGGCTGTTAGGGGTATGAATATAAAGGAGAGAAAAAATAAATGATAATTCCTAACATCTGAGAAGTTAGAACTACTAAATAGTACGTACTATAGACCATCACTTTTCTCCCTCATGTACTTTAGACAATATAAAAATTCAGTTGGTTCTTCTGCATATAGTGATCGGACAATCATTTTTCCCCTTTCTATTTGTTTTCTGCTCCTTCTGAAAGCAGTATCAAGGAGCCACAAATCTCAAGTCTGAGTTCTGCTCCAAGGACTTGGTGTATTGGGCAGTGGTACCTTCCAAAAGAGCCTGTGTAAAAGTTCCAGGGAATGGGTTGTTCTCAGTGGGGCACTCATTCACGGATGCCAACAGCTGTCTAGCCAGGTAGGGAATCCAATTATTGGCCAAAGAGGACTGCAAACAGTTCAAGTTTGAGAAGTAATACCAAGTGCCAGGCCCTAGGGTAAGGCAAGGCAGTAAGAAAAAAAAAAGAACTATGAGGTCAGAAATTATAACAGATTTAGGATGAGTTAGAAAAAAGTATGAGATAAGCTGGGGTTAATGATTCAGGCCAGAAGCCATTTATACTGAAAGAATGAGGGAGGCTTGTTTTCATGTAACATGGGCAGGTTGGTACAGGCAAATACCTGATAGTATAAAGGCACTGAACAGGCCCAGACAATTTATATGGAATCCCTAATCCAAAGTATCTCTGCTTCAAGAGCTGAAACTTACATTTTTGTAATTATAGTAGAGTTTCCTATTTGTGTTTCAGTTTCCTAAGATTTGCAGTAGAAATACATATTTTCAATAAGTAAGATTACAAGTTCTTTTACCCTCTTGAAATTCACAAGACTTCTGGATTTCTAATCCAGAAGTTTAAATCCGAGGCTATCTATCTTTCTCATTGTATTGGGTTACAATTTCAAAGACAAATCCTCTAATTTATAAACACAGACTGCTTCATTAACTATGTTTAACAGGTAGTGGAGGCTTAGTTACTGATGACTGCCAGGCGGTGACTTGGAACACAGCCCTGGTTTTCAAGTTTGCTATAATATGATACAGGGCACAGGGCATATATTGTACTTCAGGAGAGATGTCTAATTTCATTAAACTTTTTGCTCAAGCTGCCATAATTTGTGCATGCTGCTCTAGGCTCTCCAATATGTTCATACTGGCCTTGTGATTGACAAAGTGTAAAACAAGGGACTAGGTAAAGCACAAAGAGAAAATACAGTGAATCCTTCCATACTCCAATGCCAAATATAGTAACAGTTATAAAACGGATGAGAAACTTAAACAAGAAAATGTTTGTGAGGGAAAATTCAAGCTGGGTAAAGCTCAGTAATCACAGCTATTTCTGATTCTTTCCCAGCTGAGTTTTGACCTTTGTTCTGCTCTAAGTCTTCTCCCAGCCTTTTATCTGGGACAGTCATTGCACCATCCCTGGTTTCCAGCAGCCTTCTTATTGCCCTACCTCTCCTGGACCAGTTATGGGCAATCCTTTTGTTCTACTGGAACAGGGTTGGCATTTTTTCAAGTGAATTTTTACTAAGAGGGAAAAAGGAAACAAAGCAAGGACACACTGTTGCCTAGAGCTGGACGGAATTCTTTATACTAAGACAATGATTCTCAAAGTGGGCTCCCAAGATTAGTGGTATCAGCAACACCAGGGAACTCATTCGAAATGGAATTTCTCAGGCCTCATTCAAGACCTGAATCAGACCCTCTGGGAGTGAGTCCCAGCCATCTGTCATTTAGCAAGCCCTTCAGATGATTCTAATACAGGCTCTAAGTTTCTGCAAATTAGTCCTGGTAAGCACTGACCAGACCCACCTGCAGGGAACACAATCTCCTCTTTCTTTCCTTGTCAACCATGTTTGGTTTTGTTTGCCTATGGCCTGGTCACTAGTGGCTAACTACCTTTGGGCCAATGAACTCCATGCTCTGGACTAGCAGATGCACCAAGTATTACTACTACTGATCATTCCAGGAGCTTCTACTTTTATTTTTTTGCTTGTTTGTCATGTGCTCTGCACTGTACTAAGTACATTGTTTTCAGTGTTTCACTTAATCCTCACAATAACTCTGTAAGGTAGGCATTATTATCCATATCTTCCAAATAGGAAATGTAGACTCAGAGAAGGTGACTTGCCCAAGGGATGCCAGGGAATAAGAGCACGGCCAGGATTCAAACCTCGGTGTCTGACTCCAAAGCCCATACCCATAATCTTTGTTTCATACTGTCTCCACATGGCTCTCATGCCAGGCATCATTGTCTAAGCAGCTTCTTTCATCACAAGTCAAATCCCTATCTTGGCTTGCTGACTCTTTTTATGCACTGGCCTTTTGACATATTATCCTTACTGAGCTTGTTCCCTTGTGTGGGGACAGAGCCCCAGAAAGTAGTTTCCAGGCTCTCGGCCTCACATAGACAGGTGCTGGCTCAGGTAGTAAATGGCCATCAACTGTGATTGCATGGCCATCAGCTGTGGCTAGTTGGCCGTCAGCTGTAACCAGTGAGCCATTGGCCACTAATATAACTGCTGTGGCTACGCTAGCAGAGGAGAAGGAAAAAAATGGGGGCTAGCAAGAAGATGGTGGCTGAGCTAACAAGAGCGGATTGCAGAGAGGTGGATGCCGCCAGCGAGAATATAGTGGTATGACTCCCCTACCTATGTCTCCATGGGTGTTCCTTTTTGGCCTCACCATGTCCTGCGTTCTTGTATGGGGAGCGGGACCAGAGACCCTGCAGGCCGCCCCGCACGACAAATGGCGCAGCGAGCAGGGTCTCCCGCACGACACCTTGTCTGTAAAATGGAGAAATAACCATCTTGAAATACCCACAAGGAATTCGTATACCATTCCACTACTTCTGTCATGATTTAAAAGGAAAAGCCACATTTGGCCAAATTTCTGGCCTATCCAACCCAGAATTTTTATAGGGGGACTCAGAGACATGTTGGCAAGTAGGAGTGGAGAGGGTGTGGTTATCCTCCTTAATGACAACCGCAAAGGTTAAAGACAATTTACAAGATTCTCTTAGTAAGCTATCTTGGTTTTGTCGTCTCCAAATATAGCTCTAAATTCTTCTTGAGTCTCTTCAGCAACATGTACTGTTGCTTGAGGTGGTGAGTTCCCTAGGTTTTACTGCCCACTGTATAAAGTCTCACTTCCTTTTGTTTATCTTGGATTTAACTCTTTTGAGTTTGAAGTTCTGTGCTGAACTCCAGCCAGTAAACAAATAGCTTTGACCACTCTTTACACTGCACATACCCTTCATGATGCTCTTATAATGAGGACAATGGTGGGACCTACCTGAATAAGGGTTAATAAGTATTGAATGATTCAATGCATGTCAAGTGCTTAGACCTGCTCCAGGCACAAAGTAGTAAATAAGTAGTAACTATCAATAGTACTACCATATTTCCCCCAAAATAAGACCTAGCAGGACAATCAGCTCTAATGTGTCTTTTGGAGCAAAAATTAATATAAGACCCGGTCTTATTTTATTATAATTTTACTTATAGTAAAATAAGACCGTGTCTTCTATAATATAATATAATATAATATAATATAATATAACGTAACATAACATAACGTAACATAATATAATATAATAATATAAGACTGGGTCTTATATTAATTTTTGCTCCAAAAGATGCATTACAGCTGACTGTCTGGCTAGGTCTTATTTTCATAGAAACACGGTAGTATTAGCATGAACTTTGGCTGCTGCCTCTATTTTCACGTCTTTGGGTTAAAGAATCCTAATACTTGGAATCTGTCTGAGTATAGTTCCTTCTTGTTCTTTCATTCTTGGTGCCCATCTCTAAACCCCCTTGAGCTCCATTTTGCCTTTCTTGATTTATGGCCACCTGAATTAAACATTATGTTCCAGATATGGCTGTACAGGTTTTAATTTTTTTCAAAAATAGGACAATGTGTTATTGTTTCTAGTGTGTTTTCCATTGAGGCACAGCATTTTATTGACCTTTCCAGCCAAAATAGCACAGAGAGTTGAAATTCTTCCAGAAATATCTATAATTCCTAGATCTCTTTCTAGAACCCTAAGTAACATCAGATCTTATTATGTGTATTGTATAGTTAGGATTTTTTTACTGTAAATGCTTTACTTCCTGAGATAACATACCATTCCTTTTTTCCCCACTCCCTCAATTTTGAGGGCTTTTTCTTGCCATTTATCTTACATCAGCTTATCATTTCTCTATTGAGAAGAGACATACAAACACAGAAATACCACTGAGTATACCTATTTTTACACCACTTATAATACTTAAATAAACCTAGGACCATGGGAATCGTAAGGCTAACACTTCTCCATCCAGAGAAGCACCCACTTTTTCTTATCCTCCATTTCATTCTGTAAGTTAGCTCACTCTCCATGACAAAATATTTCCCCAAATCCCATAGGAACTCATTTAACAAAAACAAAAATATGTCAACGGTATGGAAGTTTGTCAAAGGCTTTCTTAAAAGTCTATGTAAATTCTATTCCCTGGTTCCACCTGTCCATGTTATTTACTCACTTCAGGAGCACTAATAAATTAGTCAGACATGATTTTTTCCCTCACAGAAACCCTGCTGCCTTTCTTCTGAAAGGTCATGTTTGACTGTGACTCTAGATTTTTTATTTGGCTATAAAACAATGGTTCAGAGATTTCCAAATTTTTCTTTCTAAGACATTTTTTCATATAATCATTAAATGTCAATAGTGGAAAGAACCTTAGAGGTGGTTTAATCCTCTTTACAATGAGGAAACTGAGGCCTAAAAATGCTTCTGCCAAACTCATTTTTTATTTATTAGTCTTTTAACGATTTGAGTAAAATTCTTATTCTGAATTGTGCTAAAATGTTTGGGCACATGTTTCCACTGATGTCTCAAATAGAATGTGTTTTTCTTACCAAGGAATATATAACAGATATAATTTATGGAAGCAAAATGTTTTCAAGAACTGAAACTTTAAAAAAAAAAACAGGCTTGCTACACTTAACTTTATCGTCACAAGTTTCTTTTGTTATTCCTATTGACAATTCTACCCCTAAAACATACCTGCTTTCTTGTTATTGTTAAAATCTCATTGTCAAGCTTATATTGTGTTTACTATGTGCCAGTCACTGTTCTGAGCATATGACATAGGTCTTCATTGAAAGTTCAAAGGTAGGCAATATGAATTCACAATGTTTGAAGACAAGGACGTGGATACATTTGGGTTGGTGGAGGTAGTGACTGAATAAGGGCATCAGGATGACTTCTGGGGTGTAGTTAGTGTTTTGTTTCTTGATCTGGGTGACAGGTACGTGAGTGTATTAACTTTGTGAAAATCCATTGAGCTGTTGACATCTATGATTTGTGCATGTATGTACGTCATATTTCAATAAAAGTTTAAAGAAAAAAATAAGACAGTTAAGTCCTTAAATCAACTTGATTAGGTAGGTACTTTTATTAACCAATTTGACAGATGAGGAAACTGAGGTACAGAGAAACTAAGTACCTTACTGAAGATCACAGAGCTAGCATGTAAACAAGACTGAGATTTGAACTTAAGTAGTCTGACTCCACATCCATGTTCTTAATTAGCACACTACATACCACCTCTCAGAATTGATTTTGTTCAATAGCAAGACTATTTGCTGTCTAATCTTATGATGACTGTGGGGACAGAGCCCCAGAAAGCAGCTCCAGGCTCTCGGTCTCACATAGAAAGGTGCTGGCTCAGGCAGTAAATGGCCATCAACTGTGATTGCATGGCCATCAGCTGTGGCTAGTTGGCCGTCAGCTGTAACCAGTGAGCCATTGGCACTAATATAACTGCTGTGGCTACGCTAGCAGAAAAAATGGGGCTAGCAAGAAGATGGTGGCTGAGCTAGCAAGAGCAGATTGCAGAGAGGCGGATGCCGCCAGAGAGAATATAGTGATATGACTCCCCTACTTATGGCTCCGTGGGTGTTCCTTTTTGGCCTCACCATGTCCTGCATTCTTATGTGGGGAGTGGGAGCAGAGACCCTGCAGGGCTCCCTGCATGACACATGGCGCAGCGAGGAGGGTCTCCTGCACGACAAATGGTGCAGCGAGCAGGGTACGGTGCTGGCCAAAGCTCTCCGAAAGGCGGTGGAGCAGTTTGTGTGTATGAACACTCACTCTCAGGAAGACCAAGAGGAGCAGCTACTGGAGAGCTGGACCCCCATGGAGGGGTGGGAAGACGTGGACGGTTCCCCAACCAGTATGGGCCGGAGAAAGCGAAGGTTGTTGTGGCCCTGTGAGCTGGGAAGTGCTTGCTGAGGCAGTCGGGATGAGGGACTTGTCCCAGGAGGAAAGGCTTGCTGAGTCCTCCGTGGGAGCTGAGGGTGAAGTCAAGGTCATCCCTCACCCTCAGGACAGCCCTGGCGAATGACTATGGACTATGGGGAATTGCCTTCTACCCCTAATTTAATGGACAGCTTGACTGTTTGCTTGGGAACATACCACCATGTGGTGGAACTGGCGGAGGTTTGCTTTTGTGTCTTGACCGGCCGCCATTGAGAATATGTAAGCACCTTGACTGTGAGCCACTGTTGTTCCAGCACAGTACCCTGAGAGGCCCAGAGAGAGTGGCAGTGCCCTGAGAAGCCCTGGCTGAGTCTAGGAAGTCTGGCTGTGTCCAAAGAGAGTGGCAGTGCCCTGAGAGCCCTGGCTGCGCCCAGGAAGTCTGGCTGTGCCCAGAGAGAGTGGCAGTGCCCTGAGAGGCCCTGGCTATGTCCAGGAAGTCTGGCTGAGCCCAGAGAGAGTGGCAGTGCCCTGAGAGCCCTGGCTGCGCCCAGGAAGTCTGGCTGTGCCCAGAGAGTGTGGCGGTGCCCTGAGAGGCCCTGGCTGAGTCCGGGAAGTCTGGTGGTACCCTAAGAAGCCCAGTAAGTCTGGCTGTGCCCAGAAGCACTGATGGTGCCCTGAGAAACCCTGGCTGTGTCCGGGAAGACTGGTGGTACCCTAAGAAGCCCAGTAAGTCTGGCTGCGCCTAGAAGCACTGGTGGTGCCCTGAGAAACCCTGGCTGTGCCCGGGAAGACTAGTGGTACCCTAAGAAGCTCAGTAAGTCTGGCTGTGCCCAGAAGGACTGGTGGTGCCCTGAGAAACCCTGGTTGTGCCCAGAAAGCCTGGCTGTGTCCAGGATATTGCATTCACCTCCAGGGTCCTCGCACAGGGCCACTTGCAGGGGACACTTGTCACGTGGATTGTGAGGCGAGAGCCTGTAGGGGTGGAGGGTGGGACAGAGCCCCAGAAAGCAGTTTCCAGGCTCTCGGTCTCACATAGAAAGGTGCTGGCTCAGGTAGTAAATGGCCATCAACTGTGATTGAATGGCCATCCGCTGTGGCTAGTTGGCCGTCAGCTGTAACCAGTGAGCCATTGGGCACTAATATAACTGCTGTGGCTACGCTAGCAGAAAAATGGGGGCTAGCAAGAAGACGGTGGCTGAGCTAGCAAGAGCGGATTGCAGAGAGGTGGATGCCGCCAGCGAGAATATAGTGATATGACTCCCCTACCTATGACTCCGTGGGTGTTCCTTTTTGGCCTCACCGTGTCCTGTGTTCTTATGTGGGGAGCAGGAGCAGAGACCCCGCATGACACCCCGCGTGACAAATGGCACAGCGAGCAGGGTCTCCTGCATGACAATGACTTTGCATTTAACCCTAACTGCACTTACTTTGTATTTCCCCTCATTACATATCACCACCCCTTGCTTCAATACACGTGCACACATATACACACAAGAAAATGCTTTAATGACATAATTTCCCTGCCCCTGCCATCTATTTTTATGCTTCTCTGTGTTCCTTCAGAGATGTTTATGGTGAATCTCCCTATGAAACTAAAGTATATAAACCCCAACCTGAAATTCTAAGAATATTCTCAATGGGGAAAAAAAGTGCCCTAAAAATCCTTGCAACTAATCTCTAAGAGCAGAAATCACACTGTAGTCTCTTGTTCTAACTTAATCATTTTAGGGATTCAAAAAATAATGGAAGGAAGGGAAACATTTTAGGCACTATGGATTCCATCTGACTCTATCCCTGATTGCTATATAACTTCTGGGCAGGTCAAAATGCTTTTGTAAACAAAGGTTAGATTTTCAAAGGTTCGTGAGTATTGCTGAGAGTAGTGGAGGCTCAGAGGAAGAGGCAAATGGATAGGGGAAAGGAACTACCACTATTTGTGAAGTGTCAATTTTGTGCCAGATATTGCATTAGAGCAGTTTATGTTCATTATCTCATTTAATCCTCACCATCACCATTTGAAGGAGGTACTAATCCCCATTTTTCAGATGATGAAAATGAGGCTCAGACATCAAGTTCACAAGGCTAATAAGGTCTGTCTGGCTCCAAGGCCCACGCATTGTTTTTTCCATCAAATTGTAGTACCTTTCAAAAAGTAGATGTCCCTTTGCCTATTTTAGAGTAAACATATCAAAGGAAGAAAGAAGATAATGGTGTGAGTAAACAGATCATAATTTTTCTTTTAAAAACCTCTTATTAAAAAGAAAAGCTCTTACTCTTTATAAACAATACTGATTGGTTAATTCCACTAGTTACAATGAATCATACTTTTTCTTTAATCATTCAATAAAATAAGTTTTAAAACGTTATAGATTTTATCACTTTTAGAACAAAATTTCTCACTAAAACTGCTGTGATCAAATGACAATCAATAATTAAATTATGATAAATGAAAACTTATAGACTTATGATCCTGCCCGAGAGGTATCCATTAGTCTTGATTTTTTTTCAATATTCCACATATAGATAATATAGCTCTGTACCCTCCATTCTTTATAATCAGTAGAAGTATAGTGGTTAAAAGCACATATTCTAAAGTCACACTTCCTGGGTTCAAATTCTGGCTCCACCCCATAATAACCATATGACCTTGGCTTGTAAGGTTGTCAGATTTAGCAATAAGAATACAGGAGAGCCAGCTAAATTTAAATTTCAGATAAATAATATTTTAAGTATAATTATCTCATGTAGAATTATTCATCACTTATCTAAAATTCAAATTTAACTGAACATCTTATATTTTATCTGGCAATCCTACCTTAATTTCTCTGTGCTTCAGTTTGGTCAACTGTAAAATGGGAATGATATTATGACAGTAGTACCTAGCTCATAGAGTTGTGGTGAGGATTACATGGGAATATATGTAAATTGTAACCATGCCTGACACAGAATAAGCACTATATAAATGATAACTCTCATAATTAACTAATTCTCCTATTTACATTAACACGAGTTTGGTTTGGGCTTCTGCTTTAAAAAGGACAATGAAAGAATTACTTTATACCTCATTTACTATGTGCAAAACCAAAGCAGAAGAGTAATACTGAAGAGTATTGTTATATATACTCACATCAAATACCTTACTTTTTTACTAGGAAACATGTTCAATAACCCAACACTTTACAACCCAGAAGCAGTTTCTTCTGTTATTGTTCATATAAATGACCTTTCCATACAGCAACAACCTTTTTATGCTTTGAAAGTCTGGAAAAAAATAAGAAACCGTCTTTTTATTTTGGTATGTTATTTCATGAACGAAATTCATGCTTCACAACATAACAAGCACTCATTTCTCTATATTTGCATAGCAGGAATCTGTATATCGTCAGATGCAAAACTTACATTAAAATTTAAGAGCTGGTATATTTTAGTTTCTTGTAACACCTGAGAAAAACATGCATTGCACAAAACATTTAAAATATAATCTATTTATATCGCTTTCATGATCTCAGATTGTAAATGTCTACCACTATTTTCACAATATATATAAAAACCATGATTTATTTTGTTAATTTCAAGTTGGCATTTAGCCATTAGAGTGCTTACCTCCATATATGGTAAACTATAGGGATGTGTGAAGTTTCATAAAAGGTCAATAGCACAGAAGAATGGAAGAACTAGAACGGCATGAATGATTCTGAAAAATTGGAGAGATATTAACTAAAGTCACTGTGCACTTTCACAGCAGGGAAATATCATGGCTTTGCCAGTAATCTGTGCTTTAAATTGCAATAAATTGTTCCTGTTTTTGTTTCCATTGTAGAAGACACTAACTTGGTTTCATGAAACCAGGCATACATGTCATCTCCCACCTCATTTTCTTTTGAGTGTAGGAGGGGAAATATATTACAAACTGTTCTGGTGCACAATAATCTATTTTACAGTTACATGCAAGAAAACCACCCCAGAAAACCTGGCAAGATAGCATTCAGATGTCTTCACATCATTTCTGTCCTTTACTTCATTCCTTCCTTTACTGTCGTTATCATGTGTGCAAAGGGCAATCTATGTGTGGAGAAACACAGCAGAAATACTTAGTAATACAATCTTATAAACATGAGATCAACAATCATTACTTTGAAACAATGGTATGCTTTCTGCAGATAGATATAATGTCAATGGGCCCAGGCAACATTTGACTGGACAAAAACATAGGACAATTATTCAAGAAGTAATTTTCTAAACATAAAGTGAACAGTTCCATTTTGGTTTATATTTTTTACATACTTTATTGACACCCAGCTATGAGATTACAAAGGATTTCTGACCACAATTCTCAAATCCATATTTGCAACCTGACCTCTTGTTATTTTCTTTTTCTTTTTTCTTTTTATTAAATTTATTGGAGTGACAATTGTTAGTAAAATTACATAGATTTCAGGTGTACAATTCTGTATTACATCATCTATAAATCCCATTGTGTGTCCATCACCCAGAGTCAGTTCTCCTTCCATCACCATATATTTGATCCCCCTTACCATCATCTCCCACCTCCCACCCCCTTACCCTCTGGTAACCACTAAACTATTGTCTGTGTCTATGAGTTTCTGTTTCTCATTTGTTTGTCTTGTTCTTTTGTTGCTTTTGGTTAATATACCACATATCAGTGAAATCACATGGTTCTCTGCTTTTTCTGTCTGACATATTTTGCTCAGCATTACACTCTCAAGATCCATCCATGTTGTCACAAATGTTCCTATATCATCTTTTCTTACCGCCGAATAGTATTCCATTGTGTATATATACCACAATTTCTTTATCCATTCATCTATTGGAGGACATTTTGGTTGTTTCCATGTCTTGGCCACCGTAAACAAAGCTGCAATGAACATTGGAGCACACGTGTCTTTATGTATAAATGTTTTCAGATTTTTTGGGTAGATACCCAGGAGAGGGATTGCTGGGTCATATGGTAATTCTATTCGTAATTTTTTGAGGAACCTCCACACTGCCTTCCATAACGGCTGCACCAGTCTGCATTCCCACCAACAGTGTATGAGGGTTCCTTTTTCTCCACAGCCTCTCCAACACTTGTTACTATTTGTCTTGTTGATGATAGCCATTCTGACTGGGGTGAGGTGATATCTCATTGTGGTTTTGATTTGCATTTCTCTGATGATTAGTGATGTTGAGCATTTTTTCATATGTCTATTTGCCATTTGTATGTCCTCTTTGGAGAAATGTCTCTTCAGGTCCTCTGCCCATTTTTCAATTGGGTTGTTTGTTTTTTTGTTGTTGAGTTGCATGAGTTCCTTGTATATTCTGGATACTAGCCCCTTATCGGAGGCACTGTTTGCAAAAATCTTCTCCCATTCAGTTTGTTGCCACTTTATTTTGTCGATGGGTTCTTTTGCTGTGCAGAAGCTTTCAAGTTTGATATAGTCCCATTCGTTTATTTTAGCTTTTACTTCCATTGCCTTTGGAGTCAAATTCATAAATTTGCTCTTTGAACCTAAGGTCCATAAGTTTAGTACCTATGTTTTCTTCTATGCAGTTGATTGTTTCAGGTCTTATGCTTAAGGCTTTAATCCATTTTGAAATAATTTTCATACATGGTGACAGATAGCAGTCCAGTTTCATTCTTTTGCATGACGCTTTCCAATTCTGCCAGCACCATTTATTGAAGAGGCTGTCTTTTCTCCATTGTGTGTTTTTTGCTTCTTTGTCAAAAATTATCTGTCCATATTTATGGGGGGTTATTTCTGGATTCTCAATTCTATTCCATTGTTCTATGTGTCTGTTTTTCTGCCAATACTATGCTGTTTTGATTATTGTAGCCCTGTAGTACAAGCTAAAGTCAGGGAGTGTGATACTTCCAGTTCTTTTTTCTTAAGATTGCTTTGGCTATTCGGGGTCTTTTGTGGTTCCAAACAAATCTGATGATTTTTTGTTCTATTTTTTTAAAAATGCCATTGGGATTTTGATGGGGATTGCATTAAATCTGTATATTGCTTTGGGTAATATGGCCATTTTAACTATGTTGATTCTTCCAATCCATGAGCACGGAATGTCTTTCCATTTCTTTGTGTCTTCTTCAATTTCTTTCAAAAATGTCTTATAGTTTTCAGCATATAGGTCTTTCACATCCTTGGTTAAGTTTATTCCTAGGTATTTTATTCTTTTTGCTGCAATTGCAAAAGGAATTGTTTTTTGTATTTCTTTTTCTGAGATTTCATTGTTAGTATATAGGAATGCAATGGACTTTTGTACGTTGATTTTGTAGCCAGCAACTTTACTGTATTCGTTGATTGTTTCTAATAGCTTTTTGGTGGAGTCTTTAGGGTTTTCTATATATAGCATCATGTCATCTGCAAAGAGTGATAATTTAACTTCTTCATTCCCAATTTGGATGCCTTTTATTTCTTTCTCTTGCCTGATTGCTCTGGCAAGGACTTCCAACACTATGTTGAAAAGCAGAAGTAATAGGGGACAGCCCTGTCGTGTTCCTGAACGTAGAGCAAAGGGCTTCAGTTTTTCACCATTAATTATGAGATTAGCTGAGGGCTTGTCATATATGGCCTTTATTATGTTAGGGTATTTTCCTTTCATACCTATTTTATTAAGTGTTTTAATCATAAATGGATGTTGTATCTTGTCAAATGCTTTTTCTGCATCAATTGATATAATCTTAAGATTTTTGTCCTTTATTTTGTTTATATGATGTGTCACATTGATGGATTTGTGATGTTGAACCATCCTTGTGCCCTGTGATGAACCCCACTTGGTCGTGATGAATAATCTTTTAATGCATTGTTGTATTCGATTTGCTAGAATTTTGTTTAGGATTTTTGCATCTGTATTCATCAGAGATATTGGTCTGTAGTTTTTTTTTTGTGTCCTTACCAGGTTTTGGTATCAGGGTAATGTTGGCCTCATAAAATGAGTTAGGGAGTACTGTCTCTTCTTCAATTTTTGGAAGAGTTTGAGCAGGATTGGTATTAGATCCTCTTTGAAGGTTTGGTAGAATTCACTAGTGAAGCCATCTGGTCCCGGACTTTTGCTTTTGGGAAGGTTTTGGATGACTGATTCAATTTCGTTACTGGTGATCGGTCTGTTTAGATTTTCCAGTTCTTCATGGTTCAGCCTTGGAAGGCTATATGTTTCTAAGAACTTGTCCATTTCTTCTAGGTTATTGAATTTGGTGGCATATAGTCCTTCATAGTATTCTTGGATGATCCTTTGTATTTCTGTGGTGTCCGTGATAACTTCCCCTTTTTCATTTCTGATTTTGTTAATTAGTGTCTTCTCTCTTTTTATCTTAGTGAGTCTAGCCAAGGGTTTGTCAATTTTGTTAATCTTTTCAAAGAACCAGCTCTTTGTCACATTAATTTTTTCTATTGTCTTTTTGTTCTCTATTTCATTTAGTTCTGCTCTGATTTTTATTATTTCCTTTCTTCTGCTGACCTTGGGTTTCATTTGTTCTTCTTTTTCTAGTTCTTTAAGGTGTAACATGAGGTTATTTATTTGGGATTTTCTTGTTTCTTGAGATAGGCCTGTAATGATATAAATTTACTTCTTAAAACTGCTTTCGCTGCGTCCCAAAATTTTGGTAGGATGTATTTTCATTGTCATTTGTTTCTATGTATCTTTTGATCTCTCCTCTAATTTCTTCTTTGACCCAGTCGTTCTTTAAAAGTATGTTGTTTAATCTCCATGTATTTGTGTTTTTCCTGCTTTCTTTTTGCAGTTGATATCCAATTTCAAAGCCTTGTGATCAGAGAATATGCTTGGTATGATTTCAATCTTCTTAAATTTGCTGAGGCTGATTTTATGTCCCAATATATGGTCTATCCTTGAGAATGTTCCATGTACACTAGAAAAGAATGTATAGTCTGGTGTTTTAGGATGAAGTGCTCTATAAATGTCAATTATGTCCATTTCATCTAATGTGTCATTTAGGGCTGCTATTTCATTATTTATTTTCTGTTTGGATGATCTATCCATAGCTGTCAATGATGTATTTAAGTCCCCTAGTATAATTGTGTTTTGGTCAATTTCTCCCTTTAGTTCTGTTAGTAGTTGCTTGGTATATTTTGGTGCTCCCTGATTGGGGGCATAAATATTGATGACTGTTATGTCTTCTTGTTGTATAGTCCCCTTTACCATTATGAAATGTCCATCTTTGTCTCTTGTTATCTTTTTCACCCTGAAGTCTGTTTCATCTGATATCATTATGGCTACACCTGATTTTCTCTGGGTACCATTTGCTTGGAGTGTCAATTTCCACCCTTTCACTTTGAGTCTATGCTTGTCCTTGTAGCTGAGATGTGTCTCTTGGAGACAGCATATGGTTGGGTTTAGTTTTTTGATCCAATCTGCTACTCTGTGCCTTTTTATTGGTGAGTTCAGTCCATTTACATTTAGGGTGATTATTGATATGTGAGGATTTCCTGTCATTCTATCTTTAGTTTTCTGGTAAGGCTGTGTCTCCATTGTTTCTTTGCCTTTTTGTTGTTGTCTATTATTTCTGTGTGGTGGTATTCTATGATGTTTTCCTCTGTTTCTTCTTTTATTACAGTATATATTTCAGTTCTGTATTTTTTTTTTTGAGTGGTTTCCCTTAAGTTTATGTAAAAGAAAGTTTGATATTTAGAGTATTCCATTTTCTTCAGCACGCTTACTTTCTCCATTCCCATATTCTGGTTCAGGCCTTTTCTCCCCTTTTTATGTTTTGGTTGCCACAAATTGTCCCTGTTGATGGTGGTCGAATAGCCTCCTTTAGTATTTCTTGTAGTGCAGGTCGTGTATTAGAAAATTCCCTCAGCTTCTGTATGTCTGGAAAGGTCTTTATTCCTCCTTCATATCTAAAGGATATCTTTGCTGGATATATTATTCTTGGCTCATAATTTCTCTCTTTCAATAGTTTGAATATTTGGTTCCACTCCTCCTGGCTTGTAGAGTTTCTGCTGAAAAATCTGATGATAATCTAATGGGCTTTCCTTTGTCAGTTAATGTCGTCTTTTACCTGGCTGCCTTGAGGATTCTTTCTTTGTCATTGGTTTTTGACAGCTTCAATACAATGTGCCTTGGAGAAGGCCTGTTGGGATTGAGGTAATTAGGTGTTCTATTTGCTTCTTGGATTCGAGGATCCAGTTCTTTCCACAAGTTTGGGAAGTTCTCATCAACTATTTGTTTGAATATATTCTCTGTTCCCTTCTCTTTCTTCTCCTTCTGGTATGCCCATTATTCTTATATTGCTCTTTCTGATGGAGTCAGAAAGTTCTTGTAGAGTTCTTTCATTTCTTTTAAGTCTCAAGTCTCTTCTTCCATCCGTGTTATTTCCAGGTTTCTATCTTCGATGTCACTGATGCTTTCCTCCATCTGGTCAACTCTACTACCTAAGCTGGATATTTCATTCTTAATTTCTTCTATTGAGTTCTTAATCTCCAGAAATTCTATTTGGTTCTTTTTTAAAATTTCAATCTCTTTGTTAAAATGCTCATGTTGTTCTTTGATTGTGTTTCTGAGTTCATTAAACTGCCTTTTTCTATTTTCTTCTATCTCGTTGAGTTTTTTCAGAACTGCAGTGTTAAATTCTCTGTCATTTAAGTCACATATTTCCATATCTTTAACTTCATTTTCTGAAGACTTTTCACATTCTTTCTGAGCTGTCTTGTTGCCTTGGTTATTCACTGCAATTAATGATGTATTATTTCTCTTCCTAGACATCTACAGGAGTGCGTTGTGCAACAGTTGATAGGAAGAGGTCTTTCTTTTGTTTCCAGTTTGCGTTGGTGGAATGTTTTATTTTCTCTCTGACTGCAGTCCTTTTTTCTCTCTCACACTGTAGTGTTATGTTTTCTCTGCACTATTCCAGCTTCTCACACAATGGGGGGATTCCCTGGAAGGCGGGTTTCTTCTCTGTTAACAGTTCGCATGGGTCATAGGTCACCGTGTCCTCTGGGGATGCGGAGAGGTTTTGAAGTTCCAAAGCTCTTCCTGCACCACATTCAGAGCCCATATGTTTCAGCAGTTCTGTTTACTCTTGCAGGGATCCGCCCAGATAGGTGGGGACAGCGGCAGGGTGAGTTGTGAGAGGTGGCCCAGAGCAATGGCGGTGACCACCACCACAGACAGTCCTCCTTCCACATCTCCCTCCCCTTTGCCAGAATTAGTTGGTCTGCGAATCTGTGTTTGCAGACCACAGTTCTCAGAACTGCAAATATTCTGTTCTTTTGATCTGCCACTGCTACTGTTCTGCTTCTAGCACTGGGCAGGTGGGGGCAGGGCGAGCTCTGGGAGGGTAGGTATGGGGCGGCTAGTCTCAGTGCCTAAGGCTTCTGCTCTCTGCCCGGCAGTGAGGGCTTAAACCACCTTTTCAGCCTCTTCCCTCAGTCTTTGCTCCGAGGTCTCTGCCATGAGCATCGGGTTCAGCCATGTTATATGCTGTCCCTCAGTCCTGCGGGCCATAAGCAGAGCCGTAGCAGTCTGATATCTTCCCTCTCCCCCAGCTGCGGTAGTTCTGGGATGCAGCGAGCTTGGTGCACTGAGCTAGGTCTGCGTCCTGAGCCCACGCGGCTCCGTCTCCACACTTCTTCCTTCCCTCCTCCCCTGCTCGCGCAATTTGCCCACCTTTAGGTGGATTCAGTAGAGAGCCTCTTCGTCTTGCCTGTCTGCTGTGCAGGGAGTCCTTTGTGGAGTTATAGGTGTTTAAATTGTTGTAAATTCCATGGGAGATTTCTAGAGGCTCACCTCATGCCGCCATTTTGATGACGTCTCTAGGGCTCATAATCTTTTCCTTCCAACCTCTATTCTTCTTCCAAACACATTGCTGGAATACCTCATGTGCTATGAGTTTCCCTGTTAAACCATACTACCTGCTAGTTCTCAATGAAAGCTTGTCATTTTTCTAAACTAGTGGTTTATGACCAAGGGGACACATCATAATCACCTGGGAGCTTTTATCATGCTGTTCCTGCTATCTGGAATACCCTCTGTTTTCCACTCCCTCTTCCTAATTCTCTACCTGGCTACTTCCTACCCATTTTTCAAGGCTTAACTCAAATGTCACTTCCTTTGTGAGGCCTTCCAGGATCTGCACAGGTGAAATGAATTGCTCTCTGATGCTTGTTGCTGTAGCATTTTTCATGTACTGCTACTATAATCATGTACCATTTTGAGTACTCCTCATTTATTTTATGGTGTTCTCCTGTGAAAAAGCAAGCTCCTTATGTTTCTTTGAATTCCAAGCCCTCAGCAGAGTTCCTGGCACTGTACTAAAGAAACATGTTAGAAAGAAGAGAAGGGAGGAGAAAAAAAAGGAAAAAGGTAAAGGTGGTGTGGCTCAGGCTGGCTCTGGAGCATAAGTGAAAGTATAAAAAGACATTTTGTCTTCTATATCTCAGCAAAAATACCATTGCATTCTATAGTTGGACCCTTGTAGTGGGCCTCATGGTACTGAATTTTAACTAATCTTAAAATATCGATTTGGCACAGGAAGAAAAGTGAGTAGGATAGAAGCTTTGCTTGTCTACAATGTTGAGTTTCTGCCCCAGAAACGTCTGGTAGTCTCTGATAACAGTACTGCAAGGGGTGCCTGTTATTACCCTGCTCTTTTCATGTTCTCTTGAGTACAGCAGTAGCAAAACTATGAGTTTTTTAGCACAGGGTGACAGAACTTCAGCAAGCAAGTTGAAGAGTGGTAATTTTACACAACTGCCTTTCTTAGAGGTCCTGGCAACAACTTCCTTTTCCTTAGTGTGAGCTGATGGCATAGTCACTTCCTATTTGGTCTCAACTGCCAGTTTTTTTCCTGTTTTTAACTGCCACCTTTGACTAGAACTGTTTTCTTGAGAAGCCTACAAATTAAAGAACAAGTGGTCAATTCAAGAAATGTTAAAAAGTTAATTCAGAGGGAAAAATATCACCCACATTGGTTATTTAGCATCATTTCGTGGTAACACATGAAAGGCTCTCCTGTAACTAAAAACAGCACATTGGAGAGCACAAAGAAGTTACCTGACTTCATTACAAAGAACCCAGTCTCCCAAAGAATCTGTCCTAAGAAACTCCCCAGTCTCTTCATGTCCTCCTATGGCAACAGAAAACAACCATTATAGGATGATTCGTGTAGCAAGCCGTGGATTTGTGACCACTGAAGTGACTGTGAGTCAGCACATGCAGGCTTCTGAGGGCTTTCACCTTGGGTCCAAGGCATCTGAAAATCAACAGTGCAATTCTGTGAGAGTTAGGCAGCCTGCAAAACTGAAACCAAGGAAGATATCTCAACATTCCATCTTTTGACTCCTACCTCTGAATGAAATTGTTCTGGCCACATTTACTTTTTTCAGTTCTGTAATCAGTTGGTGAAGGCAAGAAGTTATTAGCTCAATTCTTTTGGTCACTAAATGCAAATATTTCAAAGTGAGTAAGCATATGTGTAAAGAAATGTTATAAGCAGGAAACCACCTAAGCACCATCTGCTTCCGCCCACCTCCTCTGTTGCTCTACTCCTGTCAGTAGCTTCAGGAAGTACAGCTAGCAAGAAAATTTTGCTGTGCTTAATCTTAGATCCTAGTTTTGTTATAAATGATACTATGGTAGTGTATCGTGCAAGCCCCAAAGGGTGCAAGGTTACTCAGGGAAGCAATTACATAGGTTTAATGCTCCTTGACCAAGAATTGATTCAATAGGTTTTTCTCTTAGGATACTTTCCTGGAACAATAGCGAATATACAACATCTGCAAGAACTATTATATCATGGTTTCCAACTTGATACTCACAGAGAGTAGAGATTTGAGGTATCACATATGCTTCTATATAAAATAAAAGATAAAAGGGGCCCTTGAATGTTGGACTTCCAAATATCCGTAGAGAGTTCAGTAGCTTGAATCAAAATATTGATGGGGAGCTTCTAAAACTACACAAATAATTTGCTTTAGTTTTAAATATTCAGATAATTGAAAGAAATTCAGATAATTGTATCAATTTGCCCTTACATTTCATATATTTATATAGTTTATACATTTCAATGTGGTTTTTAGCCTCAAAATATGAAAGTACAAAATGTGAAACCCTGCCTTTAAATTTTGTGAAGTGGAATAAAAAGTAAAATTTATCTCATGAGGTATCACATTTGAAGGCTCCTATGTAATGCCTGGTACATTAGAACATGCTCCATGATTAAACTTTTTTTTTAAAACAAACCATTAAATTTTCTTAAAGTTATTTTCTCTTCAATATTATTTTTCATTAAGTAGTAGTCACTCTTTGGGGCAGATGATCTATGACTTAGTACAAAAGCAATATAAAAATACTCTTTCATTTCCAGTACCACCTCGATGTGGCCCAATATCTTGTGGGAATTTTTGGGGGGAGGTGGGGAAGCCACTACATTGAACTGAAATCTTCAGGGAACAGTGATTCCCAAGTTGGTTTCTTGGTTAGTAATCCCTAATGCAAAGAGTGTAGAGCATGGTTTTTCAAACCTTGGCACCATTGACAATTTGGGATGGGTAATCCTTTGTTGTGACAGCTGTCCTGTGCATGGGAGGATGCTTAGCACCCGTGGCCTCTACCCAGTACCAGTAACACCCTTTCCTCCCCATTTGTGACAACCAATAATGTTTCCAGAAGGCAAAATTGCCTCTGGTTGAGAACCATGGCCCTAATGCATTACTGTCTACATTGAGGTTTGTCTAGCCATTTCTGTCTACCTACATTTTAGCTCTGAACCAGTCCATTCAGTAAATATTTACAAACATGGGTAAAGTTAAATGTTTAATATTGACGGTATGACAAATGTTGGAAATTGAAATCACAGATTATAAATTTAAATTAAGTTTTGTTGGGTTCAAGGACACTGTCTAACTTGGAGTTCACTGACTTCAGTTAATCTGTATACAATCTTACTTTATTTATATGGTTATTAAGTATTCATAGCACTCAGGTCACATCAATTAAGCAGGTACAAAATCTGATTTGAGGCACTATGTTACATTTCATGGGGTTACCAAAGAGCATAATATGTGGTGTCTCTCCTCATGGAACTTTTTCCATCAAGCTATGGGAATACATTGTAATATAGTATTAGACTCTGGGATGACATTTTGAAGTAAAATATTCAAGTGTCCTTTTCTGGGGAGAGTGAAAAAAGCACACTTGAATTTCTTATTTTATTTCTATTAAGAAATATATATATATATATATATATATATATATATATATATATATATATATGAAAAAGCATAAGCAAACCACAAGGAACTCCACGTAAAAACTCAAGTGATCTCTATAAATAATAATAACAGATAGTTTATTTAATAGAAGTAGACCTAAATAAAGGTCAAAAAGTTTACTAAGATCTCAATAGCAGTGTTTCTAAGGAAACGTCTCAATTGTTCAGGTCTCAAAAGTTAGCATTTTAGACTACTACATCCTTACATAACTCTGGCCCAGAATGATGTCAGGGAAAGTCACTTCTTTAATGCTTAATTTACTTATCTATTAAAATTACACAACTTGCTCTTATGTAGTTGTGAAATTAAAGTAACTAGAAAGAATTTTGGAGACCAAAAAAAAAAAAAAAAAAGAATGGTGTCACATATAATAAAGTGAATGATTTAAAGGTTCAGCAAGAGCAGTACGTAGGAGTTTAACTGGGCATCAATAAAACACATAGTATACCCATAATGCATCCACCTAGCACTATGCCAATCTCAGTGAAGAATTCAAAGGAAATACATCTATTCATTTAACAAATCTCTATTGAGGGCTTACTATGTGCCACACACTCTCCTAGCCTCTGAGGATACAGCAATGAACAAAACAGACAAGAATTTTGCCCACTGACAGTTGCCATCCTACCTGAATAATTCTTATGTAAGAGAACATGGATCTCTGGCCTCTAGGACCTAATAATATTGTTGGGCAGACTAAACAAATGAAATAAGAACAAAACCACAATGTGACCGTGGCTTCTATCGACATGCAAAAGAAGTTTGAAAGGGGGTCTTAGAGCAAGGAGGGCGGCTCAATGGGGGTCAGATTTGAGATGAGCCTCAAATGATGGAGCTTGATTCAAACCCTTGGTACTCAAAGTGTGTTCTAAGAATCAGCAGTACTGGCATCACCTGTGAAATTGTTAGCAATGAAGAATCTTGTGCTCACTCTAGAGTTGCTAAATCAAAATCGGCACTTTCAAAAGAATCCCAGGGAATTTCTATGGACATTAAAGTTTAGGTGGCACTGCAGGTTTTTGGTCAGGCTGGCATTGTTGAGTGTGAGCTGGGTGAGTGGGAGCTAGAGATTGGATTGGGGCCTCTTTTCATGTTAGAAGTAATAAGGGCCTGGAATTGGGAAACCAGGAGTAAGGAAAACGCAATTATATCTTCCATCATCTGAATAGATAAGAAAATGTGGTGTATATACATGACCTGGAATATAATTCAGCCATAAAAACGATGGGAATCCTGCCATTTGCAACAACATGGATGGACCTTGAGGGCATTATGCTAAGTGAGATAAGTTAGATTGAGAAAGACAAATACAGTATGATCTCACTTATATGTGGAATCTAAAAAACCAAACTTACGGAAACAGAGAGTAGATTGGTAGTTGTGAGGGGCAGGGGATGGGGGAAATTGGTGAAGGTGATCAAAGGGCACAGACTTCCAGTTATAAATGAATATGTTCTGGGGACCTAATGTACAACATGGTAACTATAGATAACAATGTTGTTTTGTATACTTGAAAGTTGCTAACAGAGTAGATCTTAAAAGTTAGAGATACTTGGGTTTGAATTTCCAGCTCTACTTCTTAATTGTGCGGTATTTTGTGTCAAATTATTTCAGCTCACTGAGCCTTTTTCTTCATCTGTAAAATGGGGAGCATTTGACCTCCCTTGTAAAGCAATATGACCTCCCTTGTAAAGATTCAATTAGGTAACACTTTGTCCCTGGCACAAAGAAAATGGCACCCATGAATAATAATGATATTGACAATAGTATGCTATCTTTAAAAGATTCAAAAGGAACAACAAAAATACATTAATTGAGTGTCTATTGAGTGGCCCCAATACTGTGTTGTGTACAGACCTATAACAACCTGCAAGGTAGGGAACTTCATCCTCATTTTAAATTGGCACTCGGATATTACATTTTAAAAATGTAATTAACCCCTTGTGGGTCCCCAGAGGTCCCTTCATAATGAGATTCTTGAAATTGCTATTACCATTGTTAATGTTATTAGGGTACTCTCAAAAGACCTTGTCTCCCTCCTGGAATGGAACATGAAATGGGGTGGAGGCAAGGAGTTGCTGGAACCACTGCTGTGTATGCTGAGTTCAATAATATGCACTGTGACCGTACTGATGATCATCCTCATTAATTTTTCTGCAGATGTACCATCTGTTTTCCAACTTCCCTCTCTATTAAACGTGCAGAACTTGTAATAAACAGAAGCTCCAGTCTGGCCACCCCCCCACCAAAGGATAGCCCAAGAGGTAGGTGTAGCCTCAGATTCAGGTCACCTGAAGCATGTCTGGGGGCGAGAGATCCCGAAAGCATCAGAGTGGCTACGGATCTGCCAGGTGGCACGGCCCCAGGCTGGGGAGACCCCCACCGCAGGAATGGGCAGGAGTCCACCGACTCGGTGGCTCTCTGTGCCCCTCTGTGCCCCACTCTCGATCAGATTGGGAAGCCAAGAAGGACTTCCAACACTCTCCAAGTTTTAACTCAAACAGTCTACGAGGCTGCGTGTGCCCCAGCCTCGTATGCCTCCCTGCAACGTGGCCGCGTCTAGGACGCCCTCATAACCGCAGGTCACCCAAACTTTTCCATTATCTCTCCAGGCCGAGCCGTGTACCAGGTCCCCAGTCCCCGGGTTCTCCTCTCCGCGTGCGGGGAGAGTCTTGCCTTCTCAGGCTCCAGCAACCCCAGGCAAACCTCTTCACTCGGAACCTTAGCTCTCCTGACACCGCCCGACTGTGGGGCGGGGGCAGGGCCAACGGCGGAACCGCCCCCAACCGCCTCCCCCGCCAGGCGAGCGGGCGGGTTGCTGAGGCGCCTCCACCTCCTCTTCCTAAAGCGGCTAGGCGCAGACGAGCGGCATCACTCGAGCCCAGGTCCCAGCCACCGCCACATACAGCGCCCCACATTCAGGAGGAGGAGCAGCAGAGGAGGTGGCAGTAACAGCGGCCGACGGGCGCCAGAAAGGTAGACTGAGTCCCAGGGAGTAGCCCCGCGAACTGCCGACTTCTCAGCTGCGGGTTACGCGCCACTAGCCCAGTAACCCCACTTCTGTGTGTCCTTCCAGGCCCGGGTCGAAAAGCCTGGGAGGGCCGCCGAAATACCCCCGAAGAAAGAGCCAGTCCCAGCTCAAGGCACTACCGCCGCAGAAGCAGTGCGGAGCAGCAGTCGCCTTCATGGCCCACTCACCGGTGGCGGTCCAAGTGCCCGGGATGCAGGTGAGGAAGCCCAGGCCTGCCCCGCCGCCCATGTGACTACCCCAGAGCCCCGTGCGCACTCCTCACTGGGCACCGAGAGGCGGTCTCAGGGCTCCCCCGAAGGCAGGGCCGGGCGCTCTGGCCAGGTGACCTGGGAATTGGGCTCTAAGTGTTTCCTGGCGTTGAGGCTATGTACTACGTTGGGAAGGCGGGGAGGGATTGGGGCGCGCAACGAGGCGAGGATGGGGTGGGGGCATTATAAAAATAGGCCAGAGCGAGACACCTGCGCCTGCTGAGCGTGGTACCCTTGAGGATTGGAGGCGGGAAGACTTGGGAGAGATGGAGGTGTCCCGGAATTTGTGGGGTAAAACGCAAGTTGTGCCCCCTGCCAAACACAAGTTGGAGCGGAGCAAGACAAGGGGATGTCGGTGGCGGCGGCATTAAATCGGTCTCTTCCTGTGTGCGTAGAGCGAAGTGACTTCTTTTCCCCTTTTGGTGCTGCTTCTTAAGGGCGAAGTTATATCTCGCTACCCCACCTGGCCCAACCCATAGTGCAGCATGAGAAATGTTGGGTCCCATATCAGAATCGCCTAGGAGATGACTCTCCAGTCCCTTCCCCAGCCTTTCCCACAAAATGACTGTTGCATGTTGTTAAGGGAAGCTTTTTGTCCTGGATGAGGGACTGCTGCATGGGACCCAACTTCTTGCTGAAGATCTACCCAGTCCCCCTCCCCGTTATATTTTCATTTTATTAAAGAAGAAATAAGCTATTCTCATACTTTTTATGCTGTTATGGTTTTAAATAGGTGCATTTAAAGCCATCTACTAAATGTTACCCAAGTCTACTAACTTCTAAGCATTCACATTTTATTTTTTTCCTTTGCAAGATAGCCTAAACAACCCATTTATGAATAACTCAGAGACTAGAAACACTAAAGCGTCACTTCCTTATTATGTTCTAAAAATGTGAAAGCAAACTTTTCTCAAGTTCAGACAAAAATGTTTAGTAAATAGCTTATGTTTTAGTAGCAATCAAAGAGCTGTGGATGGGGGCCTCAATTTACTAATTGATGCATGGAATTCATTTTTTTAAAAAGCAATTGGTCACATTTTATGCATGATCACAAAAGAGTGATTTTTAAGATACTTCCCCCAAAAAGGACCATCTGTGCCTGACACATACCTAACCAAAGACTCTTGTGTATCCTAAGCACCAGGCCTTTTAACTGAATATCGTCTGTGTCGAGTCCCAGGAAGTTGGTGTGTATTTAATAAAAAATAAAAAATAAAAATAAACAGGGAGAAAAAAGATAATGAGAAATATTAGGGCTTTTAAAAAGGTTAATACACTCAAGCTTTACAAATTGACTCAAACTTTCTTCTCAGGCCACCCCCTTTCCTCCCTCTTTCCCCCATACACCCTGGCCCACACCCCATTCATTCGGTTCTGTCTTTGATTGTATCATGGGAATTAGAAGTTTGTAATACTAACTATGGTTTTGCTCTGTCTGAAGTGGAGGAAAGTGCGAAAAATTTCCCACTGTACCCTCCTTCCCATTATGTGGAGATGTACAGATGTAACGTTTGTCTCAGGGTTTCCAGGCTTTTCTCTCCATTGTGTACGTTAGCAGAGTGAGTGCCTGCCCTTCAAGTTGGTGATTCTGAAAAACTGTGAGCTAAAGAGAAAATAGTTTCTGGTCTTTATTTTATTTGTCTTGACTTTATTTGATTTATATAGTTTATAGTCTTTATTTGATTTATGTGATTTAGGAAATGCTTGCTGTTAAGTATTTCTTATTGCTCCCAGCTTTGTTGAATTATCTGAGTTCCTATCTCTTGAATTTTTAAATGTCAATTAAGGTGGTTTAGAATGTGAATCACATATTTTAAATGACAAACTCTGCCTTCCACTTTATGCCTTCCCAAAGTTGTGATTATTTTGTCCAACCTTAATTTGGAGGAGGCAGTCATCTCAATATTAGCGAAGAGACTTTTTCCATCTTAATGAAAATGGTAAATTCTTAACTTCTCATTTCCATTTTCTTTATAGATGTGGTTCTTAAGCATTTGGTGCAACACAAAACGTTTTCCACAGTTAAAATTGTACAGTACCCTAAAAATAAATTTGATGGCATGCAGTGTGACTCTTGAGCCTAGATTTCTTCTACTATTCTTTTGTTCAAAAATATTGCATTTGAGATGCAGAAATACATCATGACCTCGTGAAATTTTCCTAAAATTTTGTTAAAGAGTTAAGAGCACCTTTTAGACCTTTAGAGTAGTAAAAAAACTTGAGTTAGCCATGTGTTCTTGAAATTAATGTATAGTATTTCTACAAATCATGGTGAAGTGATTGACTGGCCTGTAACTTTTTAACAGTTTATTTTAGAGAATTATCAAGATTGATGGAAAAATTATTTTTCCAGAAATAAAAACAAAATTATCCAGTGTTTTTCTCCCTTCCCCTCCCCCCCAGGAAAGACATGAAGTAAAAGCTGAGCTACCTGTTCTATCACTTAAGACTTCCAGCATTCCTGACTTTCAAACAAAGAAATTTCTGTTGCCACTAGTTTAAAATAGAAAAGAAACTTGGAGTGATGAAAGAAAACCCAGGATTTGGTCCAGTTCAAACTCTTCCTTATGAATTAGTTATTCAAACTCACTGTTGATATTTCTTAATATCATGGTAATGAACATTTTTGCCATATTACACCAAATGTTGAGGATATGAATTTTTTTGTACTTAATCTGTGCTTACTTCTTTAGTGTATAACTAAAAGAATTTTCCATACCAGTAGCTAAACTCTCAAAAAAAATTTTAAAGCACAACTTTAAAAAAATTAACCAATAAACTTGTTCCTTTCCTCTCAAATATTTACTCTTTATTGATTTAAAACATGTTTTTTTCCTTTGACGTTTTCAGTTATAAATCACACTTGTTTAAGATATTTCCCCTTAGAACCACATTAGTATTTATGAAGACAAGTATTCTAAATTGGTTGTTAAATCTTTCATAAAATGTAGGTAGAAACATCAATGTTCAGTTAAATGTTGAATTAGAGTACTAAGTGTTATTATGTTATGCCTATTGTATATAATAATATTAAAATATAATAACATCTAAAAATATAATATTTTTTAAAATTCCTGATAAAGAATTTAAAAATTAGCCTTCATGTATCTTTTTTTTTAAATTAAATTTATTGAGGTGACAATTGTTAGTAAAATTACATAGATTTCAGGTGTACAATTCTGTATTACATCATCTATAAATCCCATTGTGTGTTCATCACCCAGAGTATCTTTAAATATGATAAACTCGGTACAATTTTTAAATGGTTATTATTTGACGTGTGAGATAGAAATTAAATTTAAAGATTAGTGATCACTTTATTGAAGACTTTTATCTAAGAGGTAGAAAACATTGCCTTGCATTGGTAAATTTAGTTACTGGGTTTTGGGAAGAATACAGAAGTATACTATGTGACCTCTGCTCTTCAAGAACTTAAAATGTTGGGATGTTAAGTCTAGCACATGAAATATCAAATATGCAATATCTGTGATACTTACTCTATAATATAATTTTTGACTGGAAGAGATGAAGGCTTACAAAAAGTAAACTGACCCTAGAGGATTGTTAGGAATAATTTTGGGAAGAGCATTTCCAAGCAGGGAAATATCCTGAGCAAAGGCATGGAGACGGGGAGAGTACATTCGCAAGTTGTGTGTGCACACACAATCTGAGAGTGGGATAAAATCACTTGGACTATGTGTGATACAGAATTCTTCTAGAGAAATAATAAGAGATAAGATTGAAAAACTAGATTGGGTTCAGATTATGGTGGTTTTTGAATGCTAGGAAGGATTTTGGCCTTTGGACTAAACATTTCTGAGTAAGGGAGACTCAATGAACAAAGTTAAATACAGGAAGGTAAATCTTAAGATCGGATGAATGGATGAACCGGAAGATGGAGAGATTTGAAGCAATTTGATCTACTGAGGCTATTCCAGTGGGACAGTCAAATAGGTGCAGATGCAATGGACCTTGCATTGACTGACTGCCTTCCATATGCCTAGTGCTGTGAAGATAAAAAATATAATTACCAGACTTAATAATTAGCTAGTTATAACTACAGATGGAGGAATCCAAGCGTTTGTGGTGTTGAATATGGGGAACTGGGAGGATTATGGTACATCCGAAAGAACTGGAAAGTCAGAGAGAAGAGCCAGATTTAGTAGGAAGTTAATGATTTCTGTTCTAGACTTGTGAGGTTTGAGGTAACAATGGGGCGACAAAGTGAAAATGTAGAGCAATATGTCTATTACCTTAATTGTGGTGATGAGTTCATAGGTGTATGTATATGCCCAAATTCATCAAATTGTATACATTAAATATGTACATTTTTTGTACATCAATATGTCTCAATAAAGCTGTTTTTTTAAAAAAAATTCCAGCAAATACTCGAAAATATAGATCTGGAGCTTCAATCAATCATCAGACATTTACTGAGCATTTACTACGTATATGCTAGTCTGTTTACTTGAAACTGAAGGATAGGAGCAACCAAGGAGGGAGAGGGTTGTAATACCAGAGAGAATATTTGGAAGTGAAGGCCCTCATGAGACAGGAAATACAGGTGAAGTCTTAGCTTGTAAGCAAAGTAACAGTGACTTTAAGATGCATGGGAGGATGAGAAAATTTGTCAGGATCCAGAGGGAGTTAACTGGGGGGAATTCTTTAATTCTCATCATGAAACCTAAATTGGAGAAGGAATTCACTTGGGTGCCAGAATCTAGTATGTGGAGTTCTTAACTCCCTTATACCTTCTGAAGGACTAATCAGCTTTTCAATTTGAGATAGAAGGAAGTGGAAAATATTGCATTGCATTGATGAACCAAACCATTGTCCGTGTTGGTGAGTGGTTGATACAGAGATGTTGAATATGCTAATGATGATGGTAGAAGACTGACTGGAACATAATAATCCAAGACAGTTGTTAGCTGGGAGAGTTGGAGGTAGTTGGAAGGTATGGGGCTATAGGAAGAGTAAACAGTAATTGAGCATGGTGAAACATTGCCTTGAACACTAATGAGGGTCCAGAAATGGCACTTGAAGACAAAGGTCCATCATGTACTTTCGTTGCTTGAGTCATAGAAAATGAGAAAATATAATTTAGCTGGTACTTAGGAACCATTGAATATTGTGATACTGTGGTTTTGTTTTTTTTTTTTTAATTCTGCCTTTCATTTATTCAGTGCCTGGAGCAAATCATCTACAAAACAGGGAAAAATGAAAGCTGCATTTCTTTTGTATCAATAAGATGTTATTAAGATGAATTAACTATCGTCTGTGGAATATATTTTGAGCTCCTTTATAAAAGGTGTTATGATATATATGGGCAGTTCATCCTGCAAAACAATGCTAGGCTAATCACATGAAAACACTGTCACTATCTCATCCCTCTCCTGCTTGATAATCCCCAGTTTTCTATTGAAACCCAGTCCCCCTACACACACACACACACACACACACACACACACACACACACACACACACACACACACACCAACCCCACTACCACCACCAGATCCAAAATTCTCTGCTCAGCTTTCCAGACTTTCTGTTATCTGGCTCCTCTCTACAGATCAAAACTTAGTTATCACTACTTTCCAACAAGAAATCCCTTTGGTTCTACTGTGCCAGTTACAATTCAGTAATCACTGACTGACCAAATCCTATCTGATTTTCAAGGTCTCCATGAACTTTCTGTGAATTGTTCCAGGCTACAGAAATCTCCCATTTCCAAGCACCTATTATATTGTCAGTAGCAGACAGCCTAGTCCTTGATTTATGTGCTACCTTAGATTTTTAAAAATTATATATGTTATACTTGTCTCCGAACGAGGTGGTAAATTTCTTGAAGGCAAGGACCACATATTTTACTTTTCCTTATACCATTGGGTATGAATTATATGTAAAAATGTTAGCTAATGAATGCAGCATAGATTAGACTTCTCTAACTTTTTTCCATTCTGTTTCTTTAAACATATTGTTAGTGCTTGAATTCTTGTAGATCATGAAGGCTAATTTATATGTTTGCAATGTGGACTCTTTGTAGTTGCTAAAATAATTTTATTGTATTATATGATATATGTCTAACAAAATAATACTTCTAACTTCTAATCAGCTGTCCACACACTGAAGCTCATTCCCTTGCCTTCCAAGGTCTTTGAGAGAATAAAGATCCTCATTGCTTTCCTAGTGACTAGAACTGCTTTCAGACAAATTTGTGTCTTTGTGAGAAATAACCTCTTGTCCCTTCCCTCTGTTTCCACCTCCCCCAAAACAGATAAATAAATAAAAGAAACTACTTCTCTGCCCCAGCTGTCACATTAGAAAGAGTCTGATAAATTTCACTCAGAGTAAGGTATTTTTGATTAATGGCTTAGTGTATGACCTCTCCTATGGATGTTCATATTTTACAGGGAATAAGGCCTTTAAAGAAAGAAAATCTAATAGTAGAATTTCAGACAGCTTGATAGTTTTTGACTGAGTTGTGTCTTTTGAAAGAGTGGTGGTTTTACTAATTTTATTTGTTGCTAAAAATGGAGTTAGGAGAACAAAGCTTAACATTATTATTAGGTTTGATGAAACAAACTCCTTTTCATTTCTCATCATTAAGTCCCAAAGAATTTCCACTACAGGGTCATATAAAACAATGTCTCTGGAGGAATGCTATGAGGTAACTCATTTTTAAAAGAACAAAAATCAGTAAAATATGCACAACTAAAATTTTAACTCTTAAGTACATCCCTCATTTGGCCATCTGCCCTTTTAGGTGCTATGTGGTAGGGACAACATCTTTGAAATAAATAATGCTTGGGGAAATCAAACATTGAAAAAAGATATTAACTAATTTCTCTCAACAATCCTATGAACTAGGAAAAGTTATCCAATAGGAAAGTGCCTTCAGATTTGGATTTAAAAACCAAATAGCTCATTGCTGGCCAACTCTACCCATCATCCTCTTTGTTGTCCCTCTCCTAAATCTCATATAATTGAGGTGGATCACCAGACTAGCAAATTCAAAGAAGCCAGGAAACCCAGTGCAGAGAAGATCGCATCTTTCTATTCCTGCATGTCTCTCTCCACCACCTCTCACCAGCATTTACCTCATTGGAGATAGAGCTACCCTCCCCCTCCCTCAGCCTTTTCTGGACTTATTCTAGCACTCCCTGAGAGTAGCCTTCTGGCATTTTATTTCCTTCTTTTATCATATGATCATAGATTTGAATGGTTCATGTCCTAAAATATGAGATTAAGCATTGGTATGGCATAGCTCTGGATATTCTAGCAAAATTAGAAAATTGTGGTTCATATTTCATGGGTACTAGAGTAAGTAAAATTGTAGACAGCTTAAGTGAAAGAGTTGAAACTATTCTAATTATCTTTTTTTCAATGTCCATTTTCTTCCTTTTTGGTCAAGTAACTTCAAAAATGTGCTGCTGAGAATATCCAAGGCATAGTTTTTGTCTTTTTCTTGTGAAAAAATGTTTACAGAAAAACTTTTCAACCCTTTCTTTGTGATCCTTGTAACAGAGATTATGTGTTGTGGGTGTTGTTTTTTTTTTCCTTCTGAGCCCCTTTTCACCTTTGTTTTTTTAAAAAAAAGTGGGGAAAAGAAATATGCAAAATCCTAATAATTGAAAATGCAAATGACTGAAAAAAGGATTCAAGTCCACCATCGTTGGGTTTTTCACTTTGTTTATACAGAACAATAGAGTATCTAGCTGAAAAATAACAGTTGCTTTGAATTATAGGAACAGCTTACCAGTATCAACTTAATGAAGTTTTACTGGATTTGAAATCCATACCACACTAGATGTGTTAGGGAATTTCTAAGCACACTAGTGAATTACTCTACCAGGTTTCAATAGTGCCTGGTAACACAATCCTAGGAATGAATTTTTGGCAGGTGGGGGAAATACTTCAAGGACATCTAGACACATCCAGATTTTTCTTTGAAAATGCATTTTTGAGTTGCTCTGTTAGTGCCTTTTTTATCCCCCTCCCCCCGCTTTCCATTAAACCATTGGCTTTGGGACATATCACTTTACAGTATGTTATATTAAGCTGGACCTTAACTGCTTGATGCAGTATAGTATAAATAACACAGCAGTGGGTGATGGGGAAGGGGTGGGCAACACAGATAATCAGGTGGGGCGTAAGTTGTTACTAATGCAAAAAAATTCTGGGGAGCTGAGCCAATAGAAACTATAGTCATAATTTCTTCCCAAAGCGTCTGCCTCATCATTATGGCTGCCCACTAGAGCTGGGAGAGTTTGTAGATTTCCTGGTCTCAATTTCCTGCTGCCTGCCTTAACTTTAAGCAGAAGCACAGAAGAAACCAATCAGCAAAGCATGCATACATGCTACTACGTATGGTGATAGAAAATAGAACTTTGACCTCTTGTGGTTAAGGAGGTTACAGTCAGTATGTCTGGCAGCCTCAGGGAAAGAAGCATATTTCAGATGTATGCTTTTTAAGTGCTACGACCCCATGGGGAAAAGATAGCAAACTCATTAATTAGGGTCCTGTTTGCTTCTCTAGTTTGAGTTCAAATTCTTTGTTTGAACTTAACTCTGAGCCTTCCTACATGCCTGTCAGTAAGTGATAATCTATTGGACTTTCCCAGGTTGGACACTGGTAATCCAGGTTTAGTGTTTTTACATGCTTAATCTTCATGAAACAACTAGGTGTTATTTAAGCTAGAAAATTATTTTGCAGCAAAGTTTGAAAGGCCTACTTTGTATAGGACATGGTGCTTGATGCCTTTCTTTGCGATACAAAAAGTATAAGGGTCCCTGACCTCAAGAAGTTTATACTGTAACTGGAGAGACTACACACTAATACGTTGAGAAATCTAAAATCATCGAGCAATACAGATGAATCCCAAAGGGGAGAGAAACTGCTATATAACATTCCAAGGAAGACTGGACTAAGGAAAGGAGCTATCATTTATGGAATGTCTTTCTGCTAGGCATTTGTGCTTTTGCCACTGCACTGCATTGCTTGTAGGCAGGGCAACCTTCAATGGTCTGGACCCTTAAAGGAGCATGGGAGACAGGCCGGAGAAAAGGACAAAGGAGCACACACAAGGTTCCTTCAAATTATAAAAGGCCTTAAATGCCAGACTGAGACAGTTCTTTTTAACACAGTCTACAAGAAGGAGTTTTTCAGCAAGAAAGTGAACTTGATGAAAGCAATGTTTTTTTCTTGTTTGTTTATTTTTGGAAGATTGAATTAGGCTTCCAACCCAACAGGCTGGATTGGAGAAGGGGAAGGCTAGATATAATAAGCAAATATTGTAATAACTCAGGCTTTAGTTGATAAGGATTTGATCTAGGGCAGTGATGGTCAAATTTGAGCATGCATCAGAACCACCTGAAGGTTTGTTAAAATACAGACAGCCAGGTCCAATCTCCAGAATTTCTGATTCAGTAGGTCCGCAGTGGGGTCTGTGAATTTGCATTTCTAATGAGTTTCCAACTGTTCTGCTGGTCTGGGGACCTCTCTGAGTACCACTCAAGGAAGACTAACAGACTTTGGTGACTAATTGGATATGGAAAGGAAAGAAACATAACCAGGAGAGTGAAGACTCAAAGGTATGGCTGAGTTTGAAAGAAAATTGGTTCATTTTTAGAAATGTTGAACTTTAAGTGCTGGCCACACATCCAAGCAGATGCAATTAGTAACAGGTGTCTACAGGCGTGAAGATGGAAATTGGAGGTCCTCTATGAAAATATGTTGATGAAATTGTGAGAAATTAAAATAACATGATTTCCAATTATCCTTCCAAGAGTCCAAACTCAACTTTGTGTTAAATTCTACAGCTTCCAAAATCTCAATCACCCATCATCACTTCTGTTTTCTGCGATCCAAGTAAGTTTGACAGCTTACTAAATGCTTTTATCTTCAAATGCAAACACTTTTATTGAGCACATGAAATCTGTTTGTGCTTATAGTTGTTAAAATGCAATTTGGCTAAAGTAGAATAAAATGCCAGTATTCTAAATGCCAGTAAGTGGCAATATTTCCCCCAAAGATAGACATTTTTAAGTTTTTCCCAATTTTGATAACATCTCACCAATTTTTATTTGTTAGAATCCCTTCCCCTCACCATGTTATTACCCACCCCACAAAAACTCTTGAACTTAATAATTCTGGGCTGCTATTATGTCAAACATACGCATTCACAGTCATGATTTTGGAAGCCAACTTGTGTTTACGTATATAAATTCCTGGAGGGGAGAGGAAGTTACTTTTGAATCTTTAAGGAAATATCAAACCATTTCCTAAATGGCTTTTCTGACTCCAGCTTATGCTCTCTAAAATATTCTTTATACTTGTCAGATTAATATATTACCATTTGCTAACAGATACCCTATAGGAGAGCTCAGAGCTTAGTTCAAAGGATTAGAACTGAAAATAAGAGAAGCATATAGGGCCTACTTAATGAGTTTTCCCACCCCAAACAATGTGAGCAAACTTGATTACCTACTTCATTCATGAGCCTTGGACCTAAATCACTTTTCAGTTTCTATAATGAACACACAACCAACAAAAACAAAATTATCATTCAGAATCAAAGATTTGCCACCAATGAGGATGTTCAAAAACATGTACAGAAATTCAGCACTTAAAATTCAACATTTCTAAAAATGAACCCATTTTCTTTCAAACTCAGCCATATCCTTGAGTCTTCATTCTCCAGTCATGTTTCTTTCCTTTCCATATTCAATTAGTCACCAAAGTCTGTCAGTCTTCCTTGAGTGGTGCACTAAACACATTTTAAGGAATGTTTAATTATCATTAGAATAAATTTCTTCAGTCCCTAGGTGACTTGCTCTCCATTTAGGTAGGGAATACAGTTTGTTTGGGTATAAAAATTCTGATGTGTTTACCTTATACCTCACACCTCTTATGTGGCAACTGTCTCTTTTCCAGGATACTTAATTACACTTGTGGCCCATTTTTCATTATTCTGGGTGGTAGATTAAAGGGTGTGTTTTTTTGGATAAAATTGATGGGGGTGTGTATATACTCGTATGCACATGCAATGTATAGTTGACCCTTGAGCAGCACAGTGGTTAGGGACATTCACCTCCCCCACCCGTGCGGTTGGAAATCTTCATATAAATGTTGACTCTCCCCCAAAAAACTTCAGTTGTCCCTTGGTATCCACAGGGGACTGATTTCAGGACACCCCTTACAGCACATACCAAAATCCTTGGATGCTCAAGTCCCTTATATAAAAAAATCATAGAACAATGCATACAGTCAGCCCTCTGCATCTGCAGATTCCCAACTGTGGAAAATGAGTTTTCTGTTAGCAGTTGGTTGAATTTGTGGATACAGAGGCCTGAGTGCACATTTATTGAAAAAAATGTACATATAAATGGACCCACACAGTTCAAACCTGTTGTTGTTCAAGGGTCAACTTGAACACTATAGTGGGCATGAAGTATATTTTATGTCTGAAACTATAAGACTTTTAGTCTACTCAAGAAAATAAGGCTCAACATTTGCCTATAGAGTTTTTAATCAACTCTGCCAATTTTAGACATCACTTTTTAAAAAGTAGAAAAGTGAATTGTCAAAAACGGATGAAAGATAAGATGGTCAGTAAGTTGAAGAAGCAGAAAGTTATGACTTGGCAGTGTCATTTAAGAAGGTCTGCGTATAACAGGAATTCAGTAAAATTTATGTAAAAATTATGTACTCAGTAAAAATTGTGGTATCTATGGATTTGCTAAATATTTTTATTATAAAGAAAATACATAGAACTCTCTACCACTTTTAAAAATATTTACTCTAAGGTAAATATATATGTATATATGTACCTATGTCTAAATATGTAATAGGCTTATCAGGATTTTAAACATGTTGCATTTTTATCATGGCTAATTCTTTCTGCCTTTAATATTTATTATTATTCCTGAATTGGCCTCACAGCAGTCATATTCTATACAGGATACAGATCATTGGAAATGACTTTTAATGAAATTTAATGCCACTGTTAAGCTATCTTAGTGAATTAGAATTGAACATTACATAGATTATATTTATCAAGATTTTCAATTCTCTGCTTAATTTCTCCCATGAAATAGCCTTACAGAGTATCACTGCTTTTGATAAATATAAACTGGTTTACCTGTTAGTAAATCAGAGGCATGTGGTTATTATACAGATGACTTCTAGTTAACAGAAACTTGTGGTCATTATCTAAACTCTTATTTTGAAGCTAAAATTGTTATAGGTACATTATACTATGGATTCTAAGGTGATAGGGAATGGAGGGGATGGGGCATTACATTCTGTTTCAGTGACAAACAAAATCTTGTATCCAGAGAACTGCTTTTTTTTTTTTTGACTATTTATCTCTTCATGGAAAAAAATAGTGATTGTCACTGAAAGATCTTTTTTACTGTGTCATAGGCTTCCCAAAGAGCACATAAATGAAAACATGGGACTTAACTAGTTAAATAATGAATCAATTTCAAGGTTTTAGCATAGGTGACACCTCCATGGTTGTCTTTTTGGACTGTGATTTCTGGTAATAGCAAGTGAAAAAAACTATTACCGTTGTTGCTATGGATCTTCTATCTGCTGAGGTTCAGGCATCACTTTGGAGGCTGCAGTGTAAACCCTGCTCAGGGAAGGTAGAATTTCATGATACCAGAGGATTATTGCTGCCTCATAAGGAAACAGAAAATGTAGGTGAGGGAAAAGGTATTGGACCCTGGAAGAAGAGAGACAGTATTTCCAAGGAAGGGGTAAAGTTTTTTTGCTTTAAAGATTGAGAATTCTGTCTATTTTTTAGAATGGGAAATTTTTCTACTTTTTGCAGAGAAGAGAAAAAACTAACAGAAAAGGAAATTGGGGAGGTAATAGTAATTCATTTCTTTCGTGTTGCTTATGACTTCTGTGATAAAAGTTACATTTGCATAATTGATTTGTTATGGCAAGAAAATATCTGTAAAGAGTCTTTTTGGTTGGGAGAAAGCTTGGGAAAGATGGTGGGGAAGAGCTGACATAGGGATGGTGATTTCAGCTGCTTTTCTGTTTAAGATGTGCAATTTTGGTGGCATATGTACAGGGCCAATAAATTGTTTCTAGATACATGGAGTCGTTTTGGGTGGCCTTTTTTTCTTTTGTAGGCAAAATGAACACTTTTCATTAAGAAGGAAAAGTGCCAGATTATCACTGGATTATATTTAGCTAATTTGGACTGTTGTTTGGGGGGTGGGAAGGTTAAAGAGAAGGAATCATTCTATTAAATGACTGGACTTATTGTTGTTGTTGCTTTTCCAATAGGTTCTGGCTTTGAAATTCTCCCACAGGAAATGATTAAAGCAGTTCTTTGGAACATTTCAAGGCTGAGTAGCATCTCAGATTTACTTTAAAATAGGTTTGCTTAACGACTTTTTAGCATCACTTGATTTATGTCTTGGCTGAGAGAAGATTTCTAAGTAGTATGTAGTCCAGCTACTTTTTTCTAAGAACCCTTATGGATACTAAATACTGTGTTATTCTATTGTTGGCTTTTAACTTGCCAATCGTTTAAAAGGTATAAATGTCTTCATACTTTAAAAACAAACATTGTTGTCTGCCCAGGAATTGCAACCCCCTCCCCAAATTCCAGGATAGAGACAGCTCTCTCCTGTTGTCCATTCACATGCCTGGGTTCTTTGGGAGAATCAGTCTGTATAACTTAAAGCATTTTAATTTGATTACTCTTGTGTGTATTTTTAATGACAAAGTGTCATGCAATTATAGTGTAAGTATGGTCCTAATTGAAAGAACATGCACAGTTTTAGATGATTTTTAAAAACTCCTTTAAGTGAAAATACGATGTGTATATTGTGAAAGAATATGGCTAAGTGGTTCCAGAGCTTGAGACTTTAATTATTTTTTTTCTGGTAGGACACTAAATTGTGTCCTCCTAACTACTAGAATGAAGAATATAGTGTATTCTGTTCCTCTATGCTGTGAAATAATGCCTGCTCAAATATAAAGTGAGGTGATTGTATAGGTAACCCTTAAGCTCTAAAATTAAGCTTTGGGAATTCTGTTCAGGAGTCTAGACTAGGTTACTATTTATAAAACATAAGGCACACATGACTATTTATATGTAGAAGTGATCAGGTACCCATTCCAAGCAAGTTTTAAATTAGATGTAATTAATTTTCTACTGAGGCAATTAATATATAATTACTTTTCTACTACGTGTAATTAATTTTCTACTAAGAAGTAGTGAGACTATAATGTTTGGCTTATGCTTTGGACAAAATCAAAGTTCCTTGAAATGTTGGATTTTAACCTCTCCCTAGTAAATATTTTTGAATGCCTATATTTTTTTAAATAAGGATGATCACCTTCCTCTAGTAGTATTTTTGGAGCTTTGTTAATTTAATGTAACCTTTCTCAACCAGAGTTGTCATGTGAACCACAAAACGAAGAAAATGATTTGAGTTAATGTTTTCTCAGTTCTCCTAAGAAAGACACAACTACTAAGACCATTCTAGCTTCATTGGAAAGGAGTTTATTTATTACATATAGTAGATTCCTTAGAGCTGCAATTAGCAAACTATAGCCAAGGGCCAAATCCTGCCTGCAGACTGTTCCTAAAAATATTTTTTATAGTTTTAAAGAGTTGTTAAAAAAAGAATATCTGACGGAGACTGCAGACTGTACCTGGCTTACAAAGCCCAAGACTCTTACTATGTGGCTTTTTGCAGAAAAGTGTGGCGATCCCTGTCTTAGGGCATGGAAGCCCATTGAGAATTGCTGATCTAAAGAAAGGAAGCTTCTTATAGTATTTTTTCTGAGGTTGAGAATGCAGTAAGATAATAGGAAAGTTTCTTTTTATTAAGGTAACTGACTTGTATATTGGTTCTATTATTGTGATGCTTAGTTCAAGGAAAGAGTCCAGATTATAGAAAAGAGGTAGACATATTTTTATTTTTTAGACATAAATTTTAATGATTGAATTATATGGAAACTTGTATTGGTAACTATAATGAATGATAAGTTGTGTGTGTATACAGATACATTTTAATATTTTTCTTAATTTCTAAAGCAAGAAAATAAAACTGGATGAATTTTATTTGGAAATGTAAAGGAAGCCATTGATTGCTTTGATGACTATTTTAAATTAAAGGACCATATTAGAGAAGGAAAGTGACTAGAGAATGTTAAGTGTCAGATATAATCACATTTGTTTCCTCCTGTCTTCACCTTACAATTAATATCTCAAGTACTTTTCAGCAGTAAGGAGAACAGCACTTAATCAAAAATATATTAAAATAGAGGAGGAACAAAGATGGTGCAGTGGGTAAGCACTGTGTTTACCTTCTCTCACAACCACATCAAAATTAAAACTAGTAATCTACAAAACAACTAATGTTGAAAATAACTTAAAATCAAACTGAACTAAAGCCTTTCGACTAAGGATTTGCAGAAGAAGCCACCTCCAGACTGGTAGGAAGGGCAGAGACATGGCATGGGCTGGTCCCACACCCGCATGTGACCATTAAAGATCGGGAGGGCTATTTTGGCTGTGGGGGTACCCCATCCCTTAAAGGAGCAATAGATACCAGCAGCCCCACCCCAGCCCAGCGTTCCAGCGCCAGGGAAAGAAGTCCCCATAATTTTTGGTTGTGAAAAACAGCGGAGATTGTGACTGAGTGAGATGGAGGGCGGCTGCACTCACAAGTGCTCCTCTTAAAGGGACGCACAGACTTACCCACCAACGAAATCACTTACTCTGAGCTCCAGCGCTGGGGCAGCAGCTGAAAAGGTGGCAGGGACAAATGGTGGGGAATTGAGTTGTCAGGCTTGGGACGGGGGCTGGAGAGGTGGCTTTCGCTGGATGGGGGAGCTGGTGGAGGCCACTGTTTCTTTGTTGAGCCCTCCCTATACCCAGCGTGCGAACACAGATGGCCGCCGTATCTGAGCCTCTGTAGTTCGTGCACCATGCCCTGGCTATTGAGACCCCACCCTTCCCAACTTTCGGGCACACCCAGGCCGCTTCCAGCCACTTTTTCATGCAGACCATCTGCCTTGGCTCAAGCTGCAGACTTTCCTAGACTCTCAAAGGTTCATGGAATCCAGACAAGCAGCATCTGGTTTGAGCATGTCCTGTGCCTCTGGCTGAACAGCCCTAAGCCGACACTAGTAGGATCTGGCCTTGGTTCGCAGCTTGGCCTCTCAAGGCACTTCCAAGCACAGCAGCTGTCTGCGGATTTCTTTCTGGCTCCCACTGGGTGGCCCCGGGTGGGGCATGGGCTGTGGCTGAAGTAGACCTAAGTGGATTGCTTCCAAGGTGGTCCTGGGGCTGAACCCCCAGTGCCTGGCTTCAAAATGAGCTGGAGCTGTCGTGTCAGCCCCTGCACAACAACTCTTCCACTGTAGTCAAGGCCAGTCCTCACAACCAGTGAGCCCAACGGTCAGTCCCTCACATTGATGTGCAGTTATCAACTAAGGCTCAACTGCAAGAGGAGGGCACACACAACCCACACTAGGGACAAACTTGGAGTACCCAGCTCAGGTGACCAGAAAGACTGAGTCACTGAATCCCACAGCACACCTATTACATAAAGCTATGCTACTAAGACCAGAAGACATAGCAGCTCTACTTAATACATAGAAACAAACACAGGGAGGCAGCCAAAATGGGAAAACAAAGAAACATGTCCCAAATAAAAGAACAGAACAAAGCTCCAGAAAAAGAACTAAGCGAAACGGAGATAAGCAATCTATCAAACACAGAGTACCAAACACTGGTTATAAGAATGCTCAATGATCTCAGAGAATTTCAAAAGAGGGATAGGAAGCATAAAAATAGAGCTGGAAACCATAAAAAAGAACCAGTCAGAAATAAAGGATATAATAATGGAAATGAAGAATATATTACAGGGAATCAACAGATTAGATGAAGCAGAGGATCCAACCAGCAATGTAGAAGATAAGATAGTAGAAAACACCCAACCAGAACAGCAAAAGAAAAAAGAATTCAAAAAATTGAGGAGAGTTTTAGGGGCTGCCGGAACAATATCAAACGTACCAACACTCGCGTTATAGGGGTACCAGAAGGAGAAGAGAGAAAGCAAGGAATTGAAAACCTATTTGAAGAAATAATGACAGAAAACTTCCTTAGCCTGGTGAAGAAAATAGACATTCAAGCCCAGAAAGCACAGAGTCCCAAACAAGATGAACCCAAAGAGGTCAACACCAAGACACATCATAATTAAAATGTCAAAGGTCAAATACAAAGAGAGACTCTTAAAAGCAGCAAGAGAAAAGCAGTTAGTTACCTACAGGGGAGCTCCCATATGATTGTCAGCTGATTTCTCAACAGAAGCTTTGCAGGAAAGAAAGGAGTGGCAGAAAATATTCCAAGTGATGAAAAGCAATGACATGCAACCAAGATTGCTCTACCCAGCAAGGCTATCATTTAGAATTGAAGGCGAGATGAGCTTCCCAGACAAGAAGAAGCTTGTATTAAAAACCAGTATTGCAAGGAATCTTAGAGGGACTTGTTTAAGATAGGAGCGGGGTTAAGAATGGGTGAAAGGGGAAGGGATTAAGAAGTACAAATTGGTTGTTGTACAGTAGTCACGGAGATGTAGGTTATAGCATAGGAAATATAGTCAATAATATTGTAATAACTAGGTATGGTATCAGGTAGGTACTAGATCTATCAGGGTGATAGATGGGAATGGGGCTGGGGCAGGGTGAAAAAGATGAAGGCATTAAGAAATAGAAATTGGTAGTTAATACAGTATGGGGTATGTAATCAACAATGTTGTAAAGATCATGTAAGGTGCCAGATGGGCACTGGACTTATCAAGGGGATCATGCCATAGACTGTAGATGCCTGACCAATGCGCTATACACCTGTAGCTGTAGTAAAATAATATTGAATGTCAACTGTTAACTAAATGTATAGGTATATACAGTCACAGGATGTGGAGTTCAACATAGTGAAGATAGTCAATGGTATTATAACAGGTATATAAGATGTCAGAGAAGTAGTAGCTTGGGGGGTGGGTTATCACTTTATGAGGGGTTTAAACATCTATTACGTTGCTTTGTACACCTGAAACTAATTTAAAAAATGGAAAATAATAATATATTAAAATAGTTAGATCATAGCGTATGAAATAATCATACTTTACCAAATGCCACTTAACTACTTGATTTAGTTGGGGAGATGCCCAGACATAAAACATATATTGGTACATCACAAAATTATGAAAGGAGAAAAAGAGCAGCAGGTATTATTTGTAATTAGCTACTGATTTCCTTCATCTTTGTATTCAGTTAATCATGAAGTCTATCACTATTTTTTTCCTGGAGAATGTTAGACATCATCCCTTTTTTAAAAAATCACGCTATTCTGGCCTTTGTCACTAAGTAGATTTAAGGCAATGTACAGACATGATAGAGTTACCTGAAATAAGACTTTATTTTTTCAGATTCATCTGATGAAGGCTTTCAGGGGCTCCCTGCTAGCCTGACCAGAAAGTCCTAGGAAAGATGAGTCAAGTCAGGCTACCGAGATGGTCAAGAAAGGCATCACCGGCTAGCTGAGCTGGCTTTGAGACTGGGTGGGAAGACGGGAAAGAAAGGGAATGAAATTAGCCAAAGCAAGAAAAGACAGAGGGAATTCTAAGGTTGTTTTTAAAAATGTTTATGGGTCCTTTTGGGGTGGGCAGTGAGGATTTGTTTGGTGAATGGTACTTTCTCTCTGGTTAGGGCTGTAAAATGATAGGGTACTGGTCAGTTCAAGTTGTAGATCACAGATCTTTTCGGGTAGCACACTGTTCAAAACATTTTAATTACTTTGAATTGCTCATCAAGCGTATTTTGGTTATGGAAATTCAAGAACTAATTAAGGAACTTTGTCATTTGTCTCCATCCTGAGGTTACTTGTCATTGCCCTCCCCACCCCACCTCCAGCTAGAAATCACTCATTGTAAAATCAAAAAATCCAAGTATTTTATAAGGGTTATTTCCAGTTCTAAAATTCTGTAAAGTTCTTAAACAGGTTACATAGGTTGGGAGGGGATCAGATTTTTGCCTATATTCACATTTGATACTAGATGTTGATTATCTTTATTAGAGAATTATAGTTTTGTTGATTGCTAAATGAACAAGGACTATAAATTTCAACTAATAAAATATATTATCTTAGCCATAGCATTGTGGAGAACATGTAGACAGCTTTATGTTTATAATGGTATTTCTTAAAAATTGAAAGATTCAATTTATATTAGTAGATATTTCATAATTTCAGTAGCATTCTCCCCTTATTTGAACATTTAAGTTGTCATATGTGTTTTGGTAACATGAACAGATTTCAGCAATATCAGCACAGATCAATGGGGATAAAAACTGGTGAATTTGTACCTTTAGGGATAGGGATTAAGATACTCACAAGTGCTATTGACAATGGGCTGTAGGGTAGGATGGAGACTGGTTTGATAAATTTCAGTTCAGGAAAAGTTGGTGAACTTTAAGAGGAAATTAATTTACGACAAGAAGAAGAGTTCTCTAAGCTGGAATTCTTTGGGAAAATGGAACTATGAAAATATTTAGGGCTTTTTTTTTTCAAATGAATTGGTACTCCCTGTACAAGGAAAAGGGAATAACAATAATAAAACCATCATCAGTGAGGATGTTAAAATTTAGCCCCTGTTTTGTTTTGTTAATTTAACAAATTTGTTAACGTAAACTAATTTCTCATATATTTGGGTGCATCATGGTGCTGAGTAGAGAGCTAACTTTTATGCTCATTTATGTTCTTCTTAGCTTAGGTTTTCAGGTACAACTGTCACATGTACACATCCCATTTTACTTGATTTCTGAGTGTATTCTTAGTATTTATTAATACACTGTTCCAAATCTTTTAAAGAAGTAGATAAGTCATAAAAAATAACAATAATCATTATTACTTTAGCCTTGCATCCATACACATGCATAAATACTCACTCTGATGATTGTTGAAAATATTAGAGATCATTCTTTTAGAATATTCTATAATCTCCTCTGTTCCATTCTTAGTGTTTGCAGAGATTAAAATTGTTTGCTATTGACACCATCGCGCCATCAGTATCATTTTCTTAGGATCATAGAATGTTAAAGCCAGCAGGATCCAAGAGATAATTTTCCTTTGTCCTAAGATTCCATTGGGTAACTCCTTGCAAATACTATTTCATTAAATTTGTTCAAAATATAGATTTGATTAAAGAGGAAAATGTTACAGGGAAATTACACTGCAGCCACTTTCTCATTAAGAATGAAAAGGTAAGTCTATGTAAAATTCCACTTTTACAATCAGTGTTAATTCTGAAAGAACTCATGGTGTTAATAATTTAGTGCTATGCTTACAAGCTTCATGCCTATTGATTTTAATTGGAGTTCCACATCTAGAAGGAAGATAGGCAGTGAGAAAATCAATTTTGTTTTAATCCAATGCATTTTAATAAGTGTGTTAAAGATTCACCATGACATTATCCATGACAGTTCGATATTTGCTATAAGGAGCTTCTGCTTTAGATTTTCTCCAAAGGTATTTATTTCTGAAAGTACTAGGATGTCATCCTCTTATTTTACCTCCAGTATGGATAGCATAAAATGAGGTTCTCAATGTCCATAATGTTAAAGTGCCCTGTGTGGGTTTGATTAAATAATGGCCTGAATAAATTAGGATACTTGTTTTATCATTTATATATTAGTAGAACCTTTGTCTTCCTTTCGTAGTATGCCTTGTCCCCCTTTCCAAATAAATATTTTATTGTTAGGGTTTGTTATCAATCCCAGGCCATATTTATGTAACATCCTGTCTAGTCAGTAATAATCCCTTTAATTTTAACATTAATGCTTATGGTTAAATGTGATCCCTGATTGAATCGTGTATTTCTGTGTGTTTAGCCCAACTAAATTGAAAAGTACAGCAGAGTGATACGCAGACTGGGACTCTTCAAGACTTCTAATTTTTGCATTCGAGTATGAAATCATCCTAGACTCTCCAAGACATGCAGTAGTCATGTGGTTCTGGTTAATAGTGATTGCAGATGTGTTCCCAAAATCAGATTTGCATATAGCACTGATATGCATCCCTCTGTGTGGCTACTACCAACTCTCCTTTGGGTATAGCTCCATATTATTTCAAGACATGCTGTTTTGCAAACTAAAGAGTTCTCCAGTAGAAAGAAAAATCTCAAAGTTGTCAAACTTTGGAAAGTTTTTGTTATGTCAATCACATGTGAGAAAAGGGATTGACTTAGAACTTCATACCTATTTTAATATCCTTCAGTTTATTGAATGTAATCTCCCCTGTACCAAAAGTCAAAAATCAAATGGCAAATGAAAGGACAACCTCATGTCAAAGATTTCATCTTAGGAGGGCCCCCAGGTAAACACTGTGCAAACATCCCAAACCCACAGTATATGAAGCACTATACTGGGTGCTGTGAGAGTATGTGGTGCTTAGTGAGACAGAGACCCATCCTTAATGAGTTTACTCATTAGAAAATAGAAAGGCCATGGCAATAAAAGAGTGCAAAGATAATAAAATGCGTGCTGTAATGGAAGCTCAAGCAAAGGGCTGTGGGAGGGCATAGGATGAAGCAATTGATTCTCTTTGGGTGATCAATTTCCCCTGAGGAGTTGGAAAGGTGTTTTTGTTTGTTTTTCATTAGAGATGAGGGATTTTCAGAGATGAAGGAGAGGTAAGATATCAACAGAGAAAATGGTATGACTCAAAGGCTCAAAAGTAAGAAAGAATTGTTCCCCAATGGAGCATTTCATTTAAGCTTGTATGTCTAAGCTACTACTCACTGAAGGTATGGGGTTTGAGATATGGTAAGACATCCATGAAATTTTCCATTTGGGCACTTAGTTTTTTTGGATGTTCTAGTTCTGTATGTCGGCAAGTATAAATTAGGCTACTTTCTGAATGGATTTACTTTAAATTGTAAGAAAGGAAGACTAATAGAACCTGTATGAGCTGAATTCTGGCTCCCCTTGACTTCCTTAGAGCAGTCAATCACATATAATGGCTTGTGCAAGGGGTAAGAGGTCAGTCTGAACAGTAACTCACTGTTACTCTTTATCCATCCTTGGCTTCTGAGCCTGCTTCATTATAGTATCCAAAAGTTGGGACTTGAATGCAGTCTATTAGTGATTCTGAATCTCTTACTTGAAAAATGGAGTAGTACATACTTTTCGTTTGAGCCATTGTGTACCACTGTAGAATTGGCCATGTGACCAATGCCAATTCATCCCTTACCTTAATGATCGATTCAAAACTAGAATTAGCAACTGCTAGTGATGCAAGCAGAACAGAGGGACTGGGCTTCTAATACTTCACAAATCCACAGTGTGAGAACTGTAAGGGATTTAGAGATCATTGAGTCTACCTTTCTCCCTCATTATACAAATGGTGTAGCTGACATTTAATTGCTGATTTTTTGTAATTTCCGGGATAAGCAAAATTAAGCCTATTTGCCTGACCTCTCTGCTCTTTTTATCTCTGTAATACTTATAAGAAACCAGACCTCTTTTTTCCTTTGTAATGGTTGTAAGGTCAGAGAGAAATGAGTTAAATGATGCAATGGAATTTGCATCCAGTATTTATTGTGATGATAGCCTTGACTTTTGGTTTACTGAGAGAAGAATGTGATTGTTTGAAGGGTATTTCCCTCCCCTTACCCATGGATATAATTAAAGGTTTAAGGGAACTTCAGATCCCAAAGAGTTAGTCAAAAAGACAAAATTAGTTATTTCCTTTAATTTAAGACATCTTAGATCCAAAGATGATTTACCTGACTCAACAAAATAGTCTGACATTTATACTCTCAATTAAAATAACAGGAACTTAACGATCTATCTTGGAAATGGAGCTAATAAAAGTGCTGCCTGTTATGACTTGGTTTCCTGCTTTAGGAGTTCTAAGGTGGGGGACGTTATGGATAAATTCCCTATTATCCTGTCTGTATTTCATTTTTCTTTAGAAAAATGTGGTATGTGGTTAAGTGAAAACAGAAAGAAATGTTTCATTCTTCTTTACTGGATTGTAAATTGAACTGTCTTACAAACATATGTAAAGAAATGCATTCATCACATCCCACAATGTGTCCACTCACTTCATTGTTCTTTCTTTTGATCTGAATTTGGGTATAAAGAAGAATGCAAGTTAGGAGGCAGAGGAAGCTCTTCTCTTATACTGTCTTGAATAGGGGGAATTAAGTGAAGGGATAGTATCAGATATTCTTTTGTTCTTAAAGATTAAGTAGACTCCAAGTTATTAATTAGGAGAAACTCCTCACACTGTTATGTTATTCATGCAGTTATGTCAAAACCTTTTGTAATAATTTTAATGAACTTATCCTTTACTAAAATACCAGGGGTGCCAAAAAATATATACACATGACTTGTATTCGTCTTTTGTATATATTGAGTATTAATATTTTAATACAGTTTTTCCTTTCTTAAAATGTGTATACATTTTTTGGCACCATCTGTATTTGCATTCTAAGTATTTTTGCTAATGAAGTGCATTTAAAATAGGAATAATAAAATAAAGGGAAGATGCAAAAGTACTTATAAATTTAATTTTATTTCTGACTTATAAACACATTTTTCTTGTTGCTATGCACAGTATTACTGAAAGTTTAAATGGGTCCCTTAAGAGTTCAAAATAATACTGTGTGTGCCTTTGACTTGATGCTTTGCCAGTAAGACCGGGGCTACCTTGCTGCTACTTCATGCATCTCAAAACTGCCTTTTAAGCAAGTGAGTAAAGACAGGGACTCAACTGTGATTTGATAAAATGCTGTCTGATGACCAGAAGGAAACCCACAGTTGTTGTGACACAGTTTTGACATTTATTTCACTGCATACACATAAACTCAGGCAATTTGACTTTTTATGTTGCAAAAGCAAGTTATAGTAACTTTTGAGATGTAAAAGTGTGAGTATGCCATAAAAATATAGGTAAACTAAGAAGATCTTCTTTATGTGTTTAGCTCTCATAAACATGCAAATACAAAAATGCAAACTCAAACTAACCACCTAAAGAAATTTGACCACAAGCCCAATTAATTCATATTTAATTTTGAAACATATACAGACGTACTTAGTTTTTATCTTAGGTCCTATTCTGTTATATGCAAAATATAGTGAAGCTACGTATTTCACTTCAGAGATATAAATCACAGAGGTCTCTTAAGTATTCCATATTTTATCAGGTACTTGTAATATGAACCTGAGGTTGTACAAAGCAGAAAAATATTCTTCTGAAGTCAAAGTTTTCAAAAGTTTAAAATAATTTATGAGGAGTTTTGTCCTCATTATTAAAGTAATCTAAGTATTCACATGGTCATTTGAACAATTCTATTCCAACATAAAACCTTCCACAAAAAAATACTATTTTTTTGTCTTGTTCTTTTGTTGTTTTTGGTTTATATACCACATATCAGTGAAATCACATGGTTCGAATGAGAAACAGAAACTCATAGACACAGACAATAGTTTAGTGGTTGCCAGAGGGTAAGGGGGGTGGGGGGTGGGGGGTGGGAGATGAGGGTAAGGGGGATCGAATATATGGTGATGGAAGGAGAACTGACTCTGGGTGATGAACACACAATGGGATTTATAGATGATGTAATACAGAATTGTACACCTGAAATCTATGTAATTTTACTAACAATTGTCACCCCAATAAATTTAATAAAATAAAATTTTAAAAAAATACTATTTTTATTCTCGGAAAATTTCATCAATTTGAGAGTCTATTTTTATGAACAGAACTGAAAATCTTAGTGTTAAAGGTGACTGAAGTACAATAAATCAGTGATAAAGTTGTAATTAGAGCTGTTGGCGTCTGGACATTGCATCCTATGAGAATCATGGTGTGGAATACCATCACTACTTTGCCTCCTACACTCTAAAGGCTCCACATTCCAGTCTAGTTATTGACATGGAAAAAATGGGCTGAGTGTAGTAATCTTGCCAAAAAGTCAAGATTACATACGGCTCACTTCTCTGTAAGAGTGTAATATGAAATATTTGGTAATTGTGCATATATGCAAGGATTAGTCAGTTGCAGAGTGGTTCAATAATTGTAAGTAATCATATCATTTGAAGACTAGGGAAGTCCTCTGTTAAGTTTTTCAAATTCTTTTAAGTTTTAGTTTTTTCAGATTCTTTAAATGTAGGGCTATTACTAAGTAGACATTGGGCAGTTGTGTGATCTGTTCATGATGGAAATAATTTTGGTTTTATAGCAAAAGAATATAGTTTAAGTTACAAATTAATCCAAGCTGTAGTGAAAGAAACTTAGACTTAAAAATTCAGGAGTCCTGGGTTCACATTTGAGCTTTGCCTCTAATGAACTACCTTATATTCTTGAACAATTTATAACCACTCTAGGCTTCAGTTTTTTTCCCTATAAAACTAGATTTTGGATCAGATGTTTGCTAAATTCCTGTTCATCTCAAAGATTCTATAATTCTTTTAATGCCAGAATTTCTTTTTCTCTTAATAACCTCTCCCTACCTCTACCATTATTTTGACATGAATAGTCTTAAATTTCATAGCTTCCATTAGGTGGTATTACCCTAGGACACAGCATGCATTCAATAAATGCTTGTTGCTGATGGTGGTGATAAGGAGTTGGATCAAATGACCTATACATTTCCTTCCAGCACTAAAAGCCTGTACTGTTACAGTTCTATCCAGGGAGAAATCAGTTGTGCCTGGATCATATATAGCACTTTAAAAAGGTAGTGTCCTGTGATCTTGAATGCAAGCAGTACTAGGAGGTATATGACTATTGATTTTAATCTTTATTTTTCTTCTGGCAGTATTTTGATTAGGAAGTACTCCACAAACTTATAAGGCAATGTTCACAGGACAATTGAAAAATCTTAACATAGGCAATCATAATAAAGCTAATTGAATTTGAGGCTCATGGAATCACCAGAGAATGACTTTTATTTACATGTATTCTACTTGTTAACTGACAGTTGATAGTACAGACATGGAAGTAATCCAAAAAAGCATTTCAGCTCTAGCTTGAGAGAACTAATCTGAACAATTTAAATACTAGGTAGCTAACGCGATATCTCTAGTTTTTAGTACATTGTTAGGCTAAAATTTTTAGTTATTCTCTGTGATTGTCAGGGCATCCTGAGTTCACTGCAAGCCACTCCCCATGTTACCACTTGAGAATTTGAAGGGAGTAAGAGGTCTTCCTTTCTATGTGGCTTGATATCATTAGCACATTTTTGCTCATTACTTCCTCTATACATCTCCTCTTCAGTGAGTCACTGATCGGCCTATACACACATCAGTCTTTGTAAAAATGCAAATGGTGTCCCTTTTTTGGGGTTGGGGGGTTAAACTGCACTTTATTTGTTACTATAACATTGTCTTCTTTTTTCAACTGATCAACCGTATGCATGCAAAAACTTCTCTTCTGAATGGAACTGCTTCCACAGCCCCTTGGATATCAAAAAGTAAATTGCAAAGGTCAATTTGTAGTTCTCTCCTCCTCTGTAGCACTTCTAAACAGTGTGTGTGACACATACCACAGAGGTAAGAAAGACCATCTTTGATAAATTATCTTCTTAATTGCAGAGAATTTTTTAACTTAAAACTGACAAAACGCTAAACTGTGCCTTTGATGAGGCCCCAAAGACCAAAGATCCATCTCCTCCTATTTGAAGAATTAGTTAGTCCCCTGGAGTGTCCTAGCCTCTGTAGGACACTTGATAATGAGATCCACTAAGGCTCTGGACAACTGCACTAAAAAAGCCTTCCACCACCATCATTTGCCGGTTGTTTGGACCACCCAGTCTTGCTGGCAGAGGGGGCAGCAATTGTTCTGTTCACCCACAGGGACATGAAGCAGTTGTGGAAGGAATAACTACATTCTTCCCAGACCACAACGCAATCCTTTTGTTTGTTTTCAGCTTGATATCTAAGACAGGCATCCATCATCTGGACCCTGCAGATGGCATATGGACCGCACTCCATATCCCAGCTTCACATGGCCCCGCAAATGCTGTTATAGCCCAGAGCATTCATAGAATGGGTTTTATTAAGTTAGGGAGGCAAGTATAAAACCTAGTTTGAGGTCAGCCTTGCACAGCTTAGTTCTTAGTTTTTCAAGTTTCTTTCAGAATACGTGAGCTCAACCATTCCTGGTCAAATCCTCTGAGAAATCTACCTCTCTTCCCTAAATCGATTGTGTTTGCACTCTCAGCTCCAGACTAGAGGTCTGACTTAGCTACCTCAAAGAAACTAGATTTGTTACCTTTGGTTCTTTCCAACCTTTGGGTCTCTATGTTTCCATTCTGCTAGAATCCCAAGACAAATTCTAATTTTCTTGTTTCTCCTGATCACCTATTTTTAATGCCCCCTGATGGGGTTCAGGACAGGCTACCTCAAAATATGGCACCCTGTGAGTTTTTATTTCCTTATGGAGGATCTGGTGTCATGTTAAAAATATTAAATAAATTTATATTTTTCTTCTGTTCCTCTGTCTTTGTCAGTTTTTCAGACCCAGCTAGGGACTCTAAGAGGGTCAAGGAAAACTTTTTCCTTCCCTACACCCCCCCTCCATAATTTGTACCCATTTTCTACTAGCTAACCTAAACTAAACTAGTACTCTTTGTCAACCTTGACTGTTTCCTGACTGTTTCCTTGACTGTTTAATCATCAATTAAATCTTAACCTATTTTACACCCTATTATTATATTACACAGGCTATCTTGGGTAAAAAAATGTCAAGACTAGATATACAAAGTGTATGGGATACATTGTGTATGTTTTCGTAAATATTATGTCTAGTCTTATTTGGGGGTGGGTACTAATTTTAGACGTGTCCTTAGAAGAAGTATTGAAGACTTAATTTTTAAAATATAGGTATATAAATACCAAGATGCTCTTGGTTTTGTTTTAATCTCCAAGTTGTCCTCTATGTGTGCAGAGTTAGAAGAGAGCCACAGGCTTGCCTGGGGGAAATTATGATAATGAGTTCCATATAATCAAGGGTACAAATTCAAGATCTGTTTGCCGGTGGTTCCCAAATGCTGATCTTAAAACTGGTGCCAAAATAACGTAGAAAACAGTTCGGAGTACTTGTTTAAAAATACTGATTGCTGTGCCCCAATCGTAGAGATTCTGAATTAGTAGTTTTGGAATGAGGCCTAAGTATCTGCATTTTAAAAGTTGTAGTAGGGATTCTCATGTGCAGCCAGAACAGGAAAGTACTTAGAGAACCTTCAAAATTTCCGCCAGCCCTGATTCTGTGATTTAAGTATGCAAGAAGTCTTCTTCCATCTGTCCCTGACTTTACACAGGAGACAAGCAAAATGATCATCTTACATTTTTCCCTGTTGGACTTCCTAAGAGTATTTCCATACTAAAAGGTTATTGTTATCCTTGTTGGTGTTTTAATAGTAATGATACCTTCTGTCTAAGACAAGTTTGTAATAATGTACTTATACCTGAAGAGTCCAAATTCAATCAAAGGACAGGTAAAGACGGTCAAGGAATAAGTGAATGTTCTGAGATGGATCTGTGAGGTTTTCATTTTCATAGACACGTTTTTGTGGGGCATGTATAAATTGTCTACCATTCATCATAAGTCAATATGAAGTTAATTTAGCTGTTCCTCTCATGTACTGCTGCAGAACTTAGAGATCCTTTCTAGGCTATGGTTTTGAGAAGGCAATCCAAAAACAGATATGGTAGTAAACTGCAATTTTGCAGTAGAAGTAGAAAATGTTGGAAATTTTAATATTCTTTTTAAATTATTTTTTTTTCAGTTACAGTTGACATTCAACATTATTTTATGTTAGTTTCAGATGTACAGAATAGTGGTTAGACATTTATATAGTTTATGCAGTGATTCCCCTCCACCCCCAATTGGTCTAGGAGAGGAAGCTGACTTGACTTGATTTTCTTAGAGGCTCTGAAGAAGAGTGATGTGAATGATTGGGCAAATCAGCTTTACATAGGTCGTTGTTAAATTGTGTTACTTGGGATGTTTACTATTTATTTATTTGACTTTTGCTCTTGCATCAAAAACAGAAAGGGAATCTGTCTTAATAAAGACTCAGCAAAAAGCTGGGGAGATGGTGAAGGGGGAGTTAGAATTTAGGTGTTATCTATCCAAAATTCAGGAATTGGCAAATAGAGCAGGGGTCTCTGTCCTCAGATAGTAAGGGAAGTGAGGTTATACCAGTGAAAACTTGTTTTCATGATCCCTTCCACTCTGAAAGTTTGGGTTTTGCATGAGAAGTCTTAGTCCCAAAATACAAGAGTGGGGTATACAAACATTGTGTAAATGATGCATCTTTCTCTTTTTCTTTCTCCAGCTTGATATTCCTTGATTTAAAATCTTAACCTATATTGATGAGTTAGGATTCTTCAGAGCTTCTTTAAAATGCAAAATGTGATTTGATTTTTAAATCTTTGATTTACATACTTTCAGGAACCCATTGATTATAGAAAGCCACAACAGCTGTGTTCTCCCTGGGGTTGATTGTTTCAATCAAATCCTTTTAAAACATGAATTAGGAAGATCAGGATTTAATCTTTGTTTCTTACAGCAAAAAATTCTTCTTATAAAGTTAATGAATGTACTTCCTAGTTGAGAGTGTATCAGGAAGTACATACTATATATTTTTTAATCAATGGCATATTTAAAACTTTTAGATTTGTTTGTAGTTAGATTGCAAGAACTGAAATATTTGTTCTTTTTATTTTTCCAAATCCACTGAATTTAGGAAGTTATAGGGAAGTGAACCTATCACCAAGCTATTTGACGAGTATTTTTGCCACAAGATATTAGAAAGGCAAGAACCATCACCAAAAGAAGGAAGAGAGGTATCTTGTGGATTAGCTATTGCATAATAGTGATCACAATGAAGTACAATGTCTTGGTAAAGAAAGAATACACCAAGGAAATCAATAATGATGGTACTCAAGTTTTGGAGAACATATTATAACAAAATGTGAGCATTAAAAATGCATTTGAAACCTACTGGAAGTCTAAACTATTTTTAAAAACCTATATGGGAAGCTCACAATATGTTTCATGTGGGTGCTGGAGGTGGATTGGGATAACAAGTAGTTTGCAATATCAAAGAGAGTACTACATAGAAAGTACAACTATTAGAAATGGGGAAAAAATCCAACCAAGGAGAATGGAGAAGCTTATAAATTAAGTAGGTCATGTGCAAACAGTATTTAAGCAAGTGGAAAAAAGAAAAGTTAGTGAAAACATTTTAAAAGCAATTATAAGTTTTAAAAGATTTTTATTAAAATATAGCTAACATACAATATTATATGAGTTTCAGGTATACACCATAGTTATTCAGCATTTATATACCTAAAGAAGTGATCAATGTGATAAGTCCAGCAACCATCTGACACCATACCACATTATCAAAATATTATTGACTATATTCCCTATGCTATACGTTACATCCCCATGACTTATTTGTTGCATACCTGGAAATTTTGAACCTTTTGTTCCCCTTCCCCTTCCCCCTTTTTATAAAATTTTCAATTACAGTTGATATTCAATATTATTTTGTATTAGTTTCAGGTGTACAGCATAGTGGTTACACATTTATATAATTTAAGAAGTGATCCCCCTGACTAGTCTAGTACCCACCTGGCACTACACATAGTTATTACCATATTATTGACTATATTCCCTGTGTTTACTAGAGTAGTAGTAGATCATTTTGGTGATGATGGTGCAAAGAACTTGATGAGAGAAAAAATATCCTTAATCTTTAGCTTTATCCTTAGCTTTAATGATCTCTTTGTCTAATAAAAGAAGATATAAGTGAACATGCAAACTCTATAATTGTCTCCTGAAATTGATGACTAGATAAAATTGTAGTACATGAACAGATAATCTAGGTTCAATCGACAAATTAAATATAGACAGTTCACCAGAACTAGATAACATCCTCTTACATTTTAAAGGAACTCAAAGTAAAGTTTTAGGTCCAGACTGACAAAGCACTTAAATACAAACTAATAACGTGTCTTTTGGTGAGGTTTGGAAATCTTGTCTTTCTACTTGATTAGAAGAATATATTCAGCAATATGAGTTTAAGTAAGTATATAAAGGTTATCTTGCGAGAATAAAATTTTAATTAAGAATTGTAGGGGTGGCCAGGTGGCTCAGGTGGTTGGAGCGCTGTGCTCCTAACACCGAGGTCGCCAGTTCGATTCCCACATGGGCCAGTGAGCTGTGCCCTCCACAGCTAGATTTGTGAACAATGGCTCGACCTGGAGCTGGGTGCCCTGAGCTGCTGTGAGTAGCCGACTGACGACTGGTGACCAACTGCCTCAGCCAGGGGAAGCGCAAGGCTCATAATACCAACATGAGCCAGTGATTTGCGTCCTCCACAACTAGACTGAGAACAGCAACGGCTTTACTCAGAGTTGGGCGGGGAGGGGGACAGGAGGGAGGGGGAAAAAGAATTGTATATGATAAGATAAAGGATATTTGTGAATCAGGAAAAGACAGTGAATTTATAAATCTAAGTCATGCCTATACATTTGTTAACCTAAAAACCTATACTTGACTACAGATTTTGTTGTAGCAAATTGTCACTTACTCTGGATTCCCACTGAAGTAAATTGTGAAAGTTCAATATATTACCATTTCCTCATGAGTACTAGCAATTATGATAAAGGCATATAATCTTATTTCAGCCATTGATGAGAACATAACAAATGGATAAGATCCCAAGTAAAGAGGAAAAAAAGACTCATAAATTCCTGAGTCTTTTGTGTTCTGTATTGTTTACATGGTGGTTTAAAAGAATAGGTGGGTTGATCGGGATGTCCAAGTTGGAGAGAGAAAAAGAAAGTTAAAAGGTAATATATTTCTGGGGCGATGTTAGAATTGTTAATGATTCACCTACCTGTAGCTTAGGTTAGGTATTCTCTCACTATCACTACCACAGCATTAATGTACAAACTGTGCATAACCAGCTGCTTTATTCTAAAATGTGCCTGGCCCTTTGGCAGGCATCAGGGACAACATTTGCTGTATAGGATTGTTTGTGGTAGCAGGATCAGCTAAACTGTTAGTGTGAGTGATCCAGTAGATTATGGACTAGCTGACCATTTGGGGTTACAATTGTTCCAACAAAGCACATGTGAAGAGTCAAGGGAATTTTGTAGGCTTTTAAAAAATGTGTTAATGTCTTATGTGATTTGTTTTCCTTTATTAAAAAAAAAATTTGATGGAGAACGTTTGTTTTCTTTCTCTTCCCCATCTTAGAATAATATAGCTGATCCAGAAGAACTGTTCACAAAATTAGAACGCATTGGGAAAGGCTCCTTTGGAGAAGTTTTCAAAGGAATTGATAACCGTACCCAGCAAGTGGTTGCTATTAAAATCATAGACCTTGAGGAAGCCGAAGATGAAATTGAAGACATTCAGCAAGAAATAACTGTTTTGAGTCAGTGTGACAGCTCCTATGTAACAAAATACTATGGATCATATTTAAAGGTAATGTGTGTGCTCTATTATTTAAGTCATAAGGTATTTGAATTATAAGTTTTTCTTTCTTTTTTAAATTCTATTTTTGAAAGGCAGTGTCTTAAATTAGGATTTGGCAGTCTTTGGCCTCCAGGCAGAATCTAACTCCATTCAGAGCGCCAAATAGACTGTTTTTAGATTTAGCAGCTGTATCCTGAATGCATTCCAGTACTCAGTTGCACCATTTTTCCACACCTGAACTTTTGGGTTGATGGAGGAATAGAAATGCAGCTGGTCCTTGAGACATATCCTTTGTCAGGAAAGAGCTTCCCCCCTGGGCTTTAACACATTATTCTCAATGGTCCAGTCTGTCTCAACCTCAGAATTGATGGAATATGTAAGTAAGTCACTTATTCCTTTGAGGTATGGTGGTTATTTACACATCTCCCTGTCCTTTCAGGTTGTGAGCTCCTTAATGGCAGGGAGTTTAGCTCAACCAGTCTTGGTTTTTACATCACTTAGCACAGGGCATAGCACATCTTAAGCACATGAGAAATATTTGTTGAAATGAAATTAAATAGAATAATATCTATTCCCTCCCCCCATCCAAAAAAAGTTGGATTTTTAGTTTCCAGGATCATGCAATTAGCAGACACCTAATGTTCCAGCAGATAGAGATGTTAGTGCATAACAGAAAACTCTTTAGTAAAATCCAAGAGTTCCTGGGTTCTAGAGTTAGAAGTTAGATTTGTGCCTATTGAATGTGAAGCATAAATAATTTGAAAAAATTGAGCTTAGATTAGTGTTTAAATTACATTACAATTAAAAAATTTTATTCCAAGGGCGTCCAGTTAGCTCAGTTGGTTAGAGCGCGGTGCTCTTAACAAGGCTCACAGTTCAATCCCCGCATGGGCCACTGTGAGCTGTGCCCTCCACAACTAGATTGAAACAACTACTTGACTTGGAGCTGGTGGGTCCTGGAAAAAAACACACTTTAAAAAAAACACAAACTTTTTTTATCCCAGTGTCCAAAATTTTCAAAGGAAGGCAGTTAGATCTTTGCTTTGCAGGGCTCACAATGGGGGAAGGCTTTTTTTGTTTGGTTAGGTTTTTTGGTTCATCTATCTCTAGGCCAAAAAGGATATGTTTATAACTTACCAAGCTGTTGGCCTGCATAAAAATTAATGCTATCTTTTTATGTTCTGACCAAATAAACCCTATGATAATTTATCTGTATTAGTTAATACTGATATAGAAATTCATCATCAATTTCCCTACCTTCTTACAAAGGCTGATTTATTCTAATATTACATGAAATAGATGAATGTGGAAAGAATGCATAGTATAATGAACCATTAAACAGTCAAACAGCTACTATGTATCGTACACTTTACTAGGTGCTAGATATAAAAATGAACAACTCACTCTTGCCATTAAGGAGCTCACAGTCCCATATTGTGCTAAAAAGGTGCAGCTATTGTGATTAAATATGTCTAAGGTACAAATAGAGCACATCTATAAGCAAGCAGTCACTTCTATTCTTTTTTGGGGGGATGGTGTGAAGGCTTCCAAGAAAAGGTAATACTGCTGGCAATTCCTGTTCAATTTACTTCTTAGCGTTAGCCATTACTCCATTTTACTATATGCATAATTATTTGATTATTTGTGACATGTGCATTCATATTCTTTCCTAAGCTTAGTTAGCAGATCATATTCCTTTTTAGGAATCCTATGAGTGGTCACTCAATCTCAGTAGTTTTCGGTCCTCCTCCTAATTCCCATAGCATGAATTTATTTTCGTGTGTGTGTGTGTGTGTGTGTGTGTGTGTGTGTGTGTGTGAGAGAGAGAGAGAGAGAGAGAGAGAGAGAGAGAGAGAGAGAGAGAGAGAGAGAGAGAGAGATTTGTTCATTATGGTTTACTCTTTCTGGATTTAATCCTGGTAATTCCACACCCACTCTAGAGCAAACCTGAACTGTTGCTATTTTGAGGCATCTGTAACAGGTAAGTTATTTTTAGTAACTAACTTCAAATATTAAATAAGCCCTATTTAAAATAGGCTATTCTATATTATATTGAAAATGGGCACTGAAATGGTATTGACTGTTTTATTGATTGCTTATCACCTCTGTTTATTCATATTCAGTACTCTCACAGAAAATGAATTGTAGCTCTGTTTGCATTATTTATTCCTAAGATTTTCCCTTTTAAAAAATTCCCCTCATAGTATACACATACCAGTCACCCAATAAATACTTAATTCTTAAATAAATAAAACTGATAGTTTGTTTTGTCCAAATCTGACTGTAGAATGTTCTCACACCAGCCAGTGATACAAAACCATTATCCAAGATGTCTTTTTAAGGCTTAAACAGAATTATTTTTATTTCCTTTACCCATCATTAAATTCCATGATATGAAAGACTACTTTGAAGAACATGTCGCTTCATAGTAAAATTGTAGAAATTCACAGCTGGCTGATAATTATTTGTATCCTGAACCTATGTACATTAAAGTAAATAAATATGTGTGTGTATTATCTCTATATAGATGTACATATATACACACAAAGAAAAAGACATATGATTTTATAACCTTTTAATACTATTTAAATTACTTTCTTAAATTGACCAACTATTTTTCTTTTTTTAATTAAAGTTTATTTGGGTGACAAAGGTTAATAAAGTTATATAGGTTTCAGGTGTATAATTCTGTAATGCATCATCTATACATCGTATTGTGTGTTCACCACCCATAGTCAGTTCTCTTTCTATCACCACGTACTTGATCCCTTTTACCCTCATCTACCACCCCCCACCCCCCTTACCCTCTGGTAACCACTAAACTATTGTCTGTGTCTGTGAGTTTTTGTTTCTCATTTGTTTGTCTTGTTCTTTTGTTGTTTTTGGTTTATATACCACATATCAGTGAAATCATATGGTTCTCTGCTTTTTCTGTCTGACTTATTTTGCTTAGCGTAATAATCTCAAGATCCATCCATGTTGTCGCAAATGGCACTATTTCATCTTTTCTTATGGCAGAGTAGTATTCCATTGTGTATATACCGTATACCACATCTTCTTTGTCCAATCATCTATCAAAGGACACTTTGATGTTTCCATGTCTTGGCCACTGTAAATAATTAATATTAAAACAGTGTGACTTTGTGGGCTTGCATATTTTTAAGTAAAATCATATCAAATATAACAAGGTTCTGTTTAATGAAGTCAATGTAATTGAAGGCTACATCCTTGTACCATCAGGGAACTGCATTATCAATCAACTTATGTTCTTATTGTGACCCATCCTTCCATTTCAGTTGACATGGGGAATTTTGTGAATCAAGTTAATTGAGTAAAGTAGGATATGGGTGTTTCTCAGGTTGTCCTTACACAGGATATCATGCATGACCAAGACCTCACTGTAAACTGCAGGAAAAGTTATTGCATTTGAGAGAAAACTATACACTCTTTGGAACTGTATACAGTTGTAGTGATTTCCTTGAGACATGCAAAAATGTACTGGGTATTCATTTTGACTGAGATCACTGTTTAACTTCATTTTTAAAAACAAGAGTGAAAACCAGACAAACACATCAGTATAACCACAGTATTTTCCTTTAATTTCAGTTCACTGCAGATTTTCATGAGAGACAAAGCTAGTCTTTATGAAGAGTGCTAAAATAAGCAAACCCTTCCTTTCTGATCTCACAATATTGGGAGAATCTCTTATAATTTTTAAATATTTTTCTAGTTCAATGTAAATCTTAAAATGAAGCTCACTCAGGCATTGAATATAATTTGAATCGTACCTTTATTTTCTGTTGAAAAATGGCTTTATATTTCTGTTTATGTTAAGGAAATATGCCCCCCTCCACATACTACCACCACTGATATTTATATTTTTTTAAAAAACTGAACGATTAAAGTAAAATATTCCAGAATGGAGTCTGTACAGTTTTGTGGCCTTTTCATTATTTTTCCTGAGACTTGTCTGTGCTAACTTCTTAGTGTTTGGTGAATGTTTCTGGAATATTCTTTAATTTTAAAATAATTTGAGTTTTCTTATAAAACTTGAAGGAAGCTGAAAAGAGAAAAAATTTCTCCTTCCTACAATGTTTTTTCCTCAAAATAGTAATAACTTTAAATTTAATATAACACACCTCTAAGAAGCCCCGTATTAGATTCAATTCAGCAGATATTTATTTATTTATTGAGTGGCCACTACATATATTCCTCTCATTCTGCATACTTGGCCTGGTCATTATCATCTATTTTATTCCGGTAACTTCTAAATTCATGTCTCTGGTTCTAGCCTCTCTCCGTAGCCCCAAATAGGTATATCTAACTTGCCAAATATTACCCACTTACCTATGGGTAGGTACATCAAGTGCAATAACCCTAAAACTGGGGAGTAGCATTTGAACTAGATGTTGAGTATGATTTTGATGGGGGTTTGGATGTGAGGGTGGCATATAGGCAAGACATTCTAGACTGGAAGAAAACGGGTCAGAGGTGGTGAGGTATCTGGCAAGATTACTCTACTGTCTCTTGCAGTTCTATAACACTTTATATTCTATTTATTTTTATTGTGGTAAAATATATATATAATAGACATAAAATTAACCATTTTAACCATTTTAAGTGTACAATTCTGTGGCATTGCGTACATTCAGGTTGTTGTATAACCATCAGCACCGTCCATCTCCAGAACTTTTTAACCTTCCTCAACTGAAACCGCACACAATAAACTATAACTGCCATTCTCGCCTCACCACAGTCCCTGGTAACCACCATTCCACTTTCTGTGTCTATGAATTTCACTGCCCTAGGCTCCTTATATAAGTGGAATCATACAACATTTATCCTTTAGTAACTGGCTTATTTTTTTATACATGCTGGTTTATGTGGTCAATGTTATAATTGGCTGTTGGATTTATAGACCAGCCCACTTAATTCAACATGTATTTGATATGTAATACAATAATGATCTCTCAAATACATATAATGGGTATTTTAAATATATTTTTCTATGAACAAGTGAATTCCAAATTCCACAGCAGCATTTCTTTCCCCTTTAGCCAAGTGTCTGCTTTAGCAGGAAACCGCTGGGTTCGAAGGCCTCATAGGGTGATAGAGTTAGTACTTCAGACACCAGTAATTTCTTTAGGCTCCAACCTCTCCTCAGTAAATAGTATAACTCTAGAATATTTACTCTTTAGGCATTTTGAATTTTGGAACAGAGAGCCATTTCCTAACCCATAACTGACCACCCATGTTGATGCAGCACTTTAAACTTACCCCTTCAACCCGCTGTTAAAATGTGTGGATCGTTTTCTAAATGGAGAAACTGGAGTTTTTCCTTCAGGGACTTCCTATGCTTAAATGTGCCAGATGTACTGTTATGGTTTCCATTCACTTGGCTCTTCTGGAATTGTAAACCAGTATGTAGATATCATCTTAGCCTTTTAAATAATTCGAAAGCAAACCAAACATACTTACTTGCATTCTCCAACACAAACATCTTTTACCAGAAATCAAAGGTAGAAGTTGTAGTCCCCCAAAAAATTACAAACATAGGATCTAGACTTTTTGGTCTTGTTTTGTTTGTGATTGGAGTTTTCATTGAGACCTGCTGTGAACAAGGAACTGGTAAGAAGAGCCTCTGTAGGTTAAGCTTCCTTGAGCAGAGAGGAACCTCACCAGCTCGCCATTTATGCCTGTGCCTACTCAGGCCTTGCTTCAGTTCCCATGCCTGCCTAGCAATCTTCTGAATGGCCAGACCTATGACCATCCTCCAGTAAGGCTTGTCTCCGGAAGTGGTGATCAGAAGAAAGCAGCCAGAAAAGCTACCAGGCCGCTCTAGTTCTCTGCCTGTCTCAGAAGAGTCCTAGTTCCACTGAAAAACTTAGCTTGCTAGGAAGAAACCTTCTTTTCAGATCTGGAAGTTGCTTAGTTATAACCTTAATCACAGTTTAAGCTTTCTATGAATACTTCTTAGTAAAGAACAGATGGTTGGTAAGTTTCTGTTTTGAATCGGTAACACACACACACATTGTTTTTAAACTTGGAAAACAGGTGGTTTCATTCATGCAGAACTGCAAAACAGATAAACATGTTTTATAAGATCCTTTCATTTTCTTTTAAATGTCAGGTGAATGGGGTGCACTCTGAATTCATAAGGTAGTATATAGTACATACTAGAAACAAATTGTGGCAGAAGAAAAAATTCTCAGGCTATACAGCGTTGTGGGAGACACTTTTTTCTTCTCTTTCAAAGAGCATAAAGACACATCGGGTTCATAATTATCAGATTTGGGGTGTGTAATTTCTATACATAAAAAAGAGTTAACATAAACCAATCCTGGAACTCCTCTCCTCTGCCCACCATAATGGGGATTTATTTCCTCTCTTTCCTACTGTAGATACTGCTATTAACAAAGACTCTCAGCTCTTTCCTCAGTTCAAGCTGGCCTGCTGTGACAGGAGACAGTAGATTCCAAGATTGGGGGGAGGGCACACTGTTCCTCTCTTTCTCTTACATCCTACATAATGTGGATATCAAGAAAGAAAGGAGGAATCCTTTAATCTTAAATTAACTGAGCCCTCCCTCCCCAGTCCCTAACACTAGGTCACAACCCATTCCACACTACAATTTCACTAAACACTCATCATCCTGTTACTGGAATCTATTGTCTGCCATAATAAAGCCCCAGCTTAAGGGAGATGCTTGGACATTTTGAATGGAGCTCCTGTGTACTTCCCACAGATTTTAGACTTTGAGAGCTACCAGCAGTAGCTTGAAAATCTTCATCCCACAGCTGGGACTATAAAGATGAGAAAGGTGTTCTTGGCATCCCAAGTTGAAACACAACTCTGAATATATTTTTCCCCTAGAAACATTGTTATGGTATAAATAGTTTCTCTGCTACTCTTCATGTTCTACTGTGGATACCTTTGTGTTAAATTGTCTTTTGGGGGACTACCCAGGAAATTAGACAATATTTTTATGGGAAAATGCTTTCCAAATTCCAAACATCTTATGTAAAAATGGACTTGTGGAACACAATCCGTTCACAACTTGCTTACTTGGAGTATAGTAAAACCAACCATTCCTCTTCCAGTCAACTCTGTGGTCCCACAAAAATTCATAGAATACCAGTCATGAAATGGTATGGAGAGAGAGGTATCCCTAGGATTTCAAGCTATAGTTGAAAGAAGAAAGAAAAATGATACAATAGTTTATTCCAATTTTTATCTGATAGTGCTGAGTGATGTGTATGTATGTGTGTGTGCACACGCACACATGCACAACTATTTTGGAATTCACATATATGTACTCCCCCTATGAGCCCCATTTCCTCTTATACAACTTATAATGAGTTAACGCTACCTGGAGTAATCATATTCATTTTAAGCTATATATTCCCTTTCTCTTATCCATTTACCTGTGCAGAAGCACAATATTCTTCCTAGGTTTCACATATGTACCAAAAATGCCCATTAATCATGGCTGATAAAAGGTTTAAAGTATATTAAAACAAAAGCCAAAAAGTAAAATAAGGCAAAATATCCACTGTCCTCACTCTAAAGCCCCATTCAAAATTTCTACAAATCTCCGTTTACTTTCTCATTCTTTAATGTATCTTTCTTTTCCCTTCAATATTGTCGTTCGAAATAATAATTTAAAGTTATATGGGGTTTTTCCGAGTTTTATAAAAATTGCTAATAGTTCTACAATAGGAAACAATAACTTGTTATTCATCTAACTGTATCAAAAGTTAAATAAGTTTGGGGAAATGTCAAGACTCAGAACTTTACTTTCATTTGTAATGTTCTATGGAAAAATATAGTCAGGGTTTTAAACACCTAATTTTAAACCTATATTTTAAAACCAGTACATTAGTATATCAGATTTAACATTTATGCTAGTATGTTATTTGACTCAGGTTTGTAATTATAAATGTTATGTTTCATGGCTTTTACAGGGTTCAAAATTATGGATAATAATGGAATACCTGGGTGGCGGTTCAGCTTTGGATCTTGTAAGTATTTTGAAATAATCTCTCTCTCTCTTTCTCTGTCTCTGTCTCTGTCTCTCTCTGTCTCTCTCTCTCTCTCTCTCTCTCTCTCTCTCTCTCTCACACACACACACACACAGACACACACACACACACACATATACACATCCATACTTTAACTTTATTTTTCTTTTAATTGGAGTAAGCAATGGCTTTGGGGCAAGGTAAGTAGTTGCTTTAGTTAATATATTCAAATTAAATTCTTTCTTCAGGACCACTACCCTTATGTAGATTTAGCTGTATTGCAGGATTGAACATGTGGCTGACATTCTTAGAGTGTATAAGAAATGCAAATAGCTTAATAAAATCAACCCCCCCCCCAAATTAGGAATGAATGTGTGACAGTTGCTGTCAGTTTAGAGTTTTGCGTTGCAAACTTATCCCTGAAAAAACAGTATTCTTAGATTTTTAAAAACATGTAATTCAGGTAACTGTCACTAAAAGTGGCTCTTGGCCTGTAGACTCAGTTCTCTACAGAGTTCTCTCTGCTCCTTTATAGATCATTTGGAAATGTGATAGCATTTTTAGTTGTTACAATGATTTGAAAGTGCTATAGCCATTTTAGTAAGCAGGAATGAGGATGTTAAAATCCTGCAGTGTTCAGGAAACGTTCCACCCCATGAAGATGTGTTCACACCCAAAATACCTCTGAGAAACACTGGTTGTTTTCCCCAAATTAGTGTGAGTCTATCAATGTTTTTTTTCCCCCTGTACAATCTTTAAGATTTCATTGTATTTAAAATTCAATATGAATTACTAGAGGCAACTTTTTGTACTGGAATGACCACTGGGAGTTTGAGGTTATAGGGCTGGCTCTATTCATAACTAAATCTGTGACTGAACCAAACACATAAATACTTTGGACTTGGATATCCTATAAAACAAAAAAGTTGCACTGAGTTATTTTTAAGTTATCTTCCATCTTTAATATTACATGAAATATATTATTAGTATGCTTCTGCCTTTGAAATTATAGAGTATGCTGTTTCTAAAAATAATGTTTTGATGATTAAGATCATCAAGTAACATTTTCATTCTTATTTTTTAAAATGGAGATGAGTTTTCCTAACTGAAAGTGATTAAATATTTTTTTATTTTATTTATTTATTTATTTATTTTATTTTATTAAATTTATAGGGGTGACAATTGTTAGTAAAATTACATAGATTTAAAAGGTTTTAATCCTGACTGCCAATAACTCAGAGTTTCATATAATCCTATGCAGAAATGATCATAAGAGCTTTTCTTTCCTTTAGACAGAACCATACTTAAACCATTCTAAAGAAATGGTAGTTAAACTTGATGAAGAGTCTCATCTCCTCCTAGGAATTCCATTTAGTTTAATCAGTTGCTAACTTAAGTAATCCTTCCTTGTGTTTAATCTAATTTTTACATCCTAAAGCTAGAGTTCAATTTTTCTTTCTCTCTCCTCTCTAGTGAGAAAACACAACTGGTGTTTCTTTGTATAATAATCCTTCATTCATATAGAGTCATATCTCATTCTCCTGTTGAAGTTCAATGATCTCATTTCTGTTTGTCTTGTCACATAGTTTTATTATACAGTAGTCTTTTCATTAGCTTCACAAGAAGCCTCACAATTACTCTCCAATCCTCCTTTAAACAGTAAGAGCCCTTTCCAAATCTATCAGTTACCTTATCTCGTGCCCCAAGGAGCTCACCATGTCGCCTCCTGGTTTTGTAGGTATTGACAAACTGGTCCACTGCTTTCATCAGGATCACTGATAGCAATGTTAAGCATTGGATACTGGCCCAACCCTAACTAATACAATGTGAATTGCCCAGTAATAGCTTGGTCAGTTTTATGAGATCTCTGAATGAAATGATTGTGAGATCTTAAGCTCATACTGCCATTCTGATCTCTGTCTAATAGAACAAATGCCAATTTGCATAAATTCAATGAACTTAAAATTTTCTTCACCTTGTAATAGCTAAAAATCAAGAGACCTAGGTCCCAGTCCTGGTTCTGCCATGGACTAGCTACCTAACATTGAGCAAGCCATTTAAACTGTATGCCTTAATTTCCTCAAATGTAAAATAAAGAAATTAGATTAGTAATATCTCTAGTTTTATTTTTCTTGCTTTAAAATTTAGTAATATTTCAATTTATTTATAAACCTCATTTAACTGGACTTTGTAGAGAGACCAAGTGATGAGACATTTCTTCTCCATGTATAGTCCTACACAAATGAATGTTATCATTTGGGGAACCTAATAAAAGATTGGGCTTAGAGGCTTAGGCTGTCAGGAATAAGAGAGAACAAGAAGGATGCTGAGCAGAGTGTTTATCACTTTAAACTAGTACCTGACTAATGGAATATGACTACGACTTGTAATTTATGTCAACATTGTATAGTGTATACTTCAAGATTCTCTCCCACTCTTGCAAATAATTAGTTGCATGTCAACAGACTTTGAGTATACTGTATGACGTTTTATTGGATTTATTATACCTCGCTTCTCTTCAATAAGAATTGGCAGTAGGTTACAGCAAAACACATATAATATGACTAAGAAAATAAAACATGGATACGAAGGAAAAAAGTGAAGGCATGCTGCATTAGGAACATGCTGCATTAGGAACAGGCTAGAAGTCAGGAAAATTCCAGAACACATAAGTATACATTCTTTGAAAGAGAAAATGTCCCTCTCTTGCATATCCTCAGTTGACAGCAAAGGTATACTGCCCTGGAGACAGAGGTATTAGCTATTAGAGACATGGCACAGTCTTCAGTCTTTGGAGAGAAGTTCAGTTATGTACTCCAAGTACAGTAGACCAAGATCTTGGCATTGTCTCTCCTAGGGTTGCATTGGGAATGAAAAACAATCTCTGTCCATCTACTTTAATTTCCTTCTTTCCAGCTCTCTTTTTTCTCCTTTTCTAATCATTATCAACATGGCTAAGGAAACATTTTAACCATAAGGTTTGGGATAGTTTTCTGTCTGATAATGAACCAGAATATCACAACTGTACCAGCACTCCATTCCCATTTCCCCACCACAGAGTCTCTTCTCCCATCGTCCTCCAGTGCCCAGTTAGTTGAAATTTTACATCTACTGAATTTTACACTGGACTCAAATATACCAGATAAGCTAATGGATCTTTAGGACACCTTTTTTGTTTGTTTTTACTTAAATATGTATTTTTAAATTCTTTAGGGAATACACTGGCTTATCCAGGCTAGTTTTAGAAGTTCTTTAGAATGATAGCTTGTGCCCCTTATATGGACCTTGCCCAATTTCTTAAGTAACTAAGAGTATACCTCCTCTGTTCCTGTCAACATTTTATGATCAGTGATACTAAGTACTAATCTTGAGTAGTATGATGTTTGCCTTTCAGTTATTTGGTAGTATCTCAGAATTTCATTGCCAGCAATCAATAAAATAATATGCCATTTTCACCTTTTAGAATGACTTTAATCACTACTGTTTTCAGTTTTCTTTCCATTAGAGTTGACATACAATATTATATTATTTTCAGATGTGTACAACATACTGATTATAAACTTATGAAGTGATCACCCCGATAAATCTAGTACCCATCTGACACCATACATAGTTATTATATTATTAACTGTATTTCCCAAGCTATACTTTACATCCCCATGACAATTTTGTAACTACCAATTTGTATCTATTAATCCCTTCCCACATTCACCCATCCCCCCAACCCACCTCCCAGGTGGGAACCATCAAAATGTTCTCTATATCTATGAGTTTGTTTCCGTTTGTTCGTTTATTTTGTTTTTTGGATTCAATATATAAGTGAAGTCATATGGCATTTGTCTTTCTCTGTCTGACTTATTTCACTCAGCATAATACTCTCTAGGTCCATCCATGTTGTTGCAGATGGCAAGCTTTCATTTTTTTTTTTTTATGGCTGAGTAATGTGCCATTGTATATATGTACCGCTTCTTCTTTGTCCATTCACCTATTAATGGACACTTAGATTGATTCTATGTCTTGGCTATTGTAAATAATGCTGCATATGTCTTTCTGAATTAGTGTGTTGGGTTTCCTTGGATACATACCTAGAAGTGGGATACTAGGTCCTTCTTTGTCTGTTGTTATAGTGTTTGTTTTCAAGTCTGTTTTGTCTGGTATATATATTGCTACCCCAGCTTTTTTTTTTTCATTTCCATTTTCATGAACTAGCTTTTCCACCTTTTTACTTTCAGTCTATGAGTGTCTTTGGATGTGAAATGAGTTTCTTATAGGCAGCATATGTAAGGGTCTTATTTTCTTATCCATTCAGCCACCCTCTGTTTTGATTAGAGCATTTAATCCATTTACATTTAAAGTAATTGTTGATAGATATGTAGTTATTGCCATTTTATTAAACATTTTTTTTTTCTTCTTCTTAAGGAAGTCCCTTTAACATCTCTTGTAATACTGGTTTGGTGGTGATGAACTCCTTTAACTTTTCTTGTCTGGGAAGTTCTTTTTCTGTTTTCTGATTCTACATGATAGCTTTGCTGGGTAGAGTAATCTTGGTTGTAGGAGCTTGCTTTTCATCACTTTGAATATTTTGTACCAATCCTTTCTGGCCTGCAAATTTTCTGTTGAGACCTCAGCTGACAGTCTTATGGGAGCTCCCTTGTAGGTAACTAACTGCTTTTCTCTTGCCGCTTTTACTATTCTCTCTTTGTCTTTAACCTTTGGCATTTTAATTATAATGTGTCTTGGTGTGGGCCTGTTTGGGTTCATCTGTTTGGGACTCTCTGCACTTCCCAGACTTGTATATCTATTTCCTTCACCAGGTTAGGGAAGTTTTCAATCAATTATTTCTTCAAATAGGCTTTCAATTCCTTGCTCGCTCTCTTCTCCTTCTGGTACCCCTATGATGCAAATGTAGGTATAATTCATATTGTCCAAGAGGCCCCTCAAACTCTCCTCATTTTTTGTTTGGATTATTTTTTTTCTTTTTGCTGTTTGATTGGGTGTTTTCTGCTACTTTATCTTCCAAATCACTGATTTGATTCTCTGCTTCCTCTAATGTACTGTTGATTCCCTCTAATGCATTCTTCATTTCAGTTATTGTATTCTTTATTTCTGACTGGTTCTTTTTTATGTTTTCTATCCAATTTTATGTTTCCTATCTCCATGTTGAAGTTCTCATTGAGATCACTGAGCATCCTTATAATCAGTGTTGTGAACTCTGCATCTGGTAGATTGCTGGTCTCCATTTTGTTTAGTTCTTTTCTTGGAGCTTTGGTCTGTTCAGTCATTTGGAACATGTTTCTTTGTCTCCTCATTTGGCTGCCTTACCGTGTTTGTTTCTATGTAGTAGGTAGACCTGCTACATCTCCCAGTCTTGGTGGAGTAGCCTTATGTAGCAGGTGTTCTGTGGGGGCCAGTAGCACAGTCTCCCTGGTAACCTGAGCCAGGTGCTCCAGGTGTGTCCCTTGTATGGGTTGTGTTTGCCCTCCTGTTGTAGTTGATCCTTGGTTGCATCAATGGGAGGGACTGACTCACGGGCTGACTGATTGTGTGGACTGGCCGTGACTACAGTGGAGGAGCTGTTGTACAGGGGCTGACTCCACGGAGCAGGACTTACTTTAGCAGGGCTCTGTTGCCTGCCAAGTCTTCCCTTTGGATGTGTCATTTGTGGAGGTGGTTGGGTGGTGCTGTAGTGTGTTCTAAAGCTGGCCAATGGGTGTGTTGGTTTGGGGGCCTCTTGGCGGGGCTGTGGTGTGGGCCAAGGTTAGCCACTGCCTGTCCTGCCTGAGGCCACTGGGTATGAGCTGCAAAGTGATTGGCACATGGTTGCCATTTGTGCTTGAGTTGGAAGTGCCTGGGAGTGACTAAGCTGCCACTAGTGCTGGCCTTAGGACTGCTTAGCAAGAGGTACAGGACACACTGAGTCCAGATGCTGCTTGTTAGGGGTTTGTGAAACTTTGAGAGATTTTAGGAAAGTCCTTAGCGTAAGCCAAGACCAGATGTTTGTATGGAAAAGCTGCTGGAAGTGGCTTGGGTGTGTCTGCAAGTTGGGTAGAGTGGGATCTCAGGGAATCACCAGGGTGGAGGGAATTATGTTAGCTAGTTTGGTGGAGACTCAGACTTGGCACCGCCTGAGTGTGCAGGCACGGTTGGAGGTGGGCTCAACAAAGAATAGTGGCTACTGCTGGCACTTCTGTCTGGAAGAAAGCTGTCCCTCCAGTCCTCACTCTGAAGCCAGACAATTAAGTTCCTCCCTGTTTGTCCCTAGTGCCTTTTGGGCTGTTGCCCCAGTGGTGGAGCTCAGAGCAAATGAGTCTGTCAGTGAGTAAATCCCTGCACAAGCCCTTTAATAGGAATTTCTGGGACTCCAGCCGACCTCTGTCTCACTTAGCCAGAATTTCCACTGGTTTTCACAGCCAGAGGTTGTGAGGACTTCACTTCCTGGCACTGGAACCCTGCACTGGGTAGCCTGGTGTGGAGCTGGGACCCCTTGCTCCTCAGGGAGTACCTCCACAGCCGAAATATTCATCCCAATTTTTAACTGCCACATATGGGTGTGGGACTGGCCTGTTTCACGTCTCTGCCCTTCCTACCAGTCTTGAGGTGGTTTCTTTTGTATATCCTTGGTTATAGGACTTCTGTCCAGCTAGATTTCAGGCAATTCTCAATGACGGTTTTTCTGTTCTTTAGTTGTAATGTTAAGGTGGTGGTGGGAGGAAGTGACCTACTCCACCATCTTGACCAGAATCTAATCACTCCAATTTAAATAGAAATTTCTGGGCTGAAATTTTATAGATTTGAAAGTAAATAGACAATGTTACCCGGGAAAGGCACCTATTGAACTGCAGATGTCCTTAGAGTACACTATATATCCAGACCACAGTTAATATTAAATGATGAGACCAAAATATGGGTTCTATTTTAAGCTGTTCAAGTTCAACATGAAATCGCCCTTTATTCAGAATAAATATGGCATTCATGAAAGATGAAATACACAAGGTGCCAAAGGGTTGTGAATCCCTCCCAGTGTGAGGCAGAGTGGTCAATGTTTGATTTTCACTACCTCTTCCCTCCTTCCAGCTAACAGAACTCTACCTCAACTCTGACTTTAGTTTCCCACCCTTTCCTGTAATAATATTGTACAGTCTACCGTTTGTGCTTTATGAGGTACCAGAATTTTAAAATAACCATTTATTTTAAAGAGCGATTTTCAGATATTCCATTACAAGTTCTCTGAAACCTAATCATTGCTTCCCTTGTATTCCAGTTGGAATACTGGCTTTGGTACATGGGTGGGGAAATAAAGGGAAATGTGTTACTTTTATTTGAGAAACCATATTCCTCCATGATTTGATAATTTTTTTTTTACAATTAATGTCTGAATAGTTTAATTATTATTCTCCTGTCTAAGTTTTAAATTTGAGTCCCCAAAAGTCTCTATGCTTTCACAATGTTATTGAAATACGTAAATGCTAGGAACTGTGCTAGAGCTGACTTATATGATCAAATTGGGTTGCTGTGGAAATCTTAAGGACAATTCTGCGCTAAAAATCAGTTCAGTGTAAATATTTAATTGATTTTAAACAAATGCCAAAATTCAAGTAGGTGATTTCTCTTTTCCTGTCTGACAAAAAACAAGCTAGTTTTGTCATCATTTAAGCATATCTTAAATTTGTAATGTAAATATTTAAGAACCTCAGTATTTGGAGCTAGCATACAGGTAACACTGCCTGCATTAATATCTTTCAAGATTAAATACAATCATTTAAATCCATTCCAGCCCTTTGACTTAACTTTTTACTCTCTTTCTTCACCTTTTAAATTTTTTCTCATTGGTTTAAATATTGCTTTAATAAACAGAACTGCTTCATACGTCTAAGTGATTCTTTTATTTCAAAGATAATATCAAGTTTGAACTTTATTGTTCCAAACTTTCATACATGTATGTGTATGTGTGTTTTCTCTAAGCTGCGAGCTGGTCCATTTGATGAGTTCCAGATCGCTACCATGCTAAAGGAAATTTTGAAAGGTCTGGACTATCTGCATTCAGAAAAGAAAATTCACCGAGATATAAAAGGTATACAAAAGTCTAATATGAGCCTGAGAAAAATAGATGCATTCTGAAGAAGCTGAGGTTCTTTTCACTTTTTGTTTCTGTCTGTTTGTTTGTTTGTTTTTCCCTCCGTAGCTGCCAATGTCTTGCTGTCAGAACAAGGAGATGTTAAACTTGCTGACTTTGGGGTTGCTGGCCAGCTGACAGATACACAAATTAAAAGAAATACCTTTGTGGGAACACCGTTTTGGATGGCTCCTGAAGTTATTCAACAGTCGGCTTATGACTCAAAAGTAAAGCCTTACCTGCATAAACTGTTTGTTTGTTTGTTTGTTTTGAAAAAAACTTTTGTTTTTAATAAGTTTTCTGTAACATACTATCCAATTCTGCCTTAATTTTCCTTCCTTTTAAATTATTTCTAAAGCTAGAGTTATGTCAAATGTTGCTGCTAAAGTATTAAGTTCCCCTTGATGCTGGTAAATTCAGACCCTATTCCCTTCAATTTCCTTCTATCCCACTTGGAATAATATCCAAAGTCCTTACTATCACATACCTGGCTCACTAGGATCTGTCCCATCTGCCTTGGCAGCTTTATCTCCTATCACTCTCCTCTACATTTTATCTGCTTCAGTCACGGTGGCCTTATTGCTGTTCCACAGACATAGCAAGTACACTGTGGCCTCAAGACCTTTGCACTTGTCCTTCCCTCTATCTGGAATAACCTTCATCCCAATCACGTCTCTGCTTTAAACATTACCTACTCAGAGTAGTCTTCCCTAGACATCTTGTATAAATTTGCAGCCCCTTGACCCCATCATTTATTATTTCCTTATCCTGAGTTATTTTCTTCACAGAACTTAGCAACATCAGACATCGTATTATTTATTTATCTTTCTCTTCTACTAGAACATAAGCCCCTGGCGAGCAGGGATTTTTGTGTGGTTTATTCACCACCTGAATCCTTAGTGCCTAGAATGTGGTACTTGGCACAAAGTAGGGAATTTGATAATTTTTTAATTAAATGAATTTTATTAATAAAACATTTATTAACTTCACATTTCTTGAGATACTTTAATATTGTATGACCATTAGATTCCACAGGCTATTTTGTGGCAGTATGTTGGAATGGAATTTCAAAGTAATTTTTTTTCTTTCTTTTACTTTAGGCCGACATTTGGTCATTGGGAATTACTGCTATTGAACTAGCCAAGGGAGAGCCACCTAACTCAGATATGCATCCAATGAGAGTTCTGTTTCTTATTCCAAAAAACAATCCTCCAACTCTTGTTGGAGACTTTACTAAGTCCTTCAAGGAGTTTATTGATGCTTGCCTGAACAAAGATCCATCATTTGTGAGTATATATTCCTATCACTACTGTTATTTATTATTACATCTACATAGAACAAATGTTGGGTTTCCCCCCCCCCCCTCAACATTGAGGAATACAATGCATGTGAAAATTGTCTAAGATCCATCCAGGAACCTTGTTTTTCCCTCTATATTGCTAATTTTGTTCAGATCTTAACAAGATCCTTACTTCTTTTTCTCCTTTCCCTCTGTCTTTTTCTGTTTTTCATGGCCCCTAGCTTCTTCCTTATTCTATTGATCATTTTCTATTTTAGGGGGAAAGAAATTTGAGAAATAAAATTCATTTATCAGGATATCATCATTAAAGTATATGTGTAACTAACTATTCACAGTGATTTTTATTCAACTATGTTTTTACTTTTTGTGAAAAGTTATGTTTGCATTTCACTATTTTTAAATTAATGTTTAGAAATTCCAACATGAAGTTGTATTCTTTTCCTGAAGTCCAGTGAGCTCCACTCATTTACCTGGCAAATTTGATTCCAATTGTTTTACTGCTTTTAAAATAAAGCTGCCTGACTTTTGGTGAGATTGTAAATGGGTGCAGCTGGTATGGAAAACAGAATGGAACTTCTTCAAAAAATTAAAAATAGAACTACTTTAGGACTGAACAGTTCCACTTCTGAGTATTTATCTGAAGAAATCTAAAACACTAATTCAAAAAGATATATACACCCCCATGTTCATCGTTGCATTATTTACAATAGCCAAGATATGGAAGCAACCTAAATACCTATCAATAGACTATTTGATAAAGAAGATGTAGTACATATATACAATGGGATATTATTAGGCCATAAAAGAGAATGAAATCATAACCATTTGTAACAACGTGGTTGGACCTGGCGGGTATTATGCTAAGTGAAAAAAGTCAGACAGAGCAAGACAGATACAATGCGATTTCACTTATATGTAGAATCTAAAGAATAAAATTAATGAACAAATAAAACAGAAACAGACTCAGAGATACAGAGAACAAATTGACGGTTGCAGAATGAGAGGGAGCATGGGAGGCTGGGTGAGAAAGATGAAGTGGGATTAAGAAGTACAGATTGGAGAGACATCATCAAAATGGCGGCGTGAGGTGAGCCTCTGTGAATCTCCCCTGGAATTTACAACTAATCGAACAACTATAACTCCACAAAGGACTCCCTGCACAGCAGACAGGCAAGACGAATAGGCCCAATACTGAATTGACCTAAAGGTGGGCAAATCGCACGAACGGGGGAGGAGGGAAGGGAGAAGTCCAGAGACGGAGCTGAGCAGGCGCAGGACGCAGACCTAGCTCAGTGCTCTGAGCTCGCTGCATCCCGGAACTACCGCAGCTGTGGGAGGGGGAAGAACTCGGAATGCTAGGGCTCCGTTTATGGCCCACAAGGCAGAATAGTAGCAGTGTCAGATCAAAATAACAGAATATTTGCTGTTCTGAGCACTGTGGGCCGCAGACACAGATTCGCAGTCAAACTAGTTCCGGCAAATGGGAGGGAGCTGTGGAAGCAGGACCGGCAGTGGTGGTGGTGGCCGCCATTGCTCTGGGCCACCTCTCACAACTCACCCCACCCCTGGCCCCACCTATCTGGGCAGATCCCTGCAGGAGTAAACAGAACTATTGAACATACGGGCTCTGAATCTGGTGAAGGAAGAGCTTTGGAACTTCAGAAGATCTCGGAATACCTACACGGACACTGTGCGCTGTGACCTAGGTGAACTATTAACAGAGGAGAAGCCCGTCTCCCAAGGAATACCACATTGGGTGAGAAGATGGAATAGTGCAGAGAAAACATAGCACTACTGTGTGAGAAAGAAAAAATGGAGACAGAGAGAAAATAAAACATTCTACCAACAAGTACTGGAAAACAATAGAAAGACCTCTTCCTATCAACCTGCTTCAGAAGCCACTCCTGTAAATGTCTAGGAAGAGAAATAATAAATCAGTAATTGCCATGAATAACCAAGGCAAAAAGACAGCTCAGAAGGAAAGTGAAAAGTCTCCAGAAAAGGAATTTAAAGATAAGGAAATATGTGACTTAAATGACAGAGAATTCAAGATTGCAGTTCTGAAAAAACTCAACGATATGCAAGAAAACACAGAAAGGCAGTTAAATGAACTCAGAAACACAATCAAAGAAAAACATGAGCATTTTACGAAAGAGATTGAAATTTTAAAAAGAACCAAATAGAATTTCTGGAGATTAAGAACTCAATAGAAGAAATTAAGAATGAAATAACCAGCTTAGGTAGTAGAGTTGACCAGATGGAGGAAAGAATCAGTGACATCGAAGATAGAAACCTGGAAATGACACAGATGGAAGAAGAAAGAGACTTGAGACTTAAAAGAAATGAAAGAACTCTACAAGAACTTTCTGACTCCATCAGAAAGAGCAATATAAGAATAATGGGCATACCAGAAGGAGAAGAAAGAGAAGGAACAGAGAATATACTCAAACAAATTGTCGATGAGAACTTCCCAAACTTGTGGACAGAACTGGATCCTCGAATCCAAGAAGCAAATAGAACACCTAGTTACCTCAATCCCAACAGGCCTTCTCCAAGGCATATTGTATTGAAGCTGTCTAAAATCAACGACAAAGAAAGGATCCGCAAGGCAGCCAGGGAAAAGAAGACGGTAACCTACAAAGGAAAGCCCATTAGATTATCATCAGATTTTTCAGCAGAAACTCTACAAGCCAGGAGGCATTAGAACCAAATATTCAAACTATTGAAAGAGAGAAATTATGAGCCAAGAATAATATATCCAGCAAAGATATCCTTTAGATATGAAGGAGGAATAAAGACCTTTCCAGACATACAGAAGCTGAGGGAATTTTCTAATACACGACCTGCACTACAAGAAATACTAAAGGAGGCTATTCGACCACCATCAACAGGGACAATTTGTGGCAACCAAAACATAAAAAGGGGGAGAGTAAAGGCCTGAACCGGAATATGGGAATGGAGAAAGTAAGCGTGCTGAAGAAAATGGAATACTCTAAATATCAAACTTTCTTTTACATAAACTTAAGGGTAACCACTCAAAAAAATCCAGAACTGAAATATATACTGTAATAAAAGAAGAAACAGAGGGAAACATCATAGAATACCACCACACAGAAATAATAGACAACAACAAAAAGGCAAAGAAACAATGGAGACACAGCCTTACCAGAAAACTAAAGATAGAATGACAGGAAATCCTCACATATCAATAATCACCCTAAATGTAAATGGACTGAACTCACCAATAAAAAGGCACAGAGTAGCAGATTGGATCAAAAAACTAAACCCAACCATATGCTGTCTCCAAGAGACACATCTCAGCTACAAGGACAAGCATAGACTCAAAGTGAAAGGGTGGAAATTGACACTCCAAGCAAATGGTACCCAGAGAAAATCAGGTGTAGCCATAATGATATCAGATGAAACAGACTTCAGGGTGAAAAAGATAACAAGAGACAAAGATGGACATTTCATAATGGTAAAGGGGACTATACAACAAGAAGACATAACAGTCATCAATATTTATGCCCCCAATCAGGGAGCACCGAAATATACCAAGCAACTACTAACAGAATTAAAGGGAGAAATTGACGAAAACACAATCATACTAGGAGACTTAAATACATCATTGACAGCTATGGATAGATCATCCAAACAGAAAATAAATAACGCAATAGCAGCCCTAAGTGACACATTAGATGAAATGGACATAATTGACATATATAGAGCACTTTATCCTAAAACTTCAGACTATACATTTTTTTCTAGTGTACATGGAACATTCTCAAGGATAGACCATATATTGGGACATAAAATCAGCCTCAGCAAATTTCAGAAGATTGAAATCATACCATGCATATTCTCTGATCACAAGGCTTTGAAATTGATATCAACTGCAAAAAGAAAGCGGGAAAAACACAAATACATGGAGATTAAACAACATACTTGTAAAGAACGACTGGGTCAAAGAAGAAATTAGAGGAGAGATCAAAAGACACATAGAAACAAATGACAATGAAAATACATCCTACCAAAATTTTTGGGATGCAGCGAAAGCAGTTTTAAGAGGGAAATTTATCTCATTGCAGGCGTATCTCAAGAAACAAGAAAACTCCCAAATAAATAACCTCATGTTACACCTTAAAGAATAGAAAAAGAAGAACAAGTAAAACCCAAGGTTAGCAGAAGAATGGAAATAACAAAAATTAGAGCAGAACTAAATGAAATAGATAACAAAAAGACAATAGAAAAAATAATGTGGCAAATAGCTGGTTCTTTGAAAAGATTAACAAAATTGACAAACTCTTGGCCAAACTCACTAAGATAAAAAGATAGAAGACACTAATTAACAAAATCAGAAATGAAAAAGGGGAAGTTATCACGGACAGCACAGAAATACAAAGGATCATCCAAGAATACTATGAAGGACTATATGTCACCAAATTCAATAACCTAGAAGAAATGGACAAGTTCTTACATACATATATCCTTCCAAGGCTGAACAATGAAGAACTGGAAAATCTAAACAGACCGATCGCCAGTAACGAAATTGAATCAGGCATCCAAAACCTTCCCAAAAGCAAAAGTCCGGGACCGGGTGGCTTCACTAGTGAATTCTACCAAATCTTCAAAGATGATCTAATACCGATCCTGCTCAAACTTTTCCAAAAAATTGAAGAAGAGACAGTACTCCCTAACTCATTTTATGAGACCAACATTAACCTGATACCAAAACCTGGTAAGGACAACACAAAAAAGAAAACTACAGACCAATATCTCTGATGAATACAGATGCAAAAATCCTAAACAAAATTCTAGCAAATCGAATACAACAATGCATTAAAAAGATTATTCATCACGACCAAGTGGGGTTCATCCTCGGGCACAAGGATGGTTCAACATCCAAATCCATCAATGTGATACATCACATAAACAAAATAAAGGACAAAAATCATATGATTATATCAATTGATGCAGAAAAGCATTTGACAAGATACAACATCCATTTATGATTAAAACACTTAATAAAATAGGTATAGAAGGAAAATACCTTAACATAATAAAGGCCATATATGACAAGCCCTCTGCTAATCTCATAATTAATGGAGAAAACTGAAGCCCTTTGCTCTACGTTCAGGAACACGACAGGGATGTCCCCTATCACCTCTGCTTTTCAACATAGTGTTAAAGTCCTTGCCAGAGCAATCAGGCAAGAGAAAGAAATAAAAGGCATCCAAATTGGGAATGAAGAAGTTAAATTATCACTCTTGCAGATGACATGATGCTATATATAGAAAACCCTAAAGACTCCACCAAAAAGCTATTAGAAACAATCAACTAATACAGTAAAGTTGCTGGCTACAAAATCAACGTACAAAAGTCCATTGCATTCCTATATACTAACAATGAAATCTCAGAAAAAGAAATACAAAAAACAATTCCTTTTGCAATGGCAGCAAAAAGAATAAAATACCTAGGAATAAACTTAACCAAGGATGTGAAGGACCTATATGATGAAAACTATAAGACATTTTTTAAAGAAATTGAAGAAGACACAAAGAAATGGAAAAACATTCCGTGCTCATGGATTGGAAGAATCAACATAGTTAAAATGCCCATATTACCCAAAGCAACATACAGATTTAATGCAATCCCCAACAAAATCCCAATGGCATTTTTTAAAGAAATAGAACAAAAAAATCATCAGATTTCTTTGGAACCACAAACGACCCCGAATAGCCAAAGCAATCTTAAGAAAAAAGAACAATACTGGAGGTATCACACTTCCTGACTTTGGTTTGTACTACAGGGCTACAATAATCAAAACAGCATGGTATTGGCAGAAAAACAGACACATAGACCAATGGAATAGAATTGAGAACCCAAAAATAAAACCACATAAATATGGACAGATAATTTTTGACAAAGAAGCAAAAAACATACAATGGAGAAAAGACAGCCTCTTCAATAAATGGTGCTGGGAGAATTGGATAGCCACATGCAAAAGAATGAAACTGGACTGCTATCTGTCACCATGTACCAAAATTAATTCAAAATGGATCAAAGACTTAAGCATAAGACCTGACACAATAAACTGCATAGAAGAAAACATAGGTACTAAACTTATGGACCTTGGGTTCAAAGAGCATTTTATGAATTTGACTCCAAAGGCAATGGAAGTAAAAGCTAAAATAAACGAATGGGACTATATGAAACTTAAAAGCTTCTGCACAGCAAAAGAAACCATCGACAAAATAAAGAGGCAACCAACTGAATGGGAGAAGATTTTTGCAAACAGTGCCTCCGATAAGGGGCTAGTATCCAGAATATACAAGGAACTCATGCAACTCAACAAAAAAACAAACAATCCAATTGAAAAATGGGCAGACGACCTGAAGAGACATTTCTCCAAAGAGGACATACAAATGACAAACAGACATATGAAAAAAATGCTCAACATCACTAATCATCAGAGAAATGCAAATAAAAGCTACAATGAGATATCACCTCACCCCAGTCAGAATGGCTATCATCATCAAGACAAATAGTCACAAGTGTTGGAGACGCTGTGGAGAAAAAGGAACCCTTATACACTGCTGGTGGGAATGCAGATTGGTGCAGCCTCTATGGAAGGCAGTGTGGAGGTTCCTCAAAAAATTACGAATAGAATTACCATATGACCCAGCAATCCTCTCCTGGGTATCTACCCAAAAATCTGAAAACATTTATCCATAAAGACATGTGTGCTCCAATGTTCATTGCAGCTTTGTTTACGGTGGCCAAGACATGGAAACAACCAAAATGTCCTTCGATAGATGAATGGATAAAGAAGTTGTGGTATATATACACAATGGAATACTATTCGCAGTAAGAAAAGATGATATAGGAACATTTGTGACAACATGGATGGATCTTAGAGTATAATGCTAAGCGAAATAATTCAAACAGGAAAAGCAGAGAACCATATGATTTCACTGATATGTGGTATATAAACCAAAAACAACAAAAGAACAAGACAAACAAATGAGAAACAAAAACTCCTAGACACAGACAATAGTTTAGTGGTTACCAGAGGGTAATGGGGGTGGAGGGTGGGAGATGAGGGTAAGGGGGAACAAATATATGGTGACGGAAGAAGAACTGACTCTGGGTGGTGAACACACAATGGGATTTGTAGATGATGTAATACAGAGTTGTACACTTGAAATCTATGTAATTTTACTAACAATTGTCACCCCAATAAATTTAAAAAAAAAGTACTGATTGGAAGTTACAGAATAGTCATGGTGATTTAATGTACAACATAGGGAATATAGTCAATAATATAGTAATAACTCTATATAGTGCCAAGTGGGTACTAGAGTTATCAGGGGATCACTTCTTAAATTATATAAGTGTCTAACAAATATGCTGTCCATCTGAAACTAATATAAAATAATGCTAAATATCAACTGTAATTGAAAAATAAAATAAAGCTGCCTGATGACTTCTAGAAACTAGAAATATGCAAGAATTGTCTAAATTTGATGTTACTATTTTTAAGTTAATAATGAATATTCTGATATTAATAAAATAATAGGAGGGAAATATCCCCTACAGCACCTGGTATTTGTATTTAGATGCAGTATAAATTAATCTTGGGATCATACAATGTGTTCAGCTAATAACAAAATTACAGCCTTACTAGTTTTCACCATTTTTTCAATTTGCAATAACTATAATAAAAGTATTTTAAAGCACTATTTTGAAATGTTTTTCAATGTTTACTTTATTTTCAAAATCCTCCCATGTGTTTCTCTGCTTTTGAGAAGGCCAGTTTGCTGGTAGGTAGGCCACCTTTTGCCCATTGGGCTTTAACAAACTGTTAACCAAAGCAGTGAAATTAATTTGATTGCCTTGAGCCAGTTAAAAATAGAATTAGCTATTGTCCTATAGCATTTTAGTTGTCCTCATGTATACAGACATGCTTTTATACTTTTCAATTTAAAAACTGAAATAATTTCTTACCACCATAGTCTAGAAACATTCATGCATACTTCATTTTTTCCTTAGCGTCCTACAGCTAAAGAACTTCTGAAACACAAATTCATTGTAAAAAATTCAAAGAAGACTTCTTATCTGACTGAACTGATAGATCGATTTAAGAGATGGAAGGCAGAAGGACACAGTGATGATGAATCTGATTCTGAGGGCTCTGATTCGTATGTACAAATTATTTAATTTTTATTTAGATAGCCTGTTGTAATATTGTATATCCTTAAACTATGATTCAGTATGCTTTCTCTAGCATAAAATATAATCTATATTCTAAAGTTTCACTTTAGAAACTATGAAGATCTTTTAAAATCACAATCTGTGGAGTACAATGAATTTGAAAACATGTTTTTCTTAGAAGTGAATTGCTGTAGTTTTAAATGGTCTCAGTCTATCCCCTAGTGGATAAATGAGTATATTACAAAATTTTAGAACAAGATTTGATTAAAGGTGTCCTATTAGTTTGCTCAAAATGATAAGGGGCTATATTTTCTCATACTTTGTTGGCAACCTGCAAAATCCCTCTGGAGAACTGAACGGCAGGCCTTTCCTACCTCTTGGCCATGGACCAAACCATGATCAGACTGGTACATTTAAATACAGTAAGTCTTCACTTAATGTTGTCAATAGGTTTTTGGAAACTAATGTTAAGGAAAATGTCTTACAACAAAACCAATTTTTCCATACGTTAATCAATAGAAACAAGAGTTAAGTTCCTAAGACATATTTCTGGTCACAAAAACATCACTAAACTTCTAAATAAAGCATTGAAATAAATGTGAGCTGTACATACATTTAAGAAAGATGAATACAAACAATTCAGATAATGATTTTCCAATCGGATTACTCCAGTTCAGGGTCTGGGGTGACCAGAGCTTCTCCCAGCAGCATAGGGTACAAGGCAGGACCCTCCCTGGAAAAGACACCCTTCCCTTGCAGGGAACATCACACACACCCACACTCACTCAGACTGGGACAATTCAGACACACCAAGTCAGCTCACATGCACATCTTTGGGATGTGGGAGGACACTAGAGGACCCAGGGAAAACCCACACAGGCATGCAGAGAACGTGCAAATTACACACAGATAGTTGCCCTGGCCAAGAATCAATTTTTTGTTTTCCTCATCAACATTATAATGAAATGACATTATTTGAGGACCTGCTGTGTTTATTTATATATGATTTGTACCCCCTAAAAAGTTGCACTGCTTTTTAACTGCAGCATTTGTATTAACATTTTAGCTTCTAAGTCTATCACTTCATTTATACCGTTTCCCCGAAAATAAGACCTACCCATACAATCAGCTCTAATGCGTCTTTTGGAGCAAAAATTAATATAAGACCCTGTCTTATATTATATAAGACCCCATCTTATAGTAAAATAAGACCTGGTTGTCTGGCTAGGTCTTATATTCGGGGAAATGTACTAGAGAAGTCTGTAGGCTATACCAGAATTTACTCCTCCACTGGTTGAAATACTCTCAGAGTCATGCATTTATGAGAAATTGCCCAACTTTTGAATGGCATAAAAAATACCAGGATAGTTTTTGTACCCTGTTCTAATGGTTGTTGGCCTTAGCTGCCCATGAGAGTTGCCCATGAAACCGTAAAAACAAAAAATCACAGCCCACACTACAGGTGAAGCTGATCCAGTCAGTGGGGGAGGGTTAAGTACAGGGTTTTATATATGGTAAGAGGTCTCCACATGTGATCGTGATGCATACTTAACAGTTTAGAACCACTGCTACTCTTCAGTAAAATGTAGTATCTACCTGAAACTGAGATCAAATACTTTTTTATACTCATTTTTTTGTGTGTGCATTGGGACAGCTTTCTCTTCAGGGTTTGACGGCATTGATTGGTATTCTCACCAAGCTTAATAATTTAGGAACTTACAGAAATATCTTTGGCAATCTTTTTAGGGAATCCACTAGCAGGGAAAATAATACTCATCCTGAATGGAGCTTTACCACCGTGCGAAAGAAGCCTGATCCAAAGAAACTGCAAAATGGGGCTGTATGTACATAAAGATGATCACTTCCTCTTGACAGATTTCTTCAAACTTAGTGAGATTTTGATGGGCAAAATTGTTGGAATGTAATAACCCTAAATTCCTGTCTACCTCACTGTGTCTATAGTATGCTTCATTTGCCATTAGTTTTGAGCTAATTTAGAAAAGGGTCACAGAAGTCATTTGTGTAGCCATTGGTATTATTTTTAAATGCATTTTACCTAGAGATACATAAATCTAGTGGAATCATGGATATTTATCCTAATCCTGAAGTTAGAAACCTTCTGGATGATGGATAGAAATTAGTGATGAGAAGAAAGCATGGAGACTTGCTTATATTGGACCTTTTGGGGGAGGATTCAAATTAATGCATATTTACTATAGAATAAGTAAGAAAAATATGAATGATTATTTTAATTTCATGTATATAATCAAAATAATTTGTTCAAAGGAGCAAGAACTTGTGCAAACCCTGAGCTGTTTGTCTATGATAATCACACCTGCATTTGCTGAAGTAAGTACAGATTCAACAGCACTGGACATGTATTTTAAGAAGAATAGTAATTTTAAATGTTTTAGCTATTGATCTTTCTCAGCTTAAACAGCAGGATGAGAATAATGCTAGCAGGAATCAGGCAATTGAAGAACTTGAGAAAAGTATTGCTGTGGCTGAAGCCGCCTGTCCTGGCATCACAGATAAAATGGTGAAGAAATTAATTGAAAAATTTCAAAAGTAAGCTTGAAATGTCATTTTTAAACATTATTTTGAGGGGGATGGCATGTTAGCTCAGTTGGTTAGAGCATTGTGCTAATAACACCAAGGTTGCCGGTTCAATCCCCACATGGGCCACTGTGAGCTGTGCCCTCCTTAAAAAAAAATTATTTTGACATTTTCGGTTGGATATTAATTTATGACCCAATATAATTACTTTGATTCAGTCATTTCAGTTATTCTTAACAAAGTCATTTCTCAATAGTTGTGTGCTTGAAAACTGTTTTGTCAGTTGCCCATAATAAACATCATTAGCTTTTGGAATTACTATATTCAGGCATTACAAAATAATTTTCCATTGAATGAAATGGCCTGCTATTTTTTTTCTTTACCCTGTATAGACAAAAGGTCATGGAGCATATTGTTATTTGGGCCCTTGTAAACACCATTTAGGAATGCTTTCATTTTTGCTACTACTCTCATGACACCACTATTTACATAGTTTCCAGTGCTAAAGTTCGTAAGTTTAACCCCCATAAAAACAAATTTAAAGATAGGATGTTGTGTAGAGGATCTCAGTGAAGACTATAAAAGGTCCTTATGTTTTAGTTTCTATACTCTCTTTAATTGTTGGTTTAATTTTGTTCACATTCAATAAAATTCTTACATTTAATTTTAAAAATATCTTTTTTAAACAAGACTTTGTTATGCTTACACAAACATACATAAAACTCCTTAACTCAAGCAAGTTATAAAGCAATACTAATTTAGCCTTAATTCCATTACTCATATATTGCTTCTTGGTGCATCCTTACATTTCTTTGTATTTGTGATGCCACTGGCATCAAGTGGAAACAAACTATATAGCCTATAAAAGCACACACTCTCATAGATCTTTCTATCTGATAAAGCCTACTTGTACTCATAAACTAAAGCCCCTCTTAAAATCCCTTAGATTTTAATGGAAAACTCCCCTCTCTTCCAATTTGCAAACAAATCAATTGGAAAGAGATTTTTAAACCTTTTTGTATTTTTACTGCCTACATGATTGGATTCAATAGAAAGGATTTAGTTTGCTGAATCAGTTCTTTCATTGCAGAGTTCATACAGCTAAGAAATATAAACATGCATAGTTATATATCAATTAAAGTTTTTCTTAAATTTATAGGTGTTCAGCAGATGAATCCCCCTAAGAAACTTCTTCTTATTGGCTTCTATTTCATATGGACCCAGAGAAACCCACCAAAGTTACTTCAGGCTTAACAATGCTTAACTCATGAGCTCCATGTGCCTTTTGAATCTTTGCAACATTGAAGATTTGGAAGAATCTATTCAACTATTTTGTGATGGTGTTTATCATTTTATATTTTAAAGAGATTATTTTGTAAGGGATAACTTTTAATACTATACTTTCATCTGTATTCTAGTAAAGGTTAAGATACAGTTTTGCTTTTAGGTATCATTATTAGTTAAGTTACTAGGATGAATACTTTCCATGTTTTGATCTTTAGTTAAATGTACACTGATGAAACATACAGGTCTTTCAAAGTCATCCTAAATATTCAACTTTTATAAATCATCAAGCCTCATAAAGCATTTTTTAACAAAAGTATATTCTAAAAATGACTATTGGTGGAGAGGTGGAAACAAGTCATGCCTTCTTAAAATAGAAGTTTTTAATAAGCTCTTGGAAATGAAACCTGGAAAAGTATTGATCCTTCTACCAACTTGGTATGATATTCCAGGCAGCTCGATGACGACCACATTTGAGAGCCCTGTGTTTGATGTATTTATAGGCAGTATGCAGCAACAGAGGTACCTCTTGGTGTACAGTATTTACTTTCTCTTTTAGAAGAGGCAATTAACCCTTATTTAATATGGTTGAGAATTGAAAACAATACCAATTAGCCAAGGATTTTTTTTTTTTTTTTGTAATACTGTAGGAATTAGACAGGCTTCATTTTTAAAATCTTCAACTCAAATAGCATATAACATGCTTGGATTTGGGGAGCTTAAAAAAAGCTAATCATGTGATTAAATACCTGATCAACGGGTATGAATATAACTTACACCAGGATATTTTTGTCATGGTAGTAAAATGTCATATAAACTATTTATACATTTTTGTTCTTCCTAATTATCTGGTACATAATTATCATTTTTTCATTTTTGAAAGGGTATTTAAATAAGCATTTTCTAGTTCAAATGAAAATAACCACAGTACAGGATGATTTCTGTCCATACAAAGGTAAGTTAGACTGTACTGTTAATTTTCAGTTATATTTATGGTACTGTTATGTGGGTAATACCTTTTTCTTTTAAGCCCAGTAGCATTATTGATACTAGTTTTGATAGTCAGTGCTTTATTGTTTGGAACTGCACAATTTGGTTTTTGCACAAAAGTCATTTTTTTAAAATCTGAATAATTGCCAAATATTAGAAGGAAGATAGTCTTCAAGTAAAGAATGCAATTTTTAGCCAAAGTGGCCATTACCTCCTCGTTGTTTGTAATAATATAGACAATTGAATAAGTTATTGTCCTGTCATATGCCAAGAAAATTCTTTTCATTGGTGCCTATACTGTAACAATTACTTTTAACGCATTGTATTTTGAAGTAATGGTTCAGTTAAAAATTTCACCTATGTAACTGAAACTAATTACAGTTTATAATCTGTAGAGGTCAGGAAATAATTTTGCAACTCATATTATGAATTAAATGAATATTTTTGTAAAAGCAACACATTTATAAATTGATTATTTGAAACTTGACAACACAACTGCATCATACATAGAAATTGTAGTGCTTATTCATTATAGTTATTAGTTCTGTAAATTGTTCCTAGGTGAAGCATACACCAGCGTTTGGAGGGTACAAAAGGTTAAAAATAAATATTTAAATTCTATGGTCCTCAATGTTTGTGTTCTTGAGGAATGTATGGTGTGGTATTTTAATTGTTTCAAATTATTTCTCCTTTGCCCTTTAATTTATTGTTGGAAGTTTAACATCAATGTTTCCATTGGAAACTAAAAGATATTCTTCATATTTTATTAAGCATAGATTATAGCTACAGTAAACATGTGTCCTGATTTCTGCCTCCTGTCCTGACAAAATTATTGAGTCTTCGTTCACTCAAAAATGTCCTAGATTTGACAATCAATTATATATTCACCCTGATTATAGTTTTATTAGGAAATGTTATAAAGATTTGAATCCTGTAGTTCTCTGGGGAAAACAGATTTTACAAAGACTTCCAGAAATTGAGATGAGAAACAGCATATAAGCCTAAATGAATTTGAGTTTCTCCTAGAAAAAAAGGTCAAAGATGAACTTAATACAGCTTTGAGGATCTATAGGATTAATATATAGATGATTGGGCTTCAATATATTCTTATTATTAAATAGCTATTCTAGACTTGTAAGTTACTGGATATGATTCCAGGAGCAGGAAAGGAAGTGCTAGAATGTGGGAAAGGGACAGAGGGAGGTATATTAAAAGGGATTTTTCCAATGTAAAGACTAGGAGAGTAAGGAAATTATTCCATCCATCTTTTCTCCATTAAGTCATACACACACACACACACACACACGGCTTGCTTATACATTGTGCCATTTCTTTGAAATTAGTACCTAACTTTATATTGTAAATATGTTATACTTAACGTTAAAATCAATAAAAAGACATTCTTAAATAGAATGCTATACCTTCCAGGGGAAATAATAGAGAAATTCTGAATGGATCAAGAATAGAATTTGGTTCATTAACTCATTCTGTTTTTAGTACTATCTTTTTCTTTTCAGTTACTCCAATTCTACCATTTCTCACCTGCCTCCCTCCTTTTCTTTGTTCTCTAACTGTCCCTTCCCTTAGTAACAGGCTAGAACCAATTATTTCTGAAACTGATTAAAACAAAAGGAAGATCATGCTTACAACTTATTTTTTAAATAAATGGATTTCCATCACCCTTTATTAAAATACTATTCATCTCATTTCCTTGCCTACATGCATGCAAGATATAGCAAAAAAAAATACTTGCAGGTAAGATAAACAAACCAACATGTTAGCTTTTGACTTTCACTACATATAATAGATAGTTAAGAATAGAGAAGAACTCAATTATAGTATCCTCAGCAGGGATATATCTGACTTTAGAAATTGATTAATTCATGAATTTCTATGGTTTACATTTCTGCCAAATCCTAGATAAATTATAAATTTGTGTTCTGTTAAGAGAATTATGCCACCATCTTGTTCCTGACTTTTAAGAGGGCTGTGTTCCCCCTAACATACGTTATAAAAATTGAAGTCCTTAACATATAATAGGACTGTGTTTACTGGGCTCTTCACAGATAATGAGAACTGAAACCTTTAGTCATAGTATTGTTTAAGAACAAAAGGACCAACACAGTCATGATCTACTAAATTACTAAATGACATCAGAAGCCAATTCTATATGCCCACCCATACTGTCACCATTCTTCAGTGTTAAGGAACCCAACCTTCATTTATATTATCTCTATGGGGAAATGTATAATCAACATGAGAAACACCCACCTCACCCTGCCACAGTGCTGGTGAGGAGAGGGCATGTTCCAGAGTCCCTTCAGAGGGAATACAGGAGCGGAGCCTGAGGAACAGGGCAACAGTTGGATCTTTAATAAGCTAGGTGCTTCAACTTTGAAGATTCCCTTAACCAATGAATAGGAACTAAGAAAATGGTTTATGCAGAAGGTTCCTTCTTTTTACCTAGGTTGGTAGCAGACCCGGCCCAGAAATGTTCACTCTTAAGCTAAAAAGTAATTACATGGTTTTAGCAAAGTCCTATCTTCAGCAGTTGGTATATTGAAAGAAACATTTTCATCTTGTTCATCTAGCTGTAGACTCCCAGAAGACAAGTGGATTCTGGCCATGGGTGATCTCATTCCTTTGCCATACAAAGAGTAATAGTCTGGTTTAAGAATCTCTGATTCAGAATCACTGGATTCACTAGCTACATGCTTTTCTGCTGCTCCCTGATCCATTAAGAACTGCTGGAAACTACTGCTCTGCAAACATATATGTAAATAGGTCAGCTTTACGACTCAGAGCAGGACAAGGCCCTAAAGGTCTAAATTCTGACCCGAAAGGAAAACGGATAGTTTTCATGTCTGATTGGCTCTGAGACCGTTTAGGGGTTTGCTCTTGAAGGTTATGTGCCAATGTATCTCCTAAATTAGGGTCTTTTTCTAGATCTTCATTGATGTTGCTCCTATCACTAGTCCTGGCCATAGCTTCTTGGAGTTCTTGAAAGTCTTGCTGAAAGCTGTTCATTCTGATATTCCTAGGGGTTCTTTTGGCTGGCTTCACAGCAGTGGGCTCTAGAGAGTTGTCTGGCCTTTCCCTTTCCTCTGCCATGATTGGAGACAGTCTGGGCACCTGGGGTGGTTTGTCCACATAAAAAAAGACTTGGGGAGGCATATCAACCTGCTGACCAGTACAAGGAATATAGGGCACATCTGTGTATGCCAGCCACCTTGCTGGACTCACTTTGCTTGTAAGGCCAGAAGATGTGCTCATGTAATTGTCAGCAAACTTACAGCTTGTTTGGAAGAAGCTTAGAGGACTCCTTGCCTCAATGTAGTCTCTGGTATCAGTGTCAGGATCAGGGTCAGTGTTAAAGACAGGGTCAGTATAAATAAAAGGGAAAGAGGAACTGCTTTGGGACTGATGTAAAGATGTGGGATCTGCCTCTGGTTTGGAATGCTCCAGCTCAGCTGCAAACATCATCTCCACTGCCGAGTTTCTCCTCCTACTGTCTAGCACAGGTTCAGATGTGTGAACTCCATTCACATTTCGGTAGTACCCAGTGTCATGTGCTAGTCTCAATTCCACCTTGAGAAAAAGGACATGTTGGTGAAAGAAGGAAAAAAACCATTTGGTTGAGGTGGGGTCAGGGATCTAAATTAGTCTTGAGTTTTGCGAAGGTGGTTTTTCACAAAGTTATTTCAATCCATGTACCATTCTATGCTTAATAAATGTATACAGAAAGGGTAATAACTTGCACCACATCCCAATCGATGTCTAAAAAATGCACATGATACTATCCTTTCTCAATACCATCCCACTCCCAGCCTCTGAGTTCTCTATACTTCACCCAGCAATGTACTTCAAGCAGTATGGTTTACTAGCTATATCAGTGAGCCAGGAGTTCTGACTTCTGGTCCTGGCTTTGCCTTTGACTTGCTGTGTGACCTAAGACAAGTCTCCTAACTTCCCCGCTCCAGCCTCCTCCCTATTTTCTGTAAAATGGTAAGGAGGAGGGCTATAAATGGCATGAGAGGAACATATGAAGACATGAGTTTATGAACCCTATAATTAATTTTTTTTTTGGTGAGAGCAAAAAATAACTAACATGGTTCATACTATAAAACTCAAATGAAGCCATCATTTTACAAATCCAGGAGAATAGCACTTTGTTCTTAAATTAAGTTACAAAATTATACAGCAAAAGTACTTTAAAACCTTAACCCAACATCTTATAACTTCTGAGCCATAAGATTTTTATAGGTAAAAAAACAGCTTTTATTTTTAGAAATACAAAGCCATAGAAATTCATTTGGCTATGCATTTTGCAAGATGTTACCATTACAGGTTGCAAGTTAAAGATGTGCCAGATCCTTCCAGTCTGTAAGGTACATACCAGTGGTAGTATACTAAAAGGTCTTCTGATGGCTGGAAAGATTGAGCTGATAGACCTCCGCAGGAGGCTAACCTACTTGAACCTAGTAACCTTTTCACACACTGGGTGATTCTGGCAGAATCAATTCTTGTAAGCATTTGAAATGACACATTACTCTCATCTAAAGAAAAAGGCATTTTCAGAAACCTTACTTGTTTTGACACATCAGAGAGGAGGTCTGGTGAGGACCTGCACTGTCGTTCACGGTACTGAGATGGATAATGTTTCCTGAAATTCCCAAATGGAGAAGAAATTGAAATGGTCTTTATGTGAATGCAGGATACATATAAATCTCTAAATTCAACTTAAAATCAACATGAGAGAGAGAAACAAAACCATTTACCTTTCAAATGGCAAGCTCTTCAACCTCCCTTTTTCCCCATAATCCAAAAGTTGCCTTTGGGTTCTTCCACTATTATAAGCACAAGATAAACATTAATGCTAGTCATAAGCCAGTAGTCTACTAAAACCCAAAAGCCTCATTTATTGTTAAAATCAAGAGTCTGCAATGACTGACATATGTCATGAATCTTTGACCATCACATTAATGATAATACCCACTTACCTAATCATCAGGCATGGAGCAACCTTAACTACTTAGAACCCAGACATTTTTATTTTTTTTTAAAGCCCCTTGAAAGATTTAAAATTCTGGCCTTGAAAATTAATATACTTTACAGGTATTTTCCCTACCTCCAAATTTACACATGATTTCTAATGAGGCTATTTATCTGGTTTCCCAACCCATGACAGAAGAAAAACAGGTAACTAAACAGTAGAAGAGGGTTGTTTCAGTAAGATACACACTAGCAAAAATAGGCAGCTGACTGCTCAGAGAAACACAAGAGCCAAAAGAAATCACAAGAATAATAAAACCCCAAAAATCTGGGCCATTTATCACTGAGATGCAGGCTCTGACATGCCTCCCCCACCCTGAGGTCATCACTGCACTACAGCTGCCTATAAAGGATAATAAGTGATGTTTGTAATTAGTTAAGCCATTAAGGAAAAGGCAATATATGCCCTGTATCATCTGTTTAAGAAGGTAGGAACTTATAGAATACATTTTGGAAAGATTCCATCAAAAATATGTATGTTTCAAAAAAATCTCAGTTCTTACTGGGGCAGGCTTCCACTATTTAAAAAATCCCTCATGGGAAGCATTCAGTTAGAATATTTTCATCTTAGAAAATAGTTTTTGAAAGCTTCTTCCAAACAATTCCTAGGCTGGTTTCTTTAAATAAAAACAAGATCTTACTTAGACCTTGCTTCCATTCCTCCAAGGCATTACCTGTCATAAGGAGCGTCTACTGCAATATTGCTCAATCTTTTTATGTCCCTTGGCCCCTCTAGTGCTTTCTCATACTATCTTTCACCTAATCACCACCAAAAGGATGTTGTTGAGCTTTCTTTTCCATGGCTTGCATGTAAGTTGCATATAAGGAAAACAATAAGTTTATTGAATATGTGTTTTCAAACTACATGTT